>NC_090436.1:781760004-782385004 GCF_031143425.1 Pleurodeles waltl
ACCAGCAGCTCAGGGCCGGTCAGGTGCAGAGTTCAAAGTGGTGCCCAAAACACATAGGCTAGAATGGAGAGAAGGGGGTGCCCCAGTTCCGGTCTGCTTGCAGGTAAGTACCCGCGTCTTCGGAGGGCAGACCAGGGGGGTTTTGTAGGGCACCGGGGGGGACACAAGTCCACACAGAAATTTCACCCTCAGCGGCGCGGGGGCGGCCGGGTGCAGTGCAGAAACAAGCGTCGGGTTCGCAATGTTAGTCTATGAGAGATCTCGGGATCTCTTCAGCGCTGCAGGCAGGCAAGGGGGGGGTTCCTCGGGGAAACCTCCACTTGGGCAAGGGAGAGGGACTCCTGGGGGTCACTTCTCCAGTGAAAGTCCGGTCCTTCAGGTCCTGGGGGCTGCGGGTGCAGGGTCTCTCCCAGGCGTCGGGACTTTAGGTTCAAAGAGTCGCGGTCAGGGGAAGCCTCGGGATTCCCTCTGCAGGCGGCGCTGTGGGGGCTCAGGGGGGACAGGTTTTTGTACTCACAGTCTTAGAGTAGTCCTGGGGTCCCTCCTGAGGTGTCGGATCTCCACCAGCCGAGTCGGGGTCGCCGGGTGCAGTGTTGCAAGTCTCACGCTTCTTGCGGGGAGCTTGCAGGGGTCTTTAAAGCTGCTGGAAACAAAGTTGCAGCTTTTCTTGGAGCAGGTCCGCTGTCCTCGGGAGTTTCTTGTCTTTTCGAAGTAGGGGCAGTCCTCAGAGGATGTCGAGGTCGCTGGTCCCTTTGGAAGGCGTCGCTGGAGCAGGATCTTTGGAAGGTAGGAGACAGGCCGGTGAGTTTCTGGAGCCAAGGCAGTTGTCGTCTTCTGGTCTTCCGCTGCAGGGGTTTTCAGCTGGGCAGTCCTTCTTCTTGTAGTTGCAGGAATCTAATTTTCTAGGGTTCAGGGTAGCCCTTAAATACTAAATTTAAGGGCGTGTTTAGGTCTGGGGGGTTAGTAGCCAATGGCTACTAGCCCTGAGGGTGGGTACACCCTCTTTGTGCCTCCTCCCAAGGGGAGGGGGTCACAATCCTAACCCTATTGGGGGAATCCTCCATCTGCAAGATGGAGGATTTCTAAAAGTTAGAGTCACCTCAGCTCAGGACACCTTAGGGGCTGTCCTGACTGGCCAGTGACTCCTCCTTGTTGCTTTCTTTGTTCCCTCCAGCCTTGCCGCCAAAAGTGGGGGCCGTGGCCGGAGGGGGCGGGCAACTCCACTAAGCTGGAGTGCCCTGCTGGGCTGTGACAAAGGGGTGAGGCTTTGAGGCTCACCGCCAGGTGTTACATCTCCTGCCTGGGGGAGGTGTTAGCATCTCCACCCAGTGCAGGCTTTGTTACTGGCCTCAGAGTGACAAAGGCACTCTCCCCATGGGGCCAGCAACATGTCTCTAGTGTGGCAGGCTGCTGGAACCAGTCAGCCTACACAGATAGTTGGTTAAGTTTCAGGGGGCACCTCTAAGGTGCCCTCTGTGGTGTATTTTACAATAAAATGTACACTGGCATCAGTGTGCATTTATTGTGCTGAGAAGTTTGATACCAAACTTCCCAGTTTTCAGTGTAGCCATTATGGTGCTGTGGAGTTCGTGTAAAACAGACTCCCAGACCATATACTCTTATGGCTACCCTGCACTTACAATGTCTAAGGTTTTGTTTAGACACTGTAGGGGCACAGTGCTCATGCACTGGTACCCTCACCTATGGTATAGTGCACCCTGCCTTAGGGCTGTAAGGCCTGCTAGAGGGGTGTCTTACCTATACTGCATAGGCAGTGAGAGGCTGGCATGGCACCCTGAGGGGAGTGCCATGTCGACTTACTCATTTTGTTCTCACTAGCACACACAGGCTTGTAAGCAGTGTGTCTGTGCTGAGTGAGGGGTCTCTAGGGTGTCATAAGACATGCTGCAGCCCTTAGAGACCTTTCTTGGCATCAGGGCCCTTGGTACTAGAAGTACCAGTTACAAGGGACTTATCTGAATGCCAGGGTGTGCCAATTGTGGATACAATGGTACATTTTAGGTGAAGGAACACTGGTGCTGGGGCCTGGTTAGCAGGGTCCCAGCACACTTCTCAGTCAAGTCAGCATCAGTATCAGGCAAAAAGTGGGGGGTAACTGCAACAGGGAGCCATTTCTTTACACAAGCCCCCCCCAGCCCACAGGCCAGGAGACTCAGCCCAAGCTGGGAGAGTCTTCCTAGTCTGTCAGGCGAGGAAGAGTAGGAGAAATAGGCTGGTTAGTTGCAGGGCCTACTCTGCCTTACATCCTTCTGTTCAGGTCATTCCCTTTGCGGAACTGACCCACTTCCACAGTGATAGGACCTAGTCTGAATTGCCTCTTGTCTGTGCTTTTTATGTCTTTACCCATTCTCTCTATTTTGAGGTCAGAGGTATCCACTTCTGCTAATCTTATCTTAGCCAGGGTCACCCCTAGCTTACCCAAAGAGGTTACCCAGAGCTGGAGTAACCCCACCATGACCAACAGGGTCAGGGGGCCTAACTTGTTATTTGGCATGGGGTCAGACCACCATGCCAAGGATAGTGCAGCCATAAAGGCTAACACCCAGCAGAGGCCACTGACAGCTGTCAGTGCCCAGAACCACACCTTTAGCTCTTCACCTACAAGGGAAGGGGCTAAGTTACAGGCTTCTTTGGGTTCAGGGTGCCTGTCTGCTGTATTAGAGTGGGGGGTTACCACATCTTGTAGTAAACACCCTTCTTCCACTCTTTCTTCTGTTAGCTGAGGAGCCACCCACTCAGGCTTAACAGTTGCCTGACTAGCCAGGACTTCTTGTGGGTCAGGTTGGACTTTATCAGAGCCATTTTTGGAGTTCTCCCCTACTGGAGCAGAATCTCCTTGGCTTGCTGGAACCTTGGCTAAAGGTTGTCCACCTTTCCTACTCTGTTTCCTTTTCTTTTTCTTCTGGGGCCTACTTGCATTTACTGCAGAGGCAGGCACTCCAGAATCCTTGGGAGAGGACTGGCACTGGACCAGTTCCTCTCTTGGGCTCTGACTAACCTCTGGGTAGTCATTTCCAAGGAGACAATCAAGGGGGAGGTCTGTACTGACTACTACCCTTCTCCAGCTAAGAGTGCCACCCACTTCTATGGGCACTAAAGCCACAGGCCTCTTAGTGACCCTGTCTAGGCTAACTCTTACCCTGGCAGTCTCACCTGGGATGTACTGGTTTGAGAGCACCAGCCTGTCATGCACAATAGTGTGACTGGCACAAGTGTCTCTCAGGGCAGTGGTTGGGATTCCATTCACCAGTAGGTGGTGGAAGTGTCTACTTCCCTCTGGAATCTCCAACTCACCTGTTGGGCCCTGTTTCCAGTTGAAGGCTATGAAGACCTCCTCATCTGAGGAGTCATCTCCCATGGCTACACTGGTTACCCCTGGAATTTTGTTCTGGGGTTTGTTTTTGGGACAAGAAGTGTCCTTGGTGTGGTGCCCAGACTGTTTACAGTTGTGGCACCATGCCTTAGTGGCATCCCAGTTCTTACCCTGGTACCCACCTTTGTTTTGGGTTGTGTCTTGGGGCCCACCCACCTGTTCTGGTTTTTGGGGGCCTACAGAGGACTCTTTTTCTTTGTTTCTAGTGTCACCCACTTTCTCCTGGGGAGTTTTTGTAACCCCTTTCTTTTGGTCACCCCCAGTGGAAGTTTTGGTTACCCTAGTCTTGACCCAGTGGTCTGCCTTCTTTCCCAATTCTTGGGGAGAAATTGGACCTAGGTCTACCAGATACTGATGCAACTTTTCATTGAAGCAGTTACTTAAAATGTGTTCTTTCATAAACAAATTATAAAGCCCATCATAGTCATACACTTTATTTCCAGTTACCCAACCATCCAGTGTTTTCACTGAGTAGTCAACATAATCAACCCAGGTCTGGCTCGAGGATTTTTGAGCCCCCCTGAATCTAATTCTATACTCCTCAGTGGAGAATCCAAAGCCCTCAATCAGGGTACCCTTCATGAGGTCATAAGATTCTGCATCTTTTCCAGAGAGTGTGAGGAGTCTATCCCTACACTTTCCTGTGAACATTTCCCAAAGGAGAGCACCCCAGTGAGATTTGTTCACTTTTCTGGTTACACAAGCCCTCTCAAAAGCTGTGAACCATTTGGTGATGTCATCACCATCTTCATATTTAGTTACAATCCCTTTAGGGATTTTCAACATGTCAGGAGAATCTCTGACCCTATTTATGTTGCTGCCACCATTGATGGGTCCTAGGCCCATCTCTTGTCTTTCCCTTTCTATGGCTAGGATCTGTTTTTCCAAAGCCAATCTTTTGGCCATCCTGGCTAACTGGATGTCCTCTTCACTGGAGTTACCTTCAGTGATTTCAGAGAGGCTGGACCCTCCTGTGAGGGAGCCAGCATTTCTGACTACTATTTTTGGAGTCAGGGTTTGAGAGACCCTGTTCTCCCTAAATAGGACTGGTAGGGGGGAATTTTCCTCCAAGTCACTATCTTCATCCTCTGTGTTGCCATCCTCAGAGGGGTTGGCCTTTGCAAACTCTGCCAACAGCTCCTGGAGCTGTAGTTTGGAAGGTCTGGGGCCCATTGTTATTTTCTTTATTTTACAGAGTGACCTTAGCTCCCTCATCTTAAGATGGAGGTAAGGTGTGGTGTCGAGTTCCACCACAGTCACATCTGTGCTAGACATTTTGCTTCTAAAAGTTGGAATACTTTTTAAGAATCTAAAACTGGTTCTAGAATCTAATTCAAACTTTTACTAAACTTTTAAACTCTAAAAGAAATGCTAAACAGGATCTAACACAAGGCCCTAGCAGGTCTTTAAAGAATTTAGAAAACTTTTCAAATTGCAAAAATCAATTTCTAATGACAATTTTGGAATTTGTCGTGTGATCAGGTATTGGCTGAGTAGTCCAGCAAATGCAAAGTCTTGTACCCCACCGCTGATCCACCAATGTAGGAAGTTGGCTCTGTATGTGCTATTTCAAAGTAAGGAATAGCATGCACAGAGTCCAAGGGTTCCCCTTAGAGGTAAAATAGTGGTAAAAATAGATAATACTAATGCTCTATTTTGTGGTAGTGTGGTCGAGCAGTAGGCTTATCCAAGGAGTAGTGTTAAGCATTTGTTGTACATACACATAGACAATAAATGAGGTACACACACTCAGAGACAAATCCAGCCAATAGGTTTTTGTATAGAAAAATATCTTTTCTTAGTTTATTTTAAGAACCACAGGTTCAAATTCTACATGTAATATCTCATTCGAAAGGTATTGCAGGTAAGTACTTTAGGAACTTCAAATCATCAAAATTGCATGTATACTTTTCAAGTTATTCACAAATAGCGGTTTTAAAAGTGGACACAGTGCAATTTTCACAGTTCCTAGGGGAGGTAAGTATTGGTTAGGTTAACCAGGTAAGTAAGACACTTACAGGGCTTAGTTCTTGGTCCAAGGTAGCCCACCGTTGGGGGTTCAGAGCAACCCCAAAGTCACCACACCAGCAGCTCAGGGCCGGTCAGGTGCAGAGTTCAAAGTGGTGCCCAAAACACATAGGCTAGAATGGAGAGAAGGGGGTGCCCCGGTTCCGGTCTGCTTGCAGGTAAGTACCCGCGTCTTCGGAGGGCAGACCAGGGGGGTTTTGTAGGGCACCGGGGGGGACACAAGTCCACACAGAAATTTCACCCTCAGCGGCGCGGGGCGGCCGGGTGCAGTGCAGAAACAAGCGTCGGGTTCGCAATGTTAGTCTATGAGAGATCTCGGGATCTCTTCAGCGCTGCAGGCAGGCAAGGGGGGGGTTCCTCGGGGAAACCTCCACTTGGGCAAGGGAGAGGGACTCCTGGGGGTCACTTCTCCAGTGAAAGTCCGGTCCTTCAGGTCCTGGGGGCTGCGGGTGCAGGGTCTCTCCCAGGCGTCGGGACTTTAGGTTCAAAGAGTCGCGGTCAGGGGAAGCCTCGGGATTCCCTCCGCAGGCGGCGCTGTGGGGGCTCAGGGGGGACAGGTTTTTGTACTCACAGTCTTAGAGTAGTCCTGGGGTCCCTCCTGAGGTGTCGGATCTCCACCAGCCGAGTCGGGGTCGCCGGGTGCAGTGTTGCAAGTCTCACGCTTCTTGCGGGGAGCTTGCAGGGGTCTTTAAAGCTGCTGGAAACAAAGTTGCAGCTTTTCTTGGAGCAGGTCCGCTGTCCTCTGGAGTTTCTTGTCTTTTCGAAGTAGGGGCAGTCCTCAGAGGATGTCGAGGTCGCTGGTCCCTTTGGAAGGCGTCGCTGGAGCAGGATCTTTGGAAGGTAGGAGACAGGCCGGTGAGTTTCTGGAGCCAAGGCAGTTGTCGTCTTCTGGTCTTCCGCTGCAGGGGTTTTCAGCTGGGCAGTCCTTCTTCTTGTAGTTGCAGGAATCTAATTTTCTAGGGTTCAGGGTAGCCCTTAAATACTAAATTTAAGGGCGTGTTTAGGTCTGGGGGGTTAGTAGCCAATGGCTACTAGCCCTGAGGGTGGGTACACCCTCTTTGTGCCTCCTCCCAAGGGGAGGGGGTCACAATCCTAACCCTATTGGGGGAATCCTCCATCTGCAAGATGGAGGATTTCTAAAAGTTAGAGTCACCTCAGCTCAGGACACCTTAGGGGCTGTCCTGACTGGCCAGTGACTCCTCCTTGTTGCTTTCTTTGTTCCCTCCAGCCTTGCCGCCAAAAGTGGGGGCCGTGGCCGGAGGGGGCGGGCAACTCCACTAAGCTGGAGTGCCCTGCTGGGCTGTGACAAAGGGGTGAGCCTTTGAGGCTCACCGCCAGGTGTTACAGCTCCTGCCTGGGGGAGGTGTTAGCATCTCCACCCAGTGCAGGCTTTGTTACTGGCCTCAGAGTGACAAAGGCACTCTCCCCATGGGGCCAGCAACATGTCTCTAGTGTGGCAGGCTGCTGGAACCAGTCAGCCTACACAGATAGTTGGTTAAGTTTCAGGGGGCACCTCTAAGGTGCCCTCTGTGGTGTATTTTACAATAAAATGTACACTGGCATCAGTGTGCATTTATTGTGCTGAGAAGTTTGATACCAAACTTCCCAGTTTTCAGTGTAGCCATTATGGTGCTGTGGAGTTCGTGTAAAACAGACTCCCAGACCATATACTCTTATGGCTACCCTGCACTTACAATGTCTAAGGTTTTGTTTAGACACTGTAGGGGCACAGTGCTCATGCACTGGTACCCTCACCTATGGTATAGTGCACCCTGCCTTAGGGCTGTAAGGCCTGCTAGAGGGGTGTCTTACCTATACTGCATAGGCAGTGAGAGGCTGGCATGGCACCCTGAGGGGAGTGCCATGTCGACTTACTCATTTTGTTCTCACTAGCACACACAGGCTTGTAAGCAGTGTGTCTGTGCTGAGTGAGGGGTCTCTAGGGTGGCATAAGACATGCTGCAGCCCTTAGAGACCTTTCTTGGCATCAGGGCCCTTGGTACTAGAAGTACCAGTTACAAGGGACTTATCTGAATGCCAGGGTGTGCCAATTGTGGATACAATGGTACATTTTAGGTGAAGGAACACTGGTGCTGGGGCCTGGTTAGCAGGGTCCCAGCACACTTCTCAGTCAAGTCAGCATCAGTATCAGGCAAAAAGTGGGGGGTAACTGCAACAGGGAGCCATTTCTTTACACACCACATCTACTAAACCTGCAGTCACCACCCCTACAGACCCCCACCTATCACCCATGACATCTCCCAGTACCTCCACCCTCTAAACCCAAGACACATAAACACCCTCACTCACCCACCCAACAGACTACCACCACACACAAGCATACCTCACATAAGCACGCACCCAAGACATCCACACTTACATAGACTACAACCACTCCCTCAACCTACAAATCCCGCAACCCTTCTGTTGACCGTCCCCATGTTTTAAAAAAAACTCTTCCTGTGTGACCTTGGCTTTTCCCTGCCCCCACCCCGAACCACATGCAGAAAAATCCCACCCAGCTCCCAGTCCTTCCCTCCCACCTCCAAGGTCTCCCCTGCCTCCCGCAAATAGCCATTTCTCATCCTGTGAAGGAGCCCCCCCTCCCAAGCCAAACCCAAAATCCACCCCCTTCCCATATCTGATCCCCCACGGATAATCCCTGAGGTGCCTGCCTGCACCCTTGATGCCACTTACTGTGGAGTTTACATTGCAGTCAGGAGACAAGTTGAGGCATTACAGTGTGCCATTGTTGGCATTTGCTATGGACTGGCCAATGGCCTTTGGGCAATAATGAGAGTTTTCAATAATAAACCCTACAGTTTTGTTTTGGGTACACCTTTGTCCTGCACTTAATTTCCTAGCTTTCTGTTGTCCCCGAGTGGCTCTGGTTGTGTGCCTGCAGTTGTGTGTGTTTCAGCCTATTTGCTTCTCCAGTTGCTGTGATCAGCAGTATGTGAGTTTCTGTGCAGTGCTTTTGACCCCCAGGTGAAGGGTATATGTTATGTGTACATGTGTGTGCGTGTGTGCATGCAATAGTGGTATAATGACATGGTGCACTGTTTAGCATGGTAAGTATTTTTTATTGTGATGTCCAATGTGAGCATGTATGGTGTGAGACAGGCTTATGTATCCATGAGATGTGTATCATCTTGAGTTGTGTATGTGCAGACATGGAGTGTGTTGATTTGTGCTACCTTGTTTGCATTTGCCTGTACATGTGTGCATTTAGGTATGTGTTCCTGGCAAATGGTTCCTGTAGAGGTACGTCCCATGCAGTGGGAGTTGTATGTGCCTTGTTGACTTTCCCTTCCCCATTGTTTAGATGTGCCGGACAATTGGTTTTGGCATTGATTGTCCCAGAGACCCATACAGGGCCATTTCATGTAAAGATGTTGTTTGAGGGTCCTGTTCAAAGTGCAACATGTCCCAGTGCAGTCTCCTTCCCTTTGTGTCCCAGATGGCCCCATCCAGATTGTGTAGGTATGGTTATTATGTTGTTCCTGGTGTATTTGTATCTCTGTGTTTTATGCAGGCCGTTGTGCTTCCATTGTGCTGTGATGTGTGTGTTCATTGCAGGGCTGTTTACTGGTGGTGTTGTTTGTGTTGCGTGCCACATCGATAGGTTTGTGTGTTGTATATGTGGGCAGTCCCTGGCCAGTGTGGAATGAGTGAGCTGTAATTATATATGTGCTGTAAGTGTGTTGTTGTTGCTGTGTATGACAGCGTTGTGTAGCCTTCAGTGTCCCTGTTCCTGTGCTGTGTGGTTGTGCGTAATTGTGTAGTGTTGCAGTGCATTGTGAGTGCACGTATTGTGTGTGTATACGTGTCTGTGTTGCTGTATGTCAGTGAGAGTGTATTGTATGAGACGTGTACCTTCTGCCTGTGGCACCTCCCCTACAATATGTTTGTGGGTGCTACAAGCCCGTTTTTAAATGTTGATGATACAGTTAGGTGTGTGTACTTATGGCTGTTAGCATCCATGTAGATGTTGGTTTTGTGATCTCTCGATGAGCAGCAGCAGTGACATAATGTCTGTGAATGGCTCATGGCGGCCCCAGGCATGTAAAGCTGCCTGCAGGTGAGTTTCTCCCTTTATCCAGTCTGTTTCTGCCAGCGTGTACCTTTGTACCTGGTGGTTGGACCACCAAGGTCACATTGGCGGTGTGCAATCTCGTAAAGGGTCTAGTGGAAACACTGTCTCTGCCGGCCTGTTTATGCTCCCTCTGCACTGTGGCGGTCCGGGGTGCCTGGCAGTGCCGGTGGACCGCTGATGGTCATCTGTTTCTGTGACTGACAAACTCGTAATACGGTGGTCTGCTCCGCCAGAGTATGGCCGTCAAGCCCCTCAGCCACATTCGGCCAGCGCCTGCTTCCCAAGTGTAGAGCAATTTCATGCTTTTCAAGTAGTAGAGCTAGTGCAGTGATTCTGCAGACCCCCTTCAGGACATCATGCACATAGCCTAACAGGGCAAGGAGGGGTTCAGGGGTAAGAGAAAGTCTACTATGGAAGAGAGCTGAGAGAAAACAGCCATCCAAAGGGCATGCAGGGTACCTTGTAGAGTCAGCCTTGGCTACTGAACTGGGAGTAGTTTATGTACACCTAAGAATTTTAAAGTGTATCAGTTCATGTCTAAGATTTGGGAGATGAGCTTGGTTTGTTGACAGCAATAATAAAAAATGTTGTCCGGTAAATGGCCTTGTAATTCAGTCTCCAATAAGCTCCGGAGAGGGCCATCCCTGGCTGGCAGCAGAGCCAAGCAAGCATGTTAGAATTTAGAAACTAGATGTCCACAGTCTGCATCCTCGATCAGCGCAGTCAGTGGACTCCTCAGGGGCATGTGGGTAAGAGGGACCTGAGAACATAGCCCACTATGAATCCGTCACATAACAAAATGGTCCATTGGAATCGTTGCAACAAAGCGCGCATCGCAGAATGGGAAAGAATTTGACCATCATGAAAAAGGTCCTCTGAATGTGTGCAACATGTGCCTCCTCAGTGTATTTTTAACAAATGTCTCCCATGAAGGGAGTGGACATTGGTTATCTGCAAGGGGCTTTGATGGAGAATATAAATGATCTTCACCCAGAAGTTGAAGAAGTTTCCACCAGGCCCAGCAGGTGGTAGAGAGAGTCTGAATATCTGCAGGGTCCAAGGGAATCCCTCTGGGAAGGAGAGAGCACAACGGGACGTGCATGATACCAATGGTGTGCATATTGACATTGCACAACTAGATAATAAAGTCAGAGATGGGGTATCCCGAACCCACTGCGCTCATAGGGGAGTAGTAAAATATCCCATCCCACTGGTGGTCTACAACCTGCCCAGACCAACCTGAGGGGTAAGCTCTGAAGGGTGGCGAAAAAAAGCATTAATTATGGGGATTGGTATGTTGAGGAAAAGATATAAAAACGAGGGAGGACCACTATTTTAATGATGGCTGTACGGCCGGCCATGGAGAGTGGCAGGCAAATCCATCCTCTATGTGAGTTGTCAATCGGTTGATCTCCAGGCCGTAGTTCAGCTGAATGACCTGTTCTTTATTACCGTGTTCGGAATGCCCATGTATTTGACTGTGTCAGTGCACCACTTCAAAGGGTATTCACACTCTACTGATGTTGTAGTATCAGTTAACGGTAGCAATTCAGATTTTTCCCAATTTATTTGAAGACCAGAAAATCCACCAAACCTTAAGACCTCAAAAACGATGGGGGCAAGGTAACCGGGGCTGTCATGCAAACAACAAAATGTCATCTGCATATAAAGAGAGAAGCAGAGGGCCGGTCATAAACCATAAGATTAGATGGAGGTGTTTTTCTTGTGAATGCCGAACCAGTGAGTCCATGGCCATAATACATGATATTGGAAACAGAGGACATCCCTGTCTTGTCCCCATAGTTATTGTGAGTGAACCATTGGCTCAAATTTGAACCGTCGGTTGTGAGTAAAGAACCATTATAACGGAAGTAAACCCTTGGGGTAGGCCCAATTTCTGGAGCAAAGCTAGCAAGCAAAAAAAGCCATTCCAATGAATCAATTACCTTCTCCGCATCGAGGAGTGCCACAGTCGCAGGTATTTCAGGAGAAACTCTGTTGAGGACTGAAAATAATGTACGTAAATTCAAAGACCTGGAACAATGAGGAACAAATCCCGACTGCAAAGGTGAGATCATGGTTTCCAGCAAGAGGGAAAGTTGTGTCTCAATTATTTTGGCCAGAATCTTTTTATCAAAATGTAACACTAAAAGTGGTCTGTAGAATTGACAGTGCAGTGGGTCCTTACCAGGTTTAACTATGAGTGTGATCACCGCCTCCCGAAGAGTGGGGGATAAGACACCAAAATCAAGTGACTCAGCATACATGATATTTGTAGAATTTGTAAAAAAACATATGTAAGGAAATCAAGTCAGGGGGCTCTGGATCCATTCAGGTAGTCTATTGCATTAATCGCCTCCTTCTCAGAAATTGGTTCACAAAGGAACTGTTATTGCGGTGTGGAGAGCCAGACCATAGCTATCTCTGATAGTTAATTTGCCATATTTCTAAGCTCCCCTAAAAAGCAAGAGGTATATAAACTAGCGTAGTATCTTCAGAGCTCTGGAAGCAGAGCATGATTGTCTGTGACTAGTGTCCCATCCTCAAGTAGGAGCTCTGGAATATAGTGGCAGAGCAGTCATGCCAGTGTGTGGCTTGGACGTTCACCCTCACCATAGCGTCTAGCCTTGGCATATTTAGTCAGATGGGTCATCACTCGATTGGCTAGCCCCTAAAATTCGGCCATAAGGGTTGCACGACGCAGGAGTTGTGGTTCACAAGGAGGCTGCGTATCTGCTTTGTCAAGCTCACACAGGGCTGCTCATGCTCATGAGAGAATGCCTCGTATGGTGCTCAGGATACCTGCATGTTTGGTTATTCATACACCTCTGATGTGGGCCTTAAAGGCCGCTCATAGGGTGACCTGCATTTTTACTGATCTGACATTGAGGTCAAAGAAGTCAGCTATGGATGCACAGAGCTCCTCATGGAAAACATCATCATGGAGGGCATTTCAGGGAAAGTGCCAGCCTCACACCACCTCACCCCCAAAGGGGACATCGAACACAACCCGACCTGGGGCATGGTCTGTCAGAGTGTTCCTCAGCCAGGGGAGGATAATCACTGATAGTAGCCAGTAATGTAATTGGGACCAGGAATTGTGCAGTGCAGGGTAAAGCACATGTCCCAGATTCACAGTGTGGCAAAAGTGCCATGCATCCCGGAGGGAATGGTTAGCGCAAATGTCCTGCAGAATGGAGAGTGATCTCTGTTTGCTGCAGGCCGCCACAGAGGTAGAGTGTAGTAGAAGATTTAGGCATATATTCATGGTTGCCTCCCAGTATAATGTGATCTGTGTCAGACCACTCCACCAGTGATTGCAGTTCCCAGAAAAAATCCTGGGCATCCACACTCAGGGCATAAACATTAAGTAATAAACTGTTATGGCCTTCCACAAGTCCCATGACTACTGTGTACCTGCCATCCCCATCTATGTAGCTGACTCTAAGGGTAAAGGGAAGTGGCCGGTGTATCAAAAAGCAGACCTCACAAGAGTATGTGCTGTAGGCTGAAAAGTACCAGTGTCTGCCCCAGGATGAAGCAAATATTTGTGGCGCATTGGGGGGAGGTGGGTCTCCTGCAAAAAAGCTATTTTCACACAGTGTCGGGTGAGATATTGCAAAACCTGTTTTCCCTTGCAGGGGTTGTTAATGCCCCTGATATTCCATGTCATGTCATGAGTGAGATCTTGACCCTCTGGTCAGTTATATTACATGGCATATTCATACAGTGTAAGAATGTATCAGTGTGTATCTAACTGCCAGTGTGGTGAGTCCTCCTGTCTACACAAACATACTTAATACAAAATTATCCCCCATCTTCCACCCACCAGCAACCATCCACACTAGGCCCAGAAATGCCCAGCGAATCCCCATAATTCAAACTAACAAAATTACTCCCACGGTACTAAGTAAGGAGAAGCCTGGTGTTCACCACAGGGGGTGAGCAACGCTGTGACATCTGGTCCCCAAATTGAATGAAAAAAAGACATTTTGGGATCAGGAATAATGCAAGCAGATTTTGCAAACATATGCAACCATCGGCAACTGTGTAACCCAGTTGATACAAATCCTGCAATGGTTCTGCCCAGTCATCAAGGCATCAAATCTATGAGAGCTAAAACCATTCAGTCTACTGGAACTAGATCTGAACTGTTCATAGCATGCAGGTCCAGTGGTGATGGCTCCAGTGTGCCACTCTGAGGCAGGGAGCAATCTTTGGCGTACTGTTTGCAAAAAACAGGGATATCAGCGAGGATGCCAAAGAACTGTGTCTTGTCGTTGATGTTGACACGCTGGCGAGCCGGGTATAGCATGCCATATTTCAGACCCAGACATTAGAGCCAGCTTTAGCATTGGAGCATTTGCAGCATGCCTCCTGGACCACCAAGGTGAAGCCTGGAAAGAATGAGTGGTTGGAGCCCGATATTGTACCTGTCCATGCTCACAGGCTATCAGTAGTGCAACATTGTGATCCCTGAAATTTTTGAAGGAGGCAATTACAGGGCGTGGTGGAACCCCAGGGGGGTTGCGGACCCAGGGAGCAATAGGTTTGCGCCACCACAAAGGTAGTAGTAAGGTTTTCATGGTGGAATAGCTCCATCAGGAGACGTTCCACAAATTGGTCCATCAACAGCCTCTGATGTTGGGAAATCAGAGGCCGCGGAAGCTCTGGCCTCTGATTCCTCAACATCCTGAATACATGGCAACCATAATGCATCTGTGACCATTGGCGACACAGTAATACCCACAGATTAGCAGCCTGTACGATTAGCCCAAATTTGGTGCACGGAGGAGAATCAGGAACGGAGAACAACCAGGTGCAGAGTCTGGGCCGGCCCAAGCGTTGGAGGCCCTGCGGCAACAGGGCGCAGGGAGGAGCCTGAGGCATGTGGCTACCAAGCCCTCCCAGGTGCTAGGGCTATGCGTTGCTGATCTGTGCTGACCCCCCCCTAACCCTTTGGCCTTATGAGCGAGCTGACTGACTGAGGGATGGCTGCCACTTGGGATGCAGAGACCGTCACTGCTGGGGCTGGCCTGGCAGGATGTGCTGACGAAGTTTGCGGCTGGGCCAGGCTGTGGGATTTCAGCTATTGGATGGAGTCGGCCCTCACTGCCTCAGTATGGCACACTGGAGCCATCACCGCTGGACCTGCATGAACAGTTCAGATCTGTTTCCAGCAGACTGAATGCTTTTAGCTCTCACAGATTCAATGCCTTGATGACTGGGCAGAACTAATGCAGGATCTGCATCAAATCCCGTTCTGTGGATGTTACTGTGTCACTGATGGCCACAGATGCATTATAGTTGGCATTTTTTCAGGATATTGGGGAATCAGAGGCCGGAGCTTCAGTGCTGAGTGGCCATTTTGGACACTGACATGACCACGACCATGACATGACGGTATACAGAATAGATTAATTCTAAATGCAGTATTTTCTAGCCGATTTCATATTTGATTAAGTGAGCTTCAGGTGTACATATGTATGTAGTTTTAGTTATTTTAAGTTTGGAACTCCATCACTCTTTTGATGATCTTTACCCCTCCTTGTCCCTGGAAAGAAGAGGAGAGACTCCATTGTTTGATCCCAGAAAAGCACTCAACTTTTACATCAATCATACCAAAGACCTTTGGTTGGATGATCAGCTCTTTGTGAGGTTTTTCGAGGCAAAGAATGGCAAAGCGATACAAAAGAAGATCCAGGTGAATATTAATCTGTTTTTAAATCTGCTGTGTGATGGCAAAGAGGCAGCCTCTGGAATCGGTTGAAGGCTAAGTCCACTATGACGAAACCTTATCCAACTGTATTGTACGAGGAGTACCTGTCCTAGATATCTGTAAGGCTGCAACATTGGCATCAGTGCACTCGTTCACAAAGCACTATTGCCTTGACAGACAGGTCTGACGGCAAGATCATTTTGGCCATTTGGTCCTGCAGGACTTTTTGGTCTGAGTCTTTCCACAACCCACTACAAAGAGAGGTGCTGCTTTGGTATTTATTCTTCAGGTGGGGAATCTGCATTCAGAAGTATTCATCAGTAGAAAAAGTTACTTACATTTGTTAATTTTCTTTCTTGAGGATGCACTGTCTAACTGCATATTCTTTATTGCCCTCCAATCTCCCTTTCTGCCAAATGGACTTCTCTCCATCTAAAAAGGTCCCAAATTAGAGACCTGCACATTGGCATGAACAGTTAGTTTTCTTGGGCTCTACATCAGAGTGTGGACGGTGTCCAGAAGGAACTAGATATCAGGGCACAGGGATGTTGCCACTATATGTGCCCAGTCATCGCATATGGGGCGGAGCAGAGTTGATGTGGAGCCAAACAATACAACCTAATGGCGTGAAGGGTCTATGCTGAAAAATCTTCCTGATTCAGTCTGGCACCTGAAGATATTCTAAGCATGAGGAATCTGTGATTAGATACAGTATCCACTAGAAAGAGCATTACTAAAGATAAATGACGTGATGTTCTTCCCATCTCCCCCTTTTCCCTCTACTCCTAATACCCTGCTCGTAGCAGAATTTCTTTCCAGTATGCAGTGTGTTACAAGTGCTCAATAAGTAAAACAAATAAGGACTAATACTTATTAGCCTTGTAAGTGTAAGAAAACATAACTCTATTGCTTGCACCCCAAAACCGTCTGCCACAAATCACAAGGGGAGCAGACAAGGAGGGGAGAAAATAAGAATAAATAAATTAAACTTACCTTCATGGATGCCGCAGCCTCATTCCTCGCTCCTCTTTCGTCGATTTGGTGTCCCAGCATTCACTGGGACACCCGCACAGGTTTCCCCAGCAATCCTGGTGCTGCTTTCATGCTAACCTTAGCATTAAAGCAGCATCAGGATTGGTCTAAGCAGCTTGGAATGCCACTCAGACACAGCCCTAGGGTCTGTGCAGGTTGTCCAGCCCGGCTGTAAAACACAGCCGTGCTGGAGAAACCTAAGTGCACATGCGTGAGACAGCTGTCCAAACACACATACACATTTAGGTGCACATTCTCTCCTCCTCTCCCCCCCCCACCACTTGTGGCCCAGCCCCACCCCTCCCTACACTGCTGGCTGAGCCAGCAGCAGAAAAATAAAACAACAGTCAACTATCGTTTCATTTTTCTGCAGCTGGTTTATACAGGGGCGCGACGCTCCTTCGCAGTAGCGAAGGAGCCGCTCCTGATGTAACGAGATGCAAATTAGAAGAAGGAATTTGTACTGATGCTACCCATTATACTCGACTGGGACCACCCCTCAGGCTCATTCTAAACCACTGGTGCCCCGACCAGGAGGGGTACATTAGGTATTTGAAATTGCAGAAAGAAACAGGACTAAATCATGGGCCCCCTTAAAAAACATCTTTTTTCAGCTGAATTGTAAAGTCATTGTCTGTCATCTCCAGGGGTGTGGAATTCTTATGGCCTGATGCCCAGAACATGTTCTTTGTGGTCAAGGACAGCAAGGTTTCATATTTTTTAGTCTTTGGGACAAGTAGGCCAACCCCCTGCAACACAAAAATGCAAATAGGAAACAAATGTTTCGCTGCTTCGTTGCCACTGTAAAATTTTATGTACCATTTCATTGACGCATCATTTAGTAAAATGTGTTGACGTATGCTAGTACTTCATAAATGGAAAATCAGTGTAACCAGTTTCAAAAAGATTATGGCAAACATGAAAATAAACAAGATTTGGTAAATCCAATAGGTCTGACATTGGTGGCGAGCCGTTTGGTTTTGTAATCAATGGTAAAAAGTAAAATCTGTTTTTGACTCAAAAAGCACACATTGTTACAGTAGTTCCTCTCATTGAACAAAACTACTTTGTGTGCTGATATTCTCCTTATGAAATAACAGAATTCTCTCTCTTTGTGAAGCCAGCAGGTACTTAGAGAGGGATTGAATTTGAATAAAAAATGGTCTTGGCTAACACCAGATCTAATAAGGGGCCCTATTCTTGGTCACAAAGAAAGTCACAAAAGTGAACACATGGTATATGTCCTTGCATTAGTGCAGATTTACACCTCTCACCAATTCACAAGAACATACGGAAGTAGGCAGGTAAATCGCACTCCTCAAAAATATTTGTGCACTGCATCTTAGCACAAGCAAATATGCATGTGTAGATTTGCCCATTTGAAAATCTTTTGAGCGTTTACAAGTTCACATTCACTCCAACCACTTTTTTCACAACCCTCAAAGAACTTCTACCTCTGCCCTTGTCAGGAGTAAATGTTCAGTATTACTCAAGTAAGGGAAAAGATTAGAGAAGAGCTGGTGAAAATCCTTAGAACATAAGTTAGTAGGTTTGCACACCTCAGAAGCCGGTTCCACCCTTGGATCTAATGCTTATTGCTACCTCCAGCATGTAGATCTGCAGGAAGGTGGCAGAATAAGTGAATTTCTAGTATTTAAACCCTGCTATAGTAGGAACCCTGGCAAAATCAGAGAGGCTATTATCATAATTCCTATGTAATTAGATTACTGCCATAATTCATTGACGCAGGGACAAATGGATGTGTTTTTTTTTTACAGGGCAAGAAAGTTTATAAAGATGTATGCCCCATTGAACAGGCAGATAAGTTATTAAATTCAAGCCATGTATTTCTATTAAATCAATCTTTTCCGAAGTCACCAAAATGCATACTTGATGCATGTCGGACCTTTTATATTTTATGCTAGCTGTGTCTGACCTTCTAATTATTTGATATTATACTTACTACCTTCTCCTCCAATGCCACTCGAACACCACCCCAACCATCACATGAAGCCTTCCTACTAAACTGTATCCTCTTTGTACCAGTCAAATATACTGGCAATCCTCTCCCTACCTTGATAAATCGGTGCTTTGACCCTTATTCAACACTTTCTGCCGCTGGCAGCCCTCAGCAGATAAGAGGGGAGCCGGATCTGCAGCCTAAACTTAACAACACGTCAACCGGTTAATAGAGACCCTGCCCCCAATACTTAAATATCTTACTAATGTTTTCCTCCCCCTCATTTGTCCACTTCAAGAATGTCTATATATTTCCCCTTGCAAAAGTTTGTGGAGACACACCAACACTGCACTCCAGGCATAGTTACTCGAGTCCATTCCAGTAATCTTTCCACTAATCCACAAAAAGCTTGTTCCCCTCAGTGCTATGCATTCACACTACCACCGCAATAGACCTATGCTTATCATATCCATGAATGCGAATGGTTTGTCAAACTGTATTAAATAGAAAAATGATAAAGCATCTTAATTCCAAAATTGTGGACGCTGCACTATTATGGGAGACACTTACCTGTTGGAGAATCAGGTAAACTCAA
Source organism: Pleurodeles waltl (assembly GCF_031143425.1). Taxonomy (NCBI): domain Eukaryota; kingdom Metazoa; phylum Chordata; class Amphibia; order Caudata; family Salamandridae; genus Pleurodeles; species Pleurodeles waltl. The sequence goes on from NC_090436.1 coordinate 781,778,829, forward strand.
GCAGGAGTGGGTTGGAAGAGTAGTGAATGCATACAACAACCACCCCTATTCATCTACTCCAAACACTAATTGTTATCAGAAATGTGGTGCAGTAGTACTGATAACAAAAACTCTTATTTTTACACAGTGCTGAAAATGTGGTCAGATCCTGAGGGCAGGTATGCCTCGGTGCAGTTGGGAACTGCTGATACTTGGATCTGGGTATGCACCCAGTGCTAGCAAAACAAAGCTGCTTGCTTGAAATTTACTGAATTTGGCAAAACACAGGTTATTGTAGGATGGGACTGAAACCGTGCTATTGACCAAATAATAAATGGATTTAGTTCAGTTGATAAAGCTAACACCATTATTAGAGTGTTCTTGCATAATGTTACGGGACCACAACCTAGTCTATATATTGTGCATCACACACCCCTCAGACAAAGTCTACACATTCCTCTCTTCTATACATGAAACATCTTCACTCATCAATTCATTTTTAGAGCAGAGGCCCTACTACATATGCCCCTATGTTACAAGACCTGCCTAATCCAACCATTACACAATCCAACTAGAAATTTAAATGTACCACACAATTTCTCCACCAAAATAATAGAGGATGCCAGCGTCTAATCACAGACCCCCTGAGGAAAAGCAAGCCTTTAACTTGCACATAAGACACTATAAAGCTGAGAATGAAGATTGCAGGCCTGATTACTACCTTGGCGGAGGGGATTACTCTATCGCAAATGTGACTGACATCCCATCCGTCGTGTTACAAGTTCCATAGAATATAATGGAACTTGTAATATGGTGGGTGGGATATCCGTCACATTTGGGACAGAGCAATCACCTCTACCAAGGTCGTAATCAGGCCCTGAGTCTCCTCTGCATAGGAGCTGTTGAGGGTAGGTAAAGTGAGCTGGAGAGGTCAGTTAGTGAATGACCATCGCTGAAAATAATGCCACTTTGAACAAACTATGTTAGAGTACTCTATAAAATCACTAATGACAGACTACAACAGTGGCCCTTACCATAATATTAGATGTCATTTAGAGGATGAAATTGTGCCCACAATTCATTAAACTCCTCGCTGCTAAAAAAAACACCTTGGTGGGGCTAAAGTGAAGCAGTATGAATGAGGAGAAAAAGTAGGCAGGCTACTTGCATACCACTGGTCCAAAATGAGACACACTTGAACATTCAGTTGACAAAAGGGGAGCCTTACTGGCACCCCCAGCCGAAATGACAAAGGCTGTCCTGCAGTGAACTCCAAATCTAGGAGAGGACGCATCGAATAGATCTCCTAAGCCTCAATAGGATTAATATATACCCAGCCCTCTTTGGGTGTCTCTCACTTCTCGCTACAATGGGTAATTGCTCATTCAGATAAGACTGTTAGGAGTTAGACAGTCGTGTCAGAATAACATGTATCTGCAGGAAGGTATTTTATAGAGAAATTAATCCCCACCCTGGCCCTTAGAAACAATAGACACAGACAGTTGTTGGCATTTTACAATGTACAGTTATCTATTCTGCATAAATTAAATAAGTGGTTCATAATGATGGTAACTATAATAGTTATCTCAGCATTCATAATATAAAACAAAATAAACATTAGGAAAATTCAAAGCATATTTCATCACATGTCTCTACATTTCCTATTCAGTTAGTTTAGCCCCTGTCTACTCCCATCCCTATCATTCGTATGTGGGCTGAAGGATTATTAGAACTTCCTAATTATTTCTATGCCAAGTCGTGCAAGTATCTCTACCTACCTTATAAAGCCATTGAGTCTGCATTCAGATATCAGCACGTCAGCATGTTCCCTTCATAATCAATCCTACTGTCTGCCTCTTCCAAATGCTCCCATCCCTTTGTACTATTTCCTTCTAGTATTCCCTGTAGCGCGGGGAGAGATGTCTCCTGCACATTTCCTGTATCATTGCTCCGGCACAGTAACCATATTTCTGATGCGGAAGCACAAGGAAGCCAGTTAAATGTGACCATGCCTGTTTCCTTCCAAGTCTGAACTGTACCAGGTGGGTGGCTTTCAGGGTCTACTTACTGTATGTAGCCCTGCAGCTTCAAAGCTTAGAAGGTTTTGTTAGTGAGACTAATGTGAACTTACACCTCTGAAAATACTGTCTAAAAATAATATATCAATCTTGTACTCACTGTTAGCACTATTCAACATAATATTTTTTTACGCCCTACGGCTGTCACACACATACTCTAAAGAGGTTATGCTCTTGTGTCGGCATACTGACTGTTATGCAATATGGTGCATATTTATGGGGATGTGGGGCAGCGCAGCAAATCATCTTGCTGCAATGCCTCACAGGTAAAGGACAGGAATGTGCTGTATTTAAGTCAATACAGTGCAGTACTGTCTTTTCCAATGTGCTTGTGCCCTTTTGGCAGCCTAGCGCCAATGCAGGCACCCATGCACCCTGCAGAATGCAGCACACACAGAAAGAGAAAGTAACAAGGCGAACTAAAGATATTTCTCCTCGTCATGCTTCCCCTAGGAAGGCGTAGCATTTTGGCGCATTTCCAGGTTTACCAGTTCTGGTAAATCTGGGAATTCATCAAAATCCATGGAAGCTGCGTGGGTACACCCATGCAGCCCCCATGGAATGCCTTTCCAGGGCAAAGTAAGGCAATGCAGAGATCTGCGTTTCATTGCCTTATTCCAGGTTTATGGAGCCATTAGGGCAAATGCAAAGTGGCCTTGCGTGGCTTCATAAATCTCATTTAAGGTTTGCATTGTGCATGTACCGTGTTACATAGTACACACGTGACGCTCATAAATATGCCACTATATATATGATTGAAAAATCACTGTCACATGCAACAGATCCCCCCGCCCCTTCTGTGAATAGCTATATGACTCAAATCAGTTTGATTTGACAGTGGAAGAAGAAAACTTTCTACAACCCCTTAACATAGCCTTTTTAAACATTGAGGGGAGAACATTACAGATCCCGATATCACCTTAGAATAAATTAATGCAGACATCTGTGATCTTCCATCTTGAAGGCCCCTCCGTGAGGATGGATTCCCCAGTGAGATCTTTAAGTCGTACAAGACCCACTTAGACCTCCTGTTATGTAATGAATTCACAGGGGCCTAATCGAAACTGAGCACAAATAACCTTTATGCTCAGAGAATTCAAATAACTACTGGATTGTGAAAGTTCTAAGTTCTAGCACCTTTCCCTTAGAAACATTATTATTAAAATGCTATCCAAGATCCTGGATGCCAGGTTATGTAAAGTCATCCCTTCTTTAATACATCATCCTCAAATGGGATTTGTAACTGACCGGTCCTCCAAAAAACAGGTGAAAACATCAGCACACCTTTTGAGGTGATCCAAGGATTTAAAAAAGATGTATCAGTTGTCTCCATGATGCCAGTATTTGACTGTTTCAATTAGGGATTTCAATTCTAAATATTGGCCATATTTGACTAAAGGCAAACTTTCAGATCTAAAAACAAATATTTAGATAATCAACTGACTGCACAAGTGAATTTTGGTAACCTGTACTTGATAAAACGTGGTTCAAGACAGGCATGCCTTTTATTACTACTCTTATTCCTCCTAGCACTAGAATCTCCTGTCTATCACCATCTGATGCTTGAGAGAGAACTACGCCTGTATGACCTGTAAAATCTTTTTTCTGAGTAGATTGCTTCCTCATGACTATTACAGCCCCTGACTCTTCTTTATTAGCCCTGGTGTCTTTAATGGGAGCCTTTCTCTATTCTCTGGACATAAAGTGCATTTGGGAAAGTATGTGCCACCAGAAGGACTTGCATTCCAGAATTTCTTACCAGATAGTCCAGAAGGGTTTAAGGTACCTGAAAGTCATGGTCAATAAAGGCCTTGAAAAAAATTGTTGAAGACACCTTACATCCCCTGGCTAAGACCTACACCGATTTTATAAGGTGAACTCAATCACAGCTTTCTCGGGGAGGGAAGGCTGAAACAAATAAAATGGTTGTAACCCTGAGATACAATTACATGTTTGGGATGCTCCACTTCTGGTCCACCCATCAATACTCTCCCATATTGACACCTACCTCGAATAGTTTTTATACACCCATGCAGAATCTGACAGTCTACTTTGGCCACATGTGGGATCTTGTTATCCAACAAGTCAACTATCGCAGCTGATGTACTACGTGCCACAAACAACCCCCTGCCCCCTAGGTTGATAGGGAGAAATCTACTGCGTTGCTAATCATGCAAAATAAATGAAAATACCCAATAAATACAACTTACAGCCCAATAATTAAGTCTACATTAATCAACTGGAGATGAGGCCATAAAAACCTGAAGTTACTCCCATCCCACCATACCCCAGCACCATTAGGGATAAACTGGGTCTGACTAGAGGGGCTTTCACTATTCACTCATAATCCTAGGTCTTCAATGGAATTGCTGCATCTATGCTGAAAGTGGAGCTAGGATCGTACCAGAGGCTCTGCACAGGTTCAAGTGCAAGGAGCGCTGTCTGCATTGGCATGCAGTGTGTCCTGGGATACTGCATTTGGCTTGCTGCTGAGCAGCCCAGCTATCTGAACTGCCTACATGTCTGTGTAGTCGAGGCTGTCCAGAGAGGTGTTCTGCAAGCTAGTTGGCTCACTTGGCAAGGATGGCAGCGATAGGACCATGAAGTGCAGTGCTGGTTAAAATATGTCAACTTTTGTCTACTTGGTGAATGCCCTGATTACCAGAAAGGGGTATGGTCAAGCCATATAACCAGCCCTCTCCAATATGGTGGGCCACCTCTAAAATGTTGGTAGAGGCTCGCAATCTAAGATGGGACAGAATTATTTCCTTCATTGTCAGTTCCAGGTATTACCATATATACAGAGGGATTTTCAAGTCCTGGATACATCGCAACGTTCCTTGCCCATTTTTACTTTTTATGTTCCTGTTTTTGCTTCTAGATGTTCATCATCAAAAAACTTTATTCAGCTTTTTTTTTAAAACATGAAAGTGTGCAACAGTCAAAAACAGCACAATTTGATTAAACCAGTTTTATGCCAAGTGCAACTTCATTCAGTCACGTAGAGTCTTTGTAATACACTTTACAATATAAGAATAGATTCCTTGAGTTAAAACAAACTTGAACAAGATGCACAAGACTGATAAAAGAAGATATACAAACCACACAGATCTATAGCCGCGGATATTGTTGCTGCATCAATTATGAATATAAAGTGCACCATGTTTTCAAGAAAACTAGACGCAAGTTCAGATCAATTGTCTTGTAAGCGAATCAAGTAAAATCTATCACGAAGTAAAAACCGGTTCATCGATTGCACACTAGCATAGCAGAAACATGCCTTCTACCACAGTGGGTCATGATATTTAATGGGCTTGCACCAAACATGTAGTTTAGTAAAAAGCTGCTTACTGCAAAAACAATTGGACTTGAGGTATCAGTCTTTAAAATCCTGTATGCAACCAAATAGTGCCTAACTTTCAGACTCAGTCATACTGGTCGTATCCACTTCATATGGGCAAAGTGGTATTCAGTGCAGAAAACCAGGACATGTTTCTCTGTCTCTGAGACCAAGCCACATGTGGGGCACTTATCTGAATCTTGGTCTCTGGCCTAACAGCTAAAAGTCCTTAGCGGTAAGCAGCCCAAGCGACATCTCACGTACAAGCTTTTCACTAGTGGTGGTGAGATCATATCTAGGAAGGGGTCAAACTTGGGGTTTAGCTTAAAGCTCAGGAACTGGCTGGTTAAATGTCCAGAGGTCACACTCGTAGCATACTGATGAAACACAAATGCCCAGTACTTAGCTTTCACACTAGCTGTTTCTGCCTTGTGTATTCCCTCATGATAATCTCAGTCTAGCCAAAACCAACAGTGTGCACCAGGTTGTGACATGCTGTAGCCAAGGAATGTTTGGGCGCCACACATCATTAGCAATTCCCTTAATGCCTCCTGGTAGTCAGATAGCTCAGACGTAGTCCATAAACGTAACCAGTACATCAAAGGTTTTAATTAAGCCACATCACTGATTCTTTTGCTCCCTAATTAAAAAAGCAAGGGAAAATGGGGTGTACTAGTCGGGACCGAAATCTGCTATAATTATTCTCACCCACTGTCAATTTATGAGTGTCAACATAACCTCAGATCTCAGCTCCAAAGAGCGCAGCACTTTGCTTTAGCACAATAGACCTCCAGTGCAGGAGTTATTGATCACGACTGGGTCTTCTTGTGGAATCACAGTACAGCTTTAGATCTTTGGCATATGAGGAGATAGCTTTTGCTAAGCTGCGGCTCCCAGCATAGCATATCAGTCAACCTAACCCCCAAATAATCGAAACTCTGCCCCCGCTCTGTTGGTTTAATCAGCAATCTTAACTGCCCGTCTTCTAAATTTATCCTTCCCAAATACCCTGAATTTTGTCTTTTCTATATTAAATGCCAAATCCCTAGATGCACAAAAAGCCAAGAATTTGTCTAGTAAGTTCTGGAGTCCGATGGGAGTGTTCCAGACGAGTAGGGAGTCATCTGCAGACAGCAGGTTCGATGTTTGCTTCCCAGTTCAGAACAGCTTCTAGCAGTTTTGGCCTTCTTAATTTCTATTCAGGGATTCTAATGACTATTTTCTCCTTCCTGATGTCAGGAGGAGTTTAATGCCTTTCTGATTCTCCAACACTAATCTCCATCTTTAGTCATAAGCTACAATATAGGCATGGTGTTTTACCCTTTGCTGGTTTCTCTTCCTAAATGGGCTCTCATACGGAGACGCTTGAAACCTTCCGTGAATACTGTTCTGTGTGGGTTGGCAGATTGGCTACTGGGAAATGTCCCCCTTTTCTTGTGCATATACTACACATTTTAAGTCAATGGCAATACAATCAAATGGCTCACTGCCTCAAAAGCCAAATATGTAGGGACATGACATCAATACTTGGTTCTCCAAATAAGGCAGCACTGTGGAGTATGGGGACAATACAGGGTGGCAGTATTTGGTCTTTATGGATATACTAATTGTCGCTATATATTCTATGTATGAAACTAATGACTAGAGAATATTGGAATACAGCACTACCAAATGACTACTCAGATGAAGAGTGGACAGCATTACTAATCTGACAATTACCTCAGGGAGGCCAGACTGAAATTCTCCAATTATAAAAACGTTCACATTTGGTATTGGTCTGTCTTTAAATTACACAGAGCGGGCTCCTAAATCACTACGTCTGCAAGATATCTAGCCAGTATGGATGAGATTTTATTTACATCCTCTTGCACTGCACTGATGTGGCACCACACAGGCTGCAATAGGGGCTAATATATCATCTGTCAACAGGTTCTTACGTCATCACCACAAATCTTTATTTGTATTACAATTAATCCATACAAGAACAAAACAACAGGGTAAAAGCAAATTACATTTATATCAAATACTTAATGTGTACTAAAAGTCAACATCGTATCATAAGCAAGTTAGAAACAATCTAAAGTGCTTAATATACATGATATGCTTCCTATAGTACAAAACAATAAGTTCTGCAAAAGTACTGGAAATGTACACAAATGACAAGGTATATTGCGAAGAGTGTTTACAATCCAACATTTTATTGTACTCAAATTAGAACCTAGCTCCTTATTGATCTAAAGTGCATAATATAAATGATATGTTACATATTGTGAAAAGCATTCCGTTGTACAAAATATGTGAAAGAGATATACAAATGACAAGATATATATCAAAGGGTGTTTAAACATCACCACAATGTCTACAATATCCTTCCTCATAGGCTAGATTTCCTAGATATGAAATGGATTTCTTTCTCTTGATTGCCAGTGGGATAAATAATGATACAGAACAACAGGTTGTAGCCTCTTTCGATTTACATAAGAAGTTATAAGCGTCTAAATAATAAATACGTTTTGTCGATAAAAAGAGTGGCTGCAGGACGCGCTTTCTTGTAACTTTATAAAATGTACAGAATAAGATAAAGTGCAGTGTGGATTGAATCGTTTCCCCATCCCACTGGCTTTTGTGTACATTTTCATCGTAAACACCCAAAATTGGGAAGGCAACCAAATAGCGTAAAATGTCTAATTGTAATCTGGTAAAATAAAACCTCTTTTGTACATTAGATACAGTAATCAGGTACCTTTGAATGCTTTATTCAATATATCCTGAGCAATATCTACCTACAGTAATTTTGGACGTTTCTCTAGTTTCTCTTCAAACTTCTCTTTTCCCTATAAGGATCATTCTCAGTTCCTTCTTGATGTATTGCAGGATCCTGGCGAGATCCCGTATGCTAACTGTTTCATCAATCTCATTGAATAGTTTACTTAAGTGAGCTAGCCACGGAACTTTCACATAATGTTCCAGTCATAGGTAATCTTCTACTATGTCCTTTCTGAACTTCGTACCTGTCTTACTCCAAAAACTGGGCCAGGTAATGATCGGGTTTATCAGTATTGTGTCTTCTTGATAGGTTACATTTAGGCCCATATGTACGAAGTTCCATTTTGAATTTCCTAAACAGCGAATTTTAAGAAATCACTATTTAGGAAATGCAAAATGGAATGTAAGAAAATTGCGTTTTTCTGGTAGAGAGTCCTATGGAGTCGCAATCGCTATTAGAATTATGATTTAAGAAATGCAAAACCATTCCTACCTATGGTACATAGGTAGGAATGGTTTTGTATTTCCAAAATTGCAATTTCCTAATAAGAATTTGCAATTTTCACAGTGCTGTGGAGCTCAGGCCCCCCTTAAAAGTAAAGTTATTAAACAAATGGTGCGTTTATAAAGCGCTTCTCTGCAATCGAGGCTTGTGCGTGCTTTAAGGCTCTATAAAAAGTTATTTTTTTTGTGTGGTAATAGCATTTCCTAACAGCCTATTTCGCATTCAGGAAATGCTTTGTACATGTGCTTAGTAAATCACAAATATGAAATCTCTATTTGCGATTTCCTGTTTTGTTAATTCCAAAATGTGACTTGTACAGGGTAGAAATCACAATTTGTGTGGCTACAGAGCCCTTTGTACGTATGGAACACATTTTCCCATTGACACAGAACGGGAAAAACCCTTTGATACATCTGGCCCTGAATCACTATTTCGGCCTGTTAAGAAAAGCTAAATAGGTTTTCCATATGTACAAAGGGCTCTGTAGCCATGCAAATTGTAATTTCTACCCTGTACAAGTCTCTTAAGAAATGCTAAATGGCTTGCTATATATAGGTGATAGTTCTTTATTTATAATACTAGTTGATGTTGATTGTGGCAGTGCTAAAAGTCTATAGGAAAAAAAGACTCTCCTCCGTCAGCAGTACTATACTATTTGTTGTACCCATAATGCAGCCCCATATGTAACTCCTGACAATCACTTACTTTTATATAGTTGCAGCATTTCTCTTAAGTGTTTACTCCCTATCTTTCCTGGAAAATCTAAAAAGGGCTTTGGATGTCCTTAGAAATTTCAATTTTGCATTTCTCAGCTGAGGGTCGCATTGTCCAGCTCATGAAAATTGAATACCCAGATGCGTAAAGTTCTGATTTCCACTAAACCTGTTACCCTGAAACTGTGGGTTCTTTTCTTTGGTTTTCCATTCCTGCATGCCATTATAAACGTTTTGTTTAGTTTAACTTCAAATCTTTCTCCTCCATGTATGCAGAGAAATTATTTAGCAGTAGTTGCATACCGTTAGCGGTTCTGGATATCAACACTGCATCGTCAGCGTATGGGAGGACAGAAGTCAGCTACTTGTCAACTATCGGAGAATATGCATTTACCTGTCGCAAGGGCCTATATATTCCATTTATATAAGGTTAAAACAAAGAGAGGTTAAGAACACACCCTTGTCTGATACCCCTTGCAACCCTGAAGCTTGGTGTGCACTCCTCGTTGGTACCATATCGTACTCGTGCTGTCAGAGAGTCATACATCTGTGACAAGTGTGAGATAATGTCCGATGGGGCACCCATTTTAACTATGGTCTGCCAAAGATTACTGTGGTTAACAGGATCAAAAGCACTGCTCAGATCTGCAAAACAGAGATGCATATAGCATTCATTAGCTATTGCGTATTTACTAATAAGGAGGTTTAGATTTATGCATTGTTCCACTATGCCAATATCCCTCCTGAATCCATACTGTGAATCAGTCAGCACCAGGTTATCCTCTGCCCAGGTTTTCAATCTTTCTAGAATTATTCTTCCCATAAGTTTAAGAGATGAGTCCATGAGGGATATTGGCGCCTAGAATGTTGTCAGAGATTCAAACACATCCATCGAGACCCCATCTGGGCCAAGAACTTTTCTGGATGTGCATTTTTCATTACAGTACTCATTTCCTCTACACTTACTGGCTCTAGATGTAACAATGCAGATGGTTGATTAGCTTCTGAGTGCAGTTCTACCTTTCAATCTTGTGGTTAAAGATCCATCCAAAGTGTCTGATCCAGTCTGCTGAGGTAACTGGTGCCTCATCCCAGGTTGCTAGGTTGTCCCTTATAAATGGCATATTAATAGTTTTCCAAAACAGCTATCTTTAGTTTCTGCTGCCTGTTCCAAGGTAACCCAGGCCTGCTCCTGTAATTCTTTTTACCTCCTATCCACTGTTTGCATGTATGTAAGCCTTCGTGCTTTAATCTCTTCCCTGTTTCTGGGTATTAACTGGAATGCTTTTCTAAGGTTTTGATTACCCCGAGTGCAATGGTGATCAAACCACCCACTATTCTTTTTGTTGCTACCCTTGTCACTCCCAGGCTTTCAGCAATAGCAGCGGTTATTTTGCTGAAGGCTGTCAGAACCTTACGTGAATCAGCATCCCATTCTGTACAGGTAATGAATTAATCTAAATTCTCTTTTACAGGCCTCTCTAAAAAGGCACTTTCATTTACATCCATTTAAGGCTAATGCCATTATGGTCCATTGGCTCGATGTTTGCTGCTAATTGCGTCTGTTCTATATGTCCCGTTTCAATATTACGAACTAGTAATATGAAAAAGTGAGCCCGAAAAGTACTTGGGCCAACCCTACATGATTTAAACAGACCCATACCATTTTCTGAGAGTAATATATGCTCAATGGTGGAACACTTACCGCTCCCTCGATAAGTTGTTAAGGGAACCTCATTTTTGTAATTGGTGTGTTCAAGTGGTGTGAGATTGTATTTAAATATCAGCTCATTTATAGTCTTGCCTTACGAGTCATGCTGAAAATGTGACTGGTTGGTACCTATTCCGTTGGTGTATCCACAGACCTCCCTTAGTGTAAACAGGCATTTGCTTATGTTTAAGTCTCCCACCCATATATAAATACAGTCTGCCCCATGTCCTCTCATGACATGTTCTAGTTCATTTTTGAGGTCGCCTAATACCTTAATTCTGTTTTTATTAAATATATTGTTATAGAAATTTATCAATACAAAATCATGTTTTCCATCAATTTGAAGTAAAAACAGGAAAATGAGTGATTTTGTATAAGATTTCTTTATGGTTAATGTTGCTGTTGTTAATATTAACACCGTCATGCCTCCCTTAGCCCTTCTGTTCCATGGCATTGCTGGTGGTACAATCGAGGCAAGGCCTTCAACATTAAAACCTCCCACTTCCCACGTTTCTGGTAGGCATGCTAACTGTGAGGTGTTTATAGTGCAAGGCCATTCTTTAGCCTCCATTTTGTTGTTAATTCCAGCCACATTCCACAATCTAAGAACTAATGTGTTACAAGCTGCCTCTAGGCTAACATGCGATTTCTCATCCCTCTTTTTATTTTGGCCTTTTATTTCCCCAATACCTTATGGTTACTCCCTGGCTCTTTGTCCTCGAGTTTCAGTCCAACTCAGTACATCTGCAAAGTGGGGGCAAATCTGTTGGAGTCGGACAGCCTCATATCTGTTCTAGTTATTTGTTCCTGTCTTATACAAGGAAGGAGCAGAGGCCCTTGATACTGGATACTGGGGTGAGGGGTTATAAAAGAAAACCAGTGAAACAACTGTGATCTTCCCATCAAGGTCATCAAGGGGCTGTTGTCTTGGTAACATTTAGAGAGAAGAGACTTCACCATGTCTGGATGTTTTAAATGAACAATAATATAATCACCATAACCTGTTTTTCGAGAATACCTGATCCAATTCACCTTTCTCACCATTATTATTTCATTATATGAAAAAGTTAGTAATGCAGGTGTGACCTGCCATCCAGTAAACAAATTTTTGTTTCAGGTCCCGCCAATTTTCTGTCCCATGTGATTGTAATTTGGACACAACCTTTAAAATTATGACATAAGGGGTGGTATCTGGTAATAGATGTAATAATGTATCTGGTATACAGTCCCAATTGTACCTATATTGGCTTCGCCTAATAGCCCTGCAGTTGCAACCTCCTGTGGAGCATATAGAGTTGGTGGATGTGCCTTATCCACCTCATTAAATTTACACTTGGGTAGCAGTGTATTGATGATCCCTTCCAGCCTGTTAGGTACTGAATGCTCTGTTCCAATGAGAACATTCTTTACAGCAGACTTAGGTATATTATCTGTTCTGTCACCCTCCTGGGTTATATCTGGCATGTTCTTTGAAACTAGCTCCAGTGATGTAACTCTTTCCTTAACTTCTCCAATTTCGAGTAGGAGTTTCTTTTCTATATTGTCTAGCTTTGCATGAACCTTTTTAACCAATGCCTCAGTACTCTTTATTGGGACGAGTTCCTGCTTCTTATTGGATCCATTTGAAGTGTAGGCGTTTGTCACTTACGCCAGGAGCCCTGATGGTCTGCTAAGACTTAGTATTCATTGATCCTGTCGGCTGTCTACTTTTCTTCACCAGAGGTGACTTGAAATCATGACTAGGTGAGATGCAGTATGAGGCAATTTAGAGTACTCTATAATCGTTGGATTTATCTCCTCAGTGGCTTCCATAGATGCATTTCACAAAACCTTGTTGGCTGCACTGTTAGTCTCAGCCAGTCTTTCTTCCATTTTTACAATCTTGCTGCCAATTAAGCTAATTGCATCAGTAAGATAGTTAGCTATAGAGTTTGTTGTTTTACAATTTTTCCATCAGAGCCTCGGGCTAATTTCCATTTGCCCATGTTTGAATTATCCTCCAATCCTGGGCCCAGTAATTTTGTATCTTGGATGCAGTAGAAAGAAAAATTTTCCTGACATTCCCGTACATCCTGAGTTTCCTCAGGCCAGCAAGGGTGGCCCTCCCTGGCCTCGTTTGGGTGCGAACAGATGCAGATGGGCCCCATTGTTGGTCTGGTCTTCACCCGGGCGTGTCCCACACAGCGGGACACTTCTGGCACTTATGAGCACATTTGTGCAGCGGGGCCTACTGGGGGATGTAGTCCCACACTAGCGGTGTCTCTCTCGGCCAAGGATACGGGCAGAAATGCAGCCAAAGTCCGCTCCCAAGCAGCGGAACACTCCCAGCGCTTATGTATGCATTCGTCTGGCAGGGCCTGCTGTGGAATGTTGTCCCAGTCCAGCCGTGTCTCTCTAAGCCAAGGATGCTGGCAGAAATGCAGGCAAAATCAGCTCTCACGTAGCGGGACACTCACAGTGCTTTTGAGCTGGTTCGTGTAGGGGATGTAGTCCCACCCCAGCGGTGTCACTCTTGGGCAACGATGCAGGCAAAAATGTTGCCAAAGTCAGCTCCCTCACAGCGGGACACTCCCCACGCTTATGAGTGCATTCATGTGGCAGGGCCTGCTGGGGGAAGTGGTCCCACCCTTGGACGAAGACGCAGGCAGAAAGGCTGCCAAAATCAGCTCCCAGATGTAAGATATGCTGAGTTTTGTAGTCCAGAAGATTTACTGATCGAAACTCTGCATATGACTACGCAGGTGATGTGTGCTAAAAAAGGCTGTGGTGTTCGGCAGCTTAGCAGAAACCTGTGCAGACATTTCCAATGTCTCTTCTCCTCCTTGGGCTGGAGTGGGGCAGATGCAGATTTGAGTTCCGAAGAGGGTCTTTGAGTGTCTGAAGATAAAAACTACACAGAAAGACAGGGGTTCCTTCTTCCTCTGCAGCAGAATGGACACATAAGGATAGACCTAGGTTTATACTGATTCCAACAGGTCAACTGGCCAATACTTTACGGTATGTTGGACATTGTAGTAATGTATAACCACAAAGGTGGTTGATGACATTACTGGCTATTGTCCATACTTCCATTTTGCATCTTTCGGGGAAACCCATGGTCCCGGCAACAGAGAAGTGGCTAACTGAACTAGTTTGGATGGCTGCTTGTGAACATATTAGATATAAGAAGAATGACCAGATGGCTCTCTCTCTCTATATATATATATATATATCTATCTGCCCTATGTTTCTGCTTTATGGAATTTTGGAATAAATGAAGGCCAAGACATTTTTATAAGGAGTGCTAGACTTTGCTTTATATATATAATGCTTTTGGAGTGGTTTAAAATGGGTTCCTGTGCCCATTAACTGAGAACCAACCTCGATAGGCGAGCGCTGGAAGGAACACAGGATTACCTTTGGCTCATATATATATATATATATATATATATATTCAGGAACTGGAATCCTTTCTATACACCATCCCAAGCAAACTCTTTGCACTTTGTACCCTGCAGAACCCAAAAGTTTGACTCACTAATGCCCTCAAGATATGCCATACATAGGAGTAGTTGTGTTCTTCAAATGTTGTTGATTTCGAGTTTGTTAAAAGGAGGATTTCCAATGCAAAATCTTTTCCTATTTATCACTTGGTAATTTCAGCAGTTTTGTCCACTTTATTATCCTGACAAAAGTCCAGATTTCTATTAATTCATAAACTAATTGAAATAGAGATGTCAACACGTGCTTTGGAATAACTTGGACATTACTGCTTCAGTGCATTCATTTTGACTGAGTGATTTTCCAGTAATCATGAATGCAGTATAATTATATCCACCATATTTTGCATTCTGTGGTAGTACAAATAGCATGGCAACCCTCTATTGATCACGTATATATTACCTGTAATGCCTTAAGGTGACTATAGGGCAGTGTACAAATAATCCTGTAATCAGGAGAGAAATCAGAGCAAAAGCAATGATCACTAGAGGGTAACTGTGCTGCTTTGATTCCCCTCCCAGTTGCTATTGTATTCCTTATACCAGTTTCAGAATCTTCCAGTACTCAGTGTCAGTTTCAGGGTCTTGTGTCATTCTATTCTTGTATCTTTGTATAGTGTTCCTAACAAGTGTCTTGTGGTCTTATTTGCAGATGTAGGTTGTTGCAGGTGAAACGTTGTTCACTGTTATACAATTGCCAATGGGTACAGGTGCCATTAAATGTAAGGCAGAACTGGGTGCACATCTTGTACCCGTGACTGTGGGTGGAAGGCTTCAATGAGTTCAAAATGATGTGTCTGTTATAGAGGGTGTAAGTTGCCATTTGATGTATGTGTCAATAAGTGGAAGGTGCAGTTGGGTGCAGGCGAAGTGCATGAGTCAATGGGTGGAAGATGTCACTGGATGCAGGTGTGGTGGTGGTGTCAGTAAGTGGAATGTGTCACTGGGTCCTAGCGCTTTGCAGGTGCAGATAGGAGGAAGGTGTTACTGGATCCACATGGTAAAGGTGACAGTATGTACAAGATGCCACAATGTGGTGGTTTGTGCCTGTACCAATGAGTGAAACGTGCCAGTGGTGTAGGTGTGATGTGGATGCCGGAGGGTGTAGATGAAGTTCAGTTGGTAGTGGAAAATTGTTTTGGAGCTAAATGTACATGCGCTGAGCAGCAAATGTTTGCATTGATTAGTTAGGATGACTAGCTAATGAACCCCTACAAGTGCCACTGACATTCTGTGGTGCTCAAGATCCATCAGTTTTCTGATGCCCTGGAAATAACACTTTGTGCTTGATCTGCATGTTTTCAAGAAGGAAGTTGATGTGTGAAGTCTAACGGGCATGCAAGGTTTAGAGTCCAGTGTTGTTTCAGGGAGTAAGAAGGAGACAAGAAGTGGCACCATGGGCTGCTACCCTTTGCTTAGTTGACCCTTCACTTGTTCTCCCAGGCTATTGGTGCCTTGCATAGTCAGCCTATAAGAGTGACTGAACCATACTGTCTAATTGCAACCCCCATAGTGCCTTTGCATGTAGCTGGAAGGTAATTTGCCTGTTATTTAAAAAGGGTGTGCATGGTTGCTTGTCTTGTAAATTGCCAAGCATACGTGTGTGGCAGGGAGAGGGTGTGGCGTCACGGCCTGAGCTGCTGTCTTCAGAGCTGGGGGAACCAGGTTTGAATCTCAGCATCGGTTCAACATCCTGTGATTCTGGGCAAATCACTTAATCCCCCTGTGCCAACAATGCAGCGCCTTGAGACTCTCATGGTGATTTGCTACGCTTTACAAATACTGGATTTCCATTTTTTTTTCTTGAGGATAATCAGGTAGTTAACTTGGATTTGCTAGATGTGGTAGTCAAAGTTTACTTGAAATTGATTTGTTTTCTTTCTCGCTGTTCTAACATGCTTGGTCACCCACATAGTCATGGCATTGTAATGTAACACCACTTAGGGCCTCAGTATGAATGTCCAAAATTTCTACTGGTAAAATTCCCCCCTCCTCTACTCCCCAGAGTTATCAACATAAAGGATGCAGAGTTACTAGGAATTAGGAGAGAGATCCTGATATTGCACTGAGAAATTAGCATAGGAACCTGGATTTCTGGGGCCAATCCATTGGTAATTTCTCATTCTCCCCTGGAGTTTCTCCAAGAGATTTGTAATTCTACTGGAGCCAGTGACTTCATTTTTCTGCCCCAATGGAAACAAAATTACATCCTTATTCAAAGCCTTAGTGAAAATCTAAAACGGGTTATCCTTAAACATAGTGAGGAAATTAACCATATTAAATCCCATGCAAGAGTAAGGGTCAAATTGTTCCAGAAAGTGGGTGCAAGAAGTGAGAACGTTTTCTTTGCTATATGTGGTATCTGCTCTTAAGAAATTGTCAATAAACCTAAATGAAATGATCATGTGGGAAGTAACAATGATGTTTAACTGTTAAACAATGTGGTGCTTTACTGAAGAGAGAAGAATGGATGGGTTAAGGGGTTTGTAATTGATGCTTTTGGCAATCACAAGTAGTGAAGTGCCTTCAAAATGTGAGATATGGGCATACCTTTTATAACTACAAACAGATTAGCTACAGCACTTAGACTTAGATGAAGTTGGTTTAGTTCAAAGGCAGGTGGCCCTAAATATCTCACATTCACATGATCTAGCCAAGAATCAATCGTTCCCAGAACAGATATGGGAGCAAAACCCGTAACCCAATATTTTAAGATGCTCCAAAATGTCAGGAAACCCAAATTTTCCTTGTACCGTTCTCCTACTAGAAATAATTGTGAAAAAGGCACTCTGTCCACCATCACTTTAAAAATAAGGAAATGGGACTGCTCAATAATTGAGTTCTAGATTAAGCAATAGTTAAAGGGTTTTACTACAACATTTTCAAAATCAAGTGGTACAGAATAAATTCCATAAAGGCTCAAATGCTCAAATGTAGAGTTATACAAAGAAGTCAATAATTAGAAATCATTCTAAGTCCCAGATGAGAAGCAAAATCAGAAACAAATCAAACAGAATCCCTTAAAGAATGTTCAAAACCTTCTGTAACTCACCCCCAAACCAAAGTGTTCTTATGCACAAATCATACAAAACAAATTAGTTAAAACTATGGATTCATCATAGCATGATCTTAAGTAACAACTTTCTGGCAAATCAGGAGGAAAAAAGTCAATACCTAAGACATAACCACTATCCCATTTTTACGAAAGCGCCCAGCATCTTCTGTGCCACTGCCATCCGGAGATGTTCAAACAAAATATGAAAGATTTCAAAATTTAGTTTTACACTAGTGAACAGGACTTGGTTTATCCAGCAGAGCTGCAGCAGAAAGGCCTTGGACAGTGCAGCATTTCAGGAACATTAGAAAGTTCAGTCTAAGATTTGTATTCAAAACAGTAGGATAATCATTACATCAGCTGTCTTCTCCTCTGCAGAGCTTGTGAGGAGAGATGATGCGCAAGGGAACATGGTGGGAGGGGGGTACAGGAGTGAATGACAGAAACAGCATCCATTTTAATCGAAGATGAGCTTTTCATACAAATGTGCCACAAATAAATCTGTTTAATAAACACACCACTTTTGCTCTTGTGAAATTCGTTTAAACTGTAATCACATTAACTTATCATTTGTGTATTGGATCCAGCATAAAATTATTAATATTCATTATTATGTATTGCCCTAAACGTAGATTTGAAAAGAAAGCTTTCACACAAGTATCAAGTGTATTTCTTTAATTGAGATAGAACAAATCATGCAAAACAAACAGGCTGAAGTCACAGGTACCACCAGCGGAATTAAAGATACCTTCCTTAAACGCTAGTCATTAACAAAGGTAACTGAAAGGGGTCAAGAACCGATCTAAGGGAGGCAGTTTTTCCCAGCTCCTAACTGCCACCCACCAATATGATTTAAGCCCTTATCGTTTCCACGAGAGCTAACTGCTGCATATCCAGTTTCTAAGACTCTTGTGAGTTAAAGAGAGCAGAAACCTCTGCTACAAATCCACTGACCCTTAGAACAAACTGAGTAGTCTCGCTGTATATGCAAAGGCTGAAGCTATGAGATTGGATGATAGAAAGGAAGAGCCTGAATGTAGATACTAAAGAAGAGTGAGGGGCAGATTTGGTCAGAAGAAGATGTATTTCATCAACAGGGTCATACCCACTTTTGATTTGATCGCCTTTTGAAGGGTAGATTCACAAGCTAGAAGAGTGGGACCTTTAGTTGAGGATACATGCTACAGACAGGGACCATGACGCAAACATGATTTGATAGAGTATAAATAGGAAAAATATGTATTTCTTAGAAATAGGAATTCTTGCCTCTCACTCCCTGATTGCCACTGAAATTGTGATTACCAATGGGGTGCTCAGTTCAGTCTTTTCTCACAACAGAGATTCACATTAATGTTTATTCACTTGCTAACGAGCCGAGCCTCCTATGCATTCTGAACGAGACCTTGCCAAAACCATTCATGAATTTTATGTAAATCCCATTAGTCACTGTTCCTTGTTTGAAACCCCAAACCACATAGTCAAATAAAGTTATTATATTCGGCTTGTGTAGCCGTCCCAAGGAGAAACCATAATGTCACACTTCATTTATGTCAGGTCCTCTTAACCTGTTTCACCAACCTTTGACACATTGTTGTTATTGTCCGACCATAGATGTACATTCCTATAGTTTACTGCCTCCCAGATTCCATGTAGATGGTACACAGTAGCGCCTCCCCAGGCATCTGACACCAGCCTGTTCAAAAGTGAGTAAGTAACCATGGTTTATTTCGTTTGTTCATTATAGCATTATTAGCCAAAGCGCTGCACAAAGTATAAAAGGGTAGTAGAAGGTGTGAAAAAACAGAACTACTCCAGAAGCAATCATGAGTACACAATTAAATAAATCATACCAAAATATATTCTTTCAACAGTTTTGTGAATATTGATACACTGTATGCATATCCAGTATATAGAGAAATGAATACCACTATTTAGTAGACAGAGGAACAAAAACAACAAAACTAGGTGAGCACAGCAAAGAGATCTACAAGTAGTCTAAATAGAAACCAGAGAGCAGAGGAAAGGAGAGTGGACACATTTACAACCAACAACATTGACATTTAAACCGCAAGTGCAGAGGAAGTACAGAAAGGAAACATGCATATGAATTTTACATTACTGAAGAAAGGTAGGGATGGATTTGGCCAGCCAGCCCTAAGGAGTGCAACAATCATTGAAACAAGACAGAACAAGAGTTTGAACCAGCAGTTGTGTGGAATAGAAGGAAAACAATTACCTAATTCTACATTAAATACACATATTAACATGACAAGTTTTAACAGAGTTTGAACCAGTTGTTGCGCGGAAGAGGAGGAAAGAATTTACCTAATTCCACATTAAATACACAAATTAACTTGACAAGTTTTAACACCTGAGTATATCAAATTATCAAAATTATGAGTAAACGCAAAGCCCAGGTTTTCAGAAGAGTGGGGAAAGTATATTAAGCCGAAGAGAAAGAAATAGGTAAAGGAGGTGTGAGAAAAGAAGTATGTAGAAAGAGAATCTCAGTTTCTTTAGGATTAACTTTGCTGAAATATCGAGAGAAGAACAAAAGTAAGAGAAGGTAAAATATGTGAAAGTCATCCCCAAAAGAAGTTATACAAGGTACAGGATGGCGTAGCGAATAAAAGTATGGAACACAAACCAACTTTTAGGCAAACACTAAAGAAAGCAGGGTGAAGGGCAGTCATAGACCATTTCAGAGAGTCTGCAAACAATAAGAATGAAAGAGGTCAAGAGCAGTACCAGATGCAAGAACGGGATTTGAGTGATTAGAATAATGTACTTCGTCAAATGCTGCAGAGAGATTTAGAAGAATAAGGATAGAAGAAGAAGATTTTTAGGCAGAGGACGTGAAAAGCAAAAAGAGTTATATAGATTGCGTGAAAAGCTCCATATGAAAGTGAACAACTTATTAGAAGAGTAAGATTCAGCAGAAGAGGACAGTTTTCACCATGGAGCAAGGTGCAAAGTCATTAGGAGAAACTGTAGATTTAGCTCTAGTCACAAAGGTTAATGCTTCAGTCTCGGAAACAGAATGAAAGCACATGAAACTCAGCGACAGAGGAGTAGGAGAACACATAATGTGCTGCTAACATCCCTTTGCACTCCTGGATTTATTCAAGCTGAGCCCTTTGTTTCATCCTCCTCAAAGTGTGCTTCTCCCAAAATGTGAAGTCCTTTAGGCTAAAGATGAGAAATATTCCTTGGGTAAATTACGTTATGTGTTTCTTTTTATTACAGAGGAAAGCACAGGTCAGAAAGTGAAAATCATTCAGGCTGATTTCACAAAGGACGATATCTATGCAGACATCAAAAACAGTCTTGAAGGACTGGAGATTGGGATTTTAGGTAAGGAGTTCAAATCTACTTAAAAACGGAAAGACTGTTTTTTGCTTGCTGGATTGCAAAATGTTTTTTGTGAAAGATCAAAAGAGGTGAGATCGCTGTACTTTCTTTTCTCAGTTGGGGATGTCAGTTTATTTGTTTATCTATCTTGGGGATGAAAATGTAAAGTGTGCCTCAAGGGCAAAACCCTGTCTGAGGGTTGGCAACAGCGGTAGTTGCAGAGAAAACCCGAGAGAGCTGGTTTGGCAGTACCGGGGGTCCATAGTGGAGCCCCCAGGATGCATGCAATTGGCTCCCCAATACCAGATTTGGCATGGGGGGGACCATTCCATGATCCTAGACATTTTACATGGCCATATTCGGAGTTACCGTTGTGAAGCTACATATAGGGCTGACCTATATGTAGTACACGCGTGTAATGGTATCCCCGCACTCACAAAGTCCGGGGAAATGGCCCTGAACTATGTGGGGGCACCTTTGCTATTGCAAGGGTGCCCTCACACTTAGTAACTTTGCACCTAACCTTCAGCAAGTGAAGGTTAGACATATAGGTGTCTTATAAGCTACTTGAGTGCAGTGAAAATGGCTGTGAAATAACGTGTGCGTTATTTCACTCAGGCTGCAATGCAGTCCTGTGTAAAGATTTGTCTGAGCTCCCTATGGAGAAATGCTGCAGCCCATAGGGATCTCCTGGAACCCCAGTACCCTGGGTACCTAGGTACCATATACTAGGGAATTATAAGGGTGTTCCAGTATGCCAATTGAAATTGGTAAAAGTGGTCACTAGCCTATAGTGACAGATTTAAAGGCAGAGAGAGCATGAGCACTGAGGTTCTGATTAGCAGAGCCTCAGTGACACAGTAAGGCACTACACAGGTATACACATTCAGGCCACAAACTATGAGCACTGGGGTCCTGGCTAGCAGGATCCCAGTGAGACAGGCAAAAACATAATGACATACATGTAAAATGGGGGTAACATGCAAAGAAAAATGGTACTTTCCTACAAGCGGTCCCTCCCTTAACCAATTATTGCTCAGAGAACCCTCCCATTTGCCATTTTGAGGCCTTGACAGCAGTTCACGAATGCCACCTTCCAGCCCAATGTTTGTTTAATTAAGCCGAGCTTCAGCCTGATGTGTGCATGTGATGTACAACCCAGCAGGTGAACGATATCCCTGTAGATTTCAACACTGTTTTATCCAACACCTTTCTGTCCCAACATCACAAAGTCTTACTCTTAACGGTCAGCGTGGGGAGATCTTTCTTGCAATATTGTTGTGAGTGAAGAGCCCTTCATCTTCCTACACAATGAACCTAAGCCGACTGCCAGCCCTTTGCCTCTTCCCTTGACTTCTTCAATTTGTGCTGCAAACCTTCCATAGGGATTAAATAACACTCCAAGGTACATATATCCACTAGCTGATTCCACCTTTTCACTTTCCAGGAACCAATTGTAATTCTTCGATCACTTTCCTTGGCTTGGTAATCTTTAAGTCTTTTTCATGTTAATAGTCAGACCATTACTCTTGGAATAATTCAAGGGTGCATCCAGAAGTTGTTGCAGCCCCATCTATGTTCTGTTGGCTAACACTAGATCTTCAGCATACAGTAAATTTGAAAATTGCATTCCCCCTAAATTTGGGGCATGACTGTTTGCTTTATTCAGAAGAGGAGGAATGTCCATCAGGAACAAATCAAATAGAGTCAGCACCAGCACGCAGCGTTGTTTTAGGCCTTTAGTTGTTGGTATGGCCCTAGACAGTTGAGAACCATCCCCCAGTTTGATCCTGATCCACGTGTCAGTGTGTAACATTTGTAGTACCCTCGAAAATAGCCAGGAATATTCTATGCTTCCAGTTTTGCAGGGACGGCTCCTCCGTTAGGGCGAAGGAGTGTTGCTCCTCACCAGTCACATTCTAAGAGTGCTCCGGACACCTCCGTCATCCACTCCAAACCTGTTACCGATGGAGACCTCACATCCTTCCATCCGGTCCTAGGCTGTAGGCAGTACCGCACCACAACTGTGCCTGGTTCACTCTGGCCGCTCGCAACAGTACCAGATCCTGTGAAAGTGCCTCTGCTGGCTGAGAAAGGTGTTGAATGCAGAGGTGGCCTGCGCTGAGACTGGACCACGACTCTGCCTCTCGCTGTTGTGTGCCGTGCTGAAGGTGATCCCTGTGGTGCTGTTCCTGGGGACCCTCCTCATGAGGTGCGGCATTGACGGGGCCTGAAGCAGCCCTTGCAAGTAACGTCTCGAGGGAAT
The DNA here is from genome assembly GCF_031143425.1 of Pleurodeles waltl. Lineage (NCBI taxonomy): Eukaryota > Metazoa > Chordata > Amphibia > Caudata > Salamandridae > Pleurodeles > Pleurodeles waltl. The sequence continues at coordinate 781,802,072 of NC_090436.1, forward strand.
GGCCTTGCCTGGGCCTTGAGTGCAGCAGACACAGAGCTTCGAGGAGAAGGCCTGAGGCCTCCCCCCTCACCCCTTCCATCAATAGCCGGTCCTCTCCTGCAGCTGGAGAGGCCTTTAAATTGCCGCCTACAATGGGAGGTAAAACGCAGGCCCAAGACCCGAGAGGAGCCATGCCTGACTGGGATCCTGAGCCGAGGTGAGACTTGGGGCATCTGGGGGTGTTTCTTCAGCTTCATTTTTCCCTGCTTGTGCTCCTGTGCCCCCCATACACACAGCCCTTTGCATATTGAGCTAATTGTTGCAGGGCCTTCATGTGGCACACATGGACCCTGAGGACTGAGACAGGGGTGGGTCTGACGGTGAAGTGCTAGGGCCCCCCCATACACCAGAACGACTGGGCGCCTTTGAGGGGCCTTCCCACAAGGCCCTGGCTGGGGGATCGTTGGATCCCCTGTCTGGGCCCCCCCCTCCCCTGAGACACTGTGCTGAGCTCTGCTTGGTGGGTGGGGGGGTGCCTGTGGACCCTCCGGGATACCCCTGTGCCATTGACTCCTGCACTCTTTTGGCAGACTATAGACACCCGGCACTTCACGGTGGGACCTGTTGAGACTTCACTTTGTTGGGCTACCTCAATGCTTCTCTGCCTCTCCTAGTGTAGTGCTCATTGTTTCTACACCATATATACCACCGACTGGATCGCCATGAGCCTTCCTTGCCTTAACAACTAAAGGGGCTGTGCCTTCAGAATCTATTGCACCCGGATTCCCACTCAGCGCCCAGCTGCTCCTGCTGCCTCACATCTGGGATAAGCAGGCTGGATCTTCCTTTTGCGGTTGTGGCCCGGGGTCGAGGCTGTGCTGTCATGGGAAAGGACAAACCACATCAACCGGTAACCTCCTAGACCCACACGGAACAATATGCCACAGGCTCGACCCCGAGTCGCCAAAGAGCCGAGGAAGCGGAGGGGAAGCCCTCTTCTATGAGGTATTTGACCACCATCCTCCATGCCAAACAGACCTCCCAGACTGCAGTAGAGACCAGAATAGGAGAGGTTTGTGAAGATGTGGCCCTTCTGTGCCACGACTAGGATCACAAAGGCCAAATCTCGCATTTTAACAGTGGAAAATGAAGTGACCACCTTAAAATCTCAAGTTTCTAGACTCCTGGCCCGTACATAGGTGCTCCATCATCGCATCGAGGATGCGGAAAATAGATCCTGGCGCAACAACATCCACCTCATTGGCCTCATGGAAGGTGTGGAACCTCAGTGAGTCACAGACTTCTTGGAAACATCAATAAAGTTTTGGATGTCGTTGGATCGACTCTCCCAGTGGTTTGCTGTAGAGAGAGCTCACCGGGCCCTGATACTGAGACCACCCCAAGGGGGCCCACACAGGCACATCAAGCTCGTATCTTGAACTTCAGAGGCAGAGATGTGATACTGAGTGAGGCACGATCCCAAACGGAGCTCCAGTGTGGAGGTATTGACCTTCTCATACCACACCAGGGAGGTTCAGCAGCAACACAGGTCCTACGTTGCAGTTAATCAAAAACACCGGGCCCTGGGCCTCCCATACTGCCCATGTTTGAAGCTAGGCTGTGAGTAGTGTTCGCCGACAAGGCTCACTTCTTCAATACTCCTCAGTCAGCCTGGACCTGGCTCACGGAAGAGCACCCCCCTTCAAAAAGGGCAACCCCTCCATACCCCAGGAAGTGGGTGCAGCCCCTGGGGCAAGAGGTCCAAGGTTGCTCATGGCACACTGCAAGACGTCAAGGTCCAAATCTGTCTCTCCAACATCCTTGCAGCGCCTTCCGGCGGGGTCACCGAGACATCTCCTGGAAGAAACTAAAGTCACTGAACCCTCACTGACGATGGAGGAGAAGCAGACCAAGACTAAGACGCGACTAGAGGACTTGCAGTTGGGCACTGATCTCTCACAAAGGCCCGCCTCTAGCTCTGGATGCAGCCGGGGGGGGGGGGCTTGGGCGGCAGGAGATGACCAGACCCTGTGGGCAAACCAGTCACAGGTTTTTCCACATGTGCAAACACTTTGTCTCCGATGTCAATAGCTATATTTAAACCTCTAACATGGAGGGGTCCATCACTCTATTCTTGTTTACCAAGTTGTATTTGGTTTTGGTTGTAGCTTCTTGGGCGACAGACGTTTCTGTGGTGGAAGTATGAGGTTTGGGAGTTGTTGCGGGGAATGGGCAGTTTTTTTTGTTCTGTTTTCTGTTTCAAGTTTGAACCAAATACTCAATTAATTGGCACTACTGGCACAACAAGCACACATCTGCTACACTGCAACATACACTTTGACCCTGCTGGGTTATTGCAGGACGTGCTGTGCCAATGTCTAGGCACAACATTCCTTATTGGGAAAGGAGGATCTAAGTACCTCTTCTGCCTACTTACATTTTTCCCCTCCGCACACAAGACATGACATTTCGGGTCCTCTTGTGGAAAAGTAACAGATTGCTGGATCGCATAAAGCATGCTGTGGTTCTGAGCTATGCCCACCGACCCTCACCTGAGATTCTGATGTTTCAAGAGACTCACCTTATGGGCACTAAATGCCCCTTTCTGGCCCGGAAGGGCTTGTATAGTCTTCCACAGAGGCTTCACCCCACGGTCACAATGAGTGGCCAACTTGCTATATTGCTCCTTTCCCATGGTAGTGAATCAAGAGTTGAGAGACCCCCAGGGGCGATACCTCGCCATCACATGCACAGTAGACGGCCAGCCCGTAGTGCTAGTCACCGTATATGCACCCCTCAATGTCTCAGGAGGCCTTCCTTCAAGAATCGTCCACAGCCCTGTCCCGAGGAGAGGCCCAAATTCATGATGCGCATCTAACAGCTAAGGAAGTAAAAACTGCTATCTCGGCCATGTATGTGAAGTTTGGAGAAATATTGACATCTCATCTTCTATCTCTGTATGTGGAGGCCAGACCCTAAACTCGACACAGCCACCATAGTGCTAATTCCTAAACATCAGCCACCCTCCACTTCTTGCACGGAATACCTCCCAATCTCCCTAATTAACAGGAAGGTAAAAATATTTGCCACTTTACTGGTCACTCGACTCAAGACAGTTCTAGGCACACTAGTCCACCCGGACCAGTGCGGCTTTGTGCAGACCTGCAGTACACTGCACTGCCTGCGCCGTCTGCACATCGCTCTCGCGAATGGCCATCACCTGTCACCGCACATGGCCCTGTTTTTTCTCAATTTTGAGAAAGCCTTTGATTCAGTAGACTGGATGTACCTAAGATGTGTTGAAAAATGCTAGACTTAGATCCCGCTTCCTATGGTTCGTTCAGATCCTATACACCAACCCCACCACACAGATTCAGATGATTTTGTCCTTTCCTATCGGGAGGGTGACCCGACAGAGTTGCCCCCTATCACCCCTCCTCTTTGCACTGGCCATCAAACCCCTGCATGTCTCCTCCACTGCAACGCTTAAGTACGCTGCTGGAGATGGGATGGAAGTCATGAGGACCGCATCATGGTGCACACAGATGAGGTCCTCCTGTACTTGTCAGACCCTGTGGTTAGCTGCCCTTGTTGTTTCCACATACTTCTCCATTTTGGAGATGTCTCTAGACTACATATTTACCTGACCAAGTCAGTGCTGATTCCACTGGGCCCAACAAGAGACTGCTTTGACTGTCAGTATACCATTCCCATAAGACTTCTCAGCTTCCGATACTTGGGAGTATGGAGGGCACTTCACCCAGAGCTCACTCGGTCCCTGAATATGGCTGCATTAACCAAGAAGGCACAGGAAGATATCACTGAATGGCAAACCCTACCACTAAATGTGATGGGAAGAATTGCTGCATATATAAGATGGTTATCCTGAAAAGATTTCTATACCTATTCCAGAACTTCCCCATTCCCATCCCAAGAGCCTGGTTTTGAACCCTGGATAAAACAGTGACCTCCTTCCTATGGCGTGGATCTACGTCATGCTTGGCGCTGGCACACTGTCGACGTTCCCCATTTGACAGTGGTTTGGGTATGACCAATATGTTCCTGTGTTATCTAGCCTCCCAGCTTCTAGTAATCAACAAGTGGTTTAACAGGAATGATCCGACCCAGCCTACCACCTGAAGGTACTGATGCTGGGGGTTCCCCAGAGTTTGGCCTTGCTGTATAGCTCCCTGATCCCAGTCGAGGTTCTGTTGGTAACCAGGGTGATCTTTCTATTGCAACGGGCATCTCTGAGACACACTCAGTGGAATGGTTGACTCTCCTAGCAGACTTGTTTGTGGCACTGCAATTGGCTTGGTGAAGTGACAGAACTGCAGGGATTTAAGGGCCGGACATTACTCTACTCAGAGACGTGTGGTCTGGATCTCACATGAGATCCTTTCAAGCCCTTTGAGACATTTATGAGCGAACAAATGAGCAATTCTATAAATACTTACAACTGCATCATGCTCTACAGACACACATAACCCGCAAAGACCCACTCCCTGAATTCAGCCTGGTGGAGGCCAAGTTACTGATGGGAGGACTAGGCAAGGTGGGAATATCCCAAATTTACTGTACTCTGGCAATCAACTCCCCTTGGTGCCTTGACCAACTCCTAGCCTGCTGGGGGGGATGGCTGGGTTCAATAGATGACACGGACTGGCAAGACCCCTTGATGGTTCCCCAGTTTCTTGCAATCTCCTCTAGGCTGCATTTGAAAAAGACGTGTTATCTTCACTGCACATACCTGACTCCGACTCGCCAATTTCATGCAGGTAGCCTACCCTCCCCACCTGTCCACGCTGCAGACGGGAATGAGCAGACTTTTTATGTATGGTAGGGTCTTGCCAATGCATTCAAAATTACTAGACAGCCATAGGGGCGGAGCTGACTGATGTCCTGAGGTGGGAAGTACTGATCTTGCTGGGGGTAATGAAAGGCACAGATGGCTTGAGGGCAAGGGCGACATCGCCACCAGGTGGAACAACCATAATCCCCTGACCATGTTGCATTGGCAGAGAGGTGTAGACCGGTGCGCCTGACAATAAAAACCTGCATATGAGGTCCTCTGAAGTCCAAAAAAGCATGATAGAGTGTGGGGGAAATGGTTGAGTGGATGAGCAGTACGTTCAACAGAACATGTCTTGTGGGGACTCAGTTGCCACCTGCTTTAAGTACATACTAATTCGACTCTGTTAAAAACTCAGTAATAAATTGGTTTATTAAAAAGGTTCAAGGTGTTCTAGGGCTCAGGGGTAGGTAGCTATAAGGGATAGTAGAGGTATTAGTGTTCAGAGATGCACAGTTTTAAGGGATAGTACGGAGATTAGGGTTCTGGTGTGGGTAATGTATAAGGGTAGTAATTGATTTTTAGAGTTTCAGGGGTGGGTAGTTTTAAGAGGCAATAACAGAGTTTAGTGTTCAAAGGTGTGTAGTGCTTAGGGATAGTAGGGAGATTTTAGTGTTCTGGGGTGGGTAGTGTACAGGGTTAGTAAAGGCTTTCTAGAGTTTAGGTGTGAATAGTTTTAAGGGGTTGTGAGAATTTTTATTTTTATTTTAGTGTGGCTAATATTTAGGGGTAGTATGGATTTTATAGGGATTAGGGTGGGTAGGTTTAAGGGGCAATACAGGTTTTTTAGGCCTTAGGGATGGGTAGTTTTAACGGTAATAAGGTGTTTTCAGGGTCACATGGGTGGTTTTAAGGGTTAGTAAGGAGTTTTTAGGGATCTTTATATTTTAAAAATGGGATGTGAGGATTATGTATGCATATATACATATGTGTGTGTGTGTATACATACACACATGTATACACATGTATATATGTTTTACACTGCAGGTTAGGTGGTTTGTGCCAGGCCTAACACACGTGTGTTTGTGTGTTAAAAATATTACTTGTCATCTAAGCTGTGATGTAAGAGTATCACGATGGTAAAAGGATGTGTTGGAAAGGCAACCACCCTGCTGATTGCTGAGTTGTAATTGACTACGCTGTAATACAATACGTGCTAATGACTGATACTCCTACAAACAGGGAAAAAGCCTGACATGTGGGTCCAGATTGTGCCCAAGATGGTGCACAGAAGATCATAATGCCCTAGCTCTCTGCTTTTGTCACTCGAAGCCTCATTGCTGAATCAGAAGGTAAAAGGCTACATGCGTGTTCCTCAATGGAATATAGTGAGGTTTTGATTCTTTGAAGTAGCTTCGCCTACTGCCTATATGGACCTATAAGACCATATACATAGTGGCGAGAGTTGAAAATTCGAACCTTTGACCAACATGAGACAGTGGATTATTTCAAGATGAGGGTTGGCTAATTGTTCTGTATCTGTTTAATATACAGAAGAAAATCCCTGAACGTCCACATAAGAGGAGAGAAAAACAAGAATGTGGGAGTAGCTGGTGGTATCCAGCAGCCGTCTACAAACTGCTGCCTGATTTCTGGAGCCCCCCACTTATAGTCAGCCCTTGTATTCTCGCTGGGCATTTCCCCAGTGGGCTGGAGCCCTTGGAGGCCAGTGTAGGTTGTTCTGTAGGTGGTGATAAAAATATAAGGAGGTTAAGTTGGTTGAGTTGTGCAATGACTGTAAGGTGGTTAGGTAGATGTTCGGGTGGTTGAAGGAGTTGGTGGTGCAGTTTTTCTACCACATAGTGTAGTGCTCTCGTTAATATACTAGTACTCTAAGGTGAATGTACAGAAGGAAACCAAACCTTGTCTTTAGAAGGATGCATCATTAGTTAGGTGGTACAGTAGAATTGCGGGCATTTTTCTCTTACCATGCAGTAAAGTTAGGCCAGTACTCTGTAATTACAAGTTAAACCCATTGTGATTGGTAATTACTGTGTGTGGCTATATATATATATATATATATATATATATATATATATATATATATATATGTGTGTGTATGTATATATGTGTATATATATATATATGTATATATATATATATATATATATATATATATATATATATATATATATAGCGCCCTGGAACTAACGGTAGGCTGCTACTGTAGCCAAAGCCTCCTGCAATTTTACAATGCGGAATTACCACACTGTAAAATCTAGTCTCGTTCTCCAACACCCTGAAAAGCCTACCTACCTGGAATCAGGCAGAGTCGCGTTCCATGGAGCAATTTCTTCCCGCTTGCCTCGCAATGGCGGCCTTATTGTGCGCAGAACACCTTGCCCTGGAGAATGGAACGTTTCTCCACTACTTGGAAAATGAGGATTATCTCCATCTGGCTCTCCAGGCTTTCCTCATACAACGGGACTGCGTGTTCTCGCTCCTGTCACGGGAAAGCGTGTTGCATTTATCATGCAAACCTGTTGCTCAGCATTTACTCGATATTACGGATGAGGTGTGCACACTGCACTGAGAAGGATCCAAGCAGCTCATTCCCCAGGAGACTGAAGAGCTCCACAAGAGATGGAATTTAAAAAAGTGAACGGTTCTGTCATCCAAGGAAATTTAAAAAAATGTCCTGTAAATGTTTTTTTTCAGACTGGCTATTGGCTAAGTTAAGGGGAAAAGCGTACTTGGCAGAACGAGCTGATCAGCCTGTTTTGATAGTGGTAGGCATGCGCCAAGCAATTAAGGTCAAAATATATAAAATATGTTAGCGCTGCCTGTAAATCAGGTCTTGAAACCACATTTGTTTTCTGTGTTTTTGTGGCCTCAGTGAAAAAGATGAAGCTGGAACTGTGTTTTTAATACACACGAGCGCCTTTAGCCAAATAAGCTGAACAAATAATGTACAGAAACATGGTTGTTACATAGCAACACCAAGAGACGACTACTCATGAAATATCTTTTTGTGAAAAATGTGCAGCTAACAGACTGGATCACAGTATTTGTAGACCAGGCCCTTTCATAGCCAGATGAAGACTTCCGGCCTTCCAGATAAGGAGTCTTCTGACTGGGCAAGATGCCGAGACTCATTACATACAGCAAAGGCCCATGGAGGGCTCATTTTGTATCGATGGTGGTGTAGTGTTGGGGGACCTAGGCCCTCATGCGACTGAAATGATGTGAGGCAGATACAGAGGTACGGTTCTAGGAACTGGCCACGGGCACGTGCGCTCGGCCCATTTGATTGGCAGGGTCACAGGTGGCACCCGTCGCAGCTTTGGTATTACAGGATGGGAGGCTCTGGCAAACGCACGAGTTATGGTGGATATCCTGGTGCACAGGAAGATTCGTGCGCCTCAGCAGCACTCATTATTACAGGGCTTGAGCCCCTGCAAATGAGCGCCTGGACATGACCCACTTCAATTTCCACACACCATGCCTGTGACTGCACTCTGCCTGGGGACTGCCCATTTCACATCAGATATCCCCAACCTTCGATGGGCAATGCCAACATTTGAATGTGAAACAAAATGATGAGTAACATCTCAACTACAACAAAGTTTATTGAGAGTAAAGAGACATACTGGTAAAGCGTTTCACAAAATGGCAAAATGCCGTTTAAATTGGACTGGAAAATGCTTTTTAAAATATACCACAAGGAAGTTACACTGGTTGTATTTTGCCATAAAAAACTGTCTACAAGGGGATAAACGTCATTATAAAGTAGATGTTTGAAAAATAATGTGAATCTTTAACTTTTAAGGCATATAGCTAAAAAGAAATGGGCACAATTTGTTAGGCTATGAAAAATTGAGGCTACCAGCCCAAGGAATTCTGGGAAAATGTAGTGCTACAATTTGTTTTTGAACACATTAGATCAGTAAATTAGCAAAACTGGAAGGATTTAAAAATTACTTAGTGAACGGTGATGATGGCATCCCTCAATGCTTTGTTTAGGGAATTTAACAACTAGTGATGGTTTTTATGTGACATTTTTAGTTAGCAGTGGTAAAACCTGCAAGACATTAACTACTGGTACAAAAAGAATGTTTAGGATTCTCCTCCAATGAATGTTTGGAAATGTTATTAGCAAAAAGTGAGCTTTTAGAGCAAATTTATGAAAACCTGCTAAGGTTGAAATGTACATAGAATCTAACTTATCTGGCAGGAAACAGAGGCCCTCATTCTGACCTTGGCGGGCGGCGGAGGCCGCCCGCCAAAGTCCCGCCGTCAGGTTACCGTTCCGCGGTCGAAAGACCGCGGCGGTAATTCTGACTTTCCCGCTGGGCTGGCGGGCGGTCGCCTTCAGACCGCCAGCCAGCCCAGCGGGAAAGAGGCTTCCACGATGAAGCCGGCTCGGAATCGAGCCGGCGGAGTGGAAGCTGTGCGACGGGTGCAGTTGCACCCGTCGCGTATTTCACTGTCTGCGCAGCAGACAGTGAAATACATGTAGGGGCCCTCTTACGGGGGCCCCTGCAATGCCCATGCCAGTGGCATGGGCACTGCAGGGGCCCCCAGGGGCCCCGCGACCCCCCCTACCGCCATCCGGATCCCGGCGGTCCGACCGCCGGGATCTGGATGGCGGTAGGGGGGGTCGGAATCCCCGCGGCGGTGCAGCAAGCTGCGCCGCCGCGGAGGATTCAATGGGGCGGCGGTACACTGGCGGGACCCCGCCAGTGGTGCCGGTCCGACCGCGGCTTTACCGCCGCGGTCGGAATCCCCATTGGAGCACCGCCGGCCTGTCGGCGGTGCTCCCGCGGTCCTCCGCCCTGGCGGTCAAAGACCGCCAGGGTCAGAATGACCACCAGAGTGCTTTAAATTTCACAAAAGCATTATATATTACTTTTTTATTGAATTAAATTTCACATATATTCAAAATTATAGAGAGCGGGAACCTAAGTAATTTGCAGAGCATCACACTGCTTTGCAGCCTAATTCTGGAGTTAGAATAAGAACTCAGCTTTCCGACTTCCAAATGCAGAAACGTAGCCATGCAACCAAGATGGGCTGTTTTGCAAGAAGGGGTAACACTAACCAATGTACCACAAGTATAAACAATAAAAAAAAAAGTCATGACAATGTCGGTAGCCAATCAATAGAACAGATCATTGTCAAAAACTCTCTGAGGGTAACAATAGTATTGAATTATTTGTATGGAGTCAGTGCATTTAGGTTCAAGCGTAGCTAAGCCATCGTTGCACAAATAGCCCAGTACTTTCGAATTGTCAGAAGCCTATGTCCATAAACCAATACTAGTACAATTTTAAAGGTACAAGTTTTCATGATGCAGCTGCTTCTATTATGTACTCTTGCCAAACTCCCTAGTGCCCTAGGTAGAACACTGTATAGTAATTGCATCTGCTTAGGAAGAGATTTTCAAGTTTCCAGAGGGCCCCTGTAAGTACATATTGTAGGTTTCGAGAATTCATCAGAAAGGAGGCTTTGTCTTTTTCTGCATTAACCACTTTGCATAATTTTCAGGTCGACACATTTTGCTACCTTCATTTTCAAGTCCCATAATGTGTCAACTAGTACATTTGGCTGTTTATCACAAACGTGGTCATAGGCACATATTGTAAATTACAAAATGCTGCATATGACAAAATGCATTATGTTTCCCCGACTAATAGGCTGTGGGTCCCTGGAGGCTCTACTCGAGTACGTCCAGGTGTACAATCAATGGGTGTTTATAGAGAATAAGAAACACTGAGTAATTCTCCTTGAAATGTACATAAAACAGTCTATACCACTGGTACTCTTTTGAGCGTGTCGATGCATGTTTTCGTTCTGCATGAAAGGGAGTTGCACAGCCTTATTGTATCCCACCTGATGGATCTTGCTAACTCCACCAGAGTCAGCAAGAAGCTTGTGGTTCACTTTGATGACAATGTACCACTACAGAAGTTTCAACCACACTCTTTAGAACCCCTGGATCCTGAAAAAGTGTGTTCCTTCCTTAACATGCCCCACGGGAGCATTTATTAAAAAAGTCACATCAAGGATGGATTCTAATCAGCTCTACATGCTCTCCTTCACATAAAAACACGTGTGCAGTGTAGCACCAGCAAATTAAAACCTAGTTCTGGAATCACTGGAAAACAACATTTAGGGTGCCAAAGCAACATGGTGCTTATGAGCAACACACTGGGTTTTACACAGTGCCTGGTGGGGTACCTTTGGCAGATAGGCAGGTCTGTACAAATATTTAGAGTAGCATTTGTTAGATCTCTTCGGTCATGAATGTAGGGAATACAGAAGTTCAGGCTTAGGGCTGCACTAATGAACTGTTGAGATCTTCAAGTGCAGTTATCCGCCTGAGAGCATCTAGGAGTTCCAAAGATCACAGTTCTGTAAATGAAGATCACAGTTCTGTAGAGATCTGAGATGCTTGAGAAGTACTCCGCAATTCTTTTCAAAGGTGGAGAGAGAAGCTGTACATTTTTGTGCTGTCTGAATTTTTGTAACATCATGTAAAATATATCACATAGAGCAGCAGCACCCATTGGTTTTTACTTCTCATCGCCTAGCACATGAAGATTAACCCCAAAAATAGATGTCAGCTACTAAAACTCAATTTCAAGTATCATGGGAGATAATCTATCCCTTACTCACACCAGGAGCCGGATCACAAAACATTTTTGGCTTGTGAAGGTCAATGTTCTTCACGGTTACATATTGTTGGTGCAAACAACTGTTAATGACGGATTATGACAGCAGATTTGTGGAAGGTGGCAATGTGTAACAATGATATTAGAGCACATTTTTTGCATTCTGTTGTGATGTGTCATTTTTTGTGTTGTATTATTTACCGTGTTGTGTTATTGTTCTGTTTTACTGCGGTTGCTGCCGTGCTGTCTGTTTTTAATGTTTTCTTGTGCCTTATTTTGGTTTATTGTAGGCTGTGGTGTTTTGTTGTGCTGTGTATTTTCTTTAGACATGTCAACACATGCTGCTACATATCCAGCCAAGTGTAGCACATTTCTTTAAAGTTACAGTGGCTAATAACCCTTTACCACAGTCTAAGGTGGTATAATACTGCTGTTTCAGTTCTTCATTTACTGAAGACTCCAGTCAGCCAAATACTGTGGCAGAGCCAGTGCCAGTATTCAATGTGTGACGCGGACCCAGGGCTGGAAGGGAAGTGAAGAGCCCTGGGAGTATCAGCCATGCTTTAGTACCACAGCAGGCTAATACAACGTCTTACACTTTCTCAAGTGCCAAAGCACCATGGCTCGATAGACAATGAGAGGCTGCCAAAAACCGGTTAGTGTCCCTGAATGTGCACAGGTGTAGCGTGCTTCTGTCATTTAAGTGCTTAATTACCAGCCCCCTGTTGTGATTAGAGCAGATTACATTATTCACCAGTGGACGCATATTTGTGAGGAGTTCTCCAATGAGAGTGTGGTACAAAAAGAGTAAAGCAAGACTTGTTTTGCCTTATTCCAGTTTGGAAAAACTTCATGAAATACGAGCATCTTTGCTAATTACATTGAAGCGCTTGTGCAGAAACGAATAGCTATCTGAAAGTTACCCAGATGAACCAGGTTTCCTGCTTCCCCAGGAGGTCTTGTGATGTAGTATCTTATTCATTAGAGCACAGCAGAGTCTCTATTTGAATTAAATAGAGAAGTCTTTGGAAGTAAGGGTCAGCAAGCTCAAAAATATTATCCTCCTGTCCACAAAGACAGGAGGATAATATTTTCATTTTTTCTGGCTATGAACACATAGATATGGGCCAGGAAATGAGCAGTAACACATGTTGGTGAATCAGCAGTGTGACAGCAGTGTTGTTTCAAAATCCCTTTTACTCAACACTTTCAGTAATGTAAAACTGATGGCTTGGAAGGAAGAACTGTGTATATCTTGCATCTGGTGGGCCTGGTGAGACTCTTGTGAGTACTCTCCCCTACAAAGCTGTAGGAAATGGCCACCTTGTGTGTGGTTTGCACACAGATGTTTGCCATATCTGTATCTGCTGGCTGTAGACCTCTGTGCACATTAACCCTGCTAACCAGTACTAAAGTGTGTGTGCTCCCCCTTTAAATATGGTCCAATTAGCATAACCCTAATTAGCATATTTAACATACCTATAAGTCCCTAGTATATGTGAATCCAGGGCTTGTAAATTAAATGTCACTAGTGTCACTTACTGTGCCAGACACTATACTGGCAGTACACATGTGGCCTCAGTCCTACCATTGTAGCCTGATCGTATCTTTGTAAAAACTACAATTTGACCTGTCAAAACAAAGCTTTAAGACTTAGTAAGTCACCCCCAAATAGGTCATAGAGCCCAAAAGTGCACTGTATGGAAAAGGAGGACATGTAGAAATGTAATGTCAACATGTCTTTACAGTTATTAGCACCCAAAAGCTATTTTCCCTGCAAGAAGGCTTGCTGGCCCATAGAAAAATTCTGGGAAGCAATATTAAATATAAACTCTGCTATCTCAGGATAGGGACCAGATAGATATGATGCAACAACTCTTCTTAATGTATTTTAGAAGCCCAATTTAATGCTGAAGTAATAGCTATTAAGGAAAAGTAAAGTTTAGAACGTTACAATTTCGCTGCCTGAAATCACCAAAGGCTAATTAACACGAGCCTGCCAATTGTCACCAAGCTGGTGAATTGCCATGAATGAGCTATGAAACTGCTTCCAGGACAGAGACAGAGGCCTGGGTATAGGAAGGTGTTTTTATTCATCTAGCAAGATAATCATTTGGGTAACTCAATTCAGAAACGTATTTACATTAAAGGGACCTTCCCTATGACAAGCAAATATCAGATGATGACTGGACAGGCTCCTTCTCTTTTTCTCTCAGTCAAGCAGGCAGTAATCACAGTGGGAGGGAAACTGGCCCAGAAATGATTTGGAGTGACCACAGAGAAGGGACAGCTTAGTACCCTGTCCAGACTTCTGGGTGGATGCACAGGCTCTACACAAGGAGTAAAGGGGTTCACCTTTTTGGACTTAGGCAAAGAGGAGCACTGTAGCATTGTTTCATAGAGCAGACAAGAACTGCTGCAAATGTGGGCAGGATTACCCCCTGAAACATTTATCCCATTAGTTAGGAAGATGCTAGACACAAATGTGGCATCACCTGGCATCCTCTTCAGAACACCTTCCGGACCTGAGAAAGAACAGAAGAAAGGTTGACCTGCTGCTTGTGTACTGAGTGGAGCCCTGAAGGACTGGACCTGCTCCCTTTTGCACCCAGAATGCCAAAGGTCATAGGTCTGGAATCCTGTTGCAGCTGTGGGAATACAACAAGCTAAAAGAGACATTTCCTGCAGCTACTTAGCTGACCAGTTCCATATGGATCTGACCTGGACCCTGCTGTTGGCCTCTGTTGGAGTGGACCCTGCCCCTAGGTGCTGTTCATGAGATCCTGGAACCTTTGGCTGTGTACAGTTGGACATCACCACCACCCCTGAAAATCTGGGTCTGCTAGACCTGTCACCCTTAGGGTGGTCTTTCTGCAAACATTGTGCCTTCCTCCTACATTTTCGCTGACCTTTTTTAACTGACCTTAGGACTCTGCAGACTTTACCGCTGCTAACCAGTGCTACAGTGCATGTGTTCACTCCCTAAAACATGATAACATTGGCTTATTCCTAATTGGCATATTTAATTTACTTATAAATCCCTAGTAAAGTCATACTACATGTACCCAGGGACTATAAATTAAATACTACTTGCGCAACTGCATACACCATGTGGCTACTCTGGAGTCAGGACAGAGACGTCAGAAAGCCTGTGGACTTCAAAGGGAAACCTCTGGAAGCACTCCCACTTCAAAGGAAGAACCAGGAATAAATATTGGACCTCAGACACCAGCTCTTCAGTACCCTTTTGGTCCTGTGGAAACTCTGCTAGGAAGGACTGCTGTGCTACTGAAAGGACTGCCACTGTGCTGGACTGCTGCCCTGGCCCTGCTGTACTACTGCCTTGCTGGATGGATTGCTACTTTGCAAGATTGCTGCCCTGCTGCCCTCCTATCTGAGTCAGAGGGATTTGGACCTGCGCCTGAACCAAGAACTTCTAGAGTGACTCCAAGGGCTAGTCTGCTGGTCTGCTGTTCAGAACCACAGAAACATAACAGGCTCCAAACCACCTGAACAAGCATCCATATCCACCTGGAGCAAGCCCTTTACCCCCAAGTCATGCCACTCAGGTCTTGGACTCTTGGTGTGGCCTCAGAGAGACTGAACTGAGTTTTTTGGGCTGTTTGCAACCGGAACAGACCCATTGGGGCCAAAATGCCACTCATACAGCCATCCAATGCAAACTTCTATCAGCTGAACTCTTTGTGCTACAACTTTGACTGCTTATGGCGAGCGCCATCATGAAGCACCGGCCCCAACCACTCACAAGGATCACAAGATCTTCAGCGATGCCTGTCCGCGAAGCCCAGGCTTCTCTTTGCACTACATTGACGACCGTCCATGACACATCCATGCTCCTTATGCAGGCCTCGAAAAATCATAAAAATGTTACTAGTCTTGCAGGTCGAATACTTCTACGTATTAATAATTCTACTTGACCTAACTGTAATGTACTTGACCCGTAAATGGATCTCAATTTGTATGATCCTAGGCAAATAGTTTAGAGACTCCTTTGTCTTCATTCTCACATATGGTTGCACCTTCAGATATATGAGCTCAGCATTTCTGCTGCACAAAATAACTCTTTTTTATAAAGTAGACTAAAGTTTGCTGCATATATCACAAGAATCCGCCTAGAATATGACACATGACCCATGACTTGCTTTTAGTTTACTAATAATAGCATTGCCATAGGTCAGAGGTGTTTCTCAGTTTGTTTAAACACTCACTTTAAAAAAATATATATTACTAAACCATGATGTGGTAGCATACTGTCATCTACACACAGTATATTTCCAAGAAATGTCCAAAAACCTATTCACTAACTTGCAGCCTTACTGAGAAAACTATATAGTGTATTAACAATCTGGGAAAATTGTTTTACAGAAAACATATTCTTTGCACATCAACACGTAACACATTCTGATTTGTTTTCATCCTATTAAAATATTTATTTCATCACACAGAAATAAAAAAAAAGGCCTTTCCCAACTACTGTACTGATATATATTTGAAATGTTTGCACAGTTGACTTAGGCCCTCATTCTGACCTTGGCGGGCAGCGGAGGCCGCCCGCCAAAGTCCCGCCGTCAGGTTACCGTTCCGCGGTCGAAAGACCGCGGCGGTAATTCTGACTTTCCCGCTGGGCTGGCGGGCGGTCGCCTTCAGACCGCCAGCCAGCCCAGCGGGAAAGAGGCTTCCACGATGAAGCCGGCTCGGAATCGAGCCGGCGGAGTGGAAGCTGTGCGACGGGTGCAGTTGCACCCGTCGCGTATTTCACTGTCTGCGCAGCAGACAGTGAAATACATGTAGGGGCCCTCTTACGGGGGCCCCTGCAATGCCCATGCCAGTGGCATGGGCACTGCAGGGGCCCCCAGGGGCCCCGCGCCCCCCCCTACCGCCATCCGGATCTCGGCGGTCCGACCGCCGGGATCTGGATGGCGGTAGGGGGGGTCGGAATCCCCGCGGCGGTGCAGCAAGCTGCGCCACCGCGGAGGATTCAATGGGGCCGCGGTACACTGGCGGGACCCCGCCAGTGGTGCCGGTCCGACCGCGGCTTTACCGCCGCGGTCGGAATCCCCATTGGAGCACCGCCGGCCTGTCGGCGGTGCTCCCGCGGTCCTCCGCCCTGGCGGTCAAAGACCGCCAGGGTCAGAATGACCACCTTAGTCATTTAAATGTTGTGTGTTGGGGAAAACCTGACGCCCTGTAGCCTTTTATTTCACACTCTGAGCAATGGGTTAGACAGTTCACCTTACAAAATTCTGGAACTCTGCAGTCAGAAGGAAAATTTATTGTAAGACAAACTGACCTTTGACCTCTGTCTGTGAATACAGACCAAATGTGACATACAAGAAAAAGATGTACAGGCATCTTTTATTGCCCCTCCACTTTCTGACTGAACAGAACACCTGCTCTTTGTCAACTCGCCAGAAGGGGCGAGTAAGTCCTAAATAATAGCTCAACCTGATCAAATATGACTCAGTATAGTGAGTGGTCGAGTAGATTTGTTTAGCCCTGTTGCGCCCCCCCTCTACTGCAAACGGGACTCTTTGTGCTAGACATAGAAGGTAGCTTTTCAATGGGACTATCCTGATTCCTTTATGTGATCCATGCTCTTTCACGTTTGGCCTCATTTTATGACTTCCTCCCGGTCTCGCACTACCAGATGGCCGCGAGTGGCGCTTTGGGCTTTTTGGCACTATGTTCACTTACATCTTTAAAATTGCATATCTCCAGATCTACTGACTGGATTTTTTTTGTCATTTCAGTCCTGTTTTATTCATTCAAATCTACTCAAAATTTGTAATACTTTACACTTTGCCTCTTAAGTTAAGCCTGATTGCTCTGTGCCAAGCTAGCAGAGGGTTGAGCATAGGTTAATTTTGGGGTTTTCTTATGACTTCACCTTGACAAGGATTGTGGTTACTGCTTGAGTAGGGTTTCACACCTTCTCAACCAGTAACCCAAATTCTTACGGGTACGTAGAAGCATTTTTCACTTCAAGACCTCAGGAGGACCTTGACAAATCTGGCAAGCCAATCTGATAATGTTGTGTTGCTGCTGGGCTGATGATTCAGGCCTCTTCTGCTCAGGCTTCACTGGGACCATGTCCAATGGCTTTCTGACCTTGTGGTGCCCTCCTCAGCTCACCCTGTTGCCTTCCCACACTGCTTTTTGAGACTAAGGGTCTGATTTATATGTTAGCAGAAAGGTTACTCTGTCAAAAATGTGATAGATACCCCATCCATAATCTTATAAGTGCCAGTGGATATAATTCACTTGTAATATGGCAGACGGTATATTCGCTATGTTTGTGATGGAGTAGCATGTCTGCTGAACTCTAAATCAGGTCTATGTCTCAAGATAAAACCTCTGACCGGGGCGAGCCTGGTTCCTGCATCCGACCTCCACTCCATCGCAATTGACTTCAAATCGCCCCTTGGTTCTGGTCTGCCGGGACCAGTTGGCCACAGTTGACTCTAAATGGTTTTTGGTACTAATATTTTTTTTTTTTTAATTAATTCACATCTCTAGTTGCCTTTACTGGATTTTTGACACTTTGGTGTAATTTTATTTATTAAAGTTTACTCTATTTTCTCATTCAGTTTGCGATTTTTTTGATTTTTGATTTTTATTACTGTTTTCCCAATGCATAAGTACTTTACACTTTGCCCTAAGTTAAGCCTGTCTGCTCTGTGCCATAGCTACCACGGGTCTGGTGTCTGGTTAATTGGTGACTTTGAGGCTTCACCCTGACAACAAGTGTGATTATTACTCAAGGTAGGTAGTCACCATCCTTGACTAATAGCTCAGGTTCCTACAGGAGGCATGCAAGATGTTAAGTATAATGACCTTCTCTATATCTGACTTAGGGTTTGATTGAGAGCTTTGTGGATATGAGACATCAACCAAAATGCAGCAGACTACGATTCTCATAGTGAGGACAATGGCTCATTATAAACTTCCTATATACCGTTAGGATTGTATTTATTATAGTGTTTACTGCACATTGTCAGTGACAATGTTTATACTGTAAATAAAAAAATAAAAAAATAAAATATATATATATATACATATATATATATATATATATATATGTATATATATATGTAGATATCTGAGAAAAATGTGTTCTGAGTGCACAGCCATTGGCTAGGCAGTAATAGTTTATTGTTGCTTTAATTACTGTGTTGCACTATACCTAGAGTCATCCCATAAACTCTCCAGTTAAGCCTTGGGCTGCTCACCTACAACTACTTGAGAATCAAGAATGGTTAAACATCTCCATTTCTATTGCAGACTCTATACCCTGAGTGCATATTGCTAGGGTCCCTTGCTTTCTCTGATTTTGAGTTCTGTGCATGGCTCTAATTACCCACTCCTAGGGAACCGGGCCTGACACAGTGTGTAATTTTGTGAATGCAACCAATGATGCCATGAAGCCAATCATGTCAATACAAATTATCGTGTTGTCACAGTCTGTGCATCTGTAGAATGTTCATGCAAGTTAAAGCAAGTGAAAGTCCTGGTGCTCCAAGACAAGTGCCTGTGGTCACCTCCATCAAGCACAAGCGCAAATTAAGTACTTGAAAGAAAGAAGTTGTTATTATGATTACAGGAAGAAAACTGCAGGCTTGTCATTTAGAAGAATGGAGACCATTGGTCTAGATTACAGATTTCAATATTGTCATTACGTTCTTTGAAATCTGGAATGCCCTCAACTTCCTACAACACTAGAGACTGGAGAATATTTCCAAGGTTTACTGGATACAGATGGGAGAAGTAGAAGTCAAACTCCAAAGTATTATGCCAAACATGTCCTTCAACACAGCCTGTCCAAATTAGTTATCAGCTCCCAATAATGCTGCTTATAGAAAGAGTGTGGATTATCTCAGCTATCTCTCTGGCATAGCTCATCCTTGTGAACGTGTCTTTCAAAATATAATGACACTACACTTGACAAGTAAGGCAATAGGGAGCAGCGGTTCCTCAATAGAAATGGAGGAGCGTCACCCCACCCCCCACAGTGCTGCAGAAAGAGTGAAAAATAAAGTGGTATTAAATGATTTTATTGACATTTAATTTTTTACTCTCTGCCGAATGGAGTGTGGAGGCAAGGCCAGTGTGGCATTGCCGCTGATTGGCAGCAATGAGGAGTGGCCCCTTCGTTTGAAGTGTGCGTGTAGGTTTGGCCGGCTATCTTCCTATGGCCAGTTTGACATGCACAATTCAAACCTCTCCAACCCTGCTGTCTTAGACAGCTGGTTTGGAGGGCAGGCAGAGGGCTCCAGTGCCTTTCGGAGCGCTGAGGCAGCCTGCTCCATCCAATCCAAACGCTTCATTCATGCTGCTTCACAGCATGAAAGCAGCATCTAGATTGGATAAGGTAATTAGCTGTGTGAGGTTAACTCGCTCTCGGATGAGTCTTGAGCCAGGGACAGGACAGTATTGAGGAAGTGCTGCAGGATAAGGTAAGTAACTTTTATTTTTTTCTTTCATAAATGTTTATTTTAATGTGTTTTTTCATAATTGTTTAATGTATGTGTGTTTAATGTATGCAGCGCCCCACCCCACTGTATTTTGATGTCACCAACGGCCTCTGGGTATAGGTTACCAAAAAGATAAATAATAATGCCAAAGAACTTTAAAATGTGCATTGTGAAGGGTCCTTTTTGCTTCCTACAAAGGATTTAGAAAGTAAGTTGCTGTAAACATATTTTCATACAAATTAAAGTTCTACAAAATTTTAACAATAAAAGGGTGGATTTAGAGTTTGGCAAATGAGCAATCTCAGCCAAAAACAGCAGATTTCTCATCCCCTCTTTTTAGAATGTATTGATGTCAGTACACTGCGTACAGAGCATGATAGAAATGGGGTCTCCGGTTGGCAGTCAGTTTGCACTCTGTCCAAGCAGGGACCCTCACCCTAGTCAGGGTAAGTGAGATACACAGCTCAGATAACCCTTGGCACAAGCAGTCAGGCTCATCTCAGAGGCAATGTGTAAAGTATTTGACCAACACACACAGTACCACAGTGAAAACACCACAAAAGCACCCAACACAAGTTTCTGGAGATGTCCGGAGTCGGTATGCCTGGTTTTTCTTGATTTTCAGGCCAGCTTTCACTTCCAAAGGCCCAGGAACTGGATTGGCACCACTTGGCAAGTCGCAGTCCTCAGCAGGAGTACCCAGGTGCTGGCAGGTGAAGTCTTTGCTGTCCCTAAGACTTCTTAACAAGAGGCAAGCTCAATTAAGACAGTTAAATACAATATGGTACACTAACCGAGGAATCCTGGCTAAATACCTGATTGTTTGCTGTGCATTCACATTCTAATATTTGCGAACGCTAGTGTTCCCGTACCTTGGGATAAGCATAGGACAACCTGAAACAATAAAGGCCAGGAGCAGCCCATCCTTAAGGGTTGAGGGGCCCCAGACCCACCTTTTTGCAGTGTCTGTCGGCTGAGCAAAGTTCAGCCTGACAGACTCTCTTTATGTTCAGGTAAGGCAGCCATGCTCTATACATGGGCTAAATGCACAGGTGCCTGGCTGCCTGAGGTGAACATTGCCGGGCTGAGAATTTGACAGCCTTATGGGTGTGACATGCTCAGCCCTGCAAACTGCCTTGAGCTCTTCCCCCTCATGATGAGGAGGAGCGTCACTGATAGCCTTGGGCATGGGCGCTTCAGTTTTAAGCATAGAAGTGTGCAGAGGCGAGTGTCAGTCAGTGACACCTTTTCACAGAGTAGGGTGGGGTCAGCAACTCTCACTGCCCCCCCAACCCACTCTGTGACAAGTAGGGGCAGACGTGTCAGCCAGTGATAAGAGGTGGCAGTCTCAACCCTCCACGAACCTCAGAGACTTCACAGCTGCAGCCCAGTAAGTTTTTTTTAATGTTATTGCATGCATGTGTGTGTTTGTATGAGTAAATGTTTATTAGTGCATGCATGCTGTGAATCGGTATGTGTGTGTGAATGAATGATGTATGTATGTGTGCATGCTTGTTTATATATGAGTGTGAGTGAGTCTGAATGTACATGGGTGAGAGTGAGTATTTAGTGTGTGTGAGTGGCCCCCATCCCTCCACCTGCTTAAATTACCAGCCGCCACTGGGAAAGGCACAATGCACTGCACAGATACTGTATGTAATCTTTGTTTTTAAAATGCTGTTTATTGATTTTTCATTATCAAATTACATCTTCGCAGTTGTGGCCATATATTCACTTTACATTTACTTGCACCGTGTATCTCACAGAACTACTCATAATCATTCTAATTCAAGAGCCTCACAACAAGACCTCCCTTGTGAGTTCCACAACGGCAGTCCAGAAAACCTGAATCTGAGTACAACCACTTACAATGTGACAGAAATCTGATTGCGACTGTTGACACTTCGGGCAAGATTCAAGCACCTCGGGCAACATCTTGCCGTTCTTAGAAGGAACAGATAGGTCTGATGTAAATAGTTTATTTGAGAAAATTTGATCTGGGAATTCCTTGTCACTGTTTTGGAATATTTCAGTATAATTGACCAGTTACTATCATTGATCTCCATCCTAGTGCACTGTTTCCATCTGCCCTTCTACTTGGGATATGTCAGTATAAAAGGTGGATACCTTTTATATATTATTGCAGATAGCACAGTCACTGCATGTAAGCAGGTCTCCAATGATTTTTGTGACTGTGGGGCTCCCCTACTCTTCACCCCACGTTAAGTTGTGCGGTTCATACTAAGACACAACACATTGGCCTGCGGAATCCAGAATTCGTCTCAGTTTTTCAGAGGACTCCAACGTTCCACAGAGGATTCTGGAATCTAGTTATGTTTTTGGCATGTTTTTCGTCAGTTTCCTGAATCTTGGCATGCACCACAACAGTCATTCTGGGGCATAACCCATTTTGCCTCCAAATCTGCATGGAGGTTTCTGCCAACAGTTTGTAGCAATCTTGAATGGTTCTGATGTATAGATTCGAAACTTTCACATTCCCCTTCAGTGTACCATCAACTGACTCCTCGTCATTCAAGGATGAACCTTAAAACCCTCCTGATATGTTGCACCTATCATCCACCACACTAGCCACATAAATTGTGCTGCACGATTATATGTCTCCACATTTGGTACTTTTGTTCCATGCCACCGTAATTTAAAGGTCTCATGGATTTCCCACTGCCCACTCTTTTCCTTTTGAATGCCCAAATTAAATGTGACAGTAGGGCATTGAAATCCATAAGAACACTTATGTAGGATGATGGTGATGCCACAAAATAATACCACAATTTAGGTTGTATTAATATTTTTGCTATGGCTGCATGCCCCAAAGGAGAAAGATACAGCTTTCCCAGAGTTCCCAGATATGAGATGATCTTTCCTGTTATATATTTGTACCCATGAATACTTTAAAGTATTCAGTTCCCAATAAAGTGGGGGTACCGGTATCCAATGGACTATTCGAACGGACAACTAGGAAAATTGGGAGCAAGCATCATTTCGCCTGCCGCACAAATTCGCACAGCTCCATGATCTTCGGTAGGCTGGAAGAGTGTCATCTGCCGATAATGGAACCACATGTGTGTCTTATGGCAAGCTAATTCCCCATTCCTGAACTAACTCCCATAAAACACAAATGAACATCTCCATCATTAAGGTAAACAGCAGGAGGGAATGTGGACACCCCTGCTGTGTGCCTCTTTGAATTTCCTAATGCTGCAAGAATACGTGGCCCACGTGCATCCTAACAATGGAATTTTGTTCAATAATTCAATCCAGTTAATGAGGTTCACTCCCAAACCCCATCCTGTGGAACACTACAAATCAGACAGAAGAAACCACGGTGTCAAAGGCTTTCTCAATATCCAGAAAGGAGGAGGGGTGTCAGTCAAGCACAGAGAACAGTCTTACAGTATTTTGTGGTTTATGTGCATGCTCTGGCCTGGGATAAAACAATTGTGGTTGAGGTGAACCAGGTCCCAAATGTATGTTATCAGCACGTTTGCTAATATTTTCCCCAAAAAGTTTATATTTGGAGTTCAGTAAGGGCAGAGGCCTATCAACTAAACATCCAGCTGGTCCCGACCTGTCTTAGGCAATACCAGTATTGTTAACTCACCGGTTGTGTCCAGCAAGCTACTGTGACAGACTACAGATTTGTACAACCTCTCTTTATAAGCCGAGTAAACCTCCAAGGGAAATCTATCAGTTCCTGGTGTCTTGCCTTTGCCAATTAGTCTCTGGTCGATGTTATTGCCTTTAGTATGTCCCTCTGTGCTCCAGTCAGGCTAGGCATAGGTATCCCTGACAAGTAGAGGTCAAGTTTCTTTCCCCTTGTTAGAAATGGGGTCTTTGATTGGCAGTCGGGTTACCCCCTGTCCAAGCAAGGACCCTTACTCTAGTCAGGGTAAGTCATACACAATCCAAATTGTCCTGTGCCCACCCTCTGGTAGCTTGGCACTGAGCAGTCAGGCTTAACTTAGAAGGCAATGTGTAAAGTATTTGTGCAATAAATCATACAATAACACCATATAGCACCACAAGAATACACCAAACAGTGTTTAGAAAAATATATAATATTTATCTGGGTTTTTGCAGGTCAAAACTATCAAAGATGCAATAAGTAAATGTAGAGATATCACTGAAAAGTGATATCAAGTGTCTTAAGTCTTTTAAGAGCAAACAAAGTCTCTTTCAAGCACAAAATACATGGTTTGCGTGAAAAATCTCCGCAAAGGGCTGCAGAGGAGGAGAAGCGTGGAAACAAAGGGGTGTGCGTCGATTTCTTGGGCCGCACACGGTCGATGCGTCGTTTAGTTTCCACGCAGGGATGGCTGTGCGTTGATTTCCGGTTCTCGATCGTGGATCCTCTCCGGGTTGCAGGGTTTTCAGACGCCCCAGGGTCTGTGTGTGGAATCCTGGGCTTGTGACAAGCTCTGCGTCGTTCCGGTGGGCGTTGCGGGTAAATTTTTCCCGCACGGCAGCCACTGCGTCGATTTCCCCTCTGGAAGTCGGGCGTTGTCATCCCAGGTCGGCTGAGCGGCGATCCGGTGGGCCGTGCGTAGAAGTTCCGGTCGCAACGCAGGTGCAACGTCGATCTTTTTCTTGCGAAGTCAAGCTGCGTCATTCCGGTTCGCCGTGCAGTAAATTTCTCACCGCGGGAGAGGCTGTGCGTCGGTTTTAGCAAGCTGTGCATGGAATTTTCACTGCACAAGGAGTCCAGTTTCAAGAGAGAAGTGTTGTTGGTCCTGAGACTTCAGGGAACAGGAGGCAAGCTCTATCCAAGCCCTTGGAGAGCACTTCTTCACCACAGCCAGGGAGCAGCAAGGCAGCAGGGCAACAGCAAGGCAGCAGTCCTTCACAAAAAGCAGTTAGGTGAGTCCTTTGGGCAGCCAGGCAGTTCTTCTTGGCAGGATGCAGGTCCTGGTTACAAGTTTCTTCTCCAGGAAGTGTCTGAGGTGGTAGGGCGGAGGCAAAGGTTTTTATACCCAAATATGCCTTTGAAGTGGGGGAAGACTTCAAAGAGTGGCTTAGAAGTGCACCAGGCCCCCTTTCAGTTCAATCCTGTCTACCAGGGTCCCAGTAGGGGGTGTGGCAGTCCTTTGTGTGAGAGCAGGCCCTCCACCCTCCCAGCCCAGGAAGACCCATTCAAAATGCAGATGTATGCAAGTGAGGCTGAGTATCCTGTGTTTGGGGTGTGTCTGAGTGAATGCACAGGGAGCTGTCAACTAAACCCAGCCAGACGTTGATTGTAAGGCACAGAAAGATTTACGTGCAGAGAAATGCTTACTTTCTAAAAGTGGCATTTCTAAAATAATAATATTAAATCCAACTTCACCAGTCAGCAGGATTTTGTATTACCATTCTGGCCATACTAAATATGACGTTCCTACTCCTTTCAGATCAGCAGCTACCACTCCAACAAGGTATGAGGGCAGCCCCAATGTTAGCCTATGAAGGGAGCAGGCCTCACAGTAGTGTAAAAACGAATTTAGGAGTTTTACACTACCGGGACATGTAAACTACACAGATACATGTCCTGCCTTTTACCCACACAGCACCCTGCCCTAGGGGTTACCTAGGGCACACCTTAGGGGTGACATATGTAGAAAAATGGGAGTTTTAGGCTTGGCAAGTACATTTAAATGCCAAGTCGAATTGGCAGTGAAACTGCCCACACAGGCCTTGCAATGGCAGGCTTGAGACAAGGTTAAGGGGCTACTTAAGTGGGTGGCACAATCAGTGCTGCAGGCCCACTAGTAGAATTTAATCTACAAGCCCTGGGCACATATAGTGCCTTCTACTAGGGACTTATAAGTCAATTAAATAGTTCAATTGGGTATGATCCAATGTTACCATGTTTAAAGGGAGGGAGCATATGCACTTTAGCACTGGTTAGCAGTGGTAAAGTGTGCAGAGTCTAAAAACCAGCAAAAACAGTGTCCAAAAAGTTGAGGCAAAAGATTAGGGGTGACCACCCTAAAGCTGTCAGGTCTAACACCCCTCCTGGACTGACTTTGAGTCAAATCCCGTAAAATAACTCATAAGCGCTCAATTAATCTACAGTTGTGGATGGAGATGTTTTTACCTGTTACAGATCTGATGCCACAAACGGGGTTTCTATCCACCTCTGTATGCTTAGCCATGCCAACAAGTGCCTCACTGCCTCTCCCTCGCCATGTAGTCTGGCCACCTATTACTTGTAGTTCACCCCCGTCAGTCTCTCCTCCAGTGCCTGATATCCTTCCTCCACTTCAATCCTCCTTCTATGGCTTTCAAGTTCATTTACTGTCTTCACATCAAGGCCAGGCAGCTCTTCTTCTATGTGGTCAGTTGACGGGTCATAGTCTGCTTAATCCTGCGAGTATTTTTGGGTATATGCCCGTAATCACTGCCTTAAATGTAGCCTATTCAATGGCCATACCCTTCTCCATGCCTTCTTTTTCATTAAAATACTTGTCAGTGTGTTCCCCAACCACCCTTTCTAAATGGTACATCCAACAGTGCCTGTGCCTGTAGGCACCAAGTGGCCAAAGCTGGACAGTATCCACTCCATGTCACCCGGGTCAATAGCAGGGAGTGGCCCGATTCTGTCCTGCCCAAGTACTGAATGTCCTGCCCAAGTACTCAGTGTAACTCCTCATTCTAATTAAGAATATATTCAGCATAGTATGGATCCCAAGTTTAGTCCAGTTTGTTTCAAGCTTCTATGAAATGCCTTTGCTGTACCCAAGTCTTGAATTGTCTGGATAAGGTTCTGCATGAGGCTTCTTGTTGTGGTGTAACAGTTCTATTTTTATTTGTAGTACTACATTATACCACCCCCCCCCAGCTTCCCTCCAACTGCATGGCAGTTTACTATTCAGGGAGTTGAAAAATTGAGTCTGATTTATATTAGGGGCATAGATACTTGCTAATATCAGGTCTTCTCCACCGCAAAACCCCTCCTCAATAATGTATCTCCCCTCTTCTGCCATATATGATGCTCAAACCCTGCAAGGTTCCCCTGGTGCAATCCACACCAGTGTCCCCTGCAAATGTGCTGAATATATTGTGCCAATCAATTGCCCTTGCCACCTCCTTTGCAGCTTTTCAAGTTTCACCTTGGTAAGCTAGGTCTCCTGCAGACATGCAATGTACATCGACTTTTTCTTCAAGTAGGATATTGTCCTCTGCTGTTTAGTCAGCGTCCCTATCCTCCTCGCGTAATAAAGATAATTATAAATATTATGCATATTTGTGTGTATAGAACTTGCATTGCAGTTTATATGCTGACCTTTCCATCACTGTACTTGGAGAAGTACTAGCATACTTGTAGAACTGATTGGCCCAGTAAGACTAACGTGTTTCATTCTAGGTATTCTGAACACCCCCCCTCAGGTCAGTGGCTTGCTCAAATACTTTGTCATCCCCAACCCCAAACATGCAAACATCGACTTTAATTTCCAGATAGAAGCTGTATGGGGCATGTGGGGGCAAGAGTTTGGAAAAATAAAATAAATGCTGCCACACTAAGCCTCCCAAAACCCTATCCGCTGATTCATCCACAATTGTGCTCAGCTCTTTTCTGTTAAATGCAAAATCAACCTTCTTGAGTGAGACAAATTCCTTTGTACTTTAGGGCAAATCATAACTTACAGCTACAGTGCAAGTAAACCCCCACTGCACCCGGCTACCATGAAACTAGTTCTTCACTCATGGATGGAATCTCTCGGCCAGGTCGCCATATCTCCTTGGTGGATACTTCCTTGGAGTCCTCATGTTCTGCCACTGAACCTTGTTCCAACTCCAATTGGAATTTCCGATGGTCCTTATAATTCATGACATTCTCGACCAGACTTGCTCTTTTGCATGCAGCATGTCCTTTAGTTTACCGCACACTGGTTGCATCTATCTTCTGTTTGATCTTTTTTGCAGATTCTGCAACCCCACTTTGGTTTCTCCATGGCCATAGTTTTAGACAACCAAATGCTATCAAATCCATGCTCAAGCTTGTCTGAATAGTTATGCTTCTGCTTGTAGTATAGGGAACAAAGGAAATCAGAAGAATTGTTGCTGACTCTGCCAGAATGGAGGGCCATTTGCAACCAGTTGGGGAGTGATTGATACTATTTCAACATTTGAGGGCGATGATTCCAGACAAGTGCATTCTAGAAAGTGTTTCAAGAGGATATGCAATATATTTATGTTCAATCCCTCCAAAATCTCATTGCGTCCAGGACCCCGGCCAAGAGATCTTTAGAAGACAGATGATTTGCAGAACACCATGGCAGCTCTAGTGTTAAAGAAAGCTATTCTTCCAGCTCCACCTCAGGACAAGGGGCTACTGTGGTGTTCACTTGTTTTATTAGAGAAGAATTCATGAGGTTATAACAAGATAGTTATAGATGTCAATTTTGTAAAGAAATTAATTCTACCAACACATTACATGATGAAATCCACTAAAATCACGGAGACTTTTTGTCAAAATAGATCTTTAAGATGAATATCTCCAAATCCCCATCATAGATGCTTATCAAATATTTCTCCGGTTCAATGTAAGATAATTTCATTGGCACTTGAGAGTCCTTCCTTTTGGTTTTTTGGCATTTGTAAAGGAATCCTATCACCAACGATTACTCATCTTTACAAGAGTGCCATGCAAATCCTTGCTTATCTGGATTATCTCCTGATTCAGGACTACACATCTGCACAGAATCTAAAGAATGTGTGGATGGTGATTCAAACTCTTTGGATCTGGGGTTTCTCATCAGTTATTACGAGTCCCTTCACCAACCCATGCAGAGTTTGGAATATATTTCTCCCGGAGCCAAGGTGAATAAGGCTATTGCTTCATCTTCAACTGTTGCTATTGAACAAACTGGGCTGTAGCCAGGGAATGGTTTGTTCAGAGAGACATAGTCAATAGACAATTTAAAGGGACTCTGTTTATCCAGTAGTATCTGTCAAGAGATGGATTAACTTCTCCTTTACGAATTCCTTTCTAGGAGAAAACCCTGTTTATAACCTAATGGGCTGAAATACAACCGGGACACGCAATAAGGCACATCCCTCAACAATAGTCTCCTTGCTCAGGGTTTATGAGTTTGGTGTGATCATTCCAATCTCTCAGGACATTAAGATCACCTTCAGTGGTAGGTCATTCCATTAACATTGAATTCAGCACTTAACTTCTCATTTCCAGAACCAACAATTTTGACAACAAATGCGAGTAACTTTGGGTAGGCGGCAATGCTTAGATCGTGATGCTTCAGACATTTTAAGGGGCAAGGCAATAGTGGCCTAAACAGACAAAATGGTGACTAATGCCTATTTGAATCATATGTTCAGAACACGGTCAAGGAAATTAAACCAACTAGATTTCCAAATTTTTTCTCGGGCACAGATAAATCTACTTACTAGCAAATCTGTCCACATTCAGACAATGTCCAACCTGATTGAGTATTTCAGAAGATTTGACAACTTTTTCAGGGACTCCAAAAGTAGATCTCTTTGTCAAACATCAGAGCTCCCTCGTTCCCCTGTATTTCTTGGATCACTTGAAGCACCATATGCTTTTTCTTTGATTCCCTTCTTTCCTCGAGTGTTGGCAAAGATTCAGAGGGACAGAACAGAGGGAATTGCGGTCCTGTGCTACTAGCCAAGGAGACTTTGGTTTCCACTTTATCATTCCATGCCGATGCAAAAAGTGTGATTGATTTCCCCTTCTCATGCCCTCTGTGTCATCCTCTTTTATCAGACTCCACTTACCAGCGCCTCAGTCTGTTAGTGTGGAAGTTGAGAGGTCAGGGCTAATGAACCTACGGTCTGCCTTTACATGTTTGTCTTTCTATTCAAGTATCCAAATAAAATCTAAACGAAAGTCATATAAATATCACTGGTCTTATTTTATTAATTGATTTCAGCGTACTAACATTTCTTGTGCCTCTAAACCTATTTTGCAGTTTTTTAAGAAGGGGTTTGTTACAATTTCTCTGTGTCACGTGCGAGGTTACAGCAGTCAGCAATTAAAACATTATTACGTCCATCGAATCAGTTGTCCACTGCAGAGCTTTTAATTTCTAGTTTGTTAACACAAACGTTGTGGGAATTATATCCCATTCGGAATCTTTCTGGGTCTTACCTTCTTTACAAAAGCCTCTCTGGGAAGCACTACAGCATGTGTCAGAACGTTTCCTAGTAAGAAGGTGTTATGTGGTGGGTAACAATAACCACAGCCAGCAGATTGGGGGAATTAAGGACCATATGTACAAAAGCATTTTCCCATAGACACAGAATGGGTAAAACCCCTTGATACATCTGGCCCTAAATGTTTTTTTACTTCACTACTCATAAATGAGAATCTTTGAGGATGAAATTTTTCTCAGAATAAATCCATATTTTATTCACATACCTAACTTTTTAATCCATAGAGAATAGGAGTTGTTCACCAATTCCTGACCCTGATTTTGTTTCTAAAGAGGATATAGGGTAGCATCTTTTGGTTGTAATCAGGAGTTTTTTACTCATTCTTGCCCCTGATTTGGTTTCTAAAGAGATTTAGGATTGCATCATTTGGTTGTAGTCAGAGTGGCTAAGATGTACATGCTGAGTAGAGACCAACACGTAATTTGTTTTGTGAATTTTGGAGAGGGGTGCAAGTCATCTAATGGAATGTTGGCATAGTGGATTAAATCAGAAATAGCACTGGCCACCTGAAATACAGGAAAGGCTTTTACTGATTCAGTTCAGGCTCCTTCATCTAGGGGGCTGGCAGCCTCATGGTTAGACTGGTTTGTTTTTCTCTGATTAATAGTTGCAAAGCAGCGACTTGGGCCTCCCCTTCGATATTTTCTTATTATTCTGAATTGAGTTTGTTTCAGGAGAATTATCTGTCTTTTGGCCTGAGTAGTTTTGAAAAAGTAGGAATGTCATGTGTTAATAAGTCATCTTATACATTAAGAAGTGTTTCTAATAAAATGTATTTGTTTCAGCAACACTGTTGCCTGATGTGGTATGTTTCCTTGATATGTTCATATGATGAGGAATGGATGCTGCTTGAATAAATTCTCATTATTAGTAAGGAATGGGACAAAGAAGGAAATGATGAGGTAATGTGAGAATTACTTGCCAGTAACCTTCATTACTCATTTTCTTTCTTCCTCATTCCATTGCTTGTGTTAAACTCCATCTCTGTTTCCCTCTTCATCGTCTACCTGTTTGAAGGTTTTAAAAAAGATCAGGAAGTGGTGGGTTAGGGAGGTATCTATACGTCAATGGGGAATTTTCATGAATGAAATTTTAAAAAAAAAATAGAAGAAAGGGGTCTGTGCAGGGAGTGCTGGGAACTGAACGTGATACTTAATGTCTTTACATGGTTATTGGGATCCGTAAAACCACGTCTACTCTTGCGTAGCAAGTGGGTGTCATCCCCTGAAGTTTCTCAAAACATCACTGTACCTATAGCAGCAGAGCAGAAACATGCTGAACCTAACTATCTGCCATGACTGTCTGGAGTGTTGGGTACAAAGCACTTTCACCGAAGGGACAAAATATGTTAGAAATTGGGTTTCTCCTTCTCAGAGTATGCACCCTGTACCAGCAGGAACCACAATCCTAGGCAGGGTAAGTCAGATACCACTAAAAGATTATCTGTGCTCAACCTCTGCCAGCTTGGTACAGGGCAAGCAGGCTAATATAAAGAGGCAATGTGTTAAGTATTGGTGCAACACAACACAGAGTAACACAGTGAACACACCACAAAAAGACTTCAAACCAGGTTGGAAAAATAGACAATTTGTATAAATAAATCAAGATGAAAACTACAAAAATCCAATAAGTAGAAGTTGAGTTATGAATTTTTAAAGAATAAATAGAGTTCTAGCACTTAGAAGTAATAAGTGCCAATGGGGGTTATCTGGTTTCACTGGACTCGGCCAAAGACAACAGTTCAGGCTGACGGCAATGGAGCACAGGCCGGAGGACAAGAGCCATGCAGGCCCAGTGAACCTGATCTTTGATCCTGGTCAAAGTGATGTGTCGATTTTCTTCATATGGGGTGGTGATGCGTCCATTCCAAAGACAAAGCACTTAGCCGAGAGGCATTGATTCTGAAGTGCAATGCGCCAGGTTTCTCCGCAAAATCGAGGGGATGCATCAATCTCTCCATGCTGCTGCGATGGAGGTGCATAGTTCAGAGCATCGGATTCTCAAGGTGGTGTCAGTTCTGAGAGTAAAGCGCCAGTCCTACTCCGCAACAGGGTTGATGCACCGGTTCTGCTCCAAGGAGACTGAAGACCAATTTCCCTGGTGCTAGTATCTGTGTCCACTTCAAGTATACCAGGCACAGGGCAGGGTTATAGACTTTGATATCCTTGAGTCTCAAGCAAGAGGAGGCAAGCCATCAAGCCCTTGTAGAACACTTGGGGTACAAGGCAGAGTCCAGCTCTCCCTCAGCAGGGTCACAGAGCAGCAGGCAGCAGGGCAGCACAGCAGAAAAGCAGTCCTTTTAGGTCAGCAGTCCAGCAGAGTGACAGTCCTTGATGCAGCACAGCGGTTCTTCCGACAGAATCCAGTTTGTTTGGGGACAGGCACTGCCTATTCAGGTGTGTCAGCCCCTCCCCCTTCCTGCTCAGGAAGAGCCATCAGAATGCAGATGAGTGCTCAGAAACACCTAACCTTCCTGTGTTTGTGGCTATCTAGATGGAATGCACAAGGTACAGCTGTCACCCACCCATACATGTACTGGAAACAGACTGCAGGCACACAGATCTGTAAGAGCAGAGTAATGGTCACTTTCTAAGAGTGGTATTTCTAAAATAGTAATGTTAAATCCAACTTTACCAGTAAAACGTTTTTCTCAATACCATTCCAATGATATGAAACATGACATAGCTACTACTTCTCAATCAGGAATTACAATTTAAACGTGTAATAAGGAATTCCCAATGCTAACCTATGAAAGGAGTAGGCCAAACAGTAGTGAAAAACGAGTTTACGCGTTTTTCACTGCTAGTCCATGTAAAGATTAAAAGTACATGCTCAACCTTTACTTACACAGCACGCTGCCCTATGGGTTACCTAGGACCTACCTTAGGGGTGACTTATGTGTAGTAAACAGGGAGCTTAAGGCTTGGCAAAGGGTTTTAAATGCCAAGTTCAAGTGGCGCTAAAACTGCCCACACACGCTCTGCAGTGGAAGGCCTGAGACATGTTTAAAGGGCTACTCGTGTGGGTGGCACAAGCAGTGCTGCAGGCCCACTAGTATCATTTAATTTACAGGCCCTGGGTATATGGCATACCACTTTACAAGGGACTTACAAGTAAATTAAATATCCCAGTTGTGCATACATCAATGTTACCATGTTTGGGGGAGAAGAACTTTCACTTTAGCACTGGTCAGCAGTGGTAAACTGCTCCAAGTCCGAAGGCCAATAAAATGATTCAGCAAAAAGAGGAGGTAAGCAGGCAGATGGTTTGGGGGAAGGCCACCCTAAAGCTGACAGGTCTAACAACATGTTTCCTCAATATGTGCAACTAATGCAGACCCCTTTGGGTGCAAACTCCTACATTAAATTATGATGTTCTTTCACTTACCAGCGCAGGGGCACCTTTTCCCTTCCTGGCAATACATGCGCAAATGTGTCCTGTGCCTACACTGGAGTGTTAGAACAGCAGTAATGATGCAGCATTGGCACACATAAGCCAGGAAACATGTGGCGTACGACATGACGGTGGGCCAAAGTCTGGACAATGGAGCTTGATCAAACCTGATTGCCTAAATCACCCGCTATGATTGGTAGCCTTAACTGTGGTGACAGACAGTGTGTCACCTCAAAACTGTGCAGTTAGGAATCAGTGGGTCAAAGTTCCTATCATATCATCTCCTGCACCATGCATCTGGTAAAGATAGGCTGTGACAAAAGTGGCCATAGGAAACCTACCTGCTGATGGCTAAAAGCAGGCAATTTGACACCTTCAAATGTTGAGTTCCAAAAGGACCTGAGTTCCAAAGGGGCCTGTCCATCCTCCAGTAGGGGAACACAGTGTCTTTATAAGGGAGATCTTCTCTTACTTCTAAACCCTTAGATTGGGCTTGATAGGGAAAGGCACTTGCAGGGCTACCCTTTCGGAAACTCACATGTGAGCTCATCACTCAAACTTGAACAAGCGGGTCCCTGTCAGCTTCCAGAATTTATGTACTCTTGTTCTTTATTCACTCCCTGGATGGGCAGGAATAGGTCAATCATTTCACCATAGAATAGTGGAGATTTCTCCTTGCCAGTAGTGTATGTGTCAAGAATACTGTAAAAACAGTGCACCTCTTGCAATCACTTTACATTCATCACACACTTACAGTAGGTAAGAGAAGCCTACATCAGTACCTTCTTTTTTGCACACAACCCTTTTTAATATATTGTCTAACAAGCCTTTGGATGAGTCTAACTGTTAAACTGTAGTTTCAGGAATAGCCATCCCCAAACCTGGAATCAGGCAAGTTCTCCATGGTCTGTGGGTCTTAGACAACTTGGCATTCCGACTGACAAATGTTGCCTGTTAACCCTAAAACTACAGACGGTGGATACCACTGCAAGGTTGCTTGATTACCAAATACTTCAATTTAACATTTGACTTTCGTGGGATAGTGCAGTCAAGGCTATGGTAGAACACCTAGTTCAGCTAGTAGAGGTACTTCTCACAATACATTTATTGTCCAAGCTGTGTTATTAAAAAAAGAAAATAAGACTCAGTTTACAGTACATATAAATGCTTGGTAACTTCAGAAATTATTTTGCCATTAATAATTCTTCTTATAAATTGCTAAACTCCTTCCCATGTGCTGAGCCATTTTGTGGATGTTTTGGGCAGCCTGCATTTAAGACTTTGTCACTTTTGTCCATAAAAGGTATCAATGCCAAGTTTGCATTAATCTATTTGCCACATCTTGGGGATTCTACACATACACAGGTTTTGTGGATTCCCTGTTAGGAACCGAGAAAATAGCCAAAATATAGCAATCTCTGGGGGAAATGGGAAAAAAATTGCTGTGCATGAAAGCTTATGTTTTCCCATAGAAAATGCATCAACAAAAGTTTTGCTGTGCTAAGATCACTATCTTCCCAGCTCTCAGGAACCAGCCAGAAGAGAGGTAAAAGAAGACCTTTTTTTACCACTGCCTTTGAATTTTTCAAATTGGTAGTTTGTTTTCGTATTTTTTGCTGTTTCAACCTACTTGCAGTTTATGGTGGAAACAGATGTAAAAAACAGCTACACATTTCAGAAGACTACACAAAAGTCTGAAATCAACAATGAATTGTTTGTGAAGATTGCTCATGGTTTTCAAAAATAAACTTATTGTTTAATACAAAAATTAAACACCATAAGTATGCAAAAATTAGCAATTGGTAACACCATTTTCATCTGTAATTGTTTGCCCTGCTAGCCAATTTACATAGTAACATGTCATTATGTCCAGCAGTCTTTCTGTGTGCTTGGGTATATAGAGCTTGATTCACAAAGGTAAACTTGCACATCTTTGGAAGTTTACAATTTTTCAGTATTCACAAAACTGCATTCTAATAGTATGTGTGGACACTACGATGTTAGGGTGGAGAACTCCGCACGTAAAAAGATTGTCCTGTCCTATAGTGTTTGCTGATTGTACAAAAGACACACAATACCTGGAACCAACAACTGAGATGAAGCTTGTAATAATGTTTCCTTGTGTACCAGCCATACAGCAATTCATATGGTAAAATCAAATGAATGAAAGATGATTATGAAGGAAAC
Source organism: Pleurodeles waltl (assembly GCF_031143425.1). Taxonomy (NCBI): domain Eukaryota; kingdom Metazoa; phylum Chordata; class Amphibia; order Caudata; family Salamandridae; genus Pleurodeles; species Pleurodeles waltl. The sequence continues at coordinate 781,837,777 of NC_090436.1, forward strand.
CCATGTATCTTTGAACTGTGCACAAAATACTGTTTAGGAATAGTGGTATTTGTACACTTCTGAATTTATTACACATACTATTGTGTGATTCAGAGGGTAATATGCAAAATGTGATCTTTCTTGCACACTGACTTACTTTTTTAAGCCAGTAATTGAGAGAAATTCAGTTCATAACAAATGTTATACTCTTCTGTTTCCCCACACTTTTCCCAATAAAAAAGCTTCTTGCATGTGTGGCTCGGTCTAACCCCCACGACACAAAGGGCCCCACAATGCAATATGGGGACTTCAACATTTCCTGTCAAACAAATGACTTGTTTTGCCAATAGAGTAGCCACAATATTTTTGTCTGTGCTTGACTGCCACCGAGGTAGCCTCCAAAACGCAAAGGTTTTTGAAAAATATACACCTAGGGGAGTCCAGCGTGGTGTGCTTTGCATGGAGCCCATGACACTTTTTTCACCCCCAATGTCCTTGTGAAACTTACAAAACCCAGACGATTCTCAATACTAGACGCCAAAGGGAGTCCAGGGTCATCTAGCTTGTGCAGAGCCCCCTACCTTTTCACAATTACAATGCCCTTCAAGCAAATTCTCATTTCCTCACATTTCTGTGAGAGATCCACAAATTGTAAATATGGCATGGAGAAAAGGCCACATTAGTGTAAAGAAATGATGCTAAGGCGGCGCTAAAGTGGCGCTAGGCCCTCTTAGATCTGGGCCTGAATTTTTAGATCCAGGGGTAGATTTATCGAAGGGTTGCACTGATTTTGCACCACGCAGCAAGGTGCAAAAGAGGCACAACCCTTAAAATGTGATTTATCAAGCCATGCCAGGCCACCTTGCATGGTCATGAGTGGATTGATAAATCCAGAGTAATGCAATGCACCACAAATTGCTGTGATGCGTTATTCTGTCCCATGGAAGCATTCCATGGGTGGTGTGTGGGTGTTCAGACGCAAAACCCATGAATTTTGACTACATTTTATGATTTACCATAAGTGGTAGGCCTGGGAATGCCTCAAAATTGCTACGCCTCCCCAGGTTAGGCATAACAGGGAGAAATATTTTAATTTCTCCTTGCTTTTCTCTTTCTATCTGTGCTGCATTGTGCAGCACACATAGAAAGAGGAAAATGTGTCTCAGGATTATTTTTGTGCAGAAAGCTGTGCCTTCCTACACAAAAACAATTCTGCTTACAACGTAAGTGCCCTTGACTCATGGTGCAAGGGTGCCTACGTTGGCACAAGGCAGCACATTAGGCGGCAACGTTGGGAAAAGACAGGTATGTGCCATATGATGTTAAAGGTGTCTTGCTGCACTGTGCTGCGTCACGTTTTGATAAATGTGTCCTCCTGTGTTGAGCACTGTGCATGCTTGCCATTGGTTGTTAAAGTGCTGCCAAAGTTCTCTTCTATACTGTTCGGTGATGCAATTGGAATGGTAAGTCTGGCTCCTGGTTTGTTTGCACAGTGGTGTGCGTACTCAAAATGAGAGATTACAGAATATATTATTAAGAGATTTATTTAAGGAAGAAAAATTCAAGACTTTTTGTCAAATATGCAGTCAAAAGCTAACCCTCACTAAATTAGTACTGCTTTTTTATTATAGGACTTGCAGAGCTTTCCACTCGCTGCTTGCAGATTTTCCCACTGAACCTTCCTCCTTTTCGTTGTTGACTCACTTGCTTATTAAAACCCCTAATGCCACTCACAAATAGGCCTAGGGATATTTGGGCCCCTTTGCAGTCATGTCTGGGGCAGCACACCCAAAATACTCAGAGGCTGAACTGACGATGTAATTCTGTAACTACAAATGGATGAGCTTAGTGGTGATATCTCTCCACTGACACCTGCAGAAGAATTATGTAAGGTTCATTACCATTGCATGTTTACTTCTACACGTAGTAACGTCTTATTTAGTGTCTGTGACGAAAATCTGTCCACTTGTTCTGCTTCTGATGTTTATATGATTTTAACATGGTGCAACTGCCCCTTGTTACTACGCCATTTTTGTTTGTTTATATTTGTATTTAATAAAGCTTATTTTAAAAAAGATACATTTTTTGCAGTGTGGGTAGATGTGAATTTTGGGCGTGGGCTCGGCAGCCACCCAGGGTAGTCTAACAAACCCAGACATTTGTAAAAACTAGACACTTAGGGGACTCTAGTGTGGACTGTCTTGCCTGAACCCCCCTTAATTTTTGTATCGACAATACCATTCAAACCTCAAACTTTGGCAAGAATCAGACATTTTCCTCACATTTCAGTTACAGAATGTTCCGGAATCCTCTGGACCCACAAATTTCTTACAACCCAGCGTTCCCCCACCTGTCCAGATAAAAATGATACCACACGTCTGTGGATGGGCCTTGTGCCTGTGAAAAGAAAGGCCCCAAAAGGCAAGATGGACAGAGCAAATTTTGCCCTTGAAATTGCGTTTTTTTTTGCAATGTGGGTAGCTGTGGATTTTGGTCCTGGTCTTAGCTACCAAACAAGGTATCCTACTAAACCGAGACATTCCTAAATAGTAGACACACAAGGAAGTTCAAAGTGATGTTGCTTGCGTGTATTCCCTACCTTTTCCTACCCACATTGCCTTCAAAACCTCAAGCCTTGGCAAAAAAACACACATTTTCCTCATATTGCTGTGAGAGAAAGTTCTAGAATGTATAGAGACCGATAAAAAGTCTTGCCACCCAGAGTTCCCACACTTTTCCTGATAAAAATGCTCCACTACTTATGTAGTTGTGTCTAGCATCCTCAAAAGGACAAATCAATCGAGGGACCATGTGAAGACCATATTAATTTGTCGAGCTTTTCCCCCACTTAGCCCGGCCCAGGATAATTAGAAAATCTGTGTTGTCCCTTTTGTTTTTTTTCTACCATGCAGATATCCCTGGTGACTAATAGGTTTTGTGCCATCCCGGGGGCACATTTAGGATAAACACAACCAGTCTGCCACCTGGGGAAGCAGGCTGGGTAGAGGGCAGAAATACTGTTGCACCCTTTCTGGATGAAGGCAGGGCCTGACGCCTGGGTGGGCCACTCCAAGACCATCTTTGTTTTTTAAAACTTTTCCCAAGTATTTAGTGGTCTTTCTAACCTTCCCAGCCTCCTGGGGGTAGCTTGGGGGTAAACACCTGAGACAGCCAGCAGGGACAGAATAACTACTGACCCAGTGTGGGCTGGTGGGCCAATCCATCCCTTTTTTGGGGGCTTTTTTACCCACAAGCTATAGTGGGCTTTCTGCCCCCTCCTGCCTTCATACCCCAGAGAGACAGACTCATCAACCCCTCCAGGCGGCAGCAAGACATCTGTTGTGCCCAGAGGGGGAGGTGAGAACATGTTCATGCTCAGTGAGCTTTCTAACCTCCACAGCTCTCTGGGGGATAGATTGGAGGTAAGTCCCCTAGACAGCCCTGGGGGGTGGCAGAAAAACTGACCTGTTGTAGGGAAGGGCACAGCCAGTGTGTGGGTGGGCCACACCACCTCTTTATTTTGTCCTATTTTTTTCCTTGAGGTCTAGAGGGCTTTTCGCCCCTCCATGAGAGGCAGGCTCGAGTAAAGCCTCCACAAGAACGTTGGGTCCAGGAGGTGGGGTGAGCACAGGTGTATGCTCACAGGGGGCGGTGGTACAAAAAAATTAATTCTCTGGTATCTAAAGGTCTTTCTGCCTCCCCCACCCTGGGGACAGATTGGGGTAAAGGCCCCATTCTCTCTCGGGGCTGGCAGAAAGTCTGAAAGACCCATTTTGAGGCAGGAGCTTGGCTAAATGTCTGAGTGGGCCTCACCCACCCACCCCTTTCTTTAATGGTACCTAAATGCTCCCTGATGTCTAGTGGGCTTTCTGCCTCAACTGCCTTTTATTTACCCTCTTCGGTGGGTGGAAGAAAGATTGTTGTGTCCGGTAATGGGGAAAACACAAGCACATTGTCAGCGGAGCCAAGGGGTGGAACCCTGCTTGGGGGTCATCCTCCTTCAGCAATCCATTAGCAGAGATCCACTTGGGACACATGCCATTGCAAAGGGGAAATTCTCCCTTTTCCAGTGATACCTCTCCCTTTCAAGTCGGTGCTCACAGACTGAGATATTCCCCATAGCACTTATGTAAGTGAAAGTGTTTTACTTTCACTTGTAAGTTAATTAAGTTAGTGCAACATACGTATTTATTGTCTGGAAAAAAAACAGCCTTGAGGTGCTGGGAAAGCTCATCCCTAGCACCCAGACCTGAAATGGAAAATAGGGAACCCCTCTGGCGCCAGGACCAGAGGATGATCCCTGTCCTAGGTGCTTTGGTGTGACCTCTACTCCAATAGGGCCTGATAAAGAGCACCCTTGATGTGGAGGTCATGTCAGTAGCATCCAAGTGGTTAAATGTCAACAGCTCCTCTGTACCTAATTCTGGGCTCTACCAGGAATTGCACGTGTTTATGGCAGATGTGCAGTTTCAATAGTAAACTAAGTTCTGTAGCCAAAGTACAGTGACTGACTTTACAGTCATCCAATTTATTTTATCAGTTAGCTGTTGGGTGAAAAAACATCTGAAGTTCCTCTGCAGACTGTGCAATGAAACTATACTGTACAGGCACAATCCATGCCTTGAGCGGCCTAATTTTCTTTCTCTGCATTGGTCATAAAAGCAGTGGGTGCATTTCTTGCTGAGTGGGGAAAAGTGGCTCCAAACTCAAAGTATCAAGCAGCAGCTCGAGTGGTCTTGACCTATGCAGACTAGGTGTGACAGGGATGCACATAGGCCATAACTCTCTGGTGAGAATTGCTGTGAGGTAAAGGAATCCATAATGCAGCAGTGGCCACAGTGTTATGCATGTGTGGAGGTTAAGGGGCCCTCACACTTAGGATTTAGGTGCATTGTGAATGCAGATGTATGTAGGCCCTCAAGTTCAACTTATTGCCTCTCATGTAGGGAACACAATGATACAGCAGTTACAATTGTGTGGCTTGCCACAATTCTTGGTTAGAGTGGGAAGTAATCACAAGTCTACTGTCTAGACAGACTTGGCTAGCCCAAACTGCTTACAGGAATACTTGGAATACTTTGAATCACTTGACTTGGCTGAGTCCTTTCATCATTTCTGGGCACATACCCTATCACCTCCAAGGAAACAGACAATGTTCCTCCCTCCTGTTTCAGCTTTCTCTTTACAGATCTACAAATCTCTACTAAGTAAAGATGTGAATTCTGAATAACATAAAAGGACTAGCCTACACTCAGATATAGTGGCCCCTGGGCTGCAGCTAGCTGACAACTCAAATTCAAAGTTGGACCACAAACCTCTGGAGGGAGACAGTAATTTAAAAGGGCCTTGCCCATGGGGGCGAAACCACTACAAGGAACCTCTGTAAAAACAGAGCAGCGCCCTGATGTCTTGGAGAGAGCTGGACACAGAAATTCAAGCATCTGCAGGCGTCCCATCTCCTCAATGTAGGAATGCATTTTTAGCTATACCCTTGGCTACAATGTTTTATTCAGGTTTTGCTTCTCCAAGGCCACAGGCTGACCTGTTGTAATTGACTCGTTTCTGGTAAGGTGAACACAAGTAATCCTTCCTGCTCATTCAGATTTGGATTTTCTGCAGATGAGAAAGAGCAACATATGAGGACAGGCTCAGACTACCACCAAACTATATGGAACTCCATACGACCTTACAGGCTACATACATGTGTGAGACTCTAACTATGGGAGCCCCACCTCCAATACCAAAGTACTACTCACACACACAAAATGCATCAGGGACATCAGGTAACCCTCCCAAAGCTCACTACATAGATTTATACAGGCAGATCTGGTAGGTTGTCTTCCAACTGCGATGCATGTAAGAACTTTGGATTCCACAACTACTAATCACCTGTGACAAACTGCTAGACGTTTCATGACCTTGTCATCAGTAGAGTAGTCACCCATGATAAAAAGTGCATCTTCCGTATATCCTTATTACCCAACAGAGTCTAACATTCTATTGAAAATCAACTAATAAAAGATAAGTCTCCTTAACAGGAAAACACATTGGTCAGAACGGGAAAGTGAGAAGCAGGATCCTGCATGGTCACTGCACGAGGGACTTTCCGCCCTCACCTGGAATGGTAGTGTGAAGGTCATCTTGCAAATGCTGGTTGTCTCCGAATCTTTTTCAGTTGTAGTACAGTTCACAGGTGAATGTTCTTTGCTGCACCATTTGCCCAGTAATGATGATCGTTGCCGTTAGTTATATGTGTTTTGTTATTTGTATAAAGCATTTTAATATGCTTATTAAAGTGAGGCTTGTGGGCCTTTTCTCCTGAGCAATTAGTGGCAACTAAGCCCTGTGGTTTAACACTGATTTATCGCTGCTTTGAGTATTCATGTTCTGCTTCTTGAATGCTAAGTTCTGTTCTTGACTCTCGTATGGTTTACTAATGGAGCACTGGAGGGTTTAGAACTCAGACACAATGTAACATAGCTAAAACCGCTAGAAAAGTCCTAAAGTCATCTTTAGACCCTCCAATAAGGACCCTCCAATAAGGACTCATGCTGCAGCAAAGGTAAAAGAACGTTTTGCAACATTCTTCAAGCCGTACACCCTGTTCATGCCTGTGCCGTTGCCCATTTGTTCACTACTGGACGACAGGATGGTGTACCAGTAGAGACAAGCAGTGCATCAGCAGCAGGCACAAGCTTTTCTTACTTTGACACATCCTCGACCCTTTAATGATTCATATGCAGACCCTGTGTGTTTGATTGGGTCAAATCAATTAAGTTGAAGGCCCATTTAGCTGTGGATAGGCAGTCTCCTCGAGCCATCCTCCACATAGGTCTGAGTCAGCTGCACCTTGTTCTTGACCTCGACTTTAGGGCAAATACAGTCCTCTTCTGGAAGTTTGCCTACTTGTCCTCTAGGTATGGTACCATATCATTGTTTCTTCATGGTCCTAGCTGTCTTCCAAGCCTTTGTGAAAAGTAGTGTTGGTACATGTCCACCTACTTAGCGGTGAATAACTTTACAGTGAAGTACAGATGAATACAGGGTACTGGTTCCAGATTACCAGAATCCAAACAAAAATATCAGTTTATCTGAGACCTGGTAGGAAGCATCCCTGTTAAATAATTCCTAGTGTTTTATGCAAAGGGACTAGGGCTGGCTGTGTCTTCAAGGGGTAACTAATATAGGTATTTCAAGTCTGTTTTGTTGTTTTACAAGTAGCTTGACATGGATAATTCATTGGGGCTTTTGCATAGGAAAGCGTGACCCCACATCCCATGTGGGACTGAGCGATTGCTGGGCAGTTCAGGGTGGCCAGGATGTCGAAACTCATTTCAACTGGGTATTGGTGGAGGGCAGGTTTCTGGGCTCAAAGGAGATTGCAACGCAGAAACCAGACAGAGGTGAAACTGCTGCAGGATCCTTGACGCCGAGACCCAACTGGCTGCGTAACAGATGACTGTAGCCAGAGTGGTTGTCACTCTGTCAAGAACCATTTTATGATTGAAAGGATGCCATTGACAAGGCACATATTTGAGGAAGTGAAAAATCGTTTCATGAGAGACAGAACAGAGCTTGCCAAAAAACTGGTCGCTAATTTTCCTTGGAATTAAGTTGGAAATGCCTGTGCCCTGCTTACCACTCATCTGACCCTAAACTTCCTCCTTCCCATAACACGTTAATGAGGCAGTGGCCACTATTCTGGTAGGTTGGCAGGGTGCTTTGTGTGTGCCCTATTTCCCACATAGTTTAGCAATTCCCTGGATGAGAAGTATAAATGCAGAGCATCTCATACTGGTCTGCTCCGAGACCTGAAATAACACAGGTTGTACATTGTACAAAAGAGATGCGGAGTGTCACTTTAGACAATACATGACATACTTTTGTGTGATAGTTGAGAGTGTTGGTGTGAAGGAAGATGTGGTAGAATGAAGCAGAAAGGGGAAAGGAACAAAGCACAGGCTGATTGTAGGGAGGAACAGAGTTAAAAAAAGGCAAGCACATAGATTTCCGGATTCCAACAATGCAGAACATGATAACTTTCCTCACTTCTCAGTTATGCTTGGAGGGAGCACCAGAAATATGGGACCTAGACAGCAAAACTTCCTAGTCATTCTTTGTTGAGTATTGGCCGATTGAGTAACTTAGCATTTGTCAATCTATGATGCTGTTGGTCTAACACTATAGGCTGGAGGTGCCTTTATTATGCAGTACCTTGGGTATGACGGAAATTACTTGAGTTTGCTGTTTGCTTCTAGGGGTAATCTTTGTAGATATTTGAAGCTGGTTTGGCTTGAGATCGAAGATGACTTTCGAGTAGGTTTACGTTATACAAATACTACATACATGCATGCATGTATACGTACATGCATCTGGGAGGTGAATGAAATGACAGTTTAGATTGTCCATCTTTGAGTAGACAATAACTGTGACCAAATTGACATGAAGGTTTAAGACAGTTTTTGCGTGCCAAGTAAGAGAATTTCTTCTTTGCTGTAGTTTAGGGCACGTTTGCTGTGGATCATCAACACCTAATTTCCTTCAAGACAGGTGGACATGGGATCTGCTGCATGATTCTGTACTGTACTAAACAGAACTACACATCAACATCAACCCAGCACTATTAGGACAAATGTGGATCTTGCACTTGAAATACTTGTTGAGTTCCACAACAGAATGCATGAAGACATTACAAAGCAAAGGGCACAGTGAATTCTCGGTGGAACTCCACAATCTTATGTCCTGCTTAGAGAATAAAGTTCACAATTTTTAATCTGGAGAAAATGTTGATGAGTAAGGATTGTAGGCAGGTAATGGCAGCACCTGACTCACCAATAGAGTATCTCAGCAGGCTACTTTCAACAGTGTAAAGGACCCCCTGACAAGTCCCAAATGGACCAACTGGCCTATATCAAGTTCTTTCTGCAGAAACATTTGAAGCTACAATAGGGTGAACTTCCTGGTATGCATTGGCCTATAGCTTTACTGATGGTTGGTGTAAAACATTGGTTTGTTATTTGGGGGTTGGGATGACAGCCACACTCAAGTAATAACCACAATCCTTGTCAGGGTGAAACACAAAAGTCATTTATTACACCTGTGCTTAAGCCCCTGGGCGCTTGGCACAAAAAGCAGTCCGCCTTCACTTGAAGGCAACATGTTAAGTATTTGTGCAGCACTTAAACTATAATAAAGTAAAAACACAACACAAGAAACATTCCAAACAAATTTATAAAAGTAGAGTAAAGTTCAATAAATAAAATAACACCAAAAAAACACAAAGCACCCCTCATGGGCATCTGGTCATGCTCGACCTGGTCAAAGTCACGAGTTCAGGCCAATCCCAATGGTCTGCGCATCAGATAGAGTGACCAGGTTCATCAGGGTGAAGAATTTATCTTCTTGGTGTCCAAGTCAATGCAAGGAGCCTCAGCTGAAGCTTTGTGTTGGTGGGGTCCACAAGGAGATCATTGTCAGTGCAAGTAACAGTTGTCACTGGAGCTTCACATTTGTGGGAGACACAGGCAGTCGCTATTTGATGCTAACAGCAGGTCACCTTCAGAACTTCACGTTGGCAAGAGACACAGTGACCGTTGCTGATGAGAGGATCCAGCTTCTGGTCGCAAAGAGTCCTAAACTACTAGTTATTCAACTGGAGTGCAGATTTTGTAAATTTGAAGAAGGCACAGTACACTCTGATGCCAGTCAAGGGTCCAGGACCTGGGGACACATCTTGGAGAGCAGGACTCACTACAGCAGATCAACAGCAGGGCTCAGGGGCGTCCAGGTAGTGCTGGTCAGGTGGAAGTTGCAGGGAAGCCTCTGGAAGCTGGTTGTGTTCCTGTAGCTCGAACAGGAGGTAAGCTAACTGACCCTTGAAGTCACTTCTGGGGATCCTGGGTTCAAGACAAGCAGGGTCAATCTTCCTTCTTTGAGCAGCAAGCAAGTCCTTCTTAATAGTTCCGGAGCATTCTAATGAGAGGTTCTGAGAGTGACATTTTGGGGGGCAATCTGTGGCTTACTCAAAAACTAGTTCTGTCCAGTTCTTCCCTTTTCTCTGGGGTTAGCTCCAGCCTGGCCAGGGGGACAAAGGCAAGGGTAGGCCTGCTGTCAGCTTCTTTTGTATGTGCTGCAAGCAAGGTATAACTTATACCCAGCTGTCCTGTGAGGAAGACCAACTCCTTTTGCTCTTTTTGTCTTAATGTCTGGAAGGAATACACAACACATCACAGAGGAGTCATTCACAGTCCTGTTACCCTGAACAATGGCAGCACATTGATTTAGGCAGAAAAATGAAAGCTTTCTAAAAATGGCATTTTTAAAAGAGTAATCTAAAATTCACTTTACCATTAAAGGAGGTTTTAAATTACAATGCAACTGGGTGAAAGATGTATTTCTCCATCTTTTCCCAAACTGAAGTTATCACTTATTAAGTGTAATAAGGCAACCCTGTGTAAGTCTGTGGAAGAGATAGCCTTCCTACAGTGAAAAGTGACTTTAAGAGATTTTGATGTCAGGACATGTAAAACTTAAGCACTTGTGTTCTACTTTTTAAATAACATGAAGCTTGCCCTATCTTTAGGGCCTCCTTAGGGATGAGTTACAAGTATTAAAAGGAAGGTTAAGGCTTCGCAAAAGATTTATTTTACTAGGTTGAAATGGAATTTTAAAACTGCACTATAGGCTGCAATGTCAGGCCTGAGACACGTCTTGCGGTGGGTGGCACAATGAGTGCTGCATCCCACTGTTAGCATTTAATTTACAGACTGTGGGATAAATGTAGTTAAAACCAACGAAAACATGTATGTTTCGACTTCATCGACTAGGAACTATGGCACTACTTTAGGGAGAATAAGGGGTTGGTGGCCTCGGCGGGGACCCTCTGGGCGGCCAGCAAACCCTCATTAAAGGGCGTCATAAAGGGGTATGTCAGGTGACGAGAGGCCCAGCAATCTCAGTGGATAACCGCACTGGCAGGCGAGATGGCGGATCTAGAGCATCGAGCTTGGCAGGCAGACAGGGAAGAGCCTGGAAAACAGTTGACGCTTCTGCATGCGGAGCTCCAGCAGTTTTCTCTTGTGGAGGGTAGACAAAATTGGCAGGCCTCGACTCAAAGAGTATATGAACTGGGCAATAAGACTGGAAAACTGCTTTATTTACTGGCAACTCATGATGTCTCAGCCCGGGTAGTACCACTGGCACCTTATGGGAGGACCTACGCACAGGTCCCCCTGCCAGTGGCGGAACAAGAAAACCCCATTCTGGGGGATATTCTGCTGCCCTCCATTCTGGCCTTGGCTGCAGATCTGGACCTACCTTTGTCAGAGGAGGAGGTGGGAGAGGCCATTTTAGCTCTTCAGTCTGGGAAAACCCCAGGTCCTGACGGATATCCTGTTGAATACTACAAGAGGTTCTGCCCACACCTGGTGCCTCACTTTGTGAACGCCTATGAAGAGGCGCTCCAGCTCAGCTCTTTCGCCCCAGGCCTTGACTGGACCACGATCATGGTCATACCTAAAGGCGATTTGCCCAGGGACCAATGTTTATCCTGCCGTCCCATTTCGCTTATCAACGCAGACATGAAAATATTTGCGAAGGTCTTGGCTACCCGACTGACATGCACACTGCCCTACCTGGTTCATCCTGACCAGTGCAGGTCCATGCCGGGCAGGAGCACACGCCACTGTATACAGCAGGTCCAGGTGGAAAGACTGGATGGCGGGTTGGCACTCCTCCTGGTGGACTTCCACAAGGCTTTTGATACACTGGCTTGGAATTTTCTGGAGGAGGTCCTGGTGCACATGGGCTTTGGCCCAACATTTGGGTACATGGTCCATCTTCTTTATCATGACCCTTCGGCACAGGTGCTGGTCAATGGTATTCTATCAGATCCCTTCCAGATTAGGCGGGGAACACATTAGGGTTGCCCCCTCCCCCTATTGTTTGCCCTGGCCATCGAGCCGCTGGCATGCCTCCTTCATTATGATCTGCTTGTTAGTGGTTGGAGGTGGGGGAACGGCCACGGGGATCGAGTGTCCCTATAAGCGGATAACATCTTGGTGTTTCTGGGGCATCCCCAGAGCTCGGACCAACACTGTCTTGAGCTCCTGATGTTGTATGGTGAGGCCTCGGGCTGCACTTCAATCCTAGAAAGTCCCTGTTGGTGGAGGTGCGAGGAGCTGCAGGGGGAAACGAGGGGTGCCCAGATATCACGGTAAAGCAAAATGCTGTCAAATACTTGGGTGTTCATTTCTACCCGCTCCCAGATGTGGCTTGACAATTAACCTTCCAGCCCCTGTTCCGTACTCTGGTGGGAGACCTGACCCATTGGCGTCGACTGCCCCTGAACCGAATGGGTCGCACCCCCCTTTTCAAAATGATTAGTCTCCCCCTCTACTTGTATGCCCTGACAAACTTTCCCTATTTTGTGTCCCACACCTAGTTCCGGTCCCTCACTTCTAGGCTCACCTCCTTTATATGGGCGGGAGAGTACCATCGTGTGGCCTTTAGCTCTCATGGAAATCTCGCTATGGGTTGGACTGGGAGTGGCAGACCTCTGCACCTACTACTTGGTGCTTAGTTGGTTTCGGGCAATGAGTGTTTTACTGAGGGCAGGAATGGCCCAACCTACGCTTGGAGCTCCATCACCTCGGATTCGAGGGCCTGTTGGGCTTGCTGTATGGTGGTCCGGTTTCCCAGGCGGCCCCTGATTGCACGTGGATGAGTGTTGGAGGGCGGCCCTGCGGCTGACAGGCTGGGATCGGCACCTTACCAAGCTGGCGCCCTTGTGGTAGGGCATGTGGTTACAGTAGGCATAACGGTTGGAGAGCTTTAGGCAATGAAAAACATTGGGATTACCTCCCTGGGGGATGTATACACTGGCGACCATCTGTTGTCCTTCCAGCAGCTGAAAGGACACTATGCCTAAGACAACACCTCATTTTTCTGCTTTCTCCAGATGCGTCATGCTCTGTGGGCCCACCTGCTGCAAAACTTACCCCTCCTCTATCATAGCCCTCTAGAGGTGAAACTTTTGATGGGACGCTTGGGAAGAGGTGCCATTACCCAAATATATCGCTCCTTGCTTACTAACGCACCAGATGGCTTTGTCAAGCTGTGGGACAGGTGGACAACCTGGGTGGAAGAACTGGATAAGGACAATTGGAGGGAGGTGTATCTCGCGCCCAGGCAACTGCCTATACCTGCCAGGTTGAGGATGGTGCAGATAAATTACTTCCACATGACTTATCTGTCCCCACAGTGCATGCGACGCATATGCCTGGCGACCCCTCCTGACTGCCTGAGATGTGGTCATCTAGAGCCGCACCTACTGCATGTTGCCTGGGAGTGCTCAGGGATGTGTCCCTTTTGGGTGGTGGTGGAGCGGGAGATCTATGAGGTCCTAGGGCATTTGATTGGGTTGACTGTGAGGGTGGTGCAGTTGGGCCTTCTGGAGGAGTTGGGTGGAACCAAGAGCTGATCGAATATTTGTTGGGGTTGTGTGCCTGGTGCCCAAAAGAGACATTGCACAACTCTTGAGTCCGATGGTGCTTTCGATCTCGAGATGGCGAGCTGTGGTGGACTGGTGCTCTCAACTAGAAAAGCCAATCTATGAGGCCTTTGGTTGCCCTCGAAAATATGAGAAAATCCTGGGGAAACGGTGGGCTCACCATGGGTTGCATTTTTGAGTGGTGTTACTATGTTCTGGTTGGGGAAGAAGAGAGTGTTATCAATTGCAAGAAATGTACTGATCTGCCTAAATCAATGGCGCTGTCATATAGTCACTGTCATGTTTTTTTCTTACTTTTAAACAAAATTAAATTGAATATAAAAAGTAAAAAGAAAAAAATAATTTAGTGAAAGTAAAGGAGTGAAGGTAAAAAGTCTGGTGGCGTACCACACCCAGGTTGACAAGTCTAACTTTTGGTGGATGAATTCAACTGATTCCACCAATTTTGTTGCCAGTCAGATGTTCACTTATGTTGCAGATCTGGAGTGGGATGCACCAAATTCATCCAGTAAGTCAGGGCCCAGAAAGGTTTTAACAAAACCTTTTGTACCTGACAAAATCAGTGCTTTGCAGAATATTAATATATGAGGTGCTGTCATGTATGTCTCTGCCAAGATGAAGATATAGCGTATTGTAGGATTTATATAGCAGTAAAAACTCCTGCTTGTTTCCTTTGGTGAGGAAGTACTTTGATTTGGGTGCCTACGCCAGAACGCATGGTTAAAAACATGACAGTTGTTATTTGGCTTGTAAGCTGAAGTGTTGAGTGGCACACATGAGGTTTGGAGGCAGGCTTCATATGCGCAAGGCCATCACTGCATTTAAGCATGAAATAATGTGGAGAGTATAGCAATCTATGCAGTTATACGAGAGGATACTTACCATCATTAACAGGGAGACCATTACCCCCTGACTTTGGCAGCTGGGTCAGGGTTGAGTGTAACTTGACAGTTCTGTGAACCAGGAAACATTTAAGCTCTTTTTATCGTTCTTTTGACTTTTGGAGCCTCGGGTCTTGAAGAAGCTTATACATATGAACTCTTGCAGTGGAAGGAAGTGAGGGTGGTATGGAGAGAAAGGAATATGAAGAAAGGATGAATGGAAGGATGGATTGATGGAGGAATGAAGAGATGGATGGATGGAGAGGTGGCTAGAGAGAATAATGGATGGATCCAGATATGATATTTGGAGAGGAGAGTGGAGGGATGCATAGGAAAAAAGGGGGCACAGAGAAAGATGAGTGATCGCTGAATGGAGAGCAGGGTGAATGGATAGAAAGAAAATTATAGAGTGATGCTGAAAAGAAAGAAGTAAAGTAAGTAAGGTAAGATGAATCGATGAATGAAACAAATACAGAAAGAATGGAAAGCAGGAAGGAAAGCAAGGTGGAATAGAAGCAAGGGGAATGGAGAGAAGGAAGGACAGAAGACAGAAAGAAGGATAGAGAGAAGGAAAGAAGGACATTTAGGAATTTCAGAATTTCCTCAAGAAAACTCTTCTAATGGACTGACAGGTTCACTTCCTCACTGGCTCACTCACAAATAATTAAGAAATTATTTCATGTGGCGTTATTTAATTTTTTTGGTGACTTCCTGGACCATGAGGTTTGTCTGTATCATAAAGCTGAAGCATCCATTGAAGGAGATCAGAGTATTCATAAGTAATAAACTACATGGGTCTGCCAAAGATAGACAGGGACCCCGCCTCTGGAAACTGTTTATGGTGAAGTGTATGATGTCCAGCCAGAAGTAACAGAAGACTAATTTGAGGAGGCACTTTAAAATAACCAGAAAATATCATATTGAGTCGTCCCAGGATCGGTAGAAGCCAAACCATGCACTGTTAGGCAACCAGAGGCAACCAAAGAAGGCTATGTAGGTTCCAACCAGAAGCAATAGAATCCCAAGCCATGCAACCATGTTAAAGCCATAAGTAAATTCTATATATAAGGTACGCCCAGAAGAAGCTGAGAGCAACTATTATACAACCAGTCATCATCTATGAAGAGTTAATTCAGTAGTGACAGGAAGCAAGTCATATGGACCGGCTTTGTGTATTCATGTGTGTTTCATCGCTGTGTGGTCCACCAATGAGAGGCGTTAGCCAAAGCCATTAATATTGGTGGTGAGACGAAAACAGAACAGAGATGGTGCAATCAGTGATTCTGTGGAAGCAATTCATTTAGGTTGCTAAAGAAGAGAAGGAGCAAACGGTTACGGAAGGATGTGAAGGAGTGAAACGTGGAAGGAGCTCTGGCGCTAGACCTTTCTTATGCCCAAACAGGGAAGACACAATAGAAGTTCCTCTTGCCCTCTATTTTCTTTACCTGCACTCTCCATTGGAGACCCTGGGAGGAGGTATTCAATAATCTGAGATGAGGAAAAGTTGCCCTCCTAAGTCAATTGAGTTTGCTGGTCCTACCTATTGGCTCTAGAAGACAGGAAGGGCAAGGGCTAGAGGGCGATAACCTGAAAAGAAAAACAAAAGTAAGACAAATACAAAATAATGTCAAGTAAGCTCCAGAATCAGGACTTACTACAGCAATTTTCTAATTTTTTAATTCCTCCTTCATATTTCAGATATTTCCGAGAGGGAATTCTGCTGAAAAGTTGGTGACTGTGTAGGATTTGTGACATTTGGAGTTTTGGGCGCTATTGTCTATACACTTTGGGCTTTTGGGTTGAATATGGTGCTATATGACAATGAGGCCATTGAACGTGTTCACACGTTAGTGGCTGTCATGCCGGTTTTTAAAAATCTAGGGTATGGTGTACCCATTTTTTTCTTGTCTCTATTTTGTGACTTTGAATGCTCACTTTCTATGATTGCAGTTTAGATTTGGTACTTTGCTTCTTTTCTAATTAATTGAACTGAATCTACGTACCCTGACTTTTTGTAGCATTCGAGCAGGTTTTAGTTATATAACATGTAAAGACCTTATTCTATTATCATAAATCCAAAAGTCGTATCGTGAGGATGAACAGGTTAATCAAAAATACTATACAGTGGGTACAGAGTAGTTCCATACCAATCCTTGAAAAATTATGAGCACAACTATGGGCTTATCCCTCCACACTATATAGTATCACTGACAAAACTACATTTTAACTTTTGAAGGCTGGGAAAGCTGAAAGCAACTTTTGCCCAAGTTGGTGGAATTTAGTCAGTTGTTTGAACTAAAAGGTACAGAAGCAAAACACCTCAGTAAGCTCTAAGGCCAGAGAAAACAGAAACAAGATTAAAGAACATTATGGTAGACAAAGGCTAGTTTTCGAACCCAAAGTGAGGTGTGGTGACAAGGTGAGAATAAAGTTACAAGGCTTTACAAAAAGTGCATGGAAGGAGGGTTTCATCTTCCAAGCACGTTGTTAACTTGAATGGGCCAGAACCAGCGGCGGCTCCTCCATTAGGGCAGAGGAGTGTCGTCGTCACCCGCCAGCAGCAGAAGCTGCAAACTTTCACCACAAAGGGATAATAAATTAGTTTTATTAACCCTTTGTGGTGAAAGAGGCGGGGCCCAGTGCACTCCCCTCATAGCTCATGGATATTTCGCCAGCCGCCTCCGGCCGGCCAAACACATATGCGCAGTAGGCTCTCTCCAGCCTGGCACTGTGTTGCTGGGCTGGCGAGAGCCAGCACATGCTTCCAGTCTGCCTGTGAGCGCCCAACCAGAGCGCTCCCTGCCAATAGCGTCAGGATTGGCCGCAGGACAGGCTGGGGGCCTCTGCCTGCCTGCAGCGAGACGGAGGAGAGGATCAGCGAGGAGCGAGGTAAGTTTTTTTTTTTTTTTTACATTAATTTTTATATGCGCTCCCCCCCCCACCCCAGCCCACCCCCCACCGGTGAGCCGCACTAGCCCCCTCCTTATTAGCGAAGCGAGCCACAACTGGTCAGAACTATGCTTGGATAATGGACAGTAGTGGAGTGGGTTCAGAGTTGTCAAATCATGCAACCATTGCAAGATGGTGTAAAGACCTTCCTTCATGCAGAGACAGAAGAAAAGAGTTGGAAGGAAAGTACAGCTGATGTTAAATGTGGATGTGGGAAGTAGTGCCTTCATCATAACTCTTGAGAATACTACGAGCATGCCTGCAAGAGGGTAGAACTGCGTTGGGTCTACACACGGGTCAAGTTGAAATAGAGAGATTATGAGTAAGTCAACCACGCAATGTGGGTCTTCCTATGAAATTTAAGGACAGCGTAATGTACTAATTTTCAAGGGAGGATGAAGATGTTGTGTACTGGGTTCATATTT
Source organism: Pleurodeles waltl (assembly GCF_031143425.1). Classification (NCBI taxonomy): domain Eukaryota; kingdom Metazoa; phylum Chordata; class Amphibia; order Caudata; family Salamandridae; genus Pleurodeles; species Pleurodeles waltl. Next base: position 781,855,521 of record NC_090436.1, read on the forward strand.
TCTTTCATTTTATTGTTGGCTTGCTTTGTGCACCATCCATGAGGCATTCTGAATGTTGGTGAATAGTGGGCAGGGGTAACTGACGGATGGGGGATTAACTTTTTTCCAACTGGGTGCTGGGACATTGTTAGCATTAAAATGATTGCCCACTGTGGTGTACGGCATAATCTTTTTCACTCACTGTGCCATTAGCGACTGCCATATTTGCAAATTAGGCTGACTCACGATCTCGTTTTTCTCTGTGTCTGAATGTGCCGCCCTGCCAACTTATATTAAAGCTCTGCTGCCCCACGTCCATGGAGTAGGCTTTGCTGCTGGCAGGCTCAGGTTCACATGTGCTGCCAGCAGCAGGCCATGCATCTCACCAAATGTATGACTTACTTGCAACCTTTCCAAATAAAGTTCCTCCAGGACTACACTTGCTAGTAAGCTGCCCTACCACTACGTCTTCAGATAGATCACTGGCCCAGAGCACAGTCATGTCCTGATTCCAGGAAGCCTACTCTGACTGTATGTCAATATCTACTGACTCAAATGACATCATTGAACTTCTTAGAACTGAAAATGTAAATTGCACATGCTCAGCTTACTTCCTGAGAAATCGTCCTATCTGCACAGTCAAAGCAATGATGTGCAACATGAGATCTGTAATTAAACAAAGTGCCCATACTCAGCGGTTTGAAATTAAAAAAAAAGGGGAGTGGGGGAGGAAGTCTTTAAAAGGTGCAGGTCTATGTGATTAAGGGTGTGGCTTAAAAACATAACTATATTTTTGTGATTTCCTTAGTATGCCACTCAACCTGTAATTTGGTGCCTCTCTGTGCTTTCTGCTATTGCATCCAGATATATAACAGGACAACTGACGTACACCTGGAACCAGCCAGTATTATTGGCTTTGTCAGTGATTGTTAGTTGTTTGAGATATAAGATGTTCCTACAAATAATTAACATTAAAAACTTATTAACTGTGAAATTATGAGACTGTGAATTAAGCATTGCTGAGACCTGTGGAATGGGTAATTGTGCTCAAAGTTTATCAATCACTCTTAGTATGTTCACTATGTTAGACAGATACACCATTATCCTCACCACATCTACTCCATTTGCATATCTTACCTCATCTCTTTTCTCTCATGCTCCCTGTTAGACTTTTCATCCTTGGCGTGGTCTCCCTTAACTTTTTGCCTCTGTTCCCTAGGTTGTTGATGTGTGCTGGACTCTGATTTTATTGTATTTGTTACTCTGGGAACTTTACCACTGCTAACCAGTGCTAAAGTGCAAGTGCTCCTGTTTAAAATGTGTACGTAATTGGTTCTCCATGATTGGCATATTTGTTTTACTGTTAAGTCCCTAGTAAAGTGCACTAGAGGTGCCCAGGGCCTGTAAATCAAATGCTACTAGTGGGCCTGCATCACTGGTTGTGCCACCCACATAAGTAGCTCTGTAATCATGTCTCAGACCTGCCACTGCAGTGTCTGTGTGTGTATTTTTACACTGTAAATTCGACTTGGCAAGTGTACCCACTTGCCACTCCTAAACCTTCCCTTTTCTTACATGTAAGGCACCCCTAAGGAAGGCCCTAGGTAGCCCCAAGGGCAGGGTGCAGTGTATGGATAAGGTAGGACATATAGTAATGTGGTTTATATGTCCTGACAGTGAAATACTGCCAATTTCGTTTTTCACTGTTGCAAAGCCTGTCTCTCTCATAGGATAATATGGGGGCTACCTTTAAATATGATTAAAGTGTAGATTCCCCTAGAGAGTAGATGGACATGTGGAGTTTGGGGTCCCTGAACTCACAATTTAAAAATACATCTTTTAGTAAAGTTGATTTTAAGATTGTGCGTTTGAAAATGCCACTTTTAGAAAGTGAGCATTTTCTTGCTTAGACCATTCTGTGACTCTGCCTTGTTTGTGGATTCCCTGTCTGGGTCAGTTTGACAGTTGGTTGTTTTTCACCTCACACCAGACAGTGACACAAAGGGAGCTGGGGTGTAACCTGCATCTCCTGATTAGCCATCTCTGCTAGGAGGGAGGAGTGGAGTGGTCACTCTCATCTGAAAGGACTGTGCCTGCCTCTAACAATGCCGGCTCCAACCCCCTGGTGTGTGTCTGAGGCCTTGCCTGGGCAAGGCAGGATTTCACAAGTAGGTGTGAGTCCCCTTTGAAGAAAGGTGACTTTAAAGACTAAAATGGGTATAAGAAGGGCACCCAAATCTACAGACTTTAGAAACACTTCTGGAACCAAGAAGAACCTCTGCCTGGAGAAGAGCTGAATAGCTGAGGAAGAAGAGCTGCCCTGCCTGTGACTGTGCTTTGTGGAGCTATCCTGCAGTTGCTGCTTCTGCCAGAGTAAGAGGGCAAAGACTGGACTTTGTGTGCCTTCCATCTTGTGAAGAAATCTCCAAGGGCTTGATCTAGAGCTTGCCTCCTGTTGTTTGAAGTCTCAGGGACAGCAAAGACTTCTCTCTGCCAGCACCTGGAGTCTCTGGAGAGACTCCTACTCTGCCCTGTGGTGCCCATCCAGTTCCTGGGACCCTGAAAGGAGAAGCTGGCAGCCTAGAAAAGAAAATCCACGCACAGAGCGCCGTGCGGGGAAAAGATTGACGCAAATCCGATCTGCGGCTGAAAAAACGACGCGCAGCTGAGAAACGACGCTCACAGGAAACGCGACCGAAAAATCGACGCACGGAGCAGGAGAAACGACGCGCAGCATCGCTGACGAAGGCTGGGAGATCGCAACCTGCGCAGCGGGATTTTCAAATCATTGTGCGGCTGGATTTTTGGCTCAAGTACCGCCGTGCAGAGTTATTTTTGACACACACCCGCCCGTGCTGGGTTATTTTTGACGCACACCAGGTACATTTTCACTCTAGCAGCGCTAGTGTGTTTTTAAAACTACTTAAAGACTCTTTTTGATTTTTAATTAATAACTTGACTTGTGTATGGTGGATTTTTGTCGTTTTGGTCTTGTTTTGTTTAGATAAATATTTCCTATTTTTCTAAACTGGTGTTGTGTCATTTTGTAGTGTTTTCATTAAGTTACTGTGTGTGTTGGTACAAATACTTTACACCTAGCACTCTGAAGTTAAGCCTACTGCTCTGCCAAGCTACCAAGGGGGTAAGCAGGGGTTAGCTGAGGGTGATTCTCTTTTACCCTGACTAGAGTGAGGGTCCTTGCTTGAACAGGGGGTAACCTGACTGTCAATCAAAGACCCCATTTCTAACATTGGTGATCAGCGGTTGGGATTTGGACTTGTATTTGTACTTGACATACAGTGATTAAGTGTACACCACTGTTTTGAGTTCAGACCACTACGTGACCACATACTACTAGTCTTGTGATTTTTGTTTTTCTCTATTTGGACTGTTTTTGCTCTGCATTCAGTTTCCTTTTTCGCTGATCCGGTGATTGGCTTTTCTGCATTTGGAACTTTGCACTCTTTTAACCTTTTATCATGTCTCTACTTGGAGATGCACCAGTTGAAGCTGTTTTTGACCTGAAGCAATTGGATTGTTATAACAAGGCTCAGCTAAAGCAGTTTTGTAAAAATTTTGGTTGTCCCATTAAGAGCTCTTCCAAGAAGGATTAGCTGAAAAAGGCGCTGAGGGCCTGGGTGACAACCAGAAGCACTGGAGGGCACACTGAGGATGAGGAGGAGGATGAGGATGAGGAGGGAGAGCAATCAGTACATAATGGTATAGTGGGGGGGCCTGTTATTCCCAGGGAAAGAGTCTCTAGGGCAAGTAGCAGTGTATCCTCCAAGGGTCTAACACCTGAAGAGTTACAGGACAGACAGGCAGAATGGGAGTACCAATTGGAGCAGAGGAGGCTAGCCCTTGAGGAGAGGAAGTTAGCAATGGCTCATGAGCTTAGCTTGAAAGAGATGGATCATAGAAGCCAGTCCAGTAGAGATGGTGGCAGCAATCCTACAGTGCAGCCTGAGAGAAGGGTACACATCCCAAAAGACCTTGTGAGGGATTATAAGAGGGAGGATGATATCTACTTGTGGTTCAAGGGTTATGAGTCAGCTCTCCACATGAACCTGGTCCCTGAAGCTCATTGGGGGGCAGCCCTGTGGAAGCATTTTGAGGAAGAGGGGAGGGACACACTGACGGCCTTAGGGGATGCTCAGAGTCTCACCTACCCTGTCATGAAGGAGGCCTTACTCACCAGGTATGGTCTCACCCCTGAGCAGTACAAGGAGAAGTTTAGATCCTACAGGAGAAAGGAATCCCAAACATGGTTGGAATGTGTTGATTCTTTTTGCAGGTCACTGGATGGTTGGGTGAAGGGCAGTAAGGTAAACACGTATGAGGGGCTTTACAATTTAATTGCTTGGGAGCACTTGTACAGTTTATGTTTTCCAGAGCTGCGCCAGCACCTCATTGACAGCAAGCTGACTGACCCCAGGAAGCTTGCGCAGGAAGCGGACCGCTGGGAGAGCACCAGGGTCCAAAAGAGGTATGGGGGAGACCACGCCAAGGGTGGGCAGGGTCCCTCTCAGAAGAAAGGGGGGGGGAGTAAGGGCAAACAGGGGGAGTTCTCTAAAGGGCCTCAAACTGATTCCCAGGGTAAGGATTCCCAACCCCCCAGTGAAAAGAAGCCATGGTTGTCCAAAGGGAAGCCAGTGGCAGGTGGTCCCCCACGTAAGTGCTATGCATGTGACCAGGTGGGTCATGTGAGGGGGGACCCCAAATGCCCCAAAAGTACACCGGCACCCACTGGTGCACCGTCCCAGGGTTTGGCCAGTGTAGCGCTTGGGGAGGAGTTGGTTTCAGGTGGGTGGGAACCAGCAGAAATGACCTTTGTCTCACTAGGGGACAGTGAGATGGTCCAGAGAAACCTAGTGCCTGATAACACTAAGAAGTACAGGCAATGGGTGACCATCAATGGACAGAGGGTGGAGGCTCTGAGAGACACAGGAGCCAGTGTGACTACAGTGAGGAGTCACCTGGTGTCTGAAGAGCAGATTGATCCCCGGGTACTTCAACAAGTAGTTGCGGTAGACAACTCTGAGCGCCTCTGCAGAGTGGTGCAGGTTCCCTTTGAATGGGGGGGGGGGTCTCAGGTTCCTGGAAAGTAGCTGCGAGTCCAACCATGCCTGTTGATTGTTTGCTAGGTAACGACCTGGAGGATTCCCCTTGGAAGGAGGTGGAACACAGGTCTCACTTGGAGATGTTGGGTCTGCCTGGGTGGGTATGTGTATCCACCCGGTCTATGGCAGCCAATCAGGGTAGTCAAGAGCCCCTGGAGCCTGAAACAGTGGCCCAGGGGACCGCCAAGAAGAGGAAGGGCAGAGAGCGCGGGAAACCGGCCCGAGGTTCCCACGGTCCGGGAGGAGGCGGAGCCTGAGGGTGACGCCCTGGAACCTACAGGGGAGCAGGTGGCTGAACTGGGGGAGGTCCCTGAGCTGTCGCAGTGGCAGCAGGAAGGGGGACCCACCAGGGAAGCATTCTGCACAGCGCAGAAGGAGTGCCCTACTCTTGAGGGTCTGCGGCAGCAGGCTGCAGCCCAGGCGGCTGGCGAGGCGCCAGGTACTCACCTGATTTGTTGGGAGGATGGCCTCCTGTACAGTGAGCCTAAGGTTCCTGAGCCTGGGTCAGCTCGTATGCTGGTGGTACCCCAGTGCTTCAGGGCCTTCCTACTGGGTTTGGCTCATGATGTGCCTTTGGCAGGACATCTAGGGCAGGACAAGACCTATAAGAGGCTTGTCTCCCACTTTTACTGGCCCTTGATGCACAAGCAGTCAGCTGCTTATTGTAGGTCTTGTCAGACTTGTCAGGCAAGTGGCAAGAGTGGGGGGAAATGCAAAGCTCCCCTCCAACCTTTACCTGTAGTCAGTACTCCCTTTGAAAGGGTAGGAATTGACATTGTGGGGCCTCTGGATCCCAAGACAGCCATGGGCAACAGGTTCATCCTGGTCTTGGTGGACCATGCCACGCGGTACCCAGAAGCCATTCCTCTAAGGACGGTCACTGCCCCCGTGGTGGGACGTGCCTTGATGGGGGTTTTTACCCGCATGGGGTTCCCCAAGGAGGTGGTATCTGATAGAGGTACAAACTTCATATCCACTTATATGAAGTCTCTGTGGAAGGTGTGTGGGGTAACCTACAAGTTCACCACCCCTTACCACCCCCAAAGTAATGGTCTGGTTGAGAGATTCAACCGCACCTTGAAAGGCATGATTCAGGGCCTGTCAGAGCCCTTGAGGCGTAAGTGGGACGTCCTCTTGCCATGCCTTCTGTTCGCTTACAGGGAGGTGCCTCAAAAGGGACTTGGCTTTAGCCCCTTTGAGCTCATCTATGGCCACCCTGTGAGGGGACTGCTCAGTCTGGTGAAGGAGGCTTTGGAGAAAGCTCCTAGTAAACCACCTCAGGATGTATTTAGCTACATGCTGGCACTAAGAAACCAGACTGCCCGCTTCAGGAGTCTCGCTCAGGAGAACCTGGAAGCAAGCCAGGAGGATATGAAACGGTGGTACGACCAGAATGCCACTCTGGTTGTGTTTCAGCCTGGACAAAAAGTGTGGGTCATGGCACCAGTGGAGCCTAGGGCTCTCCAAGATAAGTGGACTGGGCCTTTTGAGGTGGTGGAAAGAAAGAGCGAGGTCACCTATCTGGTAGACTTGCAATCCCCCAGGAACCCTTTGAGGGTCCTACATGTCAACCGCCTCAAACCACACTTTGAGCGAACTGAGCTATCCATGCTCCTAGCGACAGATGACGGGGTGAAGGAAGAGAGTGAGCCTCTTCCTGACCTCCTGTCTGCAGGAGAGAAAGATGGGTCTGTGGAGGGAGTGATCCTCTCCCCCTCCCTGACTGAGGAACAGCAGAGGGACTGTCGCCATGTGCTGGGACAGTTCGCCTCGCTGTTTTCCCTGATCCCAGGAGTCACACACCTGTGCACACATGATGTGGACACTGGGGACAGTACACCTGTTAAACATAAGGTTTACAGGGTGACTGGCAGGGTCAGGGCTTGCATTAAGGAGGAAGTCTCCAAAATGTTAACCCTAGGGGTTATTGAGCACTCCAGCAGTCCTTGGGCCAGCCCAGTGGTCTTGGTCCCAAAGGCTGCTGCTCCTGGTGCCACTCCAGAACTTAGGTTCTGTGTGGACTACCGGGGTCTCAATGCGGTCAGCAAGACTGACGCACACCCCATCCCCCGAGCTGATGAGCTCATTGATCGGTTAGGAGCTGCCAAGTACCTCAGTACGTTTGATTTAACATCTGGGTACTGGCAGATTGCCTTAACTGAGGGGGCAAAGGAGAGGTCAGCATTCTCTACCCCAGATGGGCACTTCCACTTCAATGTGATGCCCTTTGGGATGAAGAACGCCCCTGCCACCTTTCAGAGGTTGGTCAACCAGGTGTTGGCAGGACTGGATGAGTTCAGTGCCGCCTACCTGGATGACATTGCTGTGTTTAGTTCCACATGGGAGGAACACCTGCAACACCTCTGGAGAGTGTTAGAGGCCCTGCAGAAGGCAGGCCTCACTATTAAGGCGAGCAAGTGCCAAATAGGGCAGGGTTCTGTGGTGTACTTAGGACACCAGGTGGGGAGTGGCCAGGTGGCACCCCTACAGCCTAAGATTGATACGATTCTGGCTTGGGAGCCTCCCAAGACCCAGACTGAAGTGAGAGCCTTTTTAGGTCTCACAGGATATTACCAGAGGTTTGTTAAGGGATATGGTACCATTGTTACCCCCTTAACTGAGTTGACTTCTAAGAAGCACCCCAAGAAAGTGATCTGGACAGAGGCTTGCCAGAACGCTTTTGATGCCCTGAAGGCTGCCATGTGCACAGCACCTGTGCTGCAGGCACCTGACTACTCCAAGGAGTTTGTTGTGCAAACAGACGCCTCAGAGCATGGTATTGGAGCAGTACTCTCACAGCTTAATGAAGAGGGCCTAGATCAACCCGTAGCCTTCATTAGCAGGAGGTTACTACCCAGGGAACGTAGGTGGAGTGCCATAGAACGCGAAGCGTTTGCTGTGGTCTGGGCACTGAAGAAGCTAAGACCCTACTTGTTTGGGACTCACTTCCGAGTTCGGACCGACCAAAGGCCCCTCAGATGGTTAATGCAGATGAGGGGTGAGAATCCAAAACTGTTGAGGTGGTCCATTTCCCTACAGGGGATGGACTTTACGGTGGAACATCGTCCTGGTACAGAGCACGCCAATGCTGATGGTCTGTCCAGGTTCTTCCGCCTTAGTGATGAGAACTCCCATGAGGTTGGGTAGTTGCTCCCCACTTTTAGCTGGGGGGGACACGTGTTAGACTTTTCATCCTTGGCATGGTCTCCCTTAACTTTTTGCCTCTGTTCCCTAGGTTGTTGATGTGTGCTGGACTCTGATTTTATTGTTTTTGTTACTCTGGGCACTTTACCACTGCTAACCAGTGCTAAAGTGCAAGTGCTCCTGTTTAAGATGTGTACGTAATTGGTTCTCCATGATTGGCATATTTGTTTTACTGTTAAGTCCCTAGTAAAGTGCACTAGATGTGCCCAGGGCCTGTAAATCAAATGCTACTAGTGGGCCTGCAGCACTGGTTGTGCCACCCACATAAGTAGCTCTGTAATCATGTCTCAGACCGGCCACTGCAGTGTCTGTGTGTGTATTTTTACACTGTAAATTCGACTTGGCAAGTGTACCCACTTGCCAGGCCTAAACCTTCCCTTTTCTTACATGTAAGGCACCCCTAATGTAGGCCCTAGGTAGCCCCAAGGGCAGGGTGCAGTGTATGGATAAGGTAGGACATATAGTAATGTGGTTTATATGTCCTGACAGTGAAATACTGCCAATTTCGTTTTTCACTGTTGCAAAGCCTGCCTCTCATAGGATAATATGGGGGCTACCTTTAAATATGATTAAAGTGTAGATTCCCCTAGAGAGTAGATGGACATGTGGAGTTTGGGGTCCCTGAACTCACAATTTAAAAATACATCTTTTAGTAAAGTTGATTTTAAGATTGTGCGTTTGAAAATGCCACTTTTAGAAAGTGAGCATTTTCTTGCTTAGACCATTCTGTGACTCTGCCTTGTTTGTGGATTCCCTGTCTGGGTCAGTTTGACAGTTGGTTGTTTTTCACCTCACACCAGACAGTGACACAAAGGGAGTTGGGGTGTAACCTGCATTTCCTGATTAGCCATCTCTGCTAGGAGGGAGGGGTGGAGTGGTCACTCTCATCTGAAAGGACTGTGCCTGCCTCTAACAATGCCGGCTCCAACCCCCTGGTGTGTGTCTGAGGCCTTGCCTGGGCAAGGCAGGATTTCACAAGTAGGTGTGAGTCCCCTTTGAAGAAAGGTGACTTCAAAGACTAAAATGGGTATAAGAAGGGCACCCAAATCTACAGACTTTAGAAACACTTCTGGAACCAAGAGGAACCTCTGCCTGGAGAAGAGCTGAATAGCTGAGGAAGAAGAGCTGCCCTGCCTGTGACTGTGCTTTGTGCAGCTATCCTGCAGTTGCTGCTTCTGCCAGAGTAAGAGGGCAAAGACTGGACTTTGTGTGCCTTCCATCTTGTGAAGAAATCTCCAGAGGCTTGATCTAGAGCTTGCCTCCTGTTGTTTGAAGTCTCAGGGACAGCAAAGACTTCTCTCTGCCAGCACCTGGAGTCTCTGGAGAGACTCCTACTCTGCCCTGTGGTGCCCATCCAGTTCCTGGGACCCTGAAAGGAGAAGCTGGCAGCCTAAAGACAAGAAAATATACGCACAGAGCGCCGTGCGGGGAAAAGATTGACGCAAATCCGATCTGCGGCTGAAAAAACGACGCTCCGCCGGCTCCGCAGCTGAGAAACGACGCTCGCAGGAAACGCGACCGAAAAATCGACGCACGGAGCAGGAGAAACGACGCGCAGCATCGCTGACGGAGGCTGGGAGATCGCAACCTGCGCGGCGGGATTTTCAAATCATTGTGCGGCTGGATTTTTGACTCAAGTACCGCCGTGCGTAGTTATTTTTGACGCACACCCGCCCGTGCGGGGTTATTTTTGATGCACACCAGGTACATTTTCACTCTAGCAGCGCTAGTGTGTTTTTAAAACTACTTAAAGACTCTTTTTGATTTTTAATTAATAACTTGACTTGTGTATGGTGGATTTTTGTCATTTTGGTCTTGTTTTGTTTAGATAAATATTTCCTATTTTTCTAAACTGGTGTTGTGTCATTTTGTAGTGTTTTCATTAAGTTACTGTGTGTGTTGGTACAAATACTTTACACCTAGCACTCTGAAGTTAAGCCTACTGCTCTGCCAAGCTACCAAGGGGGTAAGCAGGGGTTAGCTGAGGGTGATTCTCTTTTACCCTGACTAGAGTGAGGGTCCTTGCTTGAACAGGGGGTAACCTGACTGTCAATCAAAGACCCCATTTCTAACACTCCCTCTTTTACTTCTCTCCTGAAAGCACTTCCTCGCATCACCTCTACTTCACCCCCCCAATACACACAATGCACCCACTCACCAGTAGGCACTACATTTCCTTTTCCTTTTGCCCTGTCACTTTTTTGACAACTGTGTTGCTCCTTCACACTCATGTGCACAAAATCAGTATTGTAGTTGGAACATGTGACCATTGCGCCATGCGCTCTACAGAGAGGCTAAGGATTGGATGACCATGTATTCTGACCCAATGCCAGCCACTGTGATACACACACACTGTCCTTGGAGTCTACTCCAGGGCTCCCATTCATGGCAAGTTAGAAACACCTGGAGAAGACTCAGTTCAAAGAAGTATGCACTACATAAGAGTAACATGCTACACAAACAAAATGTAGAAACACAACGTCCTGGAAATGGCAAACAATCATAGCAAATGTAAACATGTGAATTGTAAACAGGAATTAAGGGCCTGATTTAGATCTTGGTGGTGTTAGTGCCAAGCTGTGTTGCTGGCGGACCTGAAAAGACCATCAAGCCAACTGTATTTGGCCAGCCATATTTAGGTGTTACAGTTCTGCAAGCGGATTGACTGGTGACGGATTGCTGACTGAGGGAGACGCTGGTGGATCCCAATGGATTTTTTGCAATGTCAGGGGCTATGGAAGAGAAGTAAGTGACACACACTGTCCCTTAGCCATATGTGTACCCCTGAACTACACATTCCACAACACACCACAGACACACAATAACCCATTGCCTTTTCAACACAACACAACCCATACATGTCAAAAACACACACTGACATACATCCATGCCACAACATTCACACACCATTTACACTGCACCCACACATGACACAACCACAACAACCAACACAAATACACACTCAGCTACACAAACTCACTCACACACAAGCACAACTACACACAGCATGACAACGACCACCAGACAACAACTCTCCCCTGAATGTGTCACATGGCAACATAACATATACAACAACATTGATCTCTCATGCAAGTGACACACATATAGGCACAACCACACCACTCACTCCAGGTCTCTACATCTCAACCAGCCAGTCCACACACACATACACTTACTGACTCACTTATACAACAGATAGCACAAACCTACCCTTGTAGCCAGGGCCGGCTTCAGCGCTGGTGCTGCTTTGTGCTGTGCGACAATGTTTGTTGGCACCCCCAATGACGACCTCCTCCATGGATTTCCTCACTGCCATCTTTTAACAGTGCCCCTCAAGGCTCCATATCCACTCCCTCCAGATACATTTGATTTGTTTTGTAGTGCCACTCATTTTCAGTGTAGGGTTTCAAAGCACTTTAAATCGCACACACATTACACAGAGGCAATCGATCATAAGTGTGTAAATCAGTATATAAGGAATGTCACATAAAACAGCGCACTACAAGATGTTGGAGTAGCATGTCATCCATACTGGTTAGCTGTATAGTTTAAGAGTACTTACTCTAGAGAAGTGCATACTTTTAAAATGTAACACCATTGTTAGGGGTTCTCTTTAATAATGCGAATTGATTTATACCCAAATGAACCCGTTTTACAACATTAGCATAAAGAAAGACTGGGGGGGAATAATAACCCTCTAATCTGTACTTTGCGGAATGCATGCAGCTCTTTGATGACAGTTAATAGTTTACTGTTCTATATTATGATTTTAATTTATAAACTGTAAGTAATAAAAGGACCTCTACAACAAAAGCAGTTATCCACTGACCTATTTGCATTTATATGCACTTTGTGATGTGTATGGTACATGCTCTTTGCAGGCATATTAACCACCTGTGCTACCTTAAAACGCCAACTCGAGAAAACTCAGAACTCTCTTCAGGCGGAACATTAATCACCAGGATATGATTGACATGTTTATTGTTGCCTGAAAATTGCTGGAGGCAAGGAAAGCTGGAGTAAGGGCTTTTAACACAATAATATGCTTTCAAACACGGCACCCCTTCCCACAGTCAGCACTAGTGCGGTGGCACCGGTTGCATCGCCCTAGAGCCGGCCCTGCATATAGGTCCCCTTGTAATGCACACACATGGACACCATTGGACCAGTGGGAGTGTACCGTCATTGTGGTGCCAGCATTCATGCCTGCAGTTGTCGCAACCTCCCAAGCAGTGCCCACCAAACATACCTTGGCAATGTAGCATCCCTACTTCCAAGTCCGGTGACTGGGAGTGGGGTCATGTTTTCTCTGTGGGTCAGTGGCAGCAGTGCCGGCAGGTGTTGTGGAGTCATGTCCAGTCGAAATGGGATAAAAGGTAAGTTTTCACTCCTTTCCCCCAAGTCAGCCCCCCAAACATAGCGTTCAAGACAGCACTTTTTTCTTGGTGGTAAGGTACATCCAAATCTGAATGATGGGAAGGGCGTTTGGGTTTCTGATGTCAGCCACCTTTCCCTATTGCGCCGTTGATGCAGGTGGTGTTTTGTGGCAGAGATGATGGTTTGAATGCAACCTTTTGTCTATGTGACTGCCAACATTTAAATACATGGGGCCGACAGTCGAGGCGGGGGGCGGGTTTCCAGTCAAAAAGTCAATGCCCGGACCAGTACTGCCAAGATCTAAATCAGGCCCTACATTTCTTACATGGATTACTTTAACATTGTTTGCACTCATTGTCCAAAAATTGATTAATGTTTTTACCTGTAAAGTTAAGGCCATGAATATAGGGCGTATCAATGTCCAATTTTAATTATTACCATGTCTGAGACCAGAGGGACCTGGCCCACTTAAAGCCCTACAGATACTGGCGACTCATTTACATTCTATGGCATGGACATTAATTATTATGACAAATACTCGCTTTCTGAAGGTTGTGTGCACATTTTAGACGAATTAGCTCTCTGAACTTTAAAATTAATTGTAGGTATCGCTTGGGATAGAAAGCAAGAGGGTGGAGATGCGATCTCACCAGTGACTCAGAGTTTTCACTATCAGTAACTGCCATTCCAGCACTTGCTCTTGTTAAATTATAAATCTAACATGGAACAAAGGTTTTCTTATTATAACTTCTCCATCACGTTGCTTTATCAAACTCCTGGTGTCCTAAAACAGTTTTAGAAACATGTAACGTTGCTTTATCACATTGCTTTTTCAAACTACTAGAATAACTCTCCTTTACACCCTTGTAAAGATACATGTGGCTTTTCAGGGCGACTTGAATATGTAGTTTGAAGAACAGTCCAGCCCCGCTGCTAAATTCAGAAATTACTTATCTATATCTAAACTAAAGCTTGCAAACATAAAACACAGTCATCGGGCTGTCCACTTCCTGTTCCTTACAATAAATGTGCATCTGACAATATTACCAGGAGCCACCCAAGACAAAGATGAGCTATCTTATTTGTATAAGGAGATGTGAGTTCCCTTTAATAAAAAAGTTTCCCTCTTTAAGGAAAGAGTTTAAAAAACTGGATCTTTTATAAGGTTGATTGCAGTTTCCTCTGTGGCCACAGTGCATATCCAGTTAAGTCATTTCTTATTCTTCTCTGATATCCATTTACCTTCATGGCTTCAGGACAGTGTTTGCCCAGCTTGAGGATGAAGCAATTGACAACATATTTAGTGAAAGCGTTATTGATATTGTTCAATTTGTTAATTAGTACAGGCATTGTACTCCAGGACTGGAAGTCAACTCTGGTAAAAAAACTACTACAAACTATAGCACTGAGTTCCAATGTTGCTAATAATGTTCGTCCTATTCTCCCCACTCCTGTACCCTGGGAAGACCTTAGAGAAACTTGTCTTCGTCCTGTTTCAGAAGCATATGAAAGGTAATGTCTTTTAGAACTCTTTCCAAACTGGCTTTGGGCACCGAAGGACTCGTCTTGGTGGTGCTTGATGATCTGAGGACGATTTCAGATAGTGGTGGTGTTAGTTCGCGGATGTTGTTAGACCTCTCTACCAGCTTTGACAAAATAGTCCATGTCATCTGGCCTTTAGTAATTAGCTCTCCACAAGCCGCCACCAAGGTTGTTCGTAACTTAGATAGCCATTTTGATGCCATCCTTTCACTGGACACCCAAATGCCAAGCGTTTTCAGTGTTTGCTTCTTTCAAAGCAAGACCCTAAAACAAATCTGTGTTCTATTGCAGCAGAGCATTGCTTGCCAGTCCTTAATACCGAAGTTTAGTCACGTCTTGAGTGTGGTAATGCCTCCTTATCGGCTGCTCCAGCAGATGCAGAATGCGGCCATACATTTTCCATAAGGCTTCTTCTTCAATTACCACATTTCCTACATTTTGCGCACTTTACCTTAGCTACAGGTAGGGTCAAGCGTGCTTTTCAGTTTTCATGGTGACTAGAGACAGGGCTATCTATCAAAAAGTCCCCAGCGTCTGCCCCATGCATTTAGCTTGCATAAATCAGAACAAACGCGTAGATATTTATTCCATGTTCCCAAAATGTTACCAGGCTTTTTGCGTGTTGGTGACCAAAGCCTGAAACTGAATGGCTCTGTCTCTTTTTAGGTTTAGGGTGACTTTTTGACATTTTCTTGTCGATGCTCTTCCACCTAAGTGTTGGTCCTTCCCACTGGGCTTTTTAGATTATCCCCTAATTATAGTTCCCACTCCTTTGTGGTTTTTGTCTCTTTTTCCATGAATCCTAGTTTCTGTTGCTTTCCCTTAGCGCCATGAGGTTTTGCAAGCGAGCCACATATATGTGATATTTTCATCAGCCAATGAAGAAGTGCTTTCACTTAGATGTCACTTGTTTCCACCCTTTTCTCTGTGGTCGGTATATTAATTACCTGGGCACCTGGCTGTCAACAGTTTGCAGTTTATCAGTTTCATCAGTATTTTGGGGACAGCTGCAAATGTATAATGTAAGTACATTATATAATGATTTATCTAATGTAATTAATTGGATGTAAAAGTGCAGTTACACGTACTACAACACCGAAGTACAAAACACCTTAACTATTATAAGGGTAAGTGGAATTATGTGCTTCTGAGGATGCGGTTTCTTTTTCCAGAATTATGGATTTGCTGCATGTGATGTATAATGCAACATATGATGCTTAACTTGTTCATTTTACCAAAAAAATGTTTCTTCCTTAAACGTATCTAAAAAAAAAGCACCAAAACGTGGTTCTTTCTAAAGGCAGCCCATTTGCATAGGTTAATTGCTGCCCTTTCAGTTGATGATTGTTGTATTTAGATGAAAAACTGGTACCGATGAGGTGCAACGTTGCCCAGACAGAATTAATAGGCATTGAAATGACAAAATATCGAAATAATACTATCGCATGTTGTGCCACATTATGCCCTATAACTAGTCTTTTCTTGCTGCAAGATTCTGTCAACCCTGCGACATAATGTGGCCCTTCCATGCCAAGTAATTCCGTTGGCCCTAATTAGTTTCACCCTTTCTTAGAAGTCCTTGCTCGATGTTAGACATTCAAATGACATAAGCGTCAAAATCCATTTTTTGTACGTTTTTTTGCGAGGTAACACAAAAAAAATTCTCATATGAAAAATACACTGAGGGGTTTACAAATTCAGGGTTTGAAATGGGGGAAATGATAGAGACGGTTTTGCAACTAGCATTTCGTGAAGAAAACTATTATCTACAAACTAGGATATGGCTGGTGTTCCCTCCCAAAGGTGCCCTTCAGCAGAAGGAACCATTTCCTGTCTCCTCAGCCTGCTGCTTCAGTAGATATCGTGTTTTTGAATTGGAACCACTAGTGCCTTGACATACGCACCTCTTCGCCACGTTGTCTTTTAATACAACACTTTTACAGCCCTATATCTCTTGTGAAAGCCAGCTACTGTGCTTTGGGTCAGGCTGACCCTGTTGACTGTGTCACTGATGCATTGCCAGATAACTGGTTTGGCAGAAAAGATAGGTATTTTATAAGTTGTTCTTTCTTTTGGCGTCGTGCTCTATGTTCTTAGATTCTGCGGCTATTTGTGTGTGTTTATTTCACCACCAAACAGAAGAAGCAACAATTTGAATAAGCAGCCACTGGGCTTACAACCAAGCTAAAGACTTGCTTGTACCTAGGGTTTGGCTGTGTTCAAGCTTGCTTTATGGAAATAGTTATTTTCAAAGGATTTGCCTGGATACTAATACTCCACTTTAAGAATCCCTCATGCAGTCTCTTCCCAATTATGGAAAAACCCATCAAACATTCTAGAAAGACACGAGACAGCGTGATTCTAATGTTTTCTAAAAGAGAAAAACGAGACAGCGTGATTCTAATGCTTACTAAAAGAAACAAGCATTTGCAATGCTACGGGTCTCGGGTTTGCTCCTGTTAGAGCAATTAGCGTTGTAAACTCCTAACCGGACTTTTCTTGCCACATAAACTAATAATGAAAAGTAAAGCAGTTTCACATATGTGAGCCATGAGCGTGAAGGAGACACAGAAAAGGAAACAGAAGTTCGCTCGCAGTGAAACTTATCGGCATAAGTACAATTATCCATGTTACCGGCAAAAGTGCAATTATCCATGTAATCAGCAAAAGTGCAATTATCCATGTAACCGGGCCGATGTCATGCAAAGCGCTTGACTTCTGCCCATTGAGATTGCACTGCGCAGGAAATGAAAAGATAAAGTAGTCCAGAAACCAGAAGAAAACACAGAGCCTCGTATGTTTTCAGTAGTTTACCGGTGCGCTCAAGGAGGGCTAAACACCGTATGCATGCCTTTCATAAATGGAATCAATCGATTTTTGAAAGGCAAGTCCACAAACTAATGAAAGTGACAGGCGTGACATGCGGGTGGTTAGAAGCACACAGAGGGATTACAACATGATCCAGAGCGCTTGCCTGTGCTCAACCCTAAAAAACGAGACAGCGTGATGATAATACTTAGTAAAAAAATATATATGTGGGCGTTCATCCCCAAAACATCTTCTGATGCTTGGCCACGATAACTATGCAAGCTTCAACCCCTGAAGAAGGAGAGAACCATCACAGAGAAGTCATTGATAAATTTGAAGACTTTGTGGTTAATTAAACTGACATTGACCCTGAGCAAAAGTTGTCCCAAATGATATAGTATGAAGTATAAAAAAGCGATGGATGGAATGCTTGAATTTACCTTATCCACTGCTTATCACTTGGGTCGCATCTCAGTTAATCGTTCCTTTGCACAGCATTCTGCCTTAGCTTGACCTGCGCCTTATGCAAATCAAACTCAACCCTGCTCTAATGAAAACAGTCCATCTCAAACTGCCAGGCCAGGTCATCCCTGAACAGGAACACAAGCGATCCAAGACCAGTTTCACCCTTAATAGGACTCATTAGTCGGGGATAGCTTGGTTCCAGTGGGCGTACCTGTCCCACTTAGGGCTTCATACTTAAATATGCAAAAAAGTGCTGGCTGGAATGCTTGAGTTAATCTCAGCCACTGTTAATCACTTGGGGGTGCATCTCAGTTCATCTTTATTTTGTACACCAAGCACCTCAGTTCGGACTCAGCCATGTGCAAATCAGTCCCAACCTTGCTCCAATCTTAATAGTAAAGTGTGAACTGCAAGGCCTGGTCCTCCCTGAACCAGATCTGTCTGGATTTATGCTGGAAAGATATACTGCCCGCAGTCTGCGTCGTTTTCAGGGTGTCTTGGTACAATCCGCATCCATACAAGAAATGCCTTTGTGCTTTTCTTAGATGCTAGGATGGCCTTCGATACACTTAAATGGCCTTATATGTTTGAAGTGATGAACAAGCTGGGCTTCAGCCTGTGATATGTGAGTTTGGTGAAAATCCTCTATACAGAACCCTTGGCACGGGTCAGAGTCAATGGAACGGTGTCTCCCACATTGTGACTCCAGCGAGCCACCCGTCAGTGGTGCCCCTTAGACCCCCTGATATTCGTTGTTAGTTTGGAGTCTCTTGCTGCATAGATCCTGCAAAACCCCAGATACGTGGACTTCAATGGAGGAATGACTGGGAAGATAGGATCTCCCTTTATGCAGCCGACATACTGTTCTATGTCTCCAGCCGGCCCTTACACTAGACAGAATTATTCAGGTATTTACCCAATTCAGCACCTACTCAGGTTACACAATAAACTGGAATAAATCCCTGTTCTAGCCCCTTCTTGGAGAAGTGTTCAGCCTACCCCGTGACTGTGAGGCTACAGTAGCCAGGGATGGTTTTGGGTATTTAGGAATATATATTTCCACTGACCCTCATGCACTTTAAACAAGATATTCAACACTGGAGAGCGATACCCCTCTTGTTGCTTGGCAGAGCAGCGCTGATTAAAATGATGTTGCTGTCTCGCTTTCTTCATGTGTTACACAACACCCCTTATCCAATCCCGGATTCCTACTTTAAAGATATGTAAAGCACGGTGTGCACACTGCTGTGGAATGGTGCTCCCCTCCAGATTGCCCTCCAAAAATTTACAAGGGGCTGGTATGATGGTGGCCTCGCACTACCAACATCTGAACATACTACTGGGCTGCACACTTAACAGCAGTGCACTACTTGGCACACCTTCTGATGTCCAAGCCGGGATACCGAATGGACAGATTAATGATGCACCTACGGGGTGCCTCGCACTTACAAATCAGACATGCCCTACAGAAGGTGATACCGGCAGGTACGATACTCCCAAGGCATCCCAGCTGGAGTTCAGACTGTTTGACACCTACATGCCCTGCAAAAGAATTTCCCCTACATACCACAAAATAATTAATTACTCGCCTGATGCCTTGATCCACCTGAGGGTCCAGTGAGAGTAGGATTTTGAACACCTTGAAGATGAAGAATGGCAGGAGGCATTATTGACTCCCAGAGAGGTGACCATAAAGTCCAGACTACACTTAGTGCAACTCAAAATACTACATGGGGCTTATTACACAAGTACTATCCTGGTGAAAACGGGAAGAGCCCCTAGTGAACAGTGTCGTAGATGCTGTGGTCAGGCATTCACATTTTTTCATATTATATGGAATTGCCATGTGTTACAACACTATTGGACAGCTGTGACTGAGTGTATGAGCCTTGTATGTGACTAAACTATGGAACCTATTGCTAAATGGTGCCTTCTTGACATATGGGACATGTCGGACCTAACCCACATAGATTAAATATGACCTAACCCACATAGATCGAAAATGGGTCACATTGAGACTGATGGTGGCTACACGTAACATTGCACAACTGTGGGGGGCGGAGCACTCACTGCAACTAAGGGACTGGGAAGATGATATGGACTGGTACACGGTTGCTGAGAAAGTAGTATACGAAGGAAGGGGATGCCCCCAAAAGTGGGCGCAGATATGAGAGAAGTGAAATGCAACAGAGGCAACCCTATGGCAGAGTATGTTTTTCTTTTGGTATTATCTTTGCTGCATTGCCTTTGTGTTGAAAACAATAAGCAGAATGCTAAAAAAAATGCATTCACTAACAATATTATAAACAATAAAATATAAACATAAAAACAAATAGTATAAAAAGAACAATTAATTCTATTAAATCTATTTAATCAATATTACAAAAAATATTGGAGTCAAAGAATAACATATATAATATCCCCTCTCCAATTTATGCAACAGTAAGGAAACTGTTGGAATTCGGAGGGGTTAGGTTTGCTATTCCTACTCCAATCACTGCAATAGTAGGGAAAGTGTTGGACTTCAGAGGGTTTAAATTTACTATTCCCACTCCAGTCTAAACAACAGTATGGAAAGTGTTGGACTTCAGAGGAGTTACATTTACTTTTTTCCACCTCTAGTCTAAACAATAGTAGGGAAAGTGTTGGACTTCAGAGAGGTTAAATTTACGATTTCCATTCCAAACAGCACAACCATAGGAAAAGCGGTGGATTTCGAAGGGATAAAACTTACTCTTTCCTCTCCAAAGAGCTAACTGTAGAGGCAGTGTCAGACTTTGGAGGAGTAAAATTTACTGTTTCCACTCCTGTCTGTGTAACAGCAAGGAAAGCATTGGATTTTGGAGGGGGTAAATATACTATTCACACGTCAAACAGCACAAAAGTAATGAAAGGGTATAGAGGGGTAAAATTAACTATTCCGACCACAATCTGTACAACATTAGGAAAAGTATCGGACTTCAGAAGGGGTATAATTACTATTCCAACTCCAAGCAACACAACAATAGAGAAAGTGTTGGACTTAAAGGGGTTACATTTACTATTCTCACTCCAAATAGGACATCAGTAGGGAACGTGTTGGACTTCTGAGGGGCAAAATTTACTACTCCTACTCCAGTCTGTGCACCAGTAGGGAACGTGTTGGACTTTGGAGAGATGAAATTTCCTACTCTCACTTCAAACAGCTCTACAGTAGGGACAGCGTTAAACTGCAAACAATTTATTTTACCGTTCATACTGCAGTGTAAGCATGAGTAACGAAATTACTTTACTTCAAGCACATTACACATATGAGTAACCCCATGAATATATAAAACCTCTTAATATAAAAATTGTTAGCATGAAAAATATATATGTATTTAAAAAAACTAAAAACAAATAATCTACGTATACCTAATGTTCAGTAAAATATTTAACAATTAATAAATAATTGTTATTCGATTATTAATTCTTTCAATTCCTACCCTATAACCCTGGTCACCTAGCAGCCTGCATGTACAATATAACAAAAAATAAGTATTCCTTAATTTTCACATTAAAAATTCAATTAAATAATTTGCAAATAATAATTAACATTGAATTATTATTACATAATTAACTCCCCACCCAATACCCCTACAGACCTAGCAGTGCACACCTAAAATCTATGTGAAATTAATCAGTAATACATAAATACATAATTTCAAAGCAATAAAACAATTCATTTTCAATTAATTCATTAATTATTACTTAATTAACGTCCTACTCTAGACCCCTACAAACTCAGCAACCCACAACTAAAATATTATTAAAATAAACAAGCATTCAATACATTGCATCAGTTAAATAATTAACAGTTAATATTTGATTGTTAATTATTACTTAAGTAACTTCTCACTCGATTACTCTACAAACCAAACAACACAGTGCAGCACTACAAATTACTGTTAAAAATTAGAAAAAATATCTAAATCACTTAAGTTTACTAACTATATTTTAAGAACAAATAATAACCCTCATAAACAGTAGTAACACCTAAAAACACAATCAAATAATGAAAAAGATATTTTTAACAACTATATTACTGAAAACTATATTAAAAAAATCAATATTCTTTAAAGCTATATTGCTTACCCCAACAGGCAATATTCTTGTCAGTGGTACTAGTGCATCACGATATTTGTGTGTCACAATAATTAATTTCCAATATTATTTCCAATATTAATGTCTCCTGATTTTTTAAACATGATATTTTATCTAAACCCTCTCCACTCCATGCTATTTATTTCTACACCACACCAGTTTACAGCACTCCACTCTACATTATTCCACTCTATGCCACTTAACTGTATGCTACTCCACTCTATGCCACTCTACTCTACACCACTCCCCACTATGCCATGGAACTCTATGCCACTCCACTCACGCCACTCCACTCTACACAACTCCACTGTGCACTACTCCCTTCTACGTTATTCCACTCTACACCACTCCACTCTACGTCACTCCAGTCTACGTTACTCTGTGCCACTCCATTCTACTCCATTCCATTCTATGCCACTGGACTCTATGTCACTCCATTCTATGTCACACAACTCTATGTCACTCCACTCTACACCACTTCACTCCACACCACTCCAGTCTATGCTATTCCTCTCTATGCCGCTGCACTGTACCCTACTCCAGTCAACACCAATCCACTCTATGCCACTCCACTGTATGTCTATCTGCTCTGGGTTATTTCACTCTATGCCACTCCACCTCATGCCACTCCATTTTATGTCCCTCCACCCTATGCTATTCAAATTTACTGTATACCACTTCACTCTATGCTTTTCCATTGTAGGCCACTCGACTGTATGCCACTCTACACCTTTCAGCTCTATGCCACTCCACACTGCACTATTCCACTCTACTTCAGTCCATTATATGGCACTCTTATGTCAATCCACTCTAAGCCACTCCACTCTACACCAATCCAATCTACTCTATTGCACTCTATGCCACTCCACTCTATACCACTCTACACTATTTCACACTATGCTACACCATTCCAATCTACACCACTTCACCCCACAATATTGTACTGTATGCCATTCAACTGTACACCACTCTATACCACTGCACTCTACCCTATTCTACTGTATCCCACTCCACTCTACACTGCACAACTGTAAGCCATTACACTCATGTAGCTTCACTTTACACTCTATGCCACTATAGTCTGCGCTATCCCACTCTATGCCACTGCACTGTACCCATTCCAATCTAGGCAACTCCATTCTATGCTACTCCACTCCATTCTACACCACTCCACTTTACGCCATTCCATTATATGCCACTCCAATCTTCGCTCTTCAACTTTATGCCACTCCACTTTAAGCCACTTTACTGTATGTCCCTCAACTGCACACTCTTCCACTCTACTCCACTCTATGCCACTCTACTGTACCCCAATCCACTCCATGCCACTTCACTCTACACCACTCCACTCTATGCCGCTCAACTGTACACCCCACTATGCCATACTACTCTACACAATTCTGCTACATACCACTCCACTCTATGCCACTCAACTGTATGCTATTTCACTCTATGCCACTTCACTCTATGTCATTCTATGTTATTTTAGTTTATGCCTCTGCACTCTATGCCATTCTAGAGTGGAGTGACGTATAGTGGAGTGGTGTACAGTGCAGTGGCGTAGACTGGAGTGGCCTGGATTGGTGTAGAGTAGAGTGGCAATGAGTAGAGTGGGGTAGAGTTCAGTAGCATTGAGTTGAGTGGCATAGGTGTTCAGTGGAATATCATATATTAGATTGGATTAGAACAGAGTGTCATAAAGTGGAATAGCATAGAGTGGAGTGTTGTAAAGTGAAGTTGAGTTCCATAGTGGAGAGTGTATTGACATTTGGGAGTCATTATAACATTGGCGGTAAAAGCGGCTTACCGCCGTGCAGAAGACCGCCAATACACCGCCACGGCCGCGTAATTCCGCCGCAGCTATTATGACACACATCTCGGAAACCGCCGAAATTCAGACACCAACACAAGTCCGCCACACCAAAGGTCAGTGTTAAACTGGTGAAAACAAAACCTCCACCTCCACGCCAACAGAAACACGCCCATGCTATTACGACCCATGAATCCACGCGGCGGTCTTTCAACCGCGGTATTCCATTGGCGGTACACATCGCCGCACTCACAATACACACACATCTCCAAAACACCGCCACATTGGACAATTCCAAATACACACACCTGATACACATACAAACACCACTCCCACACACCCAACACTATATAAAACACCCACCCACATCACCCACAAACCCCTACAACAAAAAATTTGTCACGAAGGCCAGAGAGACAGCACAGAATAGACAATCCCACCACACAGAGGCACACAACACCATCACCCACACAACATCCACGCACAAAACACCACACACCACTACACATCACCACACACATCAACACTGACACCGCCCCACACATCACACACACCACCCCATGTCACACCAAAGACACCCCCGGTTTTCCGAGGAGGAGCTCCAGGTCATGGTGAAGGAAATCATACAGGTAGAGCCACAGCTATTTTGCTCACAGGTGCAGCACACATCCATAGCCAGGAAGATGGAGCTATGGCGCAGAATAGTCAACAGGGTCAACGCTGTGGGACAGCATCCAAGAAATCGGGAGGACATCAGGAAGAGGTGGAACGACCTACGGGGGAAGGTGCGTTCAGGGGTCTCCAGGCACAACATTGCGGTTCAGCGGACTGGCGGCAGACCCTCACCTCCTCCCCCACAACTAACAACATGGGAGGAGCAAGTCTTGACCATCATGCATCCTGAGGGCCTCGGAGGAGTCGGTGGAGGAATGGACACTGGAAAGTCAAATCTTAGCTATCAGATCCCCCACCCTACCTGCATGCTATCACACACCCCCACCCTCACTCCCTCCCCTATCACTCAAACTCCTCACTAATGTACTAAGAACACAAACCACACATCCCAACACCAAGCCCTGCATGACACAACTAAGCATGGACACCCATCACTAAAGCATGCTGACTGCACATACCCATCACACCCCCCCAACCATCATCACACAAGCCCCCACACAGGAATGCTTGCACTGGGGTACACGCACACCCACCCATTGCACACCATGACACACACACATGCAATAATCATGCTCTTATGCCCCTGCAGGATCACGAAGGACCATCACCACACCAGAGAGTCCAGACAACTCCACTCCACCCACAGAAGAGGCCCACAGTGACGATAGCAGCTCTGCCCTACTGGCTCCTGATGACTAGCCCGGACCATCGTGGGCCTCGGGAAAGT
This sequence comes from Pleurodeles waltl, assembly GCF_031143425.1. NCBI lineage: Eukaryota > Metazoa > Chordata > Amphibia > Caudata > Salamandridae > Pleurodeles > Pleurodeles waltl. Next base: position 781,880,350 of record NC_090436.1, read on the forward strand.
CGGTTCCCCTTGCACAGGCACAGCCCAACACTGACCTTCCACCCTCTGGTAACACCAGCACAGCACCCACCCAGCGGGCCCAAACCTCCGTACACAGGACAGGTCAATCAGCAGTGTGTCCACCACTACAGGGAACCCAGGATAACCCGCCGCCCCAACAACAACAGGGACCTGGGGGCAGTGGTAGTGGGCACAGGGTCCAGGGGACGGAGGCACAGGAACACAGGGGAACTGGGAGGGCTACTGTGTGACAGGGGGTGGACAGGCCAAGGGAACCTACTCTCCACGAGGCCCTCTCCTCCATCATGGGAGCATACCACCACTCCCAGGAGACGATGGCGACGGTCCTGGTCAAGTTTCAGGAGACCCAGCGCCTGCAGGCCGAACAGTATTTGGGGTTCAGGGAGGAGCTCAGGACCATCAGCTCTGCCTTGGGCACCATCGTAGGGGTGCTGAAGGACATACAGCAGACCTTGAGGGACACCGTGGCACTCCAAGGGGCCCCTGACACTAGCATGGACGATGAACTGCCCACCACCTCTGCCGGCGCTAGTGGACAGGACGCCCTGCCACAGGACCACCACACCAGCACCCCACCCCCTGTAGGCATAGAACCACCACGCAAGCGGTCCCTGAGATCCAGGAACAGGACAGAGCAAGATGGCAAGACCCCCGCCAGGAAATGAGACCACCCTGATTGTCCTCCCACTGTCTCACTTTGTTACCCTGTCCATACTTAAACTGCCCCAGCTCCACTTCCTATGCCCATATGGGCAGTGCACCTGTGAAACTAATAGACTGGACTCTGCCATGGACATTCCTCCACCATCACCCCTCACCATTTTACAACCCCCCTTCATTTTTGAGCACTTAAATAAACATCCTTGAACCACAAAACAATGTTGAGTCAGTCTATGATTTGGTAAAATGTATTATCAATGACAGTGTCAAAATGCATTTCTAGTTGTAAAGGCAACATACCTATGTCACACATCACAAGTCCTTAAAGGATGCATGCAGATGACACACGTTGGTAACCACACCTGTGAAACCGTAATGGAAAGGTACAACTCAGTTACCAAATAATGCTATGAAATTACACACAGGATAGAGGAAGACGTGTGACAGTGAATGTAATGGTAAAAATTAAAATGTTCTCACCTGTGTGTCACTTGAAATATTGCTGTATGACTGACTCCCTGTTGTCGTTGTCTTGTTCCTCAGCTTCCTCCTCATCACTGTCCACAGGCTCCACAGGCTCCACAGGCTCCACAGCTGCCACAACACCGTCATCTGGACCATCCTCCTGCAGAAAAGGCACCTGGCGTCGCAATGCAAGATTGTGAAGCATCGAGCAGGCGATGATGATCTGGCACACCTTCTTCGGTGAGTAGAATAGGGAACCACCTGTCATATGGAGGCACCTGAACCTGGCCTTCAGGAGGCCGAAGGTGCGTTCGATCACCCTCCTAGTTCGCCCATGGGCCTCATTGTAGCGTTCCTCTGCCCTGGTCCTGGGATTCCTCACTGGGGTCAATAGCCAGGACAGGTTGGGGTAACCAGAGTCTCCTAATAGCCACACACAGTGCCTCTGGAGTTGACCCATCATATCAGGGATGCTGCTATTCCGCAGGATGTAGGCGTCATGCACTGAGCCAGGGAACATAGCATTTACCTGAGAGATGTACTGGTCTGCCAAACATACCATTTGTACATTCATCGAATGATAACTCTTCCGGTTCCTGTACACCTGTTCACTCCTGTGGGGGGGGACGAGAGCTACATGGGTCCCATCAATAGCACCTATGACGTTGGCGATATGTCCAAGGGCATAGAAGTCACCTTTCACTGTAGCCAAATCTTCCACCTCAGGGAAAATGATGTATCTCCTTACGTGTTTCAGCAGGGCAGACAACACTCTGGACAACATGTTGGAAAACATAGACTGGGACATCCCTGATGCCATGGCCACTGTTGTCTGAAAAGACCCACTTGCAAGGAAATGGAGCACTGACAGCACCTGCATGTCAGGGGGGATTCCAGTGGGATGGCGGATTGGTGACATCAGGTCTGGCTCCAACTGGGTACATAGTTCCTGGATAGTGGCACGGTCAAACCTGTAGGTGACGATTAAATGTCGCTCCTCCATTGTCAACAGGTCCACCAGCGGTCGGTACATCGGAGGATTCCGCCATCTTCTCAATTGTCCCAAATGACGGTGCCTAGGAAGGACAACAGCGACCACAGAGTCAACCTTTTTCCAGGTATGTACCCACAGTTACACAGAACACGGCACCAAACACAAAACCCTTCCTGTATGTGTGTTGAGTGTAGGCCTAGCTATGTGTGACGCAGAAGTAAATGAAGCCATGTGGGCCCCTGAAATGGCGGCTGCCTGACCTCTAAACTGGGACAATGGGATTGTGAGGTAACTGCGCTGCCGTTGCACACTGTCACGGTAGGCGGTCGTAGACCGCGGCGCAATGCTGCATTGGTTAACATTGGACCCTATGGGTCCCACGAGCCAATGAACAAGTGCGCCGCCGGTGATGATACGCACCGCCGCGGACGTCACCGCCATTTTCTATCTGTTCAATCACTAGATACCTGATCTTCGACAGGAGAGGACCTACACTGCAAGTGCTGCTGTGACCTCGGTCTGGAAGCGACGATGGCTGCTTCGTCTGGGGAAAGGGCCCCTGCCTTCACTGCTCAGGAGTTGGAGAAACTAGTAGATGGGGTCCTCCCCCAGTACACGCTACTCTACGGTCCTCCAGACCAACAGGTTAGTACACAGGTAGCACGTTGTATGGGCTAGGCCTGGGTGGAGAGGGCTGGATGTAAGAGGGAAGGGGGAAGAGTTCAGGGAACATTAATGCATGTGAATGAATGTGCCACATGGCTAGGGTAGGGAGGGGGGACACTCACATCGACGGTGCAGTTGGTAATGACTTCTCTTCTTCACTTGTGCATGTCATGTAGGTCAGCACCCACCAGAAGAAGGACATTTGGCGTGCCATCGCCAAGGACGTCCGGACCCTGGGGGTCCACCAGAGACGGGGCACCCACTGCCGGAAAAGATGGGAGGACATTGGCCGCTGGAGCAAGAAGACGGCGGAGGCTCAGCTGGGGATGGCCTCCCAATGTGGGAGGGGTGCCCGTCGAACCATGACCCCCCTGATGTTCAGGATCCTGGCGGTGGCCTACCCTGAGTTGGATGGACACTTGAGGGCATCACAGCAGACACAAGGGTGTGAGTACAACCTCATTCTGGGTACTTGGCGCGCAGTTGAGGGGCTGGCTGAGGGAGGAGGGCTGTGGGTATACCTAGGCCAGGCAGAAATACGTAGGCTAGGCCCCTCCGTAATGCAGGCCATGTGGCACTCCACCCCACCGCAGTAGAGTGCCAAGTACAGGTATACATGCCCCTGTGGCATCCATGTGTGCAGATGTCCACCATAGCCATGTAGGCCAGATCCCAGAAATTGCATCTGTAGAAGCCAGGAGCACGGTGCAGTGCAGGGGGCTGCTGTGTCTGTATTGTCTGCCAACGGTAGCGGTATGCCATGCACTCAACCTGTCTTTCTTCTGTCGTCCCCCCCCCTTTTTGTGCTCTCCCTGTTCTTTTGTGCATCAACATCATCAGGCGGAGGAACAGTGGCACCGGAGCACGAGGGAGCTGCAGCCCACATGGCCATGGAGGGCCACACCACAGACTCAGAATGCACCAGTGGGACGGAGGGCGAGGGGAGCTTCACGTCGGCCTCCGGATCACCTACCAGCGACACAGACTCATCCGCCGATGGGAGTTCCCTTGTGGTGGCGGCACCATCTGTGCCCCCCACTTCTACAGGTACAGCCGCCACCTCCCCTACCAGCACCGCCCTCCCAGCAGCCCCTCAACGTTCGCCCCGTGCCTGCTCACCCAGGAGGGTGGGCATCACCTTCACCCCAGGCACCTCAGGCCCTGCCCCAGTCACCCCTGCTGCCCTCAGTGAGGAGGCCATTGACCTCCTCAGGTCACTCACTGTTGGGCAGTCTACCATTGTGAATGCCGTCCAGGGTGTAGAAAGGGAGTTGCAACACGATAATGCATTCCTGGAGGGCATTCATTCTGGTCAGGCTGCCCTTCAGCGAACCCTGCCATCTCTGGCCTCAGCACTGATGGCAGCCATTGTCCCTGTGTCTAGCCTCCCCCCTCCAACCTCCTCCACCCAGACCCAATCCCCTGTACCTCAGCCCATCCCAAGCACACCATCAGACCAGCATGTACACACCTCAACACACAAAAGTAGCTCAGGCAAACATAGACACCACACATCCCACAGGCACTCACACAAGCATCACACACATACAGACAAGCAACATCCACTGCCTCCACTGTGTCCCCCTCCTCAGCGTCTCCCTCCTCCCTCCCAGTGTCGTCTACACTCTCACCTGCATGCACTACATCTACAGGCACTAGGACTCGCTCCAGAACACCCAGCACCACACCCCGCTCACCTGCACTCACCACCCCAACTACCATTTACACGTCCCCTGTGTCCTCTCCCAGTGTGTCTGTGACGCCCCCTCCCAAAGTACACAAACGCGGGCACCCATACACCCAACATCCATCCACCTCACGACAGCCTTGAGGTAGCTACACCTGCACCCAACACATCTAAAGTGCCACCTCCTAAAACCACCTCCTCTTCCTCCACTACCAGACCCCCTCCAGCTACCCATCCCAGTGTTCGTCAGAAAATGTCCCTCTGCAAAGTTGACCTTTTTGCTCCCACCCCTCCAATTCATCAGTCCCGTCGTAGCGCCTCCGCCAAAAAGCCTCCAGTACCAGTGGTGCGTGGAGTGCACCGGCCACTAGGGCAGGCAGTGTGACACGGAGCCAAGGCCAGTCCACCCCCTGTAAAGGCTCTGAAGTTGGAAAGTGGTCGACGGGACCGTGTGAAGACTCCTGGAGGTAAAACAACTCACAGGGGTCCCAGGGGGATTGCAGAGTCAGCTGTGACTCCTGCAAAGGTGGGGAAGGGCCAGAAGAAGTCTACACAGCCTGGTGTGAGCATCACGGCGGAGAAGGGCGGCATCCTTCCCGGCGGCCGGGACGCCACCCCCAGTACCGTCGTCACTGGTCAGGAGACCACCGCCACAGTCATTGCCCAGGAGGGCCCAAGTATCATCACTGGTCAGGACACCACCGCCACCACCGGAGTCATTGCCCAGGAGGGCCCAAGTATCGTCACTGGTCAGGAGACCACCGCCAGAGTCAGTGCCCAGGAGGGCCCAAGTATCGTCACTGGCCAGGAGACCACCGCCAGAGTCAGTGCCCAGGAGGGCCCAAGTATCATCACTGGTCAGGAGACCACCGCCACCGCCAGAGTCATTGCCCAGGAGGGCCCAAGTATCGTCACTGGTCAGGAGACCACCGCCGGAGTCATTGCCCAGGAGGGCCCCGGCAGCCACAGCCCTACTGGCCAATGAGGGACCGTCATGCCACACACCAATGCCCAGTCCAGAGAATGTCATGCCACACACCAATGCCCAGTCCAGAGAACGTCATGCCACACACCAATGCCCCGTCCAGAGAACGTCATGCCACACACCAATGCCCAGTCCAGACACTGCCATGGCAAAGCACCGCTGAACAGTCCAGACACCGCCATGGCAAAGCACCGCTGAACAGTCCAGACACCGCCATAGCAAAGCACCGCTGAACAGGGCATGCACCGCTGAACAGGGCAAGCACCGCTGAAGAAGGAAAAGACCGCCACATCAAGCATCGTCATCTCATGTGCAGCTGGGACAGTGACGGGACAGGAACTGTCACGGGGAGACTAAGCCAGTCTGGGCACCAGCCCCCCTCCAGAACCAGTGGAGAGATCCATCCACTCTGTCAGTCCTTCACAGGATGAAGCACTCTGGGCACCAGTCCCCCTCCAGAACCAGTGGAGACATGCATCCACTCCGTCTGTCCTGCACAGGATGAAGCACTCTGGGCACCAGTCCCCCTCCAGAACCAGTGGACACATGCATCCACTTGTGAGACTGTGGCTTTGCACTCCCTAGGATGGAACAGTGGGCAACCCACCTACTGTAGAGACTTGAGAGACTGTGGCTTTGCACTCCCCAGGATGGAACAGTGGGCAACCCACCCTCTGTAGAGACTTGTGAGACTGTGGCTTTGCACTCCCCAGGATGGTACAGTGGGCAATCAACCCACTGTAGAGACTTGTGAGACTGTGGCTTTGCACTCCCCAGGATGGTACAGTGGGCAACCCACCCACAGTAGAGACTTGAGAGACTGTGGCTTTGCACTCCCCAGGATGGAACAGTGGGCAATCCACCCACTGTAGAGACTTGTGAGACTGTGGCTTTGCACTCCCCAGGATGGAACAGTGGGCAATCCACCCACTGTAGAGACTTGTGAGACTGTGGCTTTGCACTCCCCAGGATACATCAATGGGCATGGAGCCCCGTCTTGGATGTGGCGTTTTGCTGTAATCCGGCTGAGGTGCCCCCACCTTCCCTTCCCCCTGAGGTGCCTGTTGTATTTCTCTCTGATGCCCCGGCAGTGTTCTCTCCGTTTGTGGACAGGTAACTTGTGTGGGCCTCGCCCATGCATTTTTGGACTAGTGGTGCACGGACATTGATATGTGCATATCTGCACTACTTCTCGTAATGTATATACTTTTGAATGATTTTATATATATCTGTATATATTTGAAACATGTATATTGATACATTACCATGTTTGAACTGATTTCGTTTTGTCTTTGCATTCTTCTGGGGGGGGTTGTGGGTTGTTACTGTGATGTTTCTAAATGCATTGGTGTGTGTGTTGTAATATGTGAGGGTGGGGGTGGGGGTGTTGCGTGTGTGTCCCCCTGACTTTTGCCTCCCCCCTCCCCTATGTCGTAGGTGCAGTACTCACCGTTGCCTTCGCCGCGCTGGCGTTGGTCTTCGTAGATGAGTAGGAATACAAGGGCCGGTAGGATTTGTAATTCCAGCTCCATGGGGTCCTCCTTCCTCGTGGGATGTGTTCAGGTGAGCGTTTTCCCATCGCAGAAACTGTTTCCGCTGTGTTTTTATCCACGGTGAATCCGCCCCGAAAAAGGTGATAGATTGGCGGGTTGTGATACTATGGGCGGTACATTGTCTTCTGCCTGTCTGTTGGCGGTGACCGCCGCGCTGCTTGTCTGTACCGCCGTGGCAGGCGGTGTGTTAAAGTGGCTGTCTTTGCTGGTGGTTTCCGCCAGGGTCATGATTCCCTTTTTTTGTCCGTTGGCCTGTTTGCGGTATTACGCCACCTTTAACACCGTCCGCCAGGGTTGTAATGACCCCCTTAGTGCAGTAGTGTACAGTGGGGTGCCATAGGCTGGAGTGTTGTACAGGTGAGCAGCATATAGTGGGGTAGCATACAGTGGAAGGTTGTGAATTGCAGTGTTGTGCACTGAAGTTTGATAGAGTGGAGTGAGGTACAGTGGATCAGCATAGAGTAGGGTGGGTTACTGTGGAGTGCCATAGAGTGTAGTGGCATACAGTGGAATGTTGTAGAATGGAGTGGCGTGAAGTAGAGTGTGGTACTACAGTGGAATAGTGTACACTGGAGTGAGTGGCATGGAGTGGAGTGGCATAGAGTCTAACAGCATAGAGTGGAGAGATGTTCAGTGGAGTAGTGTTGAGTAGAGTGGTGGAGACTGGCGAGAGGTACGGTGTAAAGGCATATAATGGAATAGCATACACTGGAGTGAGGAAGAGTGAAGTAGTGTAGAGTAGAATAGCATAGAGTCAAATAGCATAGAGTGGAGTAGCATACAGTGGAGTAGCGTAGAGTGATGTGGACTGGAGTGAGGCACAGTGGATATGTTGAGGAAACAATTGTGTCTGACATGGATCGGGACAGACTGGTAAAAGGCACATTTCGCACACATACACAACTGTCACTCTGGTGTCAGTATACATTGCCAAACAAATGCTTGCACCATAATGATGTTATGATCACACTTGCCAACTATTTACTTCTGTGCACATTGCAAGGGAACCTGAACCTGTAATGTTGTGCTGCCAGTTGTCTATGTAAGTCAGTACGTCTATGTGTGTGTGCAGTTGGAATGGCTAGTTGAGGTGGATGGTGCTGGAGTAGGTGGTGTGCTTGTGTCAGTATGTGGCCACTTGCATATGGGTCTAATGTTGTTGTGTATGTTGTATTGCTGTGTGCAACATTAAGGTGAGTGTTGTTGTGTGGCAGTCATTGTTGTGCTGTGTGTAGTTGTAACTTTGTGTGAGTGTTCTTGTGTATATCAGTGTGTAGTTGTGTTGGTTGTTATGGTTGTTGCCTGTGTGGGTGTAGGATCAATAGTGTATGTATGTTGGATATATGTCAGTGTGTGTTTTTGGCATGTGCGTGTTGTTTAGTGTTGGAATGGCAATGGATAATTGTGTGTATGTGGTGTGGTGTGTTGTGTTGTGTGTTGTGCAGGTAGACACATATGGCTAAGATACAATGTGTGTGTGTGAGACTTACCTCTGTTCCATAGCCACTGCCATTGTATGATGTCCTTTGGGTCCAGGGACGGGCTTCCTCTGTCAGCAAGCCACCGTGAGTATACTGCCTGTAACACCTAAATATAGAGGGTGGAGCACCGTCAAATTCACAGTGTTCTCGGGTCCACCCCCTTGGCAGAATGGCTGTTATACCACCAAGATCTAAATCAGGCCCCTAGTCTCACATTACTTCATTGTGGAGTGGAATAAGTTTGACTGTTACTGGCATACAGTGTAGTGACCTAGAAGGAGTGGCATATAGTTGAACAGCGTACAGTGCAGTGCCATAGAATGGAGTGATGTATACTGTAAAGGCATATAATGCATTGCCGTAGAGTCGAGTGGCGTATAGTAGAGTGACATACAATGCAGTGGCATAGACTAGAGTGGCATGTAGTGTAGCGGCAGAGAGTGGAGTGGTGTGAGTGGGGTAGAGGAGCATAGAGTGGTGTGGCATACAGTAGAGTGGCATACAGTGGAATAGCATATTTTACAGTGGCATAGAGTGGAGTGGCATAGAGTGGAATAGCATAGAGTGGAGTGTCGTAGAGCGGAGTTGCATATAGTGGAATAATGTATAGTGTATTGATGTATGGGGTAATAGCGTACAGTGCAGTGGTGTAGACTGGAGTTGCATATACTGGAATAGCATACAGTGGAGTGGTGTAGAATGGACTGATGTACAGTGTAATAGCGTACAGTGTATTGTTATAGAGTGGAGTGGCATACAGTGGAGTGGCATACAGTGCAGTGGGGTAGACTGGAGTGCCATGGAGTGGAATGGTGTAGAGTGGAGTGGCATAGAATGGAGTGGCATGGAGTGGGGTGGGGTAGAGTAGAGAGGCATAGAGTGGAGTGGCATAGAGTAGAGTGGTGTAGGATAGGGGGTATAGTAGAGAGGCATACAGTGGAGTGGTGTATAGTGGAATAGCATATACTAGGGTATCATAGAGTAGAGTGGCATAGAGTGGAATAGCATAGAGTAGAGTATTGTACAGTGGTGTTATCTATAGTGGACTAATGTATAGTGTATTGGTGTAGAGTGGTAGTGCACAGTGGAGTGGCATCGACTGCAGTATCATAGAGTTGAGCACCAAGGAGTGGAATACTGTACAGCGGAATGTGTTAGAGTGGAGTGGTTTACAGTGGAATAGCACAGAATAGAGTGGCGTACAGTGGAGTGTTGCAGAGTAGACTGGCATAGAGTGAAGTGAGTTACAGTGTAGTGGCATACATTGGAATAGTGTCCAGTGGAGTGGCATATAATGGAGTTGCATGCAGTGGAATAGACTACTATGGAGTGGCGTAGAGTGGAGATGCATAGAGTGGAGTGACATACATTGGGATAGTGTAGAGTGGAGTGGCATATACTGGAGTGGCATACAGTGGAATAGCATACTTTGGAGTGGCATAGAGTGGAGAGGCATAGAGAGAAGTGAGGTACTGTGTAGAGGCATGCAGTGGGATAGCGTAGACTGGAGTGGCGTAGTGTGGAAGGCAAAGAATGGAGTGGCATACAGTGGAGTAGCATACAGTAGAGTGGTGTAGAGTAGCATAACTTTGAGTGTCACTTACATACAGTGTAGTGACATTGAGTGGAGTGGCATGTAGTGGAATAGAGTAGAGTGGAGTAGAGTAATGAGTTGTGCAGTGGAATAGCATACAGTGCAGTAAGGAAGAGTGAAGGCATAGAACGGCGTAGAGTGTAGTGCCGTAGAATGGAGTGATGTACAGAGTAAAAGTGTACTATAGATTGTTGTAAAGTGCAGTGGTTTATAGTGGAGTGGCATAGAGTGGAGCACGGTAAGTGCAGTGTTGTGCAGTGGAATAGCAAACAGTGCAGTGGTGTAGACTGAAGTGGTGTATGGTGGAGTGGCATAGAGTGGAATAGTGTAGTGTGTAGTATTGTAGATTAGAGTTGCATAGAGTACAATAGCATATAGAGGATTAGCATGGATTGGGAGGGCATGCAGTATATTGCCTTACACTGGAGTGTCATAAAATCGCATGACATAGAGTGTAATAGCATACCGTGTAGTGGTGTAGAGTGTAGTGGAGTTAAGTGGAGTGGTATACATTGGATTAATGTACAGTGGAGTGGCATATAGATTAGTTACAAAGTGGAATGGCGAAGAGTGCAATAGCGTAGAATAGAGAGGCAGAGAGTGTAGTTGCATAGAGTAGAGTGTGCTAATTGAAGCAGACATAGCTTGATAGCATGTTAACAGATGTAGATGTAACGTGGCAGGGAAATATATCATTTGGTGTAAATGATAATTGTTGGGTGAATTGTGAAAGTAGCTTTAAAGTTACAATTTTTTTAATACTTTTTTATTTACAGTATACTGACGTACATGTGCATATTAAGGCAGTATGTGATAGGCCAATGGCTGTGTTTACCAAAGGTAGTTGGCAACCATATTGTTTTCATGACATTTTGTGTGCATTCTGCTTTCTGCATTTCACTGCATTTTAGGTTAGGGTCTTACATCTAGGTAAGCAGAAGGTTTTATTGTTGATCCTTCACTGTTACCACCTTATTTAAGTATTAGTACGTAGAGCAATGTATTTGTAATATTATATATACTTCTATAGCAGTTTAAAGAGAACTGCACTTTTGTAAAAAAAAATTAGGTGTGCAGTAATTTGTAAGTATTTCTGTGTTACTTCTTAGGCTTTTTACTGAAGATTTGAATATGACATGTCATCGCTATGTACCGTGGAACCTCCACAAAATAGCACAAAATTTCATGAAAATACCACAGCCACAGATATCAATAGGTTAAAGTGCCTTATATCTTTAAAAAAAATCTTACCTTGCTTACCTGTAGTACGCAAGATCATAATCTGCGCACAATAATGTCTAATCCTGTCAAATGTCATATTAATAAATTCAGCCATTTTCTCGCAACGTGAGACACAAAAGTCTATGGAAAGCGCATTGATGAAAAAACACACTTTAGGACCACCCTTTTAACTTTTCTCCTCTTGACTAATCACCTCAAAACTTTGCATCATCTGCCAATGTAGAAGAAAGATTCTGCAAAGTTTTGTGGACTGTCAAGTCAAACGGGTGCAAACTTATCAGTGACCAAAATGATATGTATATATATGCAAAAATGATCCTTATGTTCAAGGAAAGCCCGGTCACCTCCAATGTGCTCGAGGCTACAGCCGAAACGCGTCTGAGGGGAGATCTATTTTTCCAATAAACTACATAAATCCACAGCACATTGGAGGTGTCCAGGCTTTACTTGAACATAAGGATCATTTCTGGATATATTTTAGCGTTACAGCTTCCGCATTCCGAACAATGTTTGGTTCTATATATATATGGCCATTTTTTGTGGTGGCACCTCGCACTTTGCACTTTCATTGTTATGAAATAATAAATTCCTTCTAAAAAAGCTATGAGTCATATGGGATTTGTGCCATCTCCTGGGATTGCTCGAAGAACAAATTACAGAGTGAAGCAGGCTCCATGGGTAAAGATGATATATATATATATATATATATATATATATATATATATATGAATGTATATTTTATCTATAGACTATATATATTTATATGTGTGTGTGATTTTAGTTTTTAATTCAGTGCTTAAAAACCTTAATTTTATTTTAATGTATCTTGTGTGTGTCTCTATATATATAATATTATTATTATATATAGTATATCCACTGAAAAAACAAAGTTTACAGGAACGTTATAGTTAGGAAATAGAATTTTAAAAATAAAAGAATATATGTATCTATATATATATGAGTATGTTTATATATATATATATATATATATATATATACACACACACATATATGCATACACGTATATCGTGTTTGGGATATAGATAGATAGATAGATAGATAGATAGATAGATAGATAGATAGATAGATAGATAGATAGATAGATAGATAGATAGATAGATAGATAGATTACAAGTCGACTCCGTTTCCTGATGAGTTCCTACGATGGCTGTTTGTGTCATGGTCACACTCCCATACTTATAAATAGCCACAAAAACTCTTCTGTGAGCAAGGCGTGGAATGCTGAAATGCACTGGGTTGTTTCTTGGTGCCAATCCGTGATTATGGAGATTGAATAAAATACTGCACAACACACTGCTGAGATTGTGTAATTCTTCACGTATCTTGGAAGAGTGTTTGTGGATATATATATATATATATATATAAATATATATACTCCCATTGAAAAAAACAAAGGTTACATGGACATTATAGTTAGCACTAGAATTATAAATACATAAAAAATCATTAAAAAAAACAAAAGTTACAGAGACGTTGTAGTTAGGCTCACATTTTAAATGTACAAAACCATAGAAATTCACCTTGTTATAGTTATCTCAAGTAACTATATAGCTCGTGCCATAAGGCAACTATAAGTCGCTCCTTCAGCATGCACAGTTTTTTTGTACACATTTTTACTGCAAATATTACATTGATATTATCAATTATGTTCTCAAAGACTTTGTGAGTGCCGTAATTTGTGGGGTAATTAGCAGTGCATGATGATGGTGTGAGTTAAAGTTACCTTAGGGCATAGATAGTGCAATCATGAAACCGTTAACTGCAATCTTACCGCTTTAATTTATTGCATGTGACACAGTGCTCTAACAAAACCTGATGCATTTCAGCATGTTGCAGCCTTGATAACTGTTTATCATGAAGAAACTAAAACTCATATCATGGTCAGAATTATTTCAGTCCACCACAAAGTGTTGAAAACATGGAGGTATTTTCCAAAGGCAGCATCACTTTTTCACTCCCATCCATGAGAAGAATACAAAGGATGTGATGTTTTCACTAGGATTCATAATAAACTGTGTGGGCTGCATGTTAGTATGCTGTGATCAAGTCTGCGCTAGGCTGAAACACGTTGGGTTTTGTTGGAGATTTTGCATTGTGTCATGTACAGTAAATGCCTTTACGTGCATGAATTTTTGGTGTTTATTCAGAATTAGTGTTTACCACGTGCTAATCAAATAGAAATCATGGATGTTAAGATTATTACCGTATTTACTCTACCTCAAACATTGTTCATCACAAATCCATAATCAATTAATCTAGGACTCCCTGTTTGACTTTTGACATTGTGAATGCTTTAATTAATAAACTGAATCGTCATTAGGCAAGAACAGGACTCTTTGAGTCTCCCATAGACTTAGTCCAAGGCTATTAATACAGACTTCACATGACAAGATTTCTAAATAATTTAACCTCATGGGTTTATTAAAAAATAGTATCATTCCAGAAAGCTAAAATAATAATAAGATTACTTAATGAATCAAAAGAATGACCATGATTATAAGTGTTAGACCTAGACCTTTCTGATAGGTCACCTCAGGTAGTTTTTCTTCCTTTGCTGAACCCACTTTTGTTGGCTTATGGAACTCGGTGCAATTTTTCCCTGCTAATAAGAAATACAGTGCTTTTGCTCTCCCCTTAAAACATGCTACAGTTGGCCTTCACCTGATTGGGTTATTTAATTTACTTGTAAGTCCCTACTATATGGCATTACATATAGCCAGGGCCTGTAACTTAAGGCCCTGATTTATTCTTTTTGACACTAAACTGCCCACAGTTTAGCGTCAAAAAGCATACCGCCGGCTAGTGCCATTCCAAGACGCCTGCTGGGCATCTTATATATGGAATGGCACAATCTGGTGCAAAGGGTGGGCTAACGTCATGTAGAATTACGTTAGCCGGGTGTGGGTGGCAGTATGGGAGCGTGGGTTTAGCGTTACAAAATTATGTTAGGCTGTTTAGGCTAAAAAAAGATTACTGTAACCAGCGTAGCGTCATGTATTGATGCTAAACATACCATACCCCATGCCTCCTGTCTTATAAAAGACAGGAGTCATGCCCACCACCCCAATAGCCAGCACAGGGGACAAGGGTCCCCTGGGCATGGCCATTGCACCCAGTGCCATGTATGGGGGCCCATCTCTGGACCCCCATGGCACTTTAAGAAAAATACTTACCTTTATTTACCTGTACTTACCTGGGACGGGGTCCCCCGTCCTTTGCTGTCCCTTTGGTGTGGGTGGGCTGTCCCTGGGGCCTGGGGAGGTCACCTGTGGGCTTATTCCATGGTGTTCCACCATGGAAATGGGCCCACAGGTCCCCTAACGCCTGCCCTGACCCAGGCGTTAAATAATGGCACTAAGCAAGCTTAGCGCCATTATTTAGACCTGCCTCCCTCCCGTGCACCATGTTTGCAATGGAGGATAAATAAAGCACAAGGGCCTTTGAGTCATTTGTTGCCCGGTAATGCCTACCTTGCATCTCATTGATGGAAGCTAGTTTTCCGCAGGCAAAAAATGACTTTAACTCCAATATTTTGGCGCTTGACATGTCTAGCGAAAAAATATAAATATGGAGTTAAGTTTGCCTTGAATTAGCGTAACAAAAAATTACGCTAATTCAGCACAAACAGAGTATAAATGTGCCTCTAAATGTTTCTAGTTGCTTTAGGGGGAGGTAGTCTCCAGGAGCAAAGGTTAGAACATGCCATACTCTGCCTTAGTTGAGAGATAGATTCAGAAAGTAGGCTTGTGTTCCTGGAGGGTGCCTTGCTATCACCTGATCACAGTGGATAACGTTACCAGATGGTCTTGTTTTCTCAGATTAGTACACTGGACAGGTACGTAAGGTAGCGCAGCAGCCAAACTTTGCCCTATGGCTCTTGTATCCCTGGAGTGAGGCAGTAAGTTGACCCACAGGAGCATCCTAGTCAGTCCTCAGATGCCCACCTACTTCATCCAGGGAAATGATTTACTACCAGTGTTTGAAGAGCTGGGAGGGGTGACCAGTGGATCAGGTGTTGCCAGCTCTGATGGAAAAGCACTCCAAAACTGATACTAATGAGGCCACTTCTGTCCTTGAGGTGCTGCCTGTGCTGTTACAGAGACAGAGGAAAGGAGACTTGTACCAAGCAGATCCTGTATGACAGACCCCTTAAAGTGCTGGCTTGCAAGGAACTTGTTCAGGCTCAGTGTAAAGACCCTGTGCTGAGAGACCAATCTCAGGATACTACTCCTGGGTTGGTGGGAGGGAGAATGGAAGTAGGGTACCTAACAACCAGGGCTGGTGACCCTACTCAGTGAAACATCAGAAGTCAGTGAAACCACAGGAGTAAGTAGAGATCTCCTTGCCAGCTCCAAGACTGAAAGTGAGGCCTGCCCAATGCCCCTTCTTGAAGCCTTCGACTGGCAGTGGATGGCCCAGGGCCTGGCTTTTGACAATGACAGCTATCAGTAACCTCTGTTGGTTGTTACCCTTATGGAGAGAGTTTTCCTTGGGTTGGGGACAGAAGTCTGATCCAAGTGTCGGAATGGACCACATCACCTTGTTATCCATGGAGTTACTTATAGCTGCTGGGATGCATCTGTGAGCCAATGAAGGTTAGGAGTCTCACAAATGGAGTCCACAGATGATGAGAAGAGGTCCCCATGAGCCAGCCCAATGGGTCTGGATATTGTTGACAGAGGGATCCAACTAGGTTCAGATGGACAAAGAACTGACCGTGCCTCTGCATAAGCGGATCATTGTCCACATTCAATCACTTGAGCAGGGAATTCCATCAAGGTATGGATTAGCCTTTCCAGCTTTTGGCTGCAGGGGGTAATGTTGGACCTGGCTTTTTCTGCAGGGTCTCTTCTGATTTGTTGCATTCCTTTGCTGAATCAGTTTTTGCTGGCTTTTAAGACTTTGTGCAATTTTTCCCTGTTAATCAGTGGTAAAGTGCTTCCAGTCGCTCCTTAAAACATAGCAAAATTGGTATATACCACCTTGGGTTATTAGATTTATTTTAGCGTCACTAGTGGGTGGTACTATGTATGTATAAGGCCTGTTAATTAAATGCTACTAGTGGGCTGCAGCACTCATTGTCTGCCACCACAGCCTGAAGTACAGTTTTAAACTGCCTTTCAGACCTGGCAAAATAAACTTTTTGCTAGACTTAAACTTTCCTTTTTATTACATATGTCACCCCTAAGGTAGGCCTTAAAGGCTCACAGGGCAAGGTGTATGGTATTTAAAAAATAGGACCTGTGTTTTAGAATTACATGCCCTGACAGTGAAAGATTCCTAAAGTAATTTTTTCCTGTTGTAAGGCCTGCCTCACCCATACCTTAACAATGGGTTACTTTATTTCAGTTAATATATGCTAACTTCAGATTGCGAGCAGATAGAAAAATTATGGTTGCACTCAAATTGACTGTACCTTAAAATCATCTTTCATGGTACATTCTGGTTTTAGATTATAATTTTGAAAATCCTACTTTTTAAAAAGTTGGCATTTTCCTGCCCAAAGTTTCAGATGCCTTTCTTGTATTTTCCAGCTGCTTGGGCCTGTTAATGGTTCCCCCATCAAGAATCTGTATTGGGTCCAGACAGTAAACAATGGGGCCTGAGTGCAGCTGGGAGAAGGCCTTCCTGGTAGGGTGGCTGGGGGGGGAGCTGTCCCCTGCTCAGATTAAATTTCAAAGGGCCTTGTCCAAAGAACACACAAATTAACCTGCCCTGCCTTTTGTTACCCTGGACAGTTTAGAGCAAAACACAGGTGAAGGGGAGAACAGACTATAACCAGTTTTGCAGTAGGTAAGGGAAATCACCCAACAAGGGCTGGCACCAGGTAGAAAACTAGGACCTTCAGAACCACTCATCAGAACACTGGTGGATGTGTAGAAGATTCGAGGACTGTTCTGCTGCCAGAAAGGCTACCCTGCTGCTTGAAGAACTATTCTGCTGTCTGAAGAAGGAAGCTTGGACCTGTTTGCCTTGAGTCCAGGCTACCCCGAGTGGCTCAAAGAGTCAGTTGGCTGACTTCCTGTGTGAGTTACAGGGACTCAACGAGTTTCCAGAGACCTCCCAGCAACCTCTTAGCTGACCAACTGCAACTTGACCTGCCGGGACATGCCTGAGCACTGCTGCTAGCCTCCGCTGGAGTAAGTCCTCATCCCCCAAAAAAGCCCTGCATGTTCCCTGACCTTTGGCATAAGTGAGCCCTCCTCCTAAAGTAAAAGGTCAAAATCCTGAAGTTTGAGCTCCTCTCAAACCCAAATGGGCAGTTTTGCACCAAGTTTCTGCCACTTTCAATGACCACCAGTGCAGAGTTCCATTGAAACCTGCCCTTTAAGCTGACAGCATTCGTCTGCGACACCCGGCAATGCAAGACCTGCTTGCTGACACTGAGCATTTGTGATGATCAAACAACATGAGGCTCCAGGGACGAACGTCTCATCTCACTACAGTTACGACCATTTGTGACTCTAAACCTGCTCTTCGGGCCAGAAGCCTGCTCCTTATGGCCTCCTCCACCGTGAACAGAAGTACAGAAGTCTTTCCACTGTATTTTAGAAAGTAAATTTTCAGTGAGACTAACATGGTCCTGAATGCAACCCGCACTATATTGTGGTTGGCCTGAACTTGTGACTTTCCCCCGGTCTAGCATAACTAGATAATCGTGAGTAGTGCTTTCCGCTTCTTGGTGCTATTTCACTAATACATTTAAAAATCAATACCTCCAGTTATACTGATTGGACTTTTGTCATTTTGGTATCATTGTAGTTAATACATTTTAGTCTATTTTCCTAAATTGGTTTTGTTTTTATATTGTGTTATGTTGTTACTTTATGACTGTTTATGTGTTACATAAATAATTTGCCTCTAAGTTAAGCCTAACTCCTTTGTGCCAAACCACTAGGGGGTTAAGCACAGGTTAATTTTGTGACTGTGGTGGTTCATCCTGAGAATATGTTTGGTTGTTGCCTTAGTGAGACTTCCACCCTCTCAACTGATAACCCCATTTCTTACAATTAGTATCTAAATAAATCTGTAAAATATTCTGACATAGAGTCTGTCCCCCAAGAAAGTCCAACAGAACAATGCAAAACCACAGGTCCTCATCTAAAAAACAAGTATTTTGTATTTTGTAATGTTTAGGGACAGAAGGCACACATGTTTACACAGCATGACATTATGTAGAAAGGTTGAATCAAAACTGTTTCATTCATGACACCCAATGAATCAATTAGTTGGTACAACACTACTGGTAAGTCCTATTACCAATAGAATTTTAATGGTTACAGCTGTATATATTTAATTAAGGAGATAAATTCATACATTATGAAACACAGGAATACGATCACTTGTCCAACTACAGCAAAGCTTGCTAAGTGAACTTGAACTTATAAGAGAAACACATTCTTCCCTCCGGAGAGAAGAACAGACTATTAAGCAGTGGGATTAGTACAGCCCATGGTCGAGGATGTATTTTCTGAAATGAAGGAAGATGTATGTATGTTGAATTCTCATACACCTAAATTTAGCATGCAATTTTCTGTAACATTTCAGGAAAGATTGTTCAATGCAATCTGATGCATCCTATTTAAGCTAACTGAAGCATGCCCAAAACACATTCTTCCCTCTGTAGAGATGAACAAAATAATAAACATTTGTATTACCACAGACCATGGCTGAGGATGTACTGTCTCAAATATCGGAAGACACATGCATGTGGAATACTCATACACCTAAAATAAACATGCACTTTTCTGCAATGTTCCATGAAAGATTGTCAGTGCAACCTGGTGCGGCCTAGTTATGCTAACTGAAGCACTCCTGAATTAGTCGTCATTTTATACCAAGTTAAAACTCTTTAAGTGTCATGTGATCGTCATTGAAATGTCCCAGCGGATTGCAAATTAAGGTAGCTCTTCTAGCCTTTTTAGGTCGAGCGTTAGCGTTCGGCCTGCTGTATACTACAGTATACAATAGAGTGAGTTCCAGCGTTCTGATTTGTTAGTTGCAGTGTCCTTCAAAAATCCTTGCTTGCTAGTGGTCAGTTCCGCCTCTTTGTCCTCCCTTTTTTCACTTTGGGAGCAGCACAAAGTACTGTCTAATTACGCCAAGTCCTGTTTATCTCTTCTGTAAGGGACTTTTTTTTGGCATTTGCCTGTTTCACCTCAACAGTGTGCCCCTTGGTTCGGCCTCCCCACATAATTGGGTGGGGGGATATGGCTGGACCGTGGGCCTTAGTGGAGGCCATCCCCCAGGGAGCAGAACCCGGACTTGGCAGGTGTAAGGGAGGGAGATAAGGCAGGCAAGGAAGGTTACTGGTTAAGAAATGGGACACTGGGTCCAGCCCAGTCGTAAATTTAGCGATAGGAATGTGGCATGGAAGGTATTTAACTGTGGGTTCCTGGCACGGGGCCCTCTTTCTCCTGGGGATTCTTCAGAGGACACCCACCCACCCGCAGAGAAGAGAAGGAGCAGCGATTGAGTACTCTAGGGGATAACTGTCGCAGAGGCATAGGAGACTTTCAGGAGGTCCTTTTGGTGTACATACTTGGCAGGTTGCTGGAGGGTAACAGGCCACAAACAGGTGACAGTCAGGACCCAGGGTGGTACTGACAGGCTACCACAATGGCCTTGTGTGTTGAACCGGAAGGGAACAATCAAGGGCAGAGCCTGGGGCCCGGAAGAAGTTGGTGTAGAGGTGACTAGGTCAACTGGCAAAGAAGGGTGGAAACGTTCACCCAGGATATCAATTCATTCTTGGGCTGGAAGCTGGCGCTTGCCCTGAATGAAATAAATAGTGATACCAGAAGTGAATGGTCACCCGGTGGGCTGGAAGCAGACGCTTGCCCGAAAAGAAGGTGTGGTGGTGCCGAAAGTGAAAGGTCACCCGGCTGAGTTGGAAGCAGACGCTTACCCTGAAGGAACTGAGTGGATGCATCAGAAGTGAAAGGTCACCCGGTGATAGGGCACCTGGCTCAAACTGGCCAGCGCTGAATGTAGGGCACAGTGCTTGGGGCCGTGACAAGGAGGGCACAGGCTTGTTCCAGTTGGGGCTAGAAGCAGACGCTTGCCCTGAATGCAAATTAATGGTTTCCGGTTGGGGCTGGAAGCAGACGCTTGCCCTGAATGCAAACGAATGGTTACACATCCCAAGGTGATAAGGCACCTGGGGCAGTCTGGCCAGCACTGAATGTAGGGCACAGTGCTTTGGAGGCCCATGAAAAGAAGGGCAATAGCTCTTTGAAGAATTGAAAATGGTGGTTGAAGGATTGCTTGTAAGTTGAAAATTGCCTAATAAACTGCGGCCTCAATTCTTCCATAAAAGCAAAATTGGTGTGGTCTGAGTTTGTTGGATCCGGGTGGGCGACCAGGTGGGAGGGGCCGCCGCTATGGGTGCTTGTTCAGTCCCTTCTCCACACCAGCTCCCTGTGTAAACATAAAACACCAGCAGAGGGGGGCTTTTCCAGGGCCAGCTCACCCTCACTCTCTTCCTTTTGTTATTTTCAGTCTGCGTGGCAATAAAAGTCCAGTCAGTAATTTACAACGCTATGAGCTCTAAATCGAGCAAACACAAGATTATTGCATTCCTAATGTGTGTTTCACTTAGTATGTTCCTTGTAAAGTGTTCTGATCCTCTAGGTCTAAGTTTGCCCTATACAAAACTGCAAAAAACTTTTTTTACAGAATCAATCCAATAACAGCCAGTTTTTTCGTCTTTGGTAACTTCAATGTGAAACAACTGATTACAACAAAGAAATATCATGTTCTGTTGGTTGTCCAGAAAACAAGGACGTGATGCTTATTTTTTCTGAAGAGCGAGGCTTTATCGTGTTGGAGCCTTGATTGCTGCCCGGAGGTCTCAGTGCTGTGTTTGTTTTCCTGGCCCTGTGCAGCCCTGGTGTTGTTCATGTGGCAAGAGCGCTGAGAGGAGCCGAGGAGAGAGCGCTGAGGTCGTGCAAGTAGCACCTCCAGAGACGACAAAGGACCCTCGAGGAACAGACAGGGGCGCTATCCTGCCCCTAACAGCCTGCCTCTGCTGCGGATATGCTGGGAAAGGAGGCGTGTACAGGGCTGGCAGCCGTGCAAACCCCAGGTGAGTGTCAGTGCTGTGTTTACTTCCACACGTTTAATGCAGCTTGTGTGGTCGCACTGCAAAGATTTAGCCAGGATCAGCTGATACATCCAGATGTTCTCTGGGGCGAAGCTTCCATTTATGCAGCAGGTGCAGTGGCACCAGGGCACACAGGCTTGAGTGTGCCACTGAACCCTGACTATAGCTGCAATTTTGAATTCAAACAGCAGCCTGGGGGCCCAGTTCTTTCCTTGTACAAGGGCCTATGACACACTGGCTACGCTGCTGGCATGTTCCCCGCCTAGAAGCGTCCACTGAAGCGCGACGTGCATTGCTTGGATCGCAAGCTCCCCAGCATGGTCGATACTGACCCGGGCATTCCGCAGAGACAGAGGCCACCTCCACCGCGAAGCCTAGGAGGACGACAGGGGGGTGCTTCTTCATATCTCACTTGACACCGTTAGGGTTTCGCCAAAACTGCCGGGGGACATCATTCAACGTTGTAGTCACGATCGGTAGCATAACAAAGGCTCCCACAGCCCCTGCAAGGGGTGGGAGTGAGCTAAAGCCCCCCCCCCCCCTCAGCACAGAACACTGTGCACGGGCGGCAGCCCCCTCACTGAGTCCAGGGAGGTGGGGAGGCCTCCAGGTACTTTGCAGGGTGTCCCCTCAAGTTTCGTTACGCCGCTGGTCATGATGGTGAAAATGTCAGTTCGGGAGTTCTAAGAAGTCTGCACAGCCAGCAGTTACTTGTTATTGGTGGGCAATCCTTAATAACATTATATACATATATTTTTACCAATATTAGAGGAGTTTAGTACAGTTCTCACCCTGCGCTGATGTATTTCGCGGTGCTCTTATGCGATGATGGAAAAAGCGAAACTGTGAAAGCAGTAATTACACGTTAAACCAAGTTGACTCTAAACCTTTCTGGGAAAAAAATGCAGAGCTAAGGAAAGTCTGGGGGAAGCTATTTTCATGATGATATCACTAGCCTCCCCTGTCGACAAAGAGACTGATTTTAAGACGATTATATCTGTTTTTAAAATACAATGCCTGGGAGCAGCAAGAAAGTTACATATCTTCACATCAGTGTGAGTTAAGTGCTAAGCCCAGCGGCAGGTAGACTCATGGGGCGCTCTTTCCATAAGGTGTAGTAGGCGCTTTGCATTTGGTATTGGCACTGTGAGTTGGGATGGCTGTTGTAGACAGTAAAGACCGTCTTTGGCAGTGGTTCTAAGCCTCTTGTCTTAAGGCCCCGCGGGGTCCGCAAGGCCTACTCAGGGGGTCTGTGACTGTTTAAAAACGTTACCCCCAGGTCCCTCTAGTCCTCGTCCTATTCATCACAAAATGGAGATTTGCCTAAGTCCACAACACAAAAAACCCCACAAGGAATGCTAGATCCCCTTCCCCCACTCCACTCAGGTAGTACTTAAAGAGTACTTACCGCCCTGGACATCGACCCTGTTACATGGATAATTGCACGATTGCCGATACATTTTTTTACTTGTAGGCACTCTCAATGTTGACAAACATGGAAAAACGAAGTAAAGGGTCGTGCTTTGGCATTCCCAGAAACACACAATTTGGTGATTTGGAAAGCTGAGATTTGAACCGAGGCCCTTATATTCTCGGCTATGTCAATGTTTTTTCATTAATGACCTAATGAACTGCACCAGGTGGTCTTTGCTTTATAAAAAATTAAATCTAGAGATAGGGAATTGATTATAGGAAGAAAGAAACATAGGGCTAGACGTAGGACGGATAGATTCGGTAAAAACGGGTGTAAATTGTGCACCAACTTTTACTGAATCCATTCTGGTATTGTGCACCAACCAATATACTAAAAGGTAGTTTTGCAAAACAATAAAAAAAATATCAGCAACTTTTTCAATTTCAACTGGACATAAAGGAAGAAGGTAAATAGAAATACTTTAGTTATATACAGGGCCACTAGATTTTTATGGCAAAAAGGGCCTCAGTGTGCAGCAGAGTTGACTAATTTATATGTCAAAAAGTCCACTTAGGCATTTACAACACCAATTGCAAATGCTTGTTCTCTGAGCATCCCTATGCCGCTAGTGAGGGCACCTCACAATTTAAACCAAATCTTGAGCTGAACAGATCGTGTTCATTTGAAGCATTCAGAGGGTTAGTGTAGGTTACATCCAAGGCTCCTTTAGAACAGAAACAGGAGCTTAACAATGTCATAATGCAGAAAAAAAGCCTTGCTGATGTTAATGATCTGCACTGAGAGTGGAAATAGCCTCTTCATTCTAAGTGTTGCAGCGCAGAAGGCAAGTGGCTGGCTGCACACACATAAACACACACACAAATTATTATTCTGAAGACTCTGATCGAGCAAGACTTGAACTTGCGTTGAATAAAAACACCCATTTAAGGCCTATTGTAGGCTTCTACTAAGTGAATGCACTGAAACACAAATACGGACCATGGACGACGCTTGTAAAATGTATTACTATCATCAAAACTCGTGTGCAAAATTGCTGCAAATTTTACTGGCACAGTTACTGGTGTCTTTCCCCACCCATTGACGTTTGTCCTTTTCATTTGCACGTGCTTCAAACAGTATTCCTAAATTATTGTTAGTAAACGTCCTCTTTGATTCTTATGTGTCCCCTCGCTTGCGATGGTGCCTCACAAGCTTTTAGCTGGTCCTACTCCCCAGCGCTTTCTAATGTTGCTGATCTGAACAGGTTGGTGCACTTACTAGGTTTATGCTGTCAGCAGGGGCTGCTGATGAGCCAGTCACAATATGGATGCAATTTATGGTTTCTTATTTCTCTATACCAGATAATACCACATCGCAATCATGGCATGGCGAACCTGTGTACATACAGTTTAGCACCTTGAAATTTGCAAATCGGTTCAAGTTGCTAAGTGGGAATCGCTACAATGTACCTTTCTACATCTGGCTTAGGAATTTTATTTAAAAAAAACATTATGGATATTTTCCATCCTGTATCATAAGCTCCTAGTTCTGTGTCTTGTCTTCTGAAAACTTTGAGTACAGTTAACCGTCTGCATGCTATGGACGTGAGTTTGATGTCCATAGTGCTCCCAACCGGCACTATGGATGTGGAGGCCACGTCCAAGCATTGAGTATCAAAGCAGCTGCTGTTGTGTATTGCTGCGGTGCTCCTCCTGTGTTACACCCCTATGGGTCACAGCAAGAGAGTCTCCAGCCTGTGGGGGGGATGTGTGACTCTCGCCATTTCTCCATACTCGCTGGGATTTGTGCTCATAGGAAGATGTTATTGGAAAGCTGGAAAAACCCATTTTTAAAATGGCACTTTCTTTTCCCTGCAAAGCGCCAGTAGGATGTGATCTCCTGGCACTTCCCATTGGAACAAGGGATTTTTGGCTGGGGGAGAGCAGGGACCAGTACTCCGCCAATGGAATTAGTCTTTTGCTACATACTTGGGGGGAGGCAGAGAAGGATGATTACACCCAATCTGCATTCCTCCATCCCAATAAAAGCACTATAGTCTTTCAGCTTCACCTGTGGACCAGAAAGGGGATTTTCTCCATGTTTGCCTTCCCCCAAAGGGTGGGGGGAGAAAGCCCACTATACACCAGGAATGAATAAAAACACATATACAAAGGGGTGGGGAGGGGTGGCTCACCACGCACAAGGCCATGCCCTAACCCCCAAAAAAGGCACAACAGTGTTTCTTTCCCCCCACGCCAGGGAAGTAAATTGGGGGATTAGCCCACAGGGGGGCGGACAGAAAGCTGAGATTTCAAAGTGGCACTGAAACAAACAAAAGGATGGAGAGGGCATCCTCTGTCACTGAGCCACATCCCATCTAAGAAGGAGCAATAGAATCATATTGCCCTCCTGGAGGCAGATAGGAGGTATGTCCCATTTCTAGAGATTGCCCACTAAACACCAGGGGTTTTACACTTAGGCAAAATTAAAAGGATGTGAGAATACCACTCTGGCACTGGGTGACACCTCCACCCTAAATGAAGCAAACCAGTCTTTCTACCCCCTGAGTAGCTGAGAGAGGGTAATTGTCACAGTTTGCCCCACATCAAAGAGCAGAAAGGCTACTGGATGCCAGAAATATCGTTTTATAAAGTAATGGGGTGGGATCTGGCTCATCCTGACACCGGACCCCATCCTCACCTGTAAGCCTCAACAGGCTTTCTGCTCCCCTGGGGGCTAATTGATCCCTATCCCAGTGGAAAGTGAGAGCAAATTTTGATTCTTTTGGGTGTTATCATAACAAATGTGCCAGCAGAGTGGTGTTAAGTCCCAAATCGTCCCACTTGCCAGTCGTCAAAGACTGCACTTTTCTGGTTAGAGTCGCCCATATCCTGGGGAAACCTGCAACAACCAGACTGTTCGGAAAACTAGACATCCAGGCTTTGCATGGATCCTACAATGTTTTCTTCCCAACAATATTTTCCAAGCCTTAAACTTTACCTGAAATCATGCATTTTCCTTGCATTTCTGTGACATAAACTTCTGAAATCCTCAGAGATCCACAAAATTGCTACCACCTATCCTTTATCCTCTTAGTGAGATGAAAACACTACCCCAGTTCTGTGGCTCAGGCTAGCACTTCAACCCAAAAGTCCCGAAAATGGAATATCGAGACATTGACAATAGGATAGATGCGTAATTGGGTCCAGACTAATTCGCTGTCTCCAGACACTTACCAAACCCAGACATTTCTGGAAACTAGATGCCCTGCAAAATCTTGAGTGGTGTGCTTCCTGTGTACACCATGATTTTTCTTATCTACAATGCTCTGCAAAACTCAGACTTTGCCTAAAAGGATGCATTTTCATTACATTTCTGTGAAATAAACTTCCGAAATTCACAGAAATCCACAAAATTCTTACCACCAAGCATTTTCTGAGTGATGATGTTAAAAACACTCCCCAACTTGTGTGGATGGGCCTAGAGCTCGTCTCAGAAAAGACCGAAAATGCAACCCAGAGACATCAACATTTCCTTTCAAAAGAACGCCCTGATTTGGCAATGGCTGTGATAACTGGGCCTCAGCTTGTGCACCACCCGGCCAGTGGCGGCCCGTCCTTTAGGGCGGAGGGGCCACGCCCCCCCACCCCATGAAGAGTGTCTGTCAGGCTGAACAAAGGTCAGCCTGACAGACACTCTTTATGTTCAGGTCAGGCAGCCAGGAGCAGACATGCGCGATTTGCGCAGACTCCTGGCTGCCTGAGCTGAACTTTGCTGGGCTGAGGAGATCACGACCCCTATGGGCGTGACCTCCTCGGCCCAGCAAAGGTGCCTCCAGGCCCTCCCCTGGGTGACGAGGAAAGCGTCACCCATTGACACTCTCCCTGGGCGCTTCAGGTTTAAGCCCTGAAGTGCCCAGGGCGAGTGTCAATCAGTGACACTTCGTCACAGAGTGGGGTGGGGTCAGCAGTCTCACTGACCCCATCCCACTCTGTGACGAGGCTGGGACTGCTGCCTTCCCTCATTGGCTGACCTAAGGTCAGCCAATGAGGGAAGGCAGCAGTCTCTACCCTCCTGGGACCTGGAGGCTAAAGGTAAGTGTGTGTGTGTGTGTGTATGTATGTGTGTTATGTTTTACATTGAATGTTTGGTGCGCGCGTGCATGTTTGAGTGTTATGAGTGTTGTTCATGGATGTGCGTGCGTGCGTGTGTGTGTGTGTGTGTGAAAGAATGAATGTGTTTGATCTTGTAAAATGAATGTTTGGTGCATGCGTGCATGTTTGAATGGAATGAGTGTTGTTAATGGATGTGAGTGCGTGCGTGCGTGTGTGTGGAAGAATGAATGTGTGTGAATTTGTAAAATGAATGTTTGGTGCGTGCGTGCATGTTTGAGTGTTATGAGTATTGTTCATGGATGTGCGTGCGTGCGTGCGTGTGTGTGGAAGAATGAATGTGTGTGAATTTGTAAAATGAATGTTTGGTGCGTGCGTGCATGTTTGAGTGTTATGAGTATTGTTCATGGATGTGCGTGCGTGCGTGTGTGTGTGTGTGAAAGAATGAATGTGTTTGATCTTGTAAAATGAATGTTTGGTGCGTGCGTGCATGTTTGAATGGAATGAGTGTTGTTAATGGATGTGAGTGCGTGCGTGCGTGTGTGTGGAAGAATGAATGTGTGTGAATTTGTAAAATGAATGTTTGGTGCGTGCGTGCATGTTTGAATGGAATGAGTGTTGTTAATGGGTGAGCGTGCGTGCGTGCGTGTTTGGGTGTGAAAGAATTAGTCTGTGTGTGTGTTTGTGTGTGTGCCCCGCCCGCCCTCCACCCAAACTGCCGGCCGCCACTGCACCCGGCGCAGACTGGTCTGCCATTGACCGTGGTTCAATCTGTTCCTGTTGTGGGCAATAGGCTCAAACACAAAAGTAGGGTACCATTTTTTGGGGGGGACACTAGTGGCAGTGTGTCCCATTTAATTTGCGGTGATTTGTCTGCCCAAAAGAAATTTAGAAGGGTTGATCTAATTATCTTAAAGAATGTTCTTGTCATGAGAATAGAAATGTTGCAAAAAAGTTTAGAAATTGGGGAAAAAATACCATTTTAATAACAGGCATCTATCTGCCCACGAACATTGGTGGAGTTTGCTATCTAGTAGCTTTTTCTTCTATTTGGATTATGGCCGATACATAATTTTGTCTGATGTCTGCTCCAGGGTCTCTGTATTTTTATACCCAGATAACTCCACCGGCTCTTCACTCGCTAGTGGTTTGAGCTCGAGATTAGGTTTTGGAGTTTAAGTTGTTATCGGGAGTTCTACAGATTTGTTACAGTTTGCCCGAAGCGAACAAAGTCACTGATGACGGGAAAATTGTTTAATTAAGGTGCAGAGCACGTAATATAGGTGGTCATTCTGACCCTGGCGGTCTTTGACCGCCAGGGCGGAGGACCGCGGGAGCACCGCCGACAGGCCGGCGGTGCTCCAATGCCGCGGTCGGACCGGCACCACTGGCGGGGTCCCGCCAGTGTACCGCGGCCCCATTGAATCCTCCGCGGCGGCGCAGCTTGCTGCACCGCCGCGGGGATTCCGACCCCCCCTACCGCCATCCAGATCCCGGCGGTTGGACCGCCGAGATCCGGATGGCGGTAGGGGGGGTCGCGGGGCCCCTGCAGTGCCCATGCCACTGGCATGGGCATTGCAGGGGCCCCCGTAAGAGGGCCCCTACATGTATTTCACTGTCTGCTGCGCAGACAGTGAAATACGCGACGGGTGCAACTGCACCCGTCGCACAGCTTCCACTCCGCCGGCTCGATTCCGAGCCGGCTTCATCGTGGAAGCCTCTTTCCCGCTGGGCTGGCTGGCGGTCTGAAGGCGACCGCCCGCCAGCCCAGCGGGAAAGTCAGAATTACCGCCGCGGTCTTTCGACCGCGGAACGGTAACCTGACGGCGGGACTTTGGCGGGCGGCCTCCGCCGCCCGCCAAGGTCAGAATGAGGGCCTTAATGTTGTCTGCGTATAGGGAAATCATAAAGCTTTTTCCGAGGTTATTACCCCACTTTGAGGTATATTTATTTTTTATAATAATACGAGGAAGAGGCTCAGTTGCAGTAGCAACTTCTCAATCAATTTTAATTATTGCCTGTGCCCTCACTTGCACTCCTTTCCTGCAAAGAACATTTGAAATTCACAACAGATTGCAAAATGTCTATTATGCTTTAAAAATAAACGTTTCTCACACATTGATATGGCAGCCTACGTTGTGTATGCTTTCTGCCTGCTGTGTGTCATGTATCAGCGCAAACCTGCGACTCTGTCCTCTCCCGACGACATATGCATATGTTCGGGGATAAAACTGTGCATTAGTGGAGTAAAAATTACTTAGTTGAAAACCACGCCCTGGTGCAATTCATACCCTAAATTCAATTCTGAACTTACCCTCAAATGTTCAGTCTTAAATGGCATCCCGTAGCTAGGCGGTGTGCCATGGGCCTTTGTGCATGGAAGGAAATGAGTCTCATTCCTGCTGTTTGAATTATAAAATGCAGCAATGATGAGGGTTCAGAGACCCCTGGGCTCCTGTGACACTGCAGCTGCTGCTCCAGTGGAAACTAAGCCCCTGATGGTAACTGTAAACACAACAAGACCCATCACCTTTGAAAAGTCTTGTTTTTAACAGGCTAATCTGGAATGTTCAACTCTCTCCAGGTCACTGAGTAAGTTTAGCAACAACCAAGATAATGGCTTTCAACAGGAAGTCAAAATTAATTACTTAAAACAAATCTAGACAATTCCTTCAAAACTGTTTGTAACTTAACCATTTCTTGTTGCTTCTGAATTTCACAACTCATTACAGTGCGTTTATCCTGAAGGATATCTTATAACCCATTGTAAAATATGTGAGGAGAAGTAAGTACATCCTCAGGGCCCAAATGCAAGCCTCTGATGGGCAAGCTACCGCCCTCCACCCCTCCAGGGGCCCCGTAACCCTTGTGTGGAGGGGGATCCAGCCCAAGGCCAATAGATAGCTGTGAGATATGAGAAACTAAGGGCCATATTTATACGTTTTGAAGCAAAACTGCGCCGGTGCAGTTTTGCATCAAAAATATTACGGCTGGCTAACGCCATTTTGGTGGGCCATGCGGGCGTCAAATTTATACTTTGACTCACGGCGGCGCAAACCACAGGTGGGAGTCATTATTTTTGACGCACATCGCAGTGTCAAGTCGTAAAGTAAAATGACGTTAAGGCAGCGGAAATGACTGTGGGTCGATTTATGACCCCGCAAACCGGATATGCAGCGTTTTTTGACGCAATAGCGTAAAAAAAAAACACGAACACTGCCATTTCACCAGAGGAGAGCCAAAATGGATCCCAGATGCCACCACAGACCCCAGGAAGATGACAGCAGACCAGGAACCAGCAAGGAGGACCCACACAAGAACCAGGACACTTATTAGTAGAAAATAAAGTTTTGCTTCAGTGCAGAGGAGCAGGAAATTCTGGTTAAAGAGGTGATGGAACACCAGCACTAACTGTTTGTCACCTCAAAGTTGCCAATCAGTAGGAGAGAGACTATATGGCAACAAATTGTTGCCAAGATTAACAGTGTGGCTGAAGTACGCAGAACAGTCATTGAGTGCAAGAAACGCTGGCATGACTGCAAGCGCAGGACAAAGGAAAAGATGGCCAGGAACAGGAAGGCAGCACTGCAGACTGGAGGGGGGAGTCCAGCACACCAGGAGGCCCTGGACCACATGGAGGAGATGGTCGCTGCCATCATCCCTGAGGAGATTGTCACAGGGATTCAAGGACAGGACAGCGCAGACTACCAGGAGACAACGCACATGCAGGGTAAGTCGCATGGGGAATTAAAATGCACTAATGACAACTGTGAGCAGGGGGGGATACCGACCACAAAATGCATGGAAGTCATCATATACATGGAGTGGCATGGGTAAAGGGGCACGGCATGGCCTGCACAAACAGAAGCTGGGGCACACCATTACATTACACGATCAACAGTCCAATGGGGGCATGCTGTCATGCCAATGATAGAGCAAAGGGAAATCCACTCCAGGAGGGAAGGCCACAACGTCAAACTGACATCCCAGCACACGTCAGCCACCATACCCCCTACATTAACTAGGGCCTAATTAACAACCTCTAGCCATACCGACAAATGGAATGTAACTGCGACAACAGTTGCCACTACTGCCTCCACTCTGTGTACAGCTCAAGTAGCCAATGGTAGTAACCTCCCCATGGATCATACACACCTAAATTAGGGGGTTGAGGATGACTACTTCAACAATCCCCTGAAACAAGACAAAGGACCCAGTACTGTCAAATGTCAATGCCCATAGTTGTTGCAAACATCAGCCAATGTAAACAACAATAGTAGCTACACAGCACTAAGGACATACCCACACTGCATATGTCAGGGTCCATCCTGTGCCTGGGTCACAATGTAACATCCCAAATGTCATACTGCTCAGACAACAGCATTGAGGTGGGGGACACATTTAACTGGTCACTGAAATACACCTGCACAGTCAGAGGAGGAAATAGGACACTGATACGACTATCAGGGCAATCCAATGTACCACGCATTCCCTAACATCAGCAGTACACATTACCAATGCCAACATCCATATCGTGTCATAACATTGCTATGCATAGGATATGCCACATGTCAAATACATTTAAGTGGATGTGAAAGATCAGAGATTGGGGCAGGTCCAGATTGTTAAGTGTGCTGCCAGGGCCATCAGAACACCCACAGCCAGTGAAAGGTCTCACCATGAGAATGGATGTAGACGGAGGGTTGAGTAGGACAAGAAGGTGGCAATTCTCTATTTGGCCAAAACCAACACCTAGAGGAGATGATGCCGACAAGTCTCAATAACTCAATAACATACATGTGACATGCAGGTGGGCCATAGGCATGGGAGAATGCCCATCTGAAGGACTGGAGCAATGAACACGAAACAAGATCACTATGTGAATTCATCACAAGGCTGGCATGTCACATCACTCATGCCACAACACAGACACACTAATTTTACCCTGTTTCATTGCAGAGGAAGATGGATCTCCTGCGGATATGCCTGTCCCAGATTACCCTGATGACATGGATGACGAGCCGATAAACATTCCCCAGGAGACCATCCAAAAGGTCCTTGAAACCCTCCTGACCCCACCTTCAGTCACAAGGAGGAGCACAGAACAATCAGGCATCGCAGAGGATCCACCCACCACCCCAATTGTAAGACATGCCAGCTCCAATACAGCTGAGGACTCAGACGACACAGGCACCAGCTTTGAGAGAACTGTAGTTGGAGTACAGCGGGAGCTGGCCAAGGAGGTCCGGGTGGGGATGCAAACTATGGCAGCCAGCCTAGAGGGGGTGCGTTCGTGCATGATGTCATCTGCAGATCAGGCAGCAGCTATGCAAGCCCTAACATCTATCTTGCAGGAACTGCAAAAAACCCAGAAGGAAATCAGCACAGCTGTAATACAGTTGACCCAACACCTCCAACAGCAATCCTGTCAACGCGTGCACGAATGCAACATTGAACCCCTCAGGGCCGACCTGGCTGCCTACCATCGTTATGTGGCTGCTATTCTCAAGAACCAGCAGATCCTCCTTGCTGCAGTACTGCCCTTAAGACCTTCACAGGGAGCAGCGACCGGATGTCTGACTCCACGGCTTCTGAAACTGAGGTGTGTGTTGCCCCTTCACAACCACCACCAACAAGGACAGAGGAGGCAACACACACATCAGAAGAAGAAGACATGGAACAGATCACATTCACAAGGAAAAATACCTGGAAGCACTAGTCCCTGCCACATGGCCAACTATTACCAAGGTCCTGCGCTTTGTAACTTGCCAGTCTTGCAACAACTCTACTTAATGACTGTTCTGCTTACTACTGTATATCTTGTCAGCCTGCCCAGTGATTGTCTCTCTCCCACTCATTGGCAAATCCTGTCCCTCTACACTGTCTGAAACATCAACCCCAGTATGTCAAAAGCATTTCCGTAACCCCTTGTGTAGGATCACAATGTAAGATGTCACTATAATGGACTCACAATCATGGACACTGTACAGATAGCACTACAGCACTTTTCAATAAATAGCACTTACACAACAAATCTGTCTCTGAGTAATGTGACATATCAACTGTGCAGTAGATAACTGAAATGTGCCTACTGTCAAATTACGTAGCTTGTCAATACAACCATCCTGATATAATGTAGTCAGATAAATCTGCACAGTGCCCATAATTGCATCAGACTCTGCCCATCCTGAGGGACATATCTGATGAAGTGAGAAACCGTACACCATCATGCTGCGTTGGACCTTGATTTCAACATGTATGTGTGAAATAGGTGTGGTCCTCTGCTATTGGCCTTCAAAGGAGAAATGTACATGATATATGCCATTTACAGTGTGTGTGTATGTGACCATTGTATGTTAGGCATCACATTAGCTCTGGGATTTTCAGTGTCCTAATCAGTATATCAGCAATGCTCCATGAGGCAACACTCTTATTCTGATAAGTAGAGATGAAGGTGTGCAAAAATGATTAGCCAGACCATGATATGGTGATTATTATAGGTGTTTATTTAAATTAGTTCAATAAAATGGTGATGGTGATTATATTTAAAATAAATTGTTGATGATATGTTGCCGCCTGCGTATACCAGCGGCCGTTTTCTGTAGTTCCCCCTCATGTTGCAGGCCACCATCCTCCTCTTCCTCCTCTTCAGGCATGTGTGGATCTGGTTCCAGGAGGGAATGTTCCTTTTGATGCAAATGTTGTGCAATATTGCCCATGTTAGGATGATCTTACAGACCATCTCTGGGGAATATAGGAGGCTACCACCAGTGATGTTGAGGCACTGGAATCTTGACTTAAGGATGCCGAAGGTCCTCTCGACTATGCTGCGTGTCCTCCTATGTGCGTCGTTGCAGGCACTCTCTGCTTCAGTACTCGGGTTGCCAATAGGTGTCATTATCCATGGCTGGATGCCATACCCGTGATCAGCTGCAAGAGAAAATGAATGGGATCATGTTGATGTAGCTTGCCCTATTGAAATGACCTTTCATGGCAGTAGTTTTCTTGTGTTGTCTGTGATTCTTTTGTGTTATAATGTCGCACCCTAGGCTTGTAGGCTGTACCATCTACATTGTGTTGTTTCCTTGGCTGAACGAGTGTTTGTCTGCTGACCGTTTGTCAGCAGTATGTTTTGGGATTTGCAGCACAGTGTGCCCTCCCTAGCATTGTGACTTGTGATACAGGTGTCCCTGTGTCTTCACTAGGGGTGAGATGATAGTAACATACGCAGGTTAAAATTGACAGTGTTGTTAACACGTTCATATCAATGTACCCTGGACATATCATGCCTTTAGACTTATGCAATGGATTAATGTAAACGTCATTGGGACACTTACATTTTGCTAGGTGACATTTAGGCAACCCACTCCACACGTTGTGATCCTTGACCTCTTAACATTAGACTGTACACTAATTTCAGGTGTGTGACAGGTTCACTGCAGACCTAAGAAACATGGCTAGCGATGTCACGACCTCAGTGTGTTCCTGTTCACATGTTGCTGTTGTGGTGTATGTGTTGTGTGACCTAGAGGGTTGCTGTGCAGTGTGTATATAAGTAGGTTTTTGTACTTACCAACAAGAAGTCCATTGACATACCGCCCATCTTGGAAGTGTTCATTGATGGTGCAGTGACGGAAGATGAATGAGTCATGGACACTCCCAGGATATTTAGCCACGATGTTGGTGATCAATCCCTGGTGATCGACTATGGCCTGCACATTGATGGAATGTGTGTGCTTCCTGTTGCGGTAGAGGTGTTCAGTTGCAGCAGGTGGCACAAGGCGTACATGTGTGCAGTCGATTGCACCAAGGACATGTGGGAAGCCACTGATGAGGTAGAACCCCTGTTTTGTTTCCTGCTGCTTCTGCAGTGTGTTAGAGAAGCAGATGTGGCGGGGTGTAAGTCCAATGATGGCATCCAGTACTTTGGGCAAAAACACAGAGAATGATGGTTGTAACATTCCATCAACCAGGGCACCAGTTGTTTGAAAAGAGCCACTTGCCAGCATGTGAAGTATAGCAAGCAGCTTGGTTTCTGTTGGGATGGTGCGGCAAAGTGGGTGCCAACTGCGGTTCAATGTTTCGCAGCAGCTGCCGAATGGCCTGCCAGTTCAACCTGTACCTCTGGATGATGTTGTGTTACCTGAGGCCATGAAGGGTTGTTCTGGGGTGGAATATTATCTCCTGCCTTCTGCGCTGCCTTTGGGGTCCTGCTGATGTTGTTGTAGCTGCTGTTGTTGCTGCTGGGCTCTGCGTCTGCATGCACGCTGGATAAGAGTCACCTCCATGTCTCCCTTTTGCTGCTCTGCTGCTCTGCTGTTGCTTTTGTGTGTTCTGATTAAATACAGGTGTGTTTGCCCCATTTTAACGCCTGCCCTGACCCAGGCGTTAATTTTTGATACAAATCGGGCTGTGCGTCATTTTCTGGCTCTGCCTCCCGGCCGTGCGTCATTCTTACCCGAAAGCATAAATACGACGCACGGCAGTTTAAGTCATTTTTTTGGACTGGAACGCCTACCTTGCATATCATTAACGCAAGGCGGGTTGCCGCATCCAAAAAATGACGCACACAGCGGAATTTTGTCGGCCATGGGCTCGGGCGTCAAAGTTTAAATACGGGGCAACGTTTGTGCTGAATGTGCGTCAATATTTTGTACGCACATTTGGCGCAGACAGAGTATAAATATGCCCCTAAGGGGCCAATCTTCACATTCTGAAAGCGGGGCCTACTATTTTTCTTTACCTCGTGAGCACTATGAGAGGTTAACCGCTGAGAGAAAGAACGTTCTAATGTCAGAAAAACAGGACAAAATGAGGCAGATTGTAAGCAGGAGAGGTATCATTGGATTGCCAGTGCAAAGGCTGCAGTGACAAAAGGCCATGAGGCACTTTTAGTCTTACAGAGAACATTCTTCAAGTTAGAAAAAATCTGTTGATTCCTCAAGAATACAGAGAATCTATACATATGGAAATGACTTCAGAAGAGTACAGAAAATAAATCTACAAATCCAAAATAATGTTACGGTCTAACAAAATCCTTGAGATTGAGGAGTCACTTTAGGCTTCTACAGATAATGATCGTGCATAATTTGTGATCCATCCTTCGTCATTTTTTTATTTTCAAGAAACACATATCTCTGAGCGTGTTCTCGCATTTCCATCCTTGAAGCCCACCTTTAAGCAGAGTGATTCTCTTCTAGCTCCAGCCATGAAGATTCATTGCCACATTTGTCACCAAAACAATTACAGATCATCTCAATAACAGTAGGAACATTGCTGTGAAGAGACTCTTCGAATCCTGCATCTTTTAATAACTTCTGTAAGACGGATGCCCTGGCTGATGAATGTTCTTGAAAATGAGTTTGTACAAACTCTATGCCTGCCCTAGGAATAAGAATGCCATTATAGATCTTTATCACTTGGGTGTTTGGGATGAACTGCTACTAGCTGTCGGGGGACTTTGTTCTTATTAAGTTGGACCAATCAGTATTGTTCGACGCTGTCAATTATATGTTGTCCCTGGAGTGTCTGGTGTTGGTTCTCAGAGCCTCTGACAATCTTTGCTTTGCTCTGTTCCTCAAGATCAAATCATAGTGTGTTAGATTAAGACCTCACCTGTATTCTCCATTTGAAATCAAATGCATGGTCCCTCGAATACCAGATTTTTCCTGTTGTCATTTTTATTTACTTCATTCCGTTGCTCCACTAGATAGTTTCAGAAGGGTTCAGATTCCACTGCTATGTGAACGACACCGGACGCAGGCCTGTCACATTTGACACTGAATTCCTGCTTTTTTATGATCTCTCACTGGCTACGAGCTAACAGCTTAAACTGATGTAGGTAGTACTTGGGTCCTGAGCAGTGGCATTCCTCATTTACTCTCTGTACTAGCCTACTCACCCTACTCGGTGTTCCATCAAATTATTATGAACCAGTCGAAAAGCTTGGCTTTATATGGGGCTCATGGTATGAGTCTTGGTTCAGATAGTCGGTTTAAAATACGCCAGATCTGTACAGTATACTTTTTTCATTACTCCCATATAGTAGTAGCCTGAGCTCGGATCATTTTCAAACCTGACTACACTAATACTTTAGTTAGGGCCCGTTAAAGGCCTGTGTGTAGCAGTACACACAGCTTGCCTGAGCCTGGTGACAACAGGACAGTGCCAGACAACATGTCTTTTTCTCTGTCCCTGTCTTGTACCTGTTCGTATAAAGGGGCATTAGAAAATCCAGAGGGCAGTCTGCATCGGAAAATATCTGGTCCAATACTGTCCTCTGCTAAATCCCCAGGGACAGCCCATGGGCTTCTCTGGAAATGGGTTGCATGGACTAGAGGTTTTGAAGATGCAGACACTAGCAGAGGTCCTTGGAATACAAACAGGTGAAGGGAAGCCGGAGTCAGACTCCGCGAGAGCAGCGAGGTAGGCTGGGAAAAGCAAAGGCAGCAGAATTGAAGACTGAATGAGAGGAAAGGGAGCAAAGACCAGAAAGGAATACCAGAGGAGGTGAGCAGAAGTGGGGACCAGCAGTCAATCCAGTCTCTGACAGATTCCAGGTGCTCATTTCCCTAGGGCCAGAGACTGAGGGAAGCATTGTGGCCTCAGCGAGCGATCGAGGACAGGTGGACAAATTGGGAGGGTCAGAAGTGAAATACCAAGCATGAGTAACTCTCACATATTCACCTAGATAAGAGGAAAATAGAACCAAAAGGAAAGCCGCAGACTGGAAAGGGGAGCAGAAAATAGAAAAGGGAAGCATGTGCCAAGAAGAGAAGCACTGGAGATTTTCAGGTGAAATAAGTCCACAGGGTTGCTATAAGTAGAGAATGGGTTGGTGTTGGAGGCAGGTTAGGATTGGCTAAAGTGTATGCTCAGCCAGATGGAACGTGCCACTCCTGTCCGGGGTGGGCAAATACATCTGCTAGACAACCTGCGCTCACCCTTGGGTAGCTTGGCATGGAGCAGTCAGGCTTATCTCAGAGGCAATGTGTAAAGAAACAGCACAGCATATTTCCACAATACCCTGGCTGAACAACCCCAAAAAGAGACTTCACAAGGATTGTATGTATAGAAAGATTTGATTCAACATACACACATGATTAACCCAGTTTGATTAGAATGTAATCTCAGCATAAATGTCAATGAGCACACAACTATATGCAATGTACATTTGGGTGCGAATCTCAAAGAGCAATGCAGCACACAATACTAGGCCCCACCAGATTAAACACTGATCACTGTATATACATGTAAGTGGAATGGAGGCATGCGGTATAAATGGATGCTTTTGGTTTCCTCGTGTTAGATAAACATTTGCCGAAAGAGTGGCTTCATTGCTCATGAGCCCTTTATGCATTTGGCCAATATTGGGAGCTTCGCTGGTGTGCCCCACAATTCGACAACTACAGAAAAGGGAATTACAAGTTGACTGACGGATGTGTCTACAGATGTACCATTGAGGCCACTGAAGAAATGTGATTTATCAGAAGATAAGGTCACTACAAAATTGCGACAGGTGAGAGGAGACAGGCAATATGCAGCGCATTAAAAAAAAAGGATTGTGGCATTTCCTGAGGAAGGCAGCTTTGTCGAAACACGCGTTTAAGAAAAGAGCCACACAGAATTTTTAGAGATCCTCCAACCAGAGAAAAACAGTGAAGAAAAAAGCAACAAAGAATTTTGAGGGATCCTCCAACTTAGAGAAAAACAGTATTTGTGTAAATAAAACATGTATATGGCATTGTATTTAATACAATATTGAGTGTAAAACCAAAGCTGTACAATATGCCTATATTAAAATGTCATGATGTTATACATAAATGGTTTTAAGGATATGTGGTTGTAATGGTAAGAATGGTGTTTAAATGTATACATGTGAAGTTTAGACGGATTTTTGTAGAAATTTCTATATATTATACACATGTGGGGCCATATTTATACTTTGTGACGCAAAACTGCGCTAACGCAGTTATGCGTCAAAAAAATTAGCGCCGGCTAACGCCATTCTGAAGCGCCATGCGGGCGCCGTATTTATTCAATGACGTTAGCCGGCGTCAGCCGGCGTTAGCCGCCGGCGCTGCCTGGTGTGCGTGAAAAAAAACGATGTACACCAGGCAGCGCCGGCGTAGGGGGAAAATGGAGTATGGGCGTCCAAAATGGTGCAAGTCAGGCTGAGGCAAAAAAATCGCCTCAACCCGATTTGCGCCATTTTTTTACGACGCCCAACCCCCATTGAAATGACTCCTGTCTTAGCAAAGACAGGAGTCATGCCCCCTTGCCCAATGGCCATGCCCAGGGGACCTATGTCCCCTGGGCATGGTCATTGGGCATAGTGGCATGTAGGGGGGCACAAATCAGGCCCCCCTATGCCACAATTTATTTTTTTAAAAAATACTTACCTGAACTTACCTTAATGTCCCTGGGGTGGGTCCCTCCATCCTTGGGTGTCCTCCTGGGGTGGGCAAGGGTGGCAGGGGGTGTCCCTGGGGGCAGGGGAGGGCACCTCTGGGCTCATTCTGAGCCCACAGGTCCCTTAACGCCTGCCCTGACCCAGGTGTTAAAATCCGGCGCTAATGCGGGTTTTTTAGACCCGCCCAATCCCGGGCGTCATTTTTGCCCGGGAGTATAAATACGACGCATATGCATCGGAGTCATTTTTTAAGACGGGAACGCCTACCTTGCATATCATTAACGCAAGGAAGGTGTTCACGCAAAACAATGACGCTAACTCCATGAACTTTGGCGCTAGACGCGTCTAACGCCAAAGTATAAATATGGAGTTAGTTTTGCGTCGAAAAAAACGACGCAAATTCGGCGCAAACGGAGTATAAATATGCCCCGTGATATTTACAATATAAAGGACCCGAATAAAATAATATTTTGGACAATGGTTACAACTTGACAAGGATAAAATAGTTGTAATGAATCAACTTTCCTCATCTACCATACATCTTAATTAGGTAAAGAATCAAATGGGTTGTCACTATACAATCTACCAGTTGTTGCTGGTGCGCACGCAAACACTCTCATATGTACTCGCTTCCAGCACCTTAATGTGATGCCCTGATAACTGGCAAGTGGTTGCCCATACAGTTGCATACCCCCTGGGTCCCAACCCTCCCTCTACTGCCAACCAGCCTCCAGTTAACCTTGCCCCACCGCAACTCCAAAGATTATAGTAATTTTTCTCTGGGCACCCAGCCGCTCACAGCTAAGTCACAACTCCTCTTGTGTCGGGGTCAAGGTGGGTGACCAAAAAGACAACAGCCAGTAAACAATTAAGGAGGAGACATTCAGGCTCCCAATAAAAGGTCGCTCTGAGGTCTGCAAAACACAGGGGGATGATCACTGGGGCCAACAGTTAGACTCTGAGGTGCCCAGCCCCACCAGACAATCAATTGTTACTAAATAGTAACCAAGTTCAGTGCATCCAGAATAGAGAGGCGCCATCACATGTGTTGACTCAACCTACCCTCGATACTTCAGGGTGCACACAACAAGTTACCAGGTTCGTGTCTCTGGATTGGAGACACCCTGTCTGGTGCCTGTGAACTTCCAGGGGACCCAGACAGGTTGGATCCTATGTAGAAAGTGCTCTGTGGCGTACCCCTGATTACTCGGGGTTTCTGGACGTCACCAGGTTTCTCCAACCTACTCGTAGCATTGTAACCCTCCTTGGCAGGAGGCACTAGTTTGGTGCATGATGACTTGAACTGCAACAGACCTTCTGGCTCCACTCGGGACCCCTCTGAGTTGAGGTACTCTGCCCAGTATGCTATGACCGGGGTGATATTAAACTCTGTATGAA
Source organism: Pleurodeles waltl (assembly GCF_031143425.1). Lineage (NCBI taxonomy): Eukaryota > Metazoa > Chordata > Amphibia > Caudata > Salamandridae > Pleurodeles > Pleurodeles waltl. The sequence continues at coordinate 781,921,160 of NC_090436.1, forward strand.
CACACTAGACTCAAGTTCTGTTGTGCAATACAAAGCCATGTAAAGCATTCCTCGGATTGTTCTCACACCTCAGCAGGTTCCAACCTATGAACTGGCACAGGACACAATGAGCATGCAGCCGAGGGTCACACAAGAGAAATTCTTCCCACTCAAACTCAATAAGCCCCTGGCAGAGTCCCGCAACAGTGATCTATTCACTTCACAAGCTATCTTGGGGTGCAGTGGTCCCCACGAAGAAGGGCCACACACCAGTAACACGAGCGATACGTTGCCTGGTCTCCAGACTTTGTTCCTAGTCCGCAGGCACACCACTCCTGCCAGGTGAAGTCTGGCATGATGTACATGCAAACAGAGGGAACCGCTCTCCAGATTTACCAATCAAATCACAAAGTAGGTGCCTCTCAGGAGGTCTTTGATGTCCTTGAGACCTCCTCCAGGCCTCTGGGTCCAACCATAGCTGGTCCCACACATTCTGGCCAGACTGGTCTCCCCACTCGGGGAGCACTCGCGCCTGCATCTCCACCCTATCCACACAGTGGTCCGAGGCTCATGGCCCATAGGCACGTCTCAGGGAACCGGCTCCCCACCTTGGAATCTGGCCGGCTCCCTGAAGGGTCCACTCCTACCCAGGCACGTCTTTTGGGAGGTGCCCATCTGGCTCCATGACAACCACCAACCCTTCTACTGGGGCCCTGCGGGGACAGTGTAGAGCCCACTCAAGTCTAGACCCCCTCACGGTATTCGTATCCTGAGAGAGAGTGCCCATAGGCCCTGCCAACCTACTCAATCAGGCCTTAGACGTGGTCAACGGGGTTGCCAATGGGAGCAGCACATGTACCAGAATTCCCCTAGGCAACCAGGGCCGCAACTTCCTCAGTACCTAATACACTTATCTCATGGGGCTAGCAGGGGGCGGTGCCCTAACCACGTCCTTCTGCCCCTTTACCTTATCTTTGGTAGGACGGGGGGCTTGCTTCCCTTCTGCTAGACAATGGGGAAGTGTTCAGAGTACTAAGCCCCGGCACAGGAAGACAGCATAGGCTGGGAGGAAAAAGAGAAACATTTCAGGATTTTTCCCAAAAGAGAGCCATGTCCAACAGTTGATAGTGCTTCTTCGTATTTTATGGATTCAAAGAAACCACTCGCTATGATTGAGAAAATTGATTACTGATAATATATTACAGAGGAAGCTGTATGTAATCTAAATATGTTCACTAGTGCCAAACCTTAAGGAACCTGGCACTTGCCTTCACTCTTGATTATGAGGTGAAGAACACCACAGACCTATGAGGGACCACTCAAGAACATCTCAAGAACCTTACGGATTACCATATTCCCCCATCACACATAAAAAATACTTTTTTTTACTAAAAGTACAACACTAATAAAACTCGCCTTGTTCATGTTTGTCATCCACGTCTTCCTCCTACATTGAAAGAATATAGAAGGTATATGTAGTTCCTGGTACTTCTTGCTACCCCTGAGTGACAGTACCATGACTGCTTAGGGCATGGGTTCCTATCCCATTACAAATAACTATGAGTGGCACAACCTTGATAAATGTGTTTGTTTTCTATGTATGGAGTTAGCTTGCGTCTTGTGAGGGCAGACTGTGCTCTCCTTTGGCTCCATTGGTCTCCCTGCAGGGAATTACTTCTACCTGAACTACATTTAGTAAGAAAGAAATGAAATCTGCATAATATTTACTTACTATTATGAATTTATAACGTGGAAAGGTTATGGGAATTAGGAGGATCTAGTGAAAGTCTGTAGTAGAAATGTGTGCAAACTTAACTTTGGCATCAATATTTTCTCTTAAAGAGTCCTAAGTGGATCATGAGCCATTCTCCAGGTAATCATCAGGACTTGGTCCAATCGTGCATGAAGAGCTCTCTATAGTCCTTCTCAACGAGGTTGTACTAACATTGAGAAATTAACTCCTGTGTCTGGGCTTGTATGTTGCCTATGGGGATTACTCTAGTCATCTCTAATGTTTGTCATTCTGAACGGGAGGCAATGGGTACTTAATAATGATGCATAGATAGAAAGCCTAGTATGACTAGCCAATGTGGGCAGGGGGAGGGAGTTGCACTCCAAAGAACATTTTGCTAATGGCTTAGGGAGCTTGTAGCTCCCATGAAGATTTCCTATACTCTGGTGCCTGTCCCAGCACAGAGGGGTAACTCTTGTCAGGAAAATGTTCCCCAGATTATCTTCATCATGGGAGTGTAAAGCATCAGAGACTGAATTTCCTTCTCTGGTGCACCAGAATATTCTCACTTCAGGCAGTTGTCAGACACCCATTCTCCTGACCGAGCACATCCACATACAATCCATACCAACAACACACTCCTCCCATGTAATATGATGTGCTCCATCCTGTATCCATAGGACACTTACAGTTATTCCAACCAGTCTACGCTGTATCACTGCATTTCCACCTATGGAAACAACAGGACCCTTATGCACAAACGCTTACTCTATATGTGGACTCATACTTACTTAGCACAGCATTCATTAACTCACTTGTGCACTTACCCTGCAACAGCACAAATAAGAAGGCAGATTTAAATTTGGCAGAGAGGGCAGTCTCAGTTGTAACAGAGACGGATTACTCTCTCTGCGGAATCGAAGGTCCACCCACCTGATTTCCAATTGCGTAGACCATATATGTCAGCCACGCAGCCTACTCCGACTCTATCGCTGACATACTCCTCTGAAAAGATAAGGGCCATTGAAGAATTGTCTATTAGACTGCCCACCCAATCGAGTGTGAGCTGTAGAATAGTCAGTTTTTTCTATCTCTTACACCCACAAAAAGACGTGTTAAGGGACAGTAAAACCCTTTAAATGACTGACACTGTGGTAGAAAACTCCCTTGGGGTGAGGGTTATAGTTTTTGTTTTTCTAAAACAAAATCCCACTGTGGATAGAGTAGAATATAGAGTAATACTGTGTATTATTAAGTTTTTTTGACATATTTAATTTTGTTTAATTTATTTTTGGTACCTCAGTACTCCTGAGGCAGTACTGCTGTGTGCATTTTTTCAAATATATAGAATCCTATAAATATTCTTCCTTACCTATTACCATTTTAATAAGGTAGGTAGGATTAAAATATCAAACCTAATACTTAACTTCATCTAAGGGCGAAACGCAGAAAACAGGCAAAGTGTTCTTGAAACATAATGGCGGTCTTTAACTTTTGTAAAGGCAGTCATTAGCCAATCACATAATGACTTGTCATCGCCATGTACTGTGGAACCTCCACCAAATACCACTAAATTTCATGAAAATACCACAGTTACTGATATCAATAGGTTAAAATGCCTTATATCTTTAAAAAAAAATCTTACCTTGCTTAACTGTAGTACGCAAGATCATAATCTGTGCACAATAATGTCTAATCCGTCAAATGTCATAAATAAATTCAGCCATTTTCTTGCAACGAGAGACACAAAAGTCTATGGAAAGTCTATGGAAAGCGCCTTGATGAACAAACACACTTTAGGACCACCCTTTTATCTTTTCTCCTCTTGACTAATCACCTCAAAACTTTGCATCATCTGCCAATGTAGAAGAAAGAGTATCTTTGCAAAGTTTTGCAGATATGTCAAGTCAAACGTGTGCAAACTTATCAGTGACCAAAATGATATGTATATATATGCAAAAATTATCCTTATGTTCAAGGAAAGCCCGGACACCTCCAATGTGCTTTGTGGCTGCAGCCCAAACACGTCTAAGGGGTGATCCATTTTTCCAATAAACTATATGAATTCAGAGCACATTGGAGGTGTCCGGGCTTTCCTTGAACATAAGGATAATTTTTGGATATATTTTCGGGTTACAGCTTCCGCATTCCAAACAATGTTTGGTTTTTGGTATATATATATATTTATGGCCATTTTTTGTGGTGGCACCTCGCACTTTGCACTTTCATTGTTATGAAATAATAAATTCCTTCTAAAAAAGCTATAAATCATACAGGATTTGTGCCATCTCCTGGGATTGCTCGAAGAACAAATTACAGAGAGAAGCCGGCTCCCTGGGTAAAGACGATATATATATATATATATATATATATATATATATATATATATATATATATATATATATATATATATTTTTTTTTTATCTATAGAGATATATAAATTTTATCTATAGAGTACATATATTTATATATGTGTGTGATTTTAGTTTTTAATGCAGTATTTAAAAACGTTCATTTTATTTGAATGTATCTTGTGTTCGTCTCTATATATATAATATTATTATATTATTATATTATATTATTATATATATATATATATAGTATATCCACTGAAAAAACAAAGTTTACAGGGACGTTATAGTTAGGAAATAGAATTTAAAAAATAAAAGAATATATGTATCTATATATGTGTGTGTTTATATATATATATCTGAATACACATATATCGTGTTTGGGATATATATAAATATATATTTATGTAAGTAGGTAGAGATATAGATATATATATATATATATATATATATATATATATATATATATATTACAAGTCAATTCTGTTTCCTGATGAGTTCCCACGGTGGCTGCTCGTGTCCGGGTTATGCTCCTGTACTTATAAATAGCCACAAAAACTCATCTGTGAGCAAGGCGTGAAATGCTGAAACGTGTTGGGTTGCTAATCTGTGATATAGAGATTGAATAAAATACTGTACTACACGCTGCTGAGTTTGTGCAATTCTTCAAGTATCTTGGAAGTGTGTTTGTGGATATATATACATATATATATATATATATATATATATATATATATATATATATATATATATATATAAACTCTCACTGAAAGAAACAAAGGTTACATGGACATTATAGTTAGGAAATAGAATTAAAAATACATAAAAATAAATGTTAAAAAACAAAGGTTACAGAGACGTTGTAGTTAGGCTCACATTTTAAATGTACAAAACCATAGAAATTCACCTTGTTATTATAGTTATAGTTATCTCAAGTTAATATAACTCGTGCCCTTAGATAACTATAACTTGCGCCTCCACCATGCACAGTTTTTTTGTACAAATCTTTACTGCAAATATTACATTGATATTATCAATTATGTTCTCAAAGACGCTGTGAATGCCTAAATTTGTGGGGTAATTAGCAGTGCATGATGATGGTGTGAGTTAAAGTTACCTTAGGGCATATATAGTACAATCATGAAACCATTAACTGCAATCTTACCACTTTAATTTATTGTATGTGACACAGTGCTCTAACAAAACCTGATGCATTTCAGCATGATGCAGCCTTGATAACTGTTTATCATGAAGAAACTAAAACTCAAATCATGGTCAGAATTATTTCAGTCTGCCACAAAGTATTGAATACATGGTGGTATTTTCCAAAGGCAGCATCACTTTTTCACTAAGTGAAACACTGGGCGGTACTGAGACCACAACTCCCATCCATGAGAAGAATACAAAGGATGTGATGTTTTCACTAGGATTCATAATAAACTGTGTGGGCAGACTGCATATCAGTATCCTGTGATCAAGTCTGCGCTAGGCTGAAACACGTTGGGTTTTGTTGCAGATTTTGCATTGTGTCATGTACAGTAAATGGGTTTATATTCATTAATTTTTGGTGTTTATTCAGAATTAGTGTTTATCACGTGCTAATCAATTAGAAATCATGGATATCCATAATCAATTAATCTAGGACTCCCTGTTTGACTTTCGACATTGTGAATGCTTTAATTAATAAACTGAATCGTCATTAAGCAAGAACAGGACTCTTTGAGTCTCTCATAGACTTAGTCCAAGGCTATTAATAAAGACTTCACGAGACAAGATTTCTAAATAATTGAACCTCATGGGTTTATTTAAAAATAGTATAATTCCAGAAAGCTAAAATAATAATAGGATTACTTAATGAATCAAAAGAATGACCATAATTATAAGTGTTAGACCTAGACCTTTCTGACGGGTCACCTCAGATAGTTTTTCTTCCTTTGCTGAACCCACTTTTGTTGGCTTATGGAACTCTTCACTTTTTCCCTGCTAATAAGTAGTACAGTGCTTTTGCTCTCCCCTTAAAACATGCTACAATTGGCCTTCACCTGATTGGGTTATTTAATTTACCTGTAAGTCCCTACTATATGACATTACATATAGCCAGGGCCTGTAACTTAAGGCCCTGATTTATACTTTTTGACATTAAACTGCGCTAACACAGTTTAGCATCAAAAAGCACACTGCCGGCTAGCGCCATTCCAAGACGCCTGCTGGGCATCTTATTTATGGGATGGCACAATCCGGCGCAAAGGGTGGGCTAACGTAATGGAGAATTACGTTAGCCGGGTGTGGGTGGCAGTATGGGAGTATGGGGTTAGCGTTAAAAAATTATGTTAGGCTGATTAGGGTAAAAAAAGATTTCTCTAACCAGCCTAGCATCATATATTGACGCTAAACATACCATACCACATGCCTTGTGTCTTATAAAAGACAGAAGTCATGCCCACCACCCCAATAGCCAGCACAGGGGACAAGGGTCCCCTGGGCATGGCCATTGCACCCAGTGCCATGTCTGGGGGCCCATATCTGGGCACCCATGGCACTTTAAGAAAAATACTTACCTTTACTTACCTGTACTTACCTGGGATGGGGTCCCCCAAACTTCACTGTCCCTTTGGTGTGGGTGGGGGTGTCCCTGGGGAGGGCACCTGTGGGCTTATTCCATGCTCATTCCATGGTGTTCCATGCCCTGACCCGGGTGTTAAATAATGGCGCTAAGCAAGCTTAGCGCCATTATTTAGGCCTGCCTCCCTCCTGTGCACCATTTTTGCACGGGAGGATAAATAAAGAGCAAGGGCCTTTGAGTAATTTGTTAGCTGGGAATGCCTACCTTGCATCTCATTGACGCAAGCTAGTTTTCTGCAGGCAAAAATGACTTTAACTCCAATATTTTGGCACTTGACATGTCTAGCGCCAAAATATAAATATGGAGTTAAGTTTGTCCTGAATTAGCGTAAAAAAAATGACGCTAATTAAGCACAAACAGAGTATAAATATACCTCTAAATGTTTCTAGTTGCCTTAGGGGTAAGTAGTCTCCAGGAGCAAAGGGTAGAACATGCCATACTCTGCTTTAGTTGGGAGATAGATTCAGAAAGTAGGCTTATGATCCCGGAGGGTGCCTTGCTATCACCTGATCACTGTAAATGGAATCACTGTCACTGCCTTGATGGATAACGTTATCAGCCAGTCTTGTTTCCCCAGATTAGTACACTGGGCAGGTATGTAAGGTAGCGCAGCAGCCAGACTTTGCCCTATGGCTCTGATATCCCTGTAGTGAGGCGGTAAGGTGACCCATAGGAGCACCATAGTCAGTCCTCAGATGCCCACCTACTTCATCCTGGGAAATGGTTTACTACCAGTGTTTGAAGAGCTGGGAGGGGTGGCCAGTGGATCAGGTGTTGCCAGCTCTGATGGAAAAGCACTCCAAAACTGATACTAATGAGGCCACTTCTGTCCTTGAGGTGCTGCCTGTGCTGTTACAGAGACAGAGGAAAGGAGACTTGTACCAAGCAGATCCTGTATGACAGACCCCTGAAAGTGCTGGCTTGCAAGGCACTTGTTCAGGCTCAGTGTAAAGACCATGTGCTGAGAGACCAATCTCAGGATACTACCAATGGGTTGGTGGGAAGGAGAAGGGAAGTAGGGTACCTAACAACCAGGGCTGGTGACCCACCCTACTCAGAGAAACATCAGAAGTCAGGGAAACCACAGGAGTAAGTAGAGAGCTCCTTGCCAGCTCCAAGACTGAAAGTGAGGCCTGCCCAATGCCCCCCTTGGAGCCTTCGACTGGCAGTGGATGGCCCAGGGCCTGGCTTTTGACAATGACAGCTGTCAGTAGCCTCTGTTGGTTGTTGCCCTTATGGAGAGAGTTTTCCTTGGGTTGGGGACAGAAGTCTGATCCAAGGGTCAGACTGGGCCACATCACATTGTTGTCCATGGATTTACTGTCTGGCTGCTGGGTTGCATCTGTGAGCCAATGAAGGTTAGGAGTCTCACAAATGGAGTCCACAGATGATGAGAAGAGGTTCCCATGGGCCAGCCAGTGGGTCTGGATATTGTTGACAGAGGGATCCAACTAGGTTCAGATGGACAGAGAACTGACCATGCCTCTGCATAAGCGGATCATTGTCCACATTCAATCACTTGAGCAGGGAATTCCATCAAGGTATTGATTAGCCTTTCCCAGCTTTTGGCTGCAAGGGGTAATGTTGGACCTGGCTTTTTCTGCAGGGTCTCTTCTGATTTGTTGCCTTCCTTTGCTGAATCAGATTTTGCTGGCTTTTAAGACTTTGTGCAAATTTTTCCTGTTGATCAATGGTAAAGTGCTTCCGGTCGCTCCTTAAGACATAGCAAAATTGGTATATACCACCTTAGGTTTTAGATTTATTTGAGAGTCACTAGTGTATCGTACTACTTATGCATAAGGCCTGTTAATTAAATGCTACTAGTGGGCTGCAGCACTCATTATGCCGCCCACTAAAGTAGCCTTTTAAAGCATGTCTCATGTCTGCCACTACAGCCTGAAGCACAGTTTTAAACTGCCTTTTAGACCTGGCAAAATAAACTTTTTGCTAGGCTTAAACTTTCCTTTTTATTACATATGTCACCCCTAACGTAGGCCTTAAAGGCTCACAGGGCAATGTGTATGGTATTTAAAAAATAGGACCTGTGTTTAAGAATTACATGCCCTGACAGTGAAAGATTCCTAAAGTATTTTTTTCCTGTTGTAAGGCCTGCCTCTCCCATACCTTAACACTAGGTTACTTTATTTCAGTTAATATATGCTAACTTCAGATTGGGAGCAGATAGAAAAATTATGGTTGCACTCAAATTGACAGTACCTTAAAATCCTCTTTCATGGTACATTCTGGTTTTAGATTAAAATTTTGAAAATCCTACTTTTTAAAAAGTTGGCATTTTCCTGCCCAACGTTTCAGATGCCTTTCTAGGAGTTTCCAGCTGGTTGGGCCTGTTAATGGTTCCCCCATCAAGAATCTGTATTGGGTCCAGACAGTAAGCAATGGGGCCTGAGTGCAGCTGGAGAAGTCATTCCTGGTAGGATGGCTGGTGGGAGCTGTACCCTGCCCTGATTAAATGTCAAAGGGCCTTGCTCAAAGAACACACAAATTAACCTGCCCTGCCTTCTGTTACCCTGGACAGTTTAGAGCAAAACAAAGGTGAAGGGGAGAACAGACCATAACCAGTTTTGCAGTAGGTAAGGGAAATCAACCAACAAGGGCTGGCACCAGGTACAAAATAGGACCTTCAGAACCACTCATCAGAACACTGGTGGATGTGTAGAAGATTCAAGGACTGTCCTGCTGCCAGAAAGGCTGCCCTGCTGCTTGAAGAGCTATTCTGCTGTTTGAATTAGGAAGCTTGGACCTGTTTGCCTTGAATCCAGGCTACCCAAGTGGCTCAAAGAGTCAGTTGGCTGGCTTCCTGTATGAGCTACAGGGACTCAACAAGTTTCCAGAGACCTCCTAGCAACTGCTTAGCTGACCAACTGCACCTTGACCTGCCGGGACATGCCTGAGCCCTGCTGCTAGCCTCTGCTGGAGTAAGTCCTCATCCCCAAAAAAAGCCCTGCAGGTTCCCTGACCTTTGGCATAAGTGAGCACTCCTCCTGAAGTAAAAGGTCAAAATCCTGAAGTTTAAGCTCCTCTCAAACCCAAATGGGCAGTTTTCCACCAAGTTTCTGCCGCGTTCGATGACCACTAGTGCAGAGTTCCAGTGAAACCTGCCCTTTAAGCTGACAGCATACGTCTGCGACACCTGGCAATGCAAGTCCTGCTTGCTGACACTGAGCATTTGTGATGATCAAACAACATGAGGCTCCAGGGACGAACGTCTCATCTCACTACAGTCACGACCATTTTTGACTCTAAACCTGCTCTTCGGGCCAGAAGCCTGCCCCTTATGGCCTCCTCCACCGTGAACAGAAGTACAGAAGTCTTTGCACTGGATTTTAGAAAGCAAATTTTCAGTGAGACTAACATGATCCTGAATGCAACCCGCACTACATTGTGGTTGACCTGAACTTGTGACTTCCCCCGGTCTAGCACAACCAGATAATCATGAGTAGTGCTTTCCGCTTCTTGGTAGTATTTAACTAATACATTTAAAAATCAATACCTCAAGTTATATTGATTGGACTTTTGTCATTTTGGTACCATTGTAGTTAATACAATTTAGTCTATTTTCCTAAATTGGTTTTGTTTTTATATTGTGTTGTATTGTTACTTTATGACTGTGTGTTGCATAAATAATTTGTCTCTAAGTTAAACCTAACTACTTTGTGCCAAACTATTAGGGGGCTAAGCATAGGTTAATTTTGTGACTGTGGCAGTTCATCCTGAGAATAAGTGTGGTTGTTGCCTTAGTGAGACTTCCACCCTCTCAACTGATAACCCCATTTCTTACAATTAGTATCTAAATAAATCTGTAAAATATTCTGACATAGAGTCTGTCTCCCAAGAAAGTCCAACAGAACAATGCAAAACAACAGGTCCTCATCTGAAATAACGTGTATTTTGTAATGTTTTGTAATGTTTAGGGACAGAAGGCACACATATTTACACAGCATGACATTATGTAGAAAGGTTGAATCAAAACTGTCTCATTCATGACACCCAATAAATCAATTCGTTGGTACAACACTACTGGAAAGTCCTATTACCGATAGAATCTTAATGGTTACAGCTGTATATAGTTAATTAAGGAGATGAATTCATACATTATGAAAACAGGAATGCGATCACTTGTCCAACTACAGCAAAGCTTGCTAAGTGAACTTGAATTCATAAGAGAAACACATTATTCCCTCCGGAGAGAAGAACAGATTATTAAACATTTGGATTAGTACAGCCCATGATCGAGGATGTATTTTCTCAAATAAAGGAAGTCGTATGTATGTTGAATTCTCAGACACCTAAATTAAGCATGCAATTTTCTGTAACATTTCAGGAAAGATTGTTCAATGCAACTTGATGCATCCTAGTTAAGCTAACTGAAGCATGCCTAAAACACATTCTTCCCTCTGTAGAGAAGAACAAATTAATAAACATTTGTATTACCACAGACCATGTCTGAGGATGTACTGTCTCAAATAACGGAAGACACATGCATGTGGAATACTCATACACCTCAAATAAACATGCAGTTTTCTGCAATGTTCCATTACATATTGTCAGTGCAACCTGGTGCGGCCTAGTTATGCTAACTAAAGCACTCCTGAATTCGTCATAATTTTATACTAAGTTAAAACTCTTTAACAGTGTCATGTGATCGTCATTGAAATGTCCCAGTGGATTGCAAATTAAGGTACGCTCTTCTAGCCTTTTTCTCTTAGCATCCCTATGCCGCTAGTGAGGGCACCTCACAATTTAAACCAAATCTTGAGCTGAGTAGATTGTGATTAATTTGAAGCATTCAGAGGGTTAGTGTAGGTTACATCCAAGGCTCCTTTAGCACAGAAACAGGAGCTGAGCAATTTCATAATGCTGAAAAAAAGCCTTGCTGATGTTGATGATCAGCACTGAAAGTGGAAATATCCCCTTCATTCTAAGTGTTGCAGCGCAGAAGGCAAGTGGCTGTCTGCACAAACATAAACACACACACAAATTATTATTCTGAAGACTCTGATCGAGCAAGACTTGAACTTGCGTTGAATAAAAACACCCATTTAAGGCCTATTGTAGGCTTCTACTACGTGAATGCACTGAAACACAAATACGGACCATGGACGACGCTTGTAAAATGTATTACTATCATCAAAACTCGTGTGCAAAATTGCTGCAAATTTTACTGGCACAGTTACTGGTGTCTTTCCCCACCCATTGACGTTTGTCCTTTTCATTTGCACGTGCTTCAAACAGTATTCCTAAATTATTGTTAGTAAACGTCCTCTTCGCTTCTCATGTGTCCCCTCGCTTGCGATGGTGCCTCACTGCTTTTAGCTGGTCCTACTCCCCAGCGCTTTCTAATGTTGCTGATCTGAACAGGTTGGTGCACTTACTAGGTTTATGCTGTCAGCAGGGGCTGCTGATGAGCCAGTCACAATATGGATGCAATTTATGGTTTCTTATTTCTCTATACCAGATAATACCACATCGCAATCATGGCATGGCGAACCTGTGTACATACAGTTTAGCACCTTGAAATTTGCAAATCGGTTTAAGTTGCTAAGTGGGAATCGCTAAAATGTACCTTTCTACATCTGGCTTAGGAAGTTTATTTAAAAAAAAAAACATTATGGATATTTTCCATCCTGTATCGTAAGCTCCTAGTTCTGTGTCTTGTCTACTGAAAACTTTGAGTACAGTTAACCGTCTGCATGCTATGGACGTGAGCTTGATGTCCATAGTGCTCCCAACAGGCACTATGGATGTGGAGGCCACGTCCAAGCACTGAGTATCAAAGCAGCTGCTGTTGTGGATTGCTGCGGTGCTCCTCCTGTATCACACCCCTATGGGTCACAGCAAGAGAGCCTCCAGCCTGTGGGGGGGATGTGTGACTCTCGCCATTTCTCCATACTCTCTGGGATCTGTGCTCATAGGAAGGTGTTATTTGAAAGCTGGAGAAACCCATTTTTCAAATGACACTTTCTTTTCCCTGCAAAGCGCCAGTAGGATGTGATCTCCTGGCACTTCCCGTTGGAACAAGGGATTTTTGGCTGGGGGAGAGCCGGGACCAGTACTCGGCCAATGGAATTGGTCTTTTGCTACACACTTGGGGGGAGGCAGAGAAGGATGATTACACCCAATCTGCATTCCTCCACCCCAATAAATGCACTATAGTCTTTCAGCTTCACCTGTGGATCAGAAAGGGGATTTTCTCCATGTTTGTCTTCCCCCAAAGGGTGGGGGGAGAAAGCCTGCTAGACACCAGGAATTAATAAAAACACATATATAAAGGGGTGGGGTGGCTCACCACACACAAGGCCATGCCCAACCCCCCAAAAAGGCACAACTGTGTTTCTTTCCCCCCACGTCAAGAAAGTAGATTGGGGGATTAGCCCGCAGCGGGGGCAGAAAGCTGAGATTTCAAAGTGGCACTGAAACAAACAAAAGGATGGAGGTGGCATCCTCTGTCTCTGAGCCACACCCCATCTGAGAAGGGGCAATAGAATCATATTGCCCTCGTGGAGACAGATAGGAGGTCAGTCCCATTTCTAGAGATTGCCTGTAATCTCCCCCCCCCCCCCCCAGGACTGTGGAAAGCCCACTAAACACCAAGGATTTTACACTTAGGCAAAATTAAAAGGGTGTGAGCATACCACTCTGGGACTGGGTGACACCCCCACCCTAAATGAAGCAGACCAGTCTTTCTACCCCCTGAGTAGCTGAGAGAGGGTAATTGTCACAGTTTGCCCCAGATCAAAGAGCAGAAAAGCTACTGGATGCCAGAAATATTGCTTTATAAAATAATGGGGTGGGATCTGGCTCATCCTGACACCAGACCCCATCCTCATCTGTAAGCCTCAACAGGCTTTCGGCTCCCCTGGGGCTAATCGATCCCTATCCCAGTGGAAAGTGAGAGCAAATGTTGATTCTTTTGGGGGTTATTATAACAAATGTGCCAGCAGAGTGGTGTTAAGTCCCAAATCGTCTCACTTGCCAGTTGTCAAAGACTGCACTTTTCTGGGTAAAGTCGCCCATCACCTGGGGAAACCTGCAAAAACCAGACTGTTCGGAAAACTAGACATCCAGGCTTCGCATGGATCCTACAATGTTTTCTTCCCAACAATATTTTCCAAGCCTTAAACTTTGCCTGAAATCATGCATTTTCCTTGCATTTCTGTGACATAAACTTCTGAAATCCTCAGAGATCCACAAAATTGCTACCACCTGTCCTTTATCCACTTAGTGAGATGAAAACACTACCCCAGTTCTGTGGCTCAGGCTAGCACTTCAACCCAAAAGTCCTGAAAATGGAATATCGAGACATTGACAATATTCGCTGTCTCCAGACACTTACCAAACCCAGAAATGTCTGAAAACTAGATGCCCTGCAAAATCTTGAGTGGTGTGCTTCCTGTGGACACCATGACTTTTCTTATCTACAATGCTCTGCAAAACTCAGACTTTGCCTAAAGGGATGCATTTTCCTTACATTTCTGTGAAATAAACTTCCGAAATTCACAGAAATCCACAAAATTCTTACCACCCAGCATTTTCTGAGTGATGATGTTAAAAACACTCCCCAACTTGTGTGGATGGGCCTAGAGCACGTCATAGAAAAGACCGAAAATTCAACCCAGAGACATCAACATTTCCTTTCAAAAGAACGCCCTGATTTGGCAATGGCTGTGATAACTGGGCCTCAGCTTGGGCACCACCCGGCGCAGACTGGTCTGCCATTGACTGTGGTTCAATCTGCTCCTGTTGTGGGCAATAGGCTCAAACACAAAAGTAGGGTACCATTTTTTGGGGGGACACTAGTGGCAGTGTGTCCCATTTCATTTGTGGTGATTTGTCTGCCCCAACATTTTTTAGAAGGGTTGATCTAATTATCTTAAAGAATGTTCTTGTCATGAGAATAGAAATGTTGCAAAAAAGTTTAGAAATTGGGGAAAAAATACAATTTTAATAACAGGCATCTATCTGACCAAGAACATTGGTGGAGTTTGCTATCTAGTAGCTTTTTCTTCTATTTTGATTATGGCCGATCCATAATTTTGTCTGATGTCTGCTCCAGGGTCTCTGTATTTTTATACCCAGATAACTCCACCGGCTTTTCACTCGCTAGTGGTTTGAGCTCGAGATTAGGTTTTGGAGTTTAAGTTGTTATCGGGAGTTCTACAGATTTGTTACAGTTTGCCCGAAGCGAACAAAGTCACTGATGACGGGAAAATAGTTTAAATAAGGTGCAGAGCACGTAATATAATATTGTCTGCGTACAGGGAAATCATAAAGCTTTTTCCGAGATTATTACCCCACTTTGAGGTATATTTCTTTTTTATAATATGAGGAAGAGGCTCAGTTGCAGTAGGAACTTCTCAATCACTTTTAATTATTGCCTGTGCCCTCACTTGCACTCCTTTCCTGCAAAGAACATTTGAAATTCACAACAGATTGCAAAATGTCTATTATGCTTTAAAAATAAACGTTTCTCACACATTGATATGGCAGCCTACGTTGTGTATGCTTTCTGCCTGCTGTGTGTCATGTATCAGCGCAAACCTGCGACTCTGTCCTCTCCCGACGACATATGCATATATTCGGGGGTAAAACTGTGCACTAGTGGAGTAAAACTTGCTTAGTTGGAAACCACGTCCTGGTGCAATTCATACCCTAAATTCAATTCTGAACTTACCCTCAAATGTTCAGTCTTAAATGGCATCCCGTAGCTAGGCGGTGTGCCATGGGCCTTTGTGCATGGAAGGAAATGAGTCTCATTCCTGCTGTTTGAATTATAAAATGCAGCAATGATGAGGGTTCAGAGACCCCTGGGCTCCAGTGACACTGCAGCTGCTGCTCCAGTGGAAACTAAACCCCTGATGGTAACTGTAAACACAACAAGATCCATCGCCTTTGAAAAGTCTTGTTTTTAACAGGCTAATCTGGAATGTTCAACTCTCTCCAGGTCACTGAGTAAGTTTAGCAACAACCAAGGCAATGGCTTTCAACAGGAAGTCAAAATTAATTACTTAAAACAAATCTAGACAATTCCTTCAAAACTGTATGTAACTTAACCATTTCTTGTTGCTTCTGAATTTCACAGCTCATTACAGTGCGTTTATCCTGAAGGATATCTTATAACCCATTGTAAAATATGTGAGAAGTAAGTACATGCTCAGGGCCCAAATGCAAGCCTCTGATGGGCAAGCTCCCGCCCTCCACCCCTCCAGGGGCCCCGTAACCCTTGTGGGGAGGGGAATCCAGCCCAAGGCCAATAGATAGCTGTGCGATATGAGAAACTAAGGGCCATATTTGTACTTTTTGACGCAAAACTGCGCCAGTGCAGTTTTGCGTCAAAAATATTACCGCCGGCTAACGCCATTTTGGTGCTCCATGCGGGCGTCAAATTTATACTTTGACGCACGGCGGCGCAAACCACAGATGGGAGTCATTATTTTTGACGCACACCGCAGCGTCAACTCATAAAGCAAAACGACGTTAATGCAGCGGAATTGACTGTGGGTCGATTTACGGCCCCGCAAACCGGATATGCAGCATTTTTTGACGCAATAGCGTAAAAAAAAACGCAAACACTGCCATTTCACCAGAGGAGAGCCAAAATGGATCCTAGATGCCACCACAGACCACAGGAAGATGACAACAGACCAGGAACCAGCCAGGAGGACCCACACAAGAACCAGGACACTTATAAGAAGAAAATAAAGTGTTGCTTCAGTGCAGAGGAGCAGGAAATTCTGGTTAAATTGTTGACAAGATTAACAGTGTGGCTGAAGTAAGCAGAACAGTCATTGAGTGCAAGAAACGCTGGCATGACTGCAAGCGCAGGACAAAGGAAAAGATGGCCAGGAACAGGAAGGCAGCACTGCAGACTGGAGGGGGGAGTCCAGCACACCAGGAGGCCCTGGACCACATGGAGGAGATGGTCGCAGCCGTCATCCCTGAGGAGATCGTCAGAGGGATTCAAGGACAGGACAGCGCAGACTACCAGGAGACAACGCACATGCAGGGTAAGTCGCAAGGGGAATTCAAATGCACTAATGACAACTGTGAGCAGGGGGGGGGATACCGACCACAAAATGCATGGAAGTCATCATATACATGGAGTGGCATGGGTAAAGGGGCACGGCATGGGGGCATGGCCTGCACAAACAGAAGCTGGGGCACACCATTACACTACACCAACAACAGTCCCATGGGGGCATGCTGTCATGCCAACGATGGAGCAAAGGGAAATCCACGCCAGGAGGGAAGGCCACAACGTCAAACTGACATCCCAGCACACGTCAGCCACCATACCCCCTACATTAACGAGGGCCCAATTAACAACCTCTAGCCATACCGACAACTGGAATGTAACTGCAACAACAGTTGCCACTACCACCTCCACTCTGTGTGCAGCTCAAGTAGCCAATGGTAGTAGCCTCCCCATGGATCATACACACCTAAATTAGGGGGTTGAGGATGACAACTTCAACAATCCCCTGAAACAAGACAAAGGCCCCAGTACTGTCAAATGTCAATGCCCATAGTTGTTGCAAATATCGGCCAATGTAAACAACAATAGGAGCTACACAGCACTAAGGACATACCCATGCTGCATATGTCAGGGTCCATCCTGTGCCTGGGTCACAATGTAACATCCCAAATGTCATACTGCTCAGACAACAGCATTGAGGGGGGGACACATTTAACTGGTCACTGAAATACACCTGCACAGTCAGAGGAGGAAATAGGACACTGATACGACTATCAGGGCAATCCAATGTGCCACGCATTCCCCAACATCAGCAGTACACATTACCAATGCCAACATCCATATTGTGTCATAACATTGCTATGCATGGGATATGCCACATGTCAAATACATTTAAGTGGATGTGAAAGATCAGAGATTGGGGCAGGTCCAGATTGTTAAGTGTGCTGCCAGGGCCATCAGAACACCCACATCCAGTGAAAGGTCTCACCATGAGAATGGATGTAGACGGAGTGTTGAGTAGGACAAGAAGGTGGCAATTCTCTATTTGGCCAAAACCAACTCCTAGAGGAGATGATGCCGACAAGTCTCAATAACTCAATAACATACATGTGACATACAGGTGGGCCACATGCCTGGGAGAATGCCCATCTGAAGGACTGGAGCAATGAACACGAAACAAGATCACTATGGGCCTCATTACGACCCTGGCGGTAAAAACCGCCAGGGCCGTGGTCCGCGGGAGCACCGCCAACAGGCTGGCGGTGCTCCTTTGGGCATTCTCCAAAAGGTCCTTGAAACCCTCCAGACCCCACCTTCAGTCACAAGGAGGAGCACAGAACAAGCAGCCATCGCAGAGGATCCACTCACCACCCCAATTGTAAGACCTGCCAGCTCCAATACAGCTGAGGACTCAGAGGACACAGCACCAGCTTTGAGAGAACTGTAGTTGGAGTACAGCTGGAGCTGGCCAAGGAGGTGCTGGTGGGGATGCAAACTATGGCAGCCAGCCTAGAGGGGGTGCGTTTGTGCATGATGTCACCTGCAGATCAGGCAGCAGCTATGCAAGCCCTAACATCTATCTTGCAGGAACTGCAAAATAAACAGAAGGAAATCAGCACAGCTGTAATACAGTTGACCCAACACCTCCAACAGCAATCCTGTCAACGCGTGCATGAATGCAACATTGAACCCCTCAGGGCTGACCTGGCTGCCTACCATCATGATGTGGCTGCTATTCTCAAGAACCAGCAGATCCTCCTTGCTGCAGTACTGCCCTTAAGACCTTCACAGGGAGCAGCGACCGGGATGTCTGACTCCACGTCTTCTAACACTGAGGTGTGTGTTGCCCCTTCACAACCACCACCAACAAGGACAGAGGAGGCAACATACACATCAGAAGAAGAAGACATGGAACAGATCACATTCACAAGGAAAAGTACCTGGAAGCACTAGTCCCTGCCACATGGCCAACTATTACCAAGGTCCTGCGCTTTGTAACTTGCCAGTCTTGCAACAACTCTACTTAATGACTGTTCTGCTTACCACTGTATATCTTGTCAGCCTTCCCAGTGATTGTCTCTCTCCTACTCATTCGCAAATCCTGTCCCTCGGCACTGTCTGAAACATCAACCCCAGCATGTCAAAAGCATTTCCATAACCCCTTGTGTAGGATCACAATGTAAGATGTCACTATAATGGACTCACAATCATGGACAATGTACAGATAGCACTACAGCACTTTTCAATAAATAGCACTTACACAACAAATCTGTCTCTGGGTAATGTGACATATCAACTGTGCAGTAGATAACTGAAATGTGCCTACTGTCAAATTACGTAGCTTGTCAATACAACTGTCCTGATGTAATGTAGTCAGGTAAATCTGCACAGTGCCCATGATTGCATCATACTCTGCCATCCTGAGGGACATATCTGATGAAGTGAGAAACCATACACCATCATGCTGCGTTGGACCTTGATTTCAACATGTATGTGTGAAATAGGTGTGGTCCTCTGCTATTGGCCTTCAAAGGAGAAATGTACATGATATATGTCATTTACAGTGTGTGTGTATGTGACCATTGTATGTTAGGCATCACATTAGCTTTGGGATTTTCAGTGTCCTAATCAGTATATCAGCAATGCTCCATGAGGCAACACTCTTATTCTGATAAGTAGAGATGAAGGTGTGCAAAAATGATTAGCCAGACCATGATATGGTGATTATTATAGGTGTTTATTTAAATTAGTTCATTAAAGTGGTGATGGTGATTATATTTAAAATAAATTGTTGACGATATGTTGCTGCCTGCGTATACCAGCGGCCGTGTTCTGTAGTTCCCCCTCATGTTGCAGGCCACCATCCTCCTCTTCCTCCTCTTCAGGCATGTGTGGATCTGGTTCCAGGAGGGGAATGTTCCTTTTGGTGCAAATGTTGTGCAATATTGCACATGTTAGGATGATCTTACAGACCATCTCCGGGGAATATAGGAGGCTACCACCAGTGATGTTGAGGCACCGGAACCTTGACTTGTGGATGCCGAAGGTCCTCTCGACTATGCTGCGTGTCCTCCTATGTGCGTCATTGTAGGCACGCTCTGCTGCAGTACTCGGGTTGCCAATAGGTGTCATTATCCATGGCTGGATGCCATACCCGTGATCAGCTGCAAGAGAAAATGAATGGGATCATGTTGATGTAGCTGGCCCTATTGAAATGACCTTTCATGGCAGTAGTTGTCTTGTGTTGTCTGTGACTCTTTTGTGTTATAATGTCGCATCCTAGGGTTGTAGGATGTACCATCTGCATTCTGTTGTTTCCTTGGCTGAACGAGTGTTTGTCTGCTGACCGTTTGTCAGCAGCATGTTTTGGGATTTGCAGTACATTGTGCCCTCCCTAGCATTGTGACTTGTGATACAGGTGTCCCTGTGTCTTCACTAGGGGTGAGATGATAGTTCCATACACAGGTGAAAATTGACAGTGTTGTTAACACGTTCATATCAATGTACCCTGGACATCCCATACCTTTAGACTTATGCAATGGATTAATGTAAACGTCATTGGGACACTTACATTTTGCTAGGTGACATTTGTGCAACCCACTCCACACGTTGTGATCATTGACCTCTTAACATTAGACTGTACACTCATTTCAGGTGTGTGACAGGTTCACGGCAGACCTAAGAAACATGGCTAGCGATGTCACAACCTCAGTGTGTTCCTGTTCACATGTTGCTGTTGTGGTGTATGTGTTGTGTGTCCTAGAGGGTTGCTGTGCAGTGTGTATATAAGTAGGTTTTTGTACTTACCAACAAGTAGTCCATTGCCATACCGTCCATCCTGGAAGTGTTCATTGATGGTGCAGTGACGGAAGATGAATGAGTCATGGACACTCCCAGGATATTTAGCCACGATGTTGGTGATCAATCCCTGGTGATCGACTATGGCCTGCACATTGATGGAATGTGTGTGCTTCCTGTTGCAGTAGAGGTGTTCAGTTGCAGCAGGTGGCACAAGGCGTACATGTGTGCAGTCGATTGCACCAAGGACATGTGGGAAGCCACTGATGAGGTAGAACCCCTGTTTTGTTCCCTGCTGCTTCTGCAGTGTGTTAGGGAAGCAGATGTGGCGGGGTGTAAGTCCAATGATGGCATCCAGTACTTTGGGCAAAAAGGCAGAGAATGATGGTTGTGAAATTCCGGCAACCAGGGCACCAGTTGTTTAAAAAGAGCCACTTGCCAGCATGTGAAGTATGGCAAGCAGCTTGGTTTCTGTTGGGATGGTGCGGGGTATCAGCAAAGTGGGTGCCAACTGCGGTTCAATGTTTCGCAGCAACTGCTGAATGGCCTGCCAGTTCAACATGTACCTCTGGATGATGTTGTGTTCCCTGAGGCCATGAAGGGTTGTTCTGGGGCGGAATATTCTCTCCTGTCTTCTGCGCTGCCTTTGTGGTCCTAGCTGGAGCTGCTGTTGTTGCTGCTGGACTCTGCGTCTGCGTGCACGCTGGATAAGAATCACCTCCATGTCTCTCTTTTGCTGCTCTGCTGCTCTGCTGTTGCTTCTGTGTGTTCTGATTAAATACAGGTGTGTTTGCTCCATTTTAACGACCCAGGCGTTAATTTTGACGTAAATCGGGCTATGCGTAATTTTCTGGCTCCGCCTCCCGGCCGTGCGTCATTTTTGCCCAAAAGCATAAATACGACGCACGGCCGTTTAAGTCATTTTTATGACGGGAACGCCTACCTTGCATATCATTAACGCAAGGCAGGTTGCCGCATCCAAAAAATGACGCACACGGCAGAATTTTGTCATCCGCTGGCTCGGGCGTCAAAGTTTAAATACGGGGCAATGTTTACGCTGAATGTGCGTCAATATTTTTGACGCACATTCGGCACAGACAGAGTATAAATATGCCCCTAAGGGGCCAATCTTCACATTCTGAAAGCAGGGCCTACTATTTTTCTTTACCTCGTGAGCACTATGAGAGCTTAACCGCTGAGAAAAAGAACGTTCTAATGTCAGAAAAACAGGACAAAACGAGGCAGATTGTAAGCAGGAGAGGTATCATTGGATTGCCAGTGCAAAGGCTGCACTGACAAAAGGCCATGAGGCACTTCTAGTCTTACAGAGAACATTCTTCAAGTTAGAAAAAAATCTGTTGATTCCTCAAGAATACAGAGAATCTATACATATGGAAATGACTTCAGAAGAGTACAGAAAATAAATCTACGAAGCCAAAATAATGTTAGGTCTAACAAAATCCTTGAGATTGAGAAGTCACTTTAGGCTTCTACAGATAATGATCGTGCATAATTTGTGATCCATCCATCGTAATTTTTTTATTTTCAAGGAACACATATCTCTGAGCGTGTTATCGCTTTACCATCCTTGAAGCCCACCTTTAAGCAGAGTGATTCTCTACTAGCTCCAGCCATGAAGATTCATTGCCACATTTGTCACCAAAACAGTTACAGATTATCTTAATAACAGTAGGAACATTGCTGTGAAGAGACTCTTCGAATCCTGCATCTTTTAATAACTTCTGTAAGACGGATGCCCTGGCTGATGAATGTTCTTGAAAATGAGTTTGTACAAACTGTATGCCTGCCCTAGGAATAAGAATGCCATTATAGATCTTTATCACTTGGGTGTTTGGGATGAACTGCTACTAGCTGTCAGGGGACGTTGTTCTTATTAAGTTGGACCAATTAGTATTGTTCGACGCTGTCAATTATATGTTGTCCCTGGAGTGTCTGGTGTTGGTTCTCAGAGCCTCTGACAATCTTTTCTTTGCTCCATTCCTCAAGATCAAATCATAGTGTGTTAGATTAAGACCTCACCTGTATTCTCCATTTGAAATCAAATGCATGTTCCCTCGAATACCATATTTTTCCTGTTGTCATTTTTATTTACTTCATTCCGTTGCTCCACTAGATAGTTTCAGAAGGGTTCAGATTCCACTGCTATGTGAACGACACCAAAATATATTTATGGACGCAGGCCTGTCACATTTGACACTGAATTCCTGCTTTTTTATGATCTCTCACTGGCTACGAGCTAACAGCTTAAACTGATGTAGGTAGTACTTGGGTCCTGAGCAGTGGCATTCCTCATTTACTCTCTGTACTAGCCTACTCACCCTACTCGGTGTTCCATCAAATTATTATGAACCAGTCGAAAAGCTTGGCTTTATATGGGACTCATGGTATGAGTCTTGGTTCAGATAGTCGGTTTAAAATACGCAAGATCTGTACAGTATAATTTTTTCATTACTCCCATATAGTAGTAGTGTGAGCTCTGATCATTTCCAAACCTGGCTACACTAATACTTTAGTTAGGGCCCGTTAAGGGCCTGTGTGTAGCAGTACACACAGCTTACCTGAGCCTGGTGACAACAGGGCAGTGCCAGACGACATGTCTTTTTCTCTGTCCCTGTCTTGTACCTGTTCGTATAAAGGGGCATTAGAAAATCCAGAAGGCAGTCTGCCTCGGAAAATATCTGGTCCAATACTGTCCCCTTCTAAATCCCCAGGGACAGCCCATGGGTTTCTCTGGAAATGGGTTGCATGGACTAGAGGTTTGAAGATGCAGGCACTAGCAGTGGTCCTTGGAATACAAACAGTTGAAGGGAAGCCGGAGTCAGACTCTGCGAGAGCAGCGAGGTAGGCTGGGAAAAGCAAGAGCAGCAGAATGGAAGACTGAGGCCCGTATTTATACTTTTTGACGCAAAACTGCGCTAACGCAGTTTTG
Source organism: Pleurodeles waltl (assembly GCF_031143425.1). Classification (NCBI taxonomy): domain Eukaryota; kingdom Metazoa; phylum Chordata; class Amphibia; order Caudata; family Salamandridae; genus Pleurodeles; species Pleurodeles waltl. Next base: position 781,944,587 of record NC_090436.1, read on the forward strand.
AGTCAAAAAAATTAGCGCTGGCTAAAAAATTTAGCGCCGGCTAACGCCATTCTGAAGCGTCATGCGGGCGCCGTATTTATTGAATAGCGTTAACCGGCGTTAGCCGACCGGCGCTGCCTGGTGTGCGTAAAAAAAAACGACATACACCAGGCAGCGCCGGCGTAGGGAAAAATGGCGTCCAAAAATGGGGCAAGTCAGGCTGAGGCAAAAAAATCGCCTCAACCCGATTTGCGCCATTTTTTTTTGGCGCCCAGACGCCATTAACATGACTCCTGTCTTAGCAAAGACAGGAGTCATGCCCCCTTGCCCAATGGCCATGCCCAGGGGACTTATGTCCCCTGGGCATGGTCATTGGGCATAGTGGCATGTAGGGGGGCACAAATCAGGCCCCCCTATGCCACCAAAAAAAATTAAAAAAAATACTTACCCCAACTTACCTTTTCTTCCCTGGGATGGGTCCCTCCATCCTTGGGCGTCCTCCTGGGGTGGGCAAGGGTGGCAGGGGGTGTCCCTGACCCAGGCATTAAAAAGAGGCGCAAATGCGTTTTTTTTTTGACCCGCCCACTCCCGGGCGTCATTTTTGCCCGGGAGTATAAATCCGACCCATATGCCTCGGAGTCATTTTTTTGGACGGGAACGCCTACCTTGCATCTCATTAACGCAAGGAAGGTGTTCACGCCAAAAAATGACGCAAACTCCATGAACTCCAAAGTATAAATATGGAGTTAGTTTTGCGTCGAATTTGCGTCGAAAAAAACGACGCAAATTCGGCACAAACGGAGTATAAATATGCCCCTGTATGAGAGGAAAAGGAGCAAAGACCAGAAAGGAATACCAGAGGAGGTAAGCAGCGCTGTGGCCTCTGCGAGCGATCAAGGACAGGTCAACAAATTGGGAGGGTCAGAAGTGAAATACCAAGCATGAGTAACTCTCACATATTCACCTAGATAAGAGGAAAATAGAACCAAAAGGAAAGCCACAGTCTGGAAAGGGGAGCACCAAATAGAAAAGGGAAGCATGTGCCAAGAAGAGAAGCACTGGAGATTTTCAGGTGAAATAAGTCCACAGGGTTGCTATAAATAGAGAATGGGTTGGTGTTGAAGGCAGGTTAGTCTGGTTGGCTAAAGTGTATGCTTAGCCAGATGGAACGTGCCACTCCTGTCCGGGGTGGTCAAATACACCTGCTAGACAACCTGCGCTCACCCTTGGGTAGCTTGGCATGGAGCAGTCAGGCTTATCTCAGAGGCAATATGTAAAGAAACAGTACACCATATTCCCACAATACCGACTGAACAACCCCAAAAAGAGACTTCACAAGGATTGTATGTATAGAAAGATTTGATTCAACATACACACATGATTAACACAGTTTGATTACAATGTAATCTCAGCGTAAATGTCAATGAGCACACAACAATATGCAATGTACATTTGGGTGCGAATCTCAATGTGCAACGCAGCACACAATGCTAGGCCCCACCAGATTAAACATTGATCACTGTATATACATGTAAGTGGAATGGAGGCATGCGGTATAGATGGACGCTTTTGGTTTCCTCGTGTTAGATAAGCATTTGCCGAAAGAGTGGCTTCATTGCTCATGTGCCCTTTATGAGTTTGGCCAATATTGGGAGCTTCGCTGGTGTGCCCCACAATTCGACAACTAGAGAAAAGGAAATTACAAGTTGACTGACGGATGTGTTTACAGATGTACTATTGAGGCCAGTGAAGAAATGTAATTTATCAGAAGATAAGGTCACTACAAAATAGCGACAGGTGCAAGGAGACAGGCAATATGCAGCACATTAAAAAGAAGGATTGTGGCATTTCCTGAGGAAGGCAGCTTTGTCGAAACACACGTTTAAGAAAAAAGCCACACAGAATCTTTAGAGATCCTCCAAGCAGAGAAAAACAGTGAAGAAAAAAGCAACAAAGAATTTTGAGGGATCCTCCAACTTAGAGAAAAACAGTATTAGTGTAAATAAAATATGAATATGGCATTGTATTTAATACAATATTGAGTGTAAAACCAAAGCTGTGCAATATGCCTATATTACAATTTCATGATGTGATACATAAATGTTTTTAAGGATATGTGAATGTAATGGTAAAAATGGTGTTTAAATGTATACATGTGGAGTTTAGACGGATTTTTGTAGAAATTTCTATATATTATACACATGTGATATTTAAAATATAAAGGACTCGAATAAAATAATACTTTGGACAACGGTTACGAATTGACAAGGATAAAATAGTTGTAATGAATCAACTTTCCTCGCCTGCCATACAGTTTAATTAGGTAAAGAATCAAATGGGTTGTCACTATAGAATCTACTAGTTGTTGCTGGTGCGCACTCACACACTCTCGTACGCCCTCGCTTCCAGCACCTTAATGTGATACCCTGATAACTGGCAAGTGGTTGCCCATACAGTTGCATACCCCCTGGGTCCCAACCCACCCTCTACTGCCAACCAGCCTCCAGTTAACCTTGCCCCAACACAAATCCAAAGATGATAGTAATTTTTCTCTGGGCACCCAGCCGCTCACAGCTACGTCACAACTCCTGTTGTGTCGAGGTGAAGGTGGGTGACGAAAAGACAACAGCTGGAAGACAATTAAGGAGGAGACATTCAGGCTCCCAATAGAAGGTCGCTCTGAGGTCTGCAAAACACAGGGGGATGATCACTGGGGCCAACAGTTAGATTCTGAGGTGCCCAGCCCCACCAGACAATCCATTGTTACTAAATAGTAACCAAGTTCAGCACATCCAGAATGGAGATGCGCCATCAGGTGTGTTGACTCAACCTGCCCTCGACACTTCAGGGTGCACACAACAAGTTACCAGGTCGTGTCTCTGGATTGGAGACACCCTGTCTGGTGCCTGTGAACTTCCAGTGGCCCCAGACAGGTTGGATCCCATGTAGAGAGTGCTCTGTGACGTACCCCCGATTACTGGGGGTTTCTGGACGTCACCAAGTTTCTCCAACCAACTTGGAGCATTGTACCCCTCCTTGGCAGGAGGCACGAGTCTGGTGCATGATAACTTGAACTGCACCAGACCTTCTGGTTCCAGTCGGGACCCTTCTGAGTTGAGGTACTCTGCCCAGTATGCTATGACCTTAGTGATACTGGACTCTGTATGAACACACTAGACTCAAGTTCCGTTGTGCAATACTAAGCCATGTAAAGTATTCCTCGGATTGTACCCACACCTCAGCAGGTTCCAACCTATGAACTGGCACAGCACATAATGAGAATGCAGCCAAGGGTCACACAAGAGAAATTCTTCCCACTCGACCTCAATAAGCCCCCGGCAGAGTCCCGCAACAGTGATCTTTTCACTTCACAAGCTATCTCGGGGTGCAGTGGTCCCCACGAAGAAGGGCCACACACCAGTAACACGAGAAATACGTTGCTACCCCACATGTGGTACGCCTGGTCTCCAGACTTTGTTCCTGGTCTACAGGCACACCACTCCTGCCAGGTGAAGTCTGGCATGATGTACATGCAAACAGAGGAAACCGCTCTCCAGATTTACCAATCACGAAGTAGGTGCCTCTCAGGAGGTCTTTGATGTCCTTGAGACCTCCTCCAGGCCTCTGGGTCCAACCATAGCTGGTCCCACACATTCTGGCCAGACTGGTCTCCCCACTCGGGGAGCACTCGCGCCTGCATCTCCACCCTATCCACACAGTGGTCCGAGGCTCATGGCCCATAGGCACGTCTCAGGGAACCCGCTTCCCACCTTGGAATCTGGCCGACTCCCTGGAGGGTCCACTCCTACCCGGGCACGTCCTTTGGGAGGTGCCCATCTGGCTCCATGACAACCACCGACCCTTCTACCGGGGCCCTGCGGGGACAGGGTAGAGCCCACTCCAGTCTAGTCCCCCTCACGGTATTCCTTTCCTGAGAGAGAGTGCCCATAGGCCCCGCCGACCTACTCAATCAGGCCTTAGACGTGGCCAACGGGGTTGCCAATGGGGGCAGCACATGCACCAGAATTCCCCTTGGCAACCAGGGCCGCAACCTCCTCGGTATCTAATACACTTATCTCATGGGGCTAGCAGGGGGCGGTGCCCTAACCACGTCCTTCTGCCCCTTTAACTTTATCTGCTGTAGGACGAGTGGCTCGCTTCCCTTCTGCCAGACAATGGGGAAGTGTTCAGAGTCCTAAGCCCCGGCACAGGGAGACAGCATAGGCTGGGAGGAAAAAGTGAAACATTTCAGGATTTTTCCCAAAAGAGAGCCATATCCAACAGTTGATAGTGCTTCTTCGTATTTTATGCATTCAAAGAAACCACTCACTATGATTGAAAACATTGATTACTCATAATATATTACAGAGGAAGCTGCCTGTAATCTAAATATGTTTACTAGTGTCAAACCTTAAGGAACCTGGCACTTGCCTTCATTCTTGTTTATGAGGTGAAGAACACCACATACCTATGAGGGACCACTGAAGAACATCTCAAGAACCTTACGGATTACCATATCATTCACCCATTATACATTAAAAAAAATTTTTTTTTACTAAGAGTACAACACCAATAAAACTTGCCTTGTTCATGTTTGCCATCCACTTCTTCCTCCTACATTGAAAGAATATAGAAGGTATATGTAGTTCCTGGTACTTCTTGCTATCCCTGAGTGACAGTACCATGACTGCTTAGGGCATGGGTTCCTATCCCATTACAAATAACTATGAGTGGCACAACCTTGATAAATGTGTTTGTTTTCTATGTATGGAGATAGCTTGCGTCTTGTGAGGGTGGACTGTGCTCTCCTTTGGCTCCATTGGTCGCCCTGCGGGGAATTACTTCTACCTGAACTACATTATTTTAGTAAGAAAGAAATTAAATCTGCATAATATTTACTTACTATTATGAATTTATAATGTGGACAGGCTATGGGAATGAGGAGGATCTACTGAAAGTCTGTAGTAGAAATGTGTGTAAACGCAACCTTGGCATCAATATTTTCTCTTAAAGAGTCCTAACTAGATCATGAGTCATTCTGCAGGTAATAATCAGGACTTGGTCCAATTGTGCCTGAAGAGCTCTCTATAGTCCTTCTCAACGAGGTTGTACTAAAATTGAGAAATGAACTCCGGTGTCTGGGCTTGTATGTTGCCCATGGGGACTACTCTAGTCATCGCTAATGTTTGTATTTCTGAACAGGAGGCAATGGGTACTTACTAATGATGCATAGATAGTAAGCCTAGTATGACTAGCCTATGTGGGCAGGGGGAGGGAGTTACACTCCAAAGAACATTTTGCTAATGGCTTAGGGAGCTTGTAGCCCCCATGAAGCTTTCCTATACTCTGGTGCCTGTCCCAGCACAGAGGAGTAACCCTTTTCAGGAAAATGTTCCCCAGATTAGCAGCATCATAGGGGTGTAAAGCATCAGAGACTGAATTTTAGAAAATGTTTTGTCGGTTTCCTTCTCTGGTGCACCAGAATATTCTCACTTCAGGTAGTTGTCAGACACCCATCCCCCTGACCGAGCACATCCCCATATAATCCTTACCAACAACATTCTCCTCCCATGTAATATGATGTGCTCCGTCCTGTATCCATAGGACACTTACAGTTAACCCAACCAGTCTAAACTGTATCACTGCATTTCCACCTATGGGAACAACAGGACCCTTACTCACAAACGCTTACTCTATATGTGGACTCATACTTACTTAGCCCATCATTCATGAACTCACTTTTAATATGATGAGCTCCGTCCTGTATCCATAGGACACTTACAGTTAACCCAACCAGTCTAAACTGTATCACTGCATTTCCACCTATGGGGACAACAGGACCCTTACACACAAACGCTTACTCTATATGTGGACTCATACTTACTTAGCCCATCATTCATGAACTCACTTTTGCACTTACCCTGCAACAGCACAAATAAGAAGGAAGATTTGAAGTTTGGCAGAGAGGGCAGTCTCAGTTGTAACAGAGACGGATTACTCTCTCTGCGGAATCGAAGATCCACCCACCTGATTTCCAATTGTGTAGACCATATGTGTAAGCCACACAGCCTACTCCGACTGAGTGTGAGCTGTAGAATAGCCAGTTTTTACTGTCCCTTACCACCACGAAAAGACGTGTTAAGGGACAGTAAAAACCTTTAAATGACTGACACTGTGGTAGAAAACTCCCATGGGGTGAGGGTATAGTTTTTGCTTTTCTAAAACAAAATCCCACTGTGGGATTTTATTTGTGAAGAAACCAAAACAAGTTAAATGTTTACTAGGTGGATGACATGTTTGACTGAGCCATCCATCAAAGTTGTAACTTATTGATAGGCGCCACTGTGACTGTAGTTCCTATAAATGACTGGAATTGTCTCGAAGGTTCGGCAGACAGCTCAAAATATGGAGTACAGGTACTCCTTCAGTGCAATGGAATATTTTATTCTGTCGCCCTTAGAGAGTAAATGCTGTACTCGGATGTCTAAATCAGGTCCAAAGGAGCCAAATGTGATCTGCATGATTGGGGGTAATAGTGGAAAATCAAAGCTAATGCAAAGTATGAAGTACTGAAAGATATCAAAGCACTTATAAGTAGTTCGCAATGCAAATTCCACACAATAGGATATGTAGAAAAACCAATTCAATGGTATTTATTCCAATCAAAGTTCATAGTAGAGCCAGTGGTTCATGCCATTTAACATCAAAACAGCTGATACGTTTCGTCACAACAATGACTTTTTCAAGGCTCATTGATATTATGTCACCGCTAAGTTTAATTCTAAGTCCCAAAGTATGTCCTTTGTCATCAAGATATGAATCCATCACTCTGCTAAACTATGTTTTTTTAAAAGAAGTGTAAATCTGTAGGTACATAAATTTGAGGGCACACACAAAAATAATATAGTTCCCTCAATAACTGAAAGAGCATTCATAGTTCTTTTAGCGAAAAAACTGTGCATGGCTGGGGCGTGCTTTAGAGTTACCTTAGGGCACGAATTGTAGTTACTTGATATAACTCTAACTATAACAGGCAAATATCTATGGTTTTGTACATTTAAAATGTGAGCCTAACTATAACATCCCTGTAACCTTTGTTTTTTTAGTGAATTTCTACGTTTTTTAAAGAATTCTATTTCCTAACTATAGAGTCCCTGTAACCTTTGCTTTTTTCAGTGAATTTCTATGTTTTTTTTAACGTATAGTACTTTTCATTACTATGCGTTAATCCAACTACCGCTGCATTTGGCCACAGGGCTGTGAGAGTCTAAGTCTGGGTGTGAGAGTGCATGCATCAGTGTCTGTGTCTGTGCAGGTCTGTGAGTGGGTGCATAAGGGTGACAGTGGCTCTGTGAATGGGTGTGTGAGAGTCTGAGTGGGTCTGTGAGTGGGTGCATGAGTAGGTCTGTGAGTGGGTATGTGAAGGTCTGAGTGGGGCTGTGAGTAGGTGCACAAGGGTCTGGGTGGGTCTGTGACTGTGTGCATGAGTGCCTGACTGGGTCTGTGAGTGGGTGCATAAGTGTCTGAGTGGGTGTGTGAATGGGAGAAAGACATTGAAAGAAGGAGAGAGGAAGACAGAGAGAGTGAGAGGGAGAGAGGTAGAGTTTTTTTAGGCTTTGAAGGATGATGCACTTATAATAAGATATTTCTGAACAAATTGAAAAGAACAATGTATTTGTCAATTAAAAAGAGTGAGATCATCTTTCAGTATGAGCCTTGAACATTTGCAGTTGAAAAGAAATTAAAGGAGGAAAATGATTACAGATGTACCTGGAGTCAAACCCCCAACTCTCAGTGTGGAGGTCTGTGACTGACCACTAGGCCACAGGTTACTACTGGTTGTCCTATGTCAAGACATACCTCTGACATGCAGCCCACAGATTGTGATAGCAAAGAGACATAAATGTTCCACCATTCTGAAGATTTGACAGTCAAAACACTAGTAAATAAAGAGGCACACTGCTATGAAATACCAGGATTTAAACCTTTCAGCTTGTCAGTGACAGTCCAAGAGCTTTACCAGTAGGGCAGAAGTGACTCTGGTCTGGGCTGCATCAAAATGTAACTATAACATTCAAACCAAAGATCTTGCTAGTTTGACTCATTTAAGTATTTGTATAGCGAGACCTTTACAATAAAAATCTCTCTCTTCCATCCCACACTGAGATGGAAGAGAGGGCGAGAAAGTGACAGGACCTGGGAGGGAGCCTCAAGGCCCTGCAGTCCTAGTTGGCTTCCAACGTCCTGTGGGAGCCAGCATTGTTCCCACAAGCAGGGAGCTGCCTTTAATAGCAATGTTTTCATCTGTCTTGCCTGCATGCATACTTGTGTGCAGGGAAGACAGATGAAAACTCATCTTTCTGACAGCAGGGCCTGTTTGATAGCTCCCGCTGTCAGAAACCAGACTCTGTTTGCTTTTGCTTGATGGGAGTTATCAGCTTCCACCAAGCAAAATCAAACAGCTATGTCCCGGGGGTGGGCACCGTGGGACATAGCATGAGCCGGCCCTGGAGGATAGTGGTCCCCATGGCCATCAGTGGCTCCTCGAGGGAGGTAACCCTCCAACAAACATAGCCCGAGGAGGTGGTGGGCACGAGACCGTGTGGGGGGGAGTGCTGCCCCGCATAATATTTCAGTTATGCCCATCGGAGGTGGTGGTCCCCGGGGCGGCAGGGGGCTACACTGCTCATCTCTTTCCATAAAGTCATTGTGGCGAGAGAGGTGCAAACGTATTTTCCCTTTATTATCTCCAAAACTACTGGATGGATTTACATCAAATAAGCAAAAACACAATCTGCTTATGTAAAGCTAGCTTTCTGCCAAATTTGGAATCAACATGGGGAAACTGAACTTTTTGGACTCCCCCCCCCTTTCTTCTCAGCCTCTGCTTGACAGATCACCCCAAAACTTTCCATGCACAATTAGAATCACTGGCACACTTTTTTGGGAACATTTCGGGAAGATTCGTCAAATGGCCAAAGATATAGGCAAGTCAAAAAAAAATTTTTCTATGGAATCATGGTCCTAACTATAACTACCTAGTGGCGACTGCCACTAGGTAATATATATATATATATATATATATATCCATCCAACACATGGCATTTCAGCAAGGACACCAAAACACAAACCTCAATTAAAACAGTGCAGTTGCATGGGTGTTATGTGGCTGCCACAATAAATTGCAGTGCTTTTTCACTGTAGTTGAGGCTCTTGCTTTGGTGTCCTTGCTGGAACACTTTGTGTTGGATTACATCAGGTCTCTCATGTCCGTTAACACAAGCCGCTGTTCACACAGACACACACACATACATCATGGAAGGAGTAAATTTTAGATGAGTGGTCATTTGTATTTGTTGGTCCATGTAAGTCTGTATTTTTAGGTCTGTGTGTGTATATATACGTTATAGGCGCATGTGATGTGTTCTTTGACATATATAGAATATCTGTAGCATGGCACTGAAGGACATATTGTGTATTTGTGGGCACAAGGCAGTATTGATTGACATATGAATAGTACTTTGCCACAAGCTGGCATTGACTGCTAAATGTTTGAAAACAATTGTGCCAATGGCGATATTGACTGCCATGTGATGGGGAATGCCTTGGCACACAGTGGTATTGATTGGCATGTGGATGGGATTCGCTAGTACGCTAATAGTGACTAGCATGTGAACATTACCTAGGCATATTGTAGCATTTGTCCTATATGGGGCACATTAGGACACAGAGTAGCATTACAGGGTATATGTTAGGAAAATACATACCACAAATATCTTAGATATAATTATTTGCATATAGAAAAGACGATGCTTTTCAGTGCAGTCTTTCATTTTTATTTTGTTATATTGACTTGTCATTATAATATTCAAAATATAAAGTGTTATCCATTACAATACATAGTTTATAACTACATTCTTTTTGTAGTGGGACTTTCGGTACAATTTGTAAGTTGCATTTACAATTCTTCCTTTCTCAGAATTGCTTTGCCGACACATGTTTTGCCCATGTGCAATTAATGCTGGACTTTTTCCAGGCAAAAAACAGTAAATCTTTTGTGAGGTTACATTAGCTGAGAAACACTGCAATCAATAGTTATTCCATAAGTAAACTCGGGCATTAATTGCCATGCTGCAACAAAAAATTAATACTGGTGACATCCTGTGTTAAAAGGTGAACAATTGAAGCAAACTGACAACAGAACACTTATTTATTAATCCACTTAATACTAAATTGGCTCCAGGATGGGATATATTCCTACTGGGATGGTACTCAACTATATGAGAAAAATAAGCAATATGTCTTGGATAATCGGGCTTTTTTCATACTGATAACACTTACAACTAGTGTAGGGAAAATATTATGTTATAGAAGTACATGTGCCCTAATCTGGTGCGTGTAAATTGTAAAGAGAATTGCTCAATCTGGAAAAGGTAGAAGAAAATTGATACTTGAATATTCAAGAGGACCGTCCGATCCCGAAGGGTCGATCTTTGTACTAACTACTTTATCAGCCTGTCAGTTGGATCTCACGTGGTCCTCGGGTGATGTGAGAGGTAGTTGTGGCCATCATTTTGATACAAAATCTGTGTCAGAAACAGTGTGGTTAAACTGACTGAGGTTACTCATACTCACAGCTGTTTTTCCGGACATCTGAATAACAAAGGGGTAGTGAAGTATCAATGCCCTCTCTGATTTAAAATTCAGGTATAATGGTGTGGTATGGTGACAAATAATGAGCAACATGGTGGGTGACATTAAATATCAGGTCTCATTTTATTAACAAGCATTTGCAATGCAATGGGTGTCCCGTTTGCTCGAGTTAGAGCTACCGGCGTTGTTAAATTCCTAACTGGACTTTTCTTGTGACTTAAATTGTAAAATGAAAAATAAAACAGTTGACATAAGCAAGCCGATTCAAAGTGCCATGGCTGCCATGAGCACGAGCACGATGGAAAGACACAAAAGAAAAAATAGGTTAGCTTCCAGTCAAACATATCAGCAAGCATGCAATTATCCATGTACCAGGGTCAATGGCCAAGGCGGTAACAAAACTGCCCCACGGAGGGACAAACGTAAAGCATTTACCAATGATAACAAAGGATTTTTGAAAGGCAAGCTCATGAACGAGTGATAGTGATGGGGGTGCGCTGGGCGTGGTTAAAAGCCCACAGAAATTACAACACATTAGAGCACTTGTGCACTCGACCTAAAAACAGTGAGCCCTCCAGCTTGGATGTATAGCTTTGTAAAGGTCGCATACACATAATGGTTTAATGTGAAATCAAGGTGTTGGGAAAGGCCACTTATTGGAAGTAAGGCATGCTAAGGTTTGGTGTATACTGTTTGGTGTAGATGTAAACGTTAATAGAAATATAGGTCCAATGTACAGGGAAATAATAGCAGAGTACCTATGCCTGGTTAGAAAAGCATAGGGTAGAAAGTGGAATTTACATTTGTGGGATTTTGTATTATTGTTTACATATCAGTTATATATTAAGTCAGTGATAGATTATTTTTAAGTTCAAACATTGTAACCACAATGAAGCAATATTGCCTCTGACAGTAAACATATCATGGGCATGGATTTTCAGTAACTAAATTAGAGTAACGTATACACTGCAATGAACAGATCTTAAATAACCAATACCCCTTCCATAATTCAAGTTCTATATTTATACCAGACAACTTGGTTGCCAGCCTTTCGTACACAACATAAAACAAACCTTAAACTCCAAAACAAGAAGTCAGACAGCCTGATCTAAATAAAAACACATTGTTGTCAAAAATTGCAATCACACTGGTGAAAATTATCAAGAACCAATTTAGGCCATGGAAGAAAAGTTCCTATTATAGAAAGTCATTTAAACTAAAGATCTAACGAGGGTACTTGGCAGCTAGGTGTGCAAAGAGGAGTACTTGGGTTGGCAATTAGACCAAAAACGTTATCAGTGAACAGCAGCTGGGGAGGCAAGCAGGAGTTATTGGGGGTGTCATAATCGGGGGAAACGATTTAATACTATGTAGGTGAGCATAGCCTTAAAAACACAAAACAAAATTAGATGTCGCTGGTAAAACACAAATTAATGGAAACAAGAGAACTAATTGTGGATGATCATATTCACTCAGGTTTTGTTCCATTCGAAGAAGACCTGTTTTGAATAGGTAAGACAGGAAACATTTGTTATTCAGACACTTTGGGAGAGTGAAGCAGTGAGACAAGTTACAGTTATGATTTTACAGAGAGAAGTGCTTCTCTATAATGCCTCGGGTAGCTTGCCTTTTCTGCTACCAATGAGGAACAGACACTATTCCCTGCCCATTACAGCATATGTATCCTTTTCAACATATAAAAGTATTATTGTCAAACAAAGCCTGACCCTGCCTTGTCCCTCCTTTGAGCTATTGCATTGTTCCGTAGGTTTTATCATTGTTCTTGCTCAGCATTTGGGACCACTGGTGATTGTAATGTTTATTTTCTTATATCTCATTGCCCTCCACCAATACTCACATTCCTCTCAAAACGTTTGCAATTTTTTCAGAGTTTGATGTTTCTTCACAGGGAAAGCTAGTCATTACATTCAAATGAGCCATCTTAATGGGATTGCTGTTTGGTACTGGATCTGCTAAGCCGAAATAGCTTTGCTCAATTTTGCCATGTTCCTTGAAACAGAATGATGGAATTTATTAGTTGCATCTTTGTCATTTTCCTTGAAACAGAATGATGGAATGTATTAGTTGCATCTTTGGGATGAGAATAGTATTGGCATAGGTGCAAAAACCTGACAATTTAGTAGGACCACTTAGAGGAATAAGTTGTGCAGACCCATGGTCAATCCGTTTTCTCACTGGCGTTGAATGGGTCAGCACTGTCTGGGTTAGACAGTTAATGTGTGCCACTGTTGGCATAATATTTATAGTTTGGTTTGTCACTGGGGTTTTAGACTCTCTTCCCCAACCTAATTCTTCCGGGAGTCTAGTATTATTTTGTTCGGGTAAGCAATTCTGCTCAACAAATTGGTGTAACAGGGGTCATCTGAATGTGACTGAGACTGAACTTTGCTCTTTTTAGTAGAGAAGTACCCTCTGTGAGACAGGCACATCTTGGAGGCTCTGTCCTGCAAGACCTGCTCTTCCATATTTTAGGCCGGGCTAGAGATGAAAGATTGCATGTTTTGCTTGGTTCTTCCATGCTTTTGGCTTATTCTTCTGTGCACTTATTTCTGAGCATGCACATGGAAGAGTACATACTTCTCTCTCACATCCTCATTCTCTCTTCCACTTGCTTCTTCTCCAGCCTCCTTCTCCATCTCTGATATTTCCAGACAATGTCAACAATTGTCAGACTTGACTGCATGTGTTATCCATAGCTAGGGTCTTTTCTAAATCTAAAAGACCCACAGCATGCACGTCTGGGCTTCTTAGTTAGGAATCCAGAAAGAGTTTATGATTATTATCAGTAGATTTCCCTCTGTACAGAACATAGCTGAAGGAAGTTGACAAATGAGCTCGTCCGCATGTTGGAATCACTTTATGCTCATTATAAGGGTTAGGTTTCTCTTTGTCCTCTTTTTAAACCCACAAAGAAGCACTTGGCAGAAAAGGTCAAAGATGATTTGTTAGTTTTGAGCACACTTCACTGTCCTCTACAGTGGCGTAGGCAGCTCCTGCAGCCCAAGATGAGGTACTCTGCTTTCTGCTGGTCGTCGCCATTTTAAAGAATGGGCTGTAACAAGATGCCAGTTTTCTTCTGCTCACTACTGTGCTGGGCTGATTGGAAATCCATTTGAAAGACCAAATACCAAGCTTTGCCACCAGCTTTGCTGCTTCAATTAGCTTCAAAGAGCCTCTCAGTACCTCAAGAGTGATTCCCCATGTGATCCCAAACATGCACTGTGCTTGCAACTACTTCCATCATGGAAAGAACAGCTTTCCTTATAGTGAGGCCATGATATGATTGTTATACGGCTCTAACATTTAAAAAACTAAGGGGCAGATTTAAGAGCCCCCAGCGCCTCCTTGCCCCACATTAGCTTAATTGTTTTTACGCTAATGTGGCCCAACGAGGCCAAAATCACAGCGCTAACTTTACAAAGTGGCATAATACATACATTGCACCACCTTGTAACCCCTTCCGCCACATTATGCCTGCACCAGGCATAATGTATGCTAGGGGGAGTTCATACATTAGGGTGGCTGAAAAAATGGTGTAAAGAAATCTAAAATATTTATTTGCGTAATTTTTTTCAGCATTTTTAACACCTGCTCAGAGCAGGCGTTAAAAGGGGGCATGCGATTGTTTTCAATGGGCTCCTATGTACTGTTCAGGGTTAGCGCCACAAATTCTGAGGCTATTGCCAACGCTATTGCCCCCTACCTTGCACCATAGTGCACTGTATTTTAAATATGGCGCACACATGGTGGCGTTAGGGGGCACAAGAGGCTGCAAGAAAAGTGGCGCTACATGTCATGTAGCGCCACTTTTCTTAAATCTGGCCCTAAGTTTGGGGAGGTGAATAAGAAAACCAAGGTGAAACAAGGGAAAAACATTGAGCAAAACTGCACGACCTCTGTGATCCACCGCCATCAAAGCTCTATCAAACTGCAAGGCTTCACTGACTGTAATGCAAATAAATGTAGTATAATCCTTCTCTCTTACCTCGCACAGCACCATACTGGCAATAACAACTGGAGGATTTTGCATCTATCGAGTCTACTGATAGTGTCTAGCTCTGGCTCGCAGCAGGATCTCAGCTGCGGCCGGAATCTAAGGCATTGAATTAAATCTTAGCAAAACACAAACGCTGTAGGATAGCGTAAGTGGATGGACGGAATGCGGAACCAATCAAACATTCACCCCCAGTCACAGATCTGGGTTTAATCCATCCATTATTTTGCTCACCATGCCACCCCAGTTTGGACCCAGCCATATGCAAATCAGTCTTGACCCTGTTCCTCATGGGAGCAGTCCAGCCCGAACTGCCAGGCCAGGTTTCCCTGGACCGGAAACAAGCATCCTGGGACCAGTTTCGGGGTTTCACCCCTCATCAGCCAGGCTAGCTTGAATCCAGTGGCACGGTGAGCCCGGGACCCACGTCATATTTTGTTCTGGTGTAATTATTTCTTTAAAAACGCAAATCTTTATGTTCTTCTTTACAACCTCATATGGCAACGTCAGCCCAAAGTCTTAAATAAATAATTATTCCATAACCAAGAACGACTTTCAGAAGAGCATCAAATCTTTGTAAACCCGCTCATTGATACTTTAGCACCTCTTCTTTACTCAGGTGTCCGACCTGATAGGTTTGACTGCGTTCAAGTGTATCCAGCTTTGCACCCTAGCTCATCTCGAATGGCCTAACCAACACTGTCCTCTACATGGAGTCGTTCTTTACCCCACGACACTGTGACGTGATACACTATTTCAGAGACATATATGGCACTAACCTGGTGATCGCAGATACCTCTTGTGTCTAGAAATAGACTCCCTTGCAACTCACCAGACCGAACTGACAGAAAGTATCTGGTATTTCAAGGATTTCTCCTTACAGGATGCGACAATCCAAATTAATATTCAAGTAGTAATCTTCTACGCCTTACAGACTGACTGATCGTCTATACATCGATGCACACTTCATAAGAACACGGGTGTTTTGATAACTTGAAGGTAATCGTTTTCCTAGCACTTGTTACAAGTATGGTAGAGCGCACACACTGCTCCCAAAATGCAATTACTCACTGCTATCTCATGTTGTTTTCATGAAGCTTAAGTCCCATACAGGGAGTGCAGAATTATTAGGCAAATGAGTATTTTGACCACATCATCCTCTTTATGCATGTTGTCTTACTCCAAGCTGTATAGGCTCGAAAGCCTACTACCAATTAAGCATATTAGGTGATGTGCATCTCTGTAATGAGAAGGGGTGTGGTCTAATGACATCAACACCCTATATCAGGTGTGCATAATTATTAGGCAACTTAACAAAAAACAAATATATACCCATTTCAATTATTTATTATTACCAGTGAAACCAATATAACATCTCAACATTCACAAATATACATTTCTGACATTCAAAAACAAAACAAAAACAAATCAGTGACCAATATAGCCACCTTTCTTTGCAAGGACACTCAAAAGCCTGCCATCCATGGATTCTGTCAGTGTTTTTATCTGTTCACCATCAACATTGCGTGCAGCAGCAACCACAGCCTCCCAGACACTGTTCAGAGAGGTGTACTGTTTTCCCTCCTTGTAAATCTCACATTTGATGATGGACCACAGGTTCTCAATGGGGTTCAGATCAGGTGAACAAGGAGGCCATGTCATTAGATTTCCTTCTTTTATACCCTTTCTTGCCAGCCACGCTGTGGAGTACTTGGACGCGTGTGATGGAGCATTGTCCTGCATGAAAATCATGTTTTTCTTGAAGGATGCAGACTTCTTCCTGTACCACTGCTTGAAGAAGGTGTCTTCCAGGAACTGGCAGTAGGACTGGGAGTTGAGCTTGACTCCATCCTCAACCCGAAAAGGCCCCACAAGCTCATCTTTGATCATACCAGCCCAAACCCGTACTCCACCTCCACCTTGCTGGCGTCTGAGTCGGACTGGAGCTCTCTGCCCTTTACCAATCCAGCCACGGGCCCATCCATCTGGCCCATCAAGACTCACTCTCATTTCATCAGTCCATAAAACCTTAGAAAAATCAGTCTTGAGATATTTCTTGGCCCAGTCTTGACGTTTCAGCTTGTGTGTCTTGTTCAGTGGTGGTCGTCTTTTAGCCTTTCTTACCTTGGCCATGTCTCTGAGTATTGCACACCTTGTGCTTTTGGGCACTCCAGTGATGTTGCAGCTCTGAAATATGGCCAAACTGGTGGCAAGTGGCATCGTGGCAGCTGCACGCTTGACTTTTCTCAGTTCATGGGCAGTTATTTTGCGCCTTGGTTTTTCTACACGCTTCTTGCGACCCTGTTGACTATTTTGAATGAAACGCTTGATTGTTCGATGATCACGCTTCAGAAGTTTTGCAATTTTAAGAGTGCTGCATCCCTCTGCAAGATATCTCAGTATTTTTTACTTTTCTGAGCCTGTCAAGTCCTTCTTTTGACCCATTTTGCCAAAGGAAAGGAAGTTGCCTAATAATTATGCACACCTGATATAGGGTGTTGATGTCATTAGACCACACCCCTTCTCATTACAGAGATGCACATCACCTAATATGCTTAATTGGTAGTAGGCTTTCGAGCCTATACAGCTTGGAGTAAGACAACATGCATAAAGAGGATGATGTGGTCAAAATACTAATTTGCCTAATAATTATGCACTCCCTGTACAAATGAATAAATTCCTTCTTGTTGACAACTATGTACTACATGGATTAAATAATGTATTTTTCTGTAATCATTTTTCTTCAACTGTTCCCTTTTTAACTCTACCTTTCCATAGTGTCATTGCTGTCTTAAACTCAGGCAACTTAAACTCTTAGAGTGTTTAACACGACTGGCTCATGCGCGTCTCACAGAATTTATTCTCACTAGGGTATTATCTGGAGCAGCGCTAACAACTTATTTTACAGCATTTTCCTTTGGAACAGCCTAGCATTACCTGTAATGTCCAAGACACGCTATGGCAAAGACATTCTCTGAATGGAAGAACTGCAAATTCAACTTTTAGGCTGTAGCAAAATTTCCAATACAAAGTATTTATACATATAAATATGAATCCTTCATTTTTTTCTTTTTCAAGTACTAATACGAAGTAGGTAGTAGATACGCTTTTTACGGCCCTACCTACTTCCTTTCCCTCATTTACTCATCCATTCCAACTCTCATCTTATTCACGTGACATCCCAATTTGGCCAGCCAGATGCTGCCAAGTAGCAGTTCACTCCTTCAAATACTGCAGTATCATTATAATAAGACCTAAGCATCCTGACGGCCACTTCACAACCAACTATGGATGTCACCACTGAGCTCCACTCCCTAAATTATTTCTGAGCCAATAAGGATGGGTTTATATCAATAAGGACACTGTCATCCAAATACAGACACTAAGCCATAATTTACTTATAGCAGACACATGATGCATGGAAGTGAAGAAACAGTCTTGGTCAAAGCTCAAGGAGGTCCAGGAGCCACTTGAGTAACTTTTTTCACACTCAGTAGAAGACACATCACTGAAGCCAGTTCATGCTATTGCAAAATCAACAGAAACTCAGCCTCCAGCAGATACATCTTCAAGGCCACACCCAGACCCCTATATTGAGCACTTCACAGGGAGGTGCAAAATACTCTACAACTTCATCAAATAAACTTGATAATATCATGAAGCACATTAGTACCACCAAAACATAACACAAGTTTGCAAACTGGTATAGTCACTGCACAAGAGTCAGTTGGAGCCCCCATCCTAAAGATGTTCATGCTACAGTTGGCCCAGCTGTCTGCCTCTTGACGAACTTAAAATTGCAAAAGGGTGGTCTCCAAATGAATATTTAAACTTTTTTGAGAAGACTGGCTTTTATGACACATGACAGTCTGGTTTCTGTCCTGTAAGAGGCAGTAAATAGTGCTTTTTTGCCTTTCAAGACTATTCTGCCACCCTTGATGCCACAGACCAGGTGTCTCCAACCAGTCAATTGCAAGCTACCAAGAGCTCCCAGACACATTAGGAGTAACTCGCAAACCTGAGTTCATTTTTAAATAAGCACATGTCACACTTGTCTTTTAAAGTTCAGGGAAGGTTGTGTTTACTTTATGTTATTATCATCAGGCTGCAGGAAGCACAGCCTTATAATGAGTAGTGTTCAATCAGATTTATGGTCCACGCTGGGGCATGGAGGTGAAGAACTGAAGCACGGAATTATTTAACTTTTCAATAAAAGTCCTTCTCAACTCAATATAGGAGTGTGAGAAACAAATTATGTTTCTGAATGCTTTTAAATGGGAGAAAATTAAAATGAAAAGTTACCTTAATGATTAACTCTTAATTTAATTTTTTTCCCATTTCAAAGTGTCGCATTTACAAGCAGCAGGCCTTTTCCTCCCAGTGATAGGTAGACACTGTGCCATATCTATAATGGAAAAATAGTCATTTTTTTAAATAGGAGAAATTTAAAGTGAAGAGAACTTTTTCTATGAAACATTAAGCCTTAATGTATTTCTTCACTTTCAATTAAGCCAATTATGTCTTAATGTTTTATGAAGCATGTGTCTTCATATAAAATTCCTCCCATTTAAACAAATGTACTTTTATTTTATTAATATGTCACCATATCTACAGGCCACTGGGAGCAAGATGCCTGGTGTTTGTAAATGAGACTCTTGGAAATGGGAGAAAAATTAAATGATGCGTTTTATGGACTCCATATAAACAAAGTTAACTCTTCAGTTAAGTTTGAGAAATTTAAAGTGCAAGAAAAATGTCCCATGTTCTGAATATTTTTTGCAGAGCATCTTTCTGCACTTTAAATTTCTCCCATTTAAAAAATGGTTTCATGTTTGTGTTATACTATAATGGTGCCACATATGGAGAAAGGTATGTCCTGTGCCACAAGTACATACAACACAGTCTCTCAGTCACGCATACACATATATCCCATTCATACGCACACGTATCCATACTTCCCTAAAGACTACGCTCTCACTGACACACATGGCAGTTCAGTCATAGTGCCCCTAGCCAAAGTATTTCGTTCAAACCATAGTACAGATCTCTGTGGACATTAGGCTTAAGGTCAATTAAGCTGGACGTGGGGCATCCGGTAATAGTACGCGAGTTGCTTAGCCTTCCGTAGCTCACAATGATTTTCGCTGATCAGAAGTAGCTTTCACTACAGAAAAAGTTGTAGACACCTGCCATAGACTATTCCATCCTTATCCATCACACCACCTGTACTGGAATTTAAGGCACCCTTCTCCAAAGGTTCCATACTGTCTTTGAGTGCAGGAACTAGCCCTTCAACTCAGGTACTTCCATATCAGTTGCAAGTTTCTACAGAGAAACACAAGATATCCTCCATGCTCTTTAATGTTTACGTGCAGCCATTTACAACAATCATTAAACTGTATGGGTTCACATTCTATTCATATGCATATGACACCTAGGGCCCAATTTAAATGCTAGTGGCATGTATACTCCATCGCAACAGAGTATAGGTATAGCCAACATAAAGGTCCACATGCCCGATTTAAATGCAGACGGACCTTCAGTTTGGTCACAGCGGTGACTAATCCATCACAGCCATAGCCAAACCTCTACATTGGCCTGACAGAGTAAGGGGCGCCAGAAAAAAGGCTACATGTCCACCAGCCCAATCAGGATGGGTGAGCATGTAGCCATTTTTTTGCTGTCTGTCACTGCCAGGCAATCCCAGGGGACAAGGGACAGTAATATAATGCTCTCTTCCCCGGCCATCAAAGATGACTCTCATGGCGAGGGGAGCGTTATTTTTTATTTTCAAAAAGAAAATTTTGTCTCTGGATTTTTTTTTTTTATAAAAAAATATAAAACTGTATTGTGCTGAATGGCGTCATGTTGCCGCAACCTTGCACCAAATACTGACATGCCCATCAGTGGCGGCCCGTCCTTTAGGGCGGAGGGGCCAAGCCCCCCCCACCTTTTGCCCCTCATGAAGAGTGTCTGTCAGGCTGAACAAAGGCCAGCCTGACAGACACTCTTCATTTTCAGCTCAGACAGCCAGGCGTGAGCCATGCGCAATTTGCGCAGACTCCTGGATGCCTGAGCTGAACTTTGCTGGGCTGAGGAGGTCACAGCTCCTATGGGCGTGACCTTCTCGACTCAGCAAAGGTGCCTCGAGGCCCTCCCCTGGGTGATGATGAAAGTGTCACATATTGACACTCACCCTGGGCGCTTCAGGTTTAATCCCTGAAACACCCAGGGCGAGTGTCAATCAGTGACACTTCGTCACAGAGTGGGGTGGGGTCAGCAGTCTCACTGACCCCATCCCACTCTGTGACAAGGCTAGGACTGCTGCCTTCCCTCATTAACTGAGGGAAGGCAGCAGTCCCAACCCTCATGGGACCTGGAGGCTGAAGGTAAGTGTGTGTGTGTATGTATGTGTATGATGCTTTAAATTGAATGTTTGGTGCGCTTGTGCATGTTTGAGTGTTATGAGTGTTGTTAATGGATGTGCGTGCATGTGTGAAAGAATGAGTGTGTGTGATCTTTTAAAATGAATGTTTGGTGCATGCGTGCATGTTTGAATGTTATGAGTGTTAATGGATGTGCATGCGTGCGTGCGTGTGTGAAAGAATGAGTGTGTGATGTTTTAAAATGAATGTTTGGTGCGTGCGTGCATGTTTGACTGGTATGAGTGTTGTTAATGGATGTGCGTGCGTGCGTGCATGTCTGTGTGTGAAAGAATGAGGGTGTGTGTGTGCTTCGCGCCCGCCCCCCTCCCTCCTAAAGCTGACGACCGCCACTGATGCCCATTGACAGGAATTGCTGTGACAGCTCTTCCTGCCAATGCTTTATAAATGATCTCCTACTTGGCAGTCATTTATACATTTCACAGGCGGTCCCTCTGCCATGGGGATGGAGTACCTTACTCTGTCCCCATGGCTAAATAGCGGCCCATTCATCATTATATGAATGTGGCCCCTAGGTTTCTTTTTATCAGTAACAAGGATCTACCAGCCATCAGAATGGGTTTCCAAACTGCCTATTGGACATTTATTACTGGATGCGCAACAACCTACTAAAATTGAATTTAGACAAAACCAATGTCATGTTGGTCCGTGTCAGAGAGCCAATCTGAGCTTCCACAGTGTAGCCTCTAGACCAGAATTTGACCCAGTGGTCCCACCTGCTTCATTAATGAAGAACCTGATTTCATCTTTGACAATAAGTTTGCCCTTGCCAGACAGATAACCCTGTGGCATCTGCTTGGTTTTTTTTTTTTATCAGTTCCAACTGTAGAAAAAAACTTAAAAACTGTAGAACGTGTACTCAAATTGCGAAAACAAATATATACTGCTTGTTAAAGAGATAGTCTGTCTCTTCTATCAGACCACAATTACAGCCATTTTCTTTGAAAACTGCACTTTGAAATGCACAATTTGATCCTTTTTAACTATTTTTTTCAAGAATGTCCTGCCTATTTGTTGAGAGGACAAGCAGCCATCAAGGTATCCCTGGTAAAGGGAGTATAAGTTGAAATGATTATGTCAACAGTAACGAAGGTGGAGTAAACACTGCCCACATGCAGCAGATCAGCTCAGTGGCGGCTGGTCTGCATTTACGGCGGGGTAGAGCAGGATGAGGGGGGATAAAATAATAATATATTTTTAAAAGGCACTTACCTGACGTGACGGGTCTCCCTTTCTCTTATAGTGTCTCCCTCATCGTGGCTCCGGCTCGGGGACCAGGAAACAGTGCTACCAAATCCTGACGCTGGTTTCATGCTGTTAAATAGCATGAAACCAGGGTCTGCATTTGTGGGAGCGGCCTCTCACAGCACTCACCAGAAGGCTGGAGGCATGTGCTTTTCTTAACCCAGCTGTCTTAAAACAGCTGAGTTAGACAGCTGGGTTAGAGAAGTTTAAAGTGCGCATGTCAGGCTGGTCATTGCAATAGAGACCTGCCCCTGCCCTCCAATGGGGGGGGGGTGAAACATGACTCATAACGATGCTCAGGTACTAGAAGGTGAAGTCGCATATGGCAGACGAGACAGGTTGGAGACCGGCCCTTCTGTGGTCCTGCTGGAGCGATACCTCTCCAATGTACAGACATCTGATATATACCAGTAGATGATTATCAACTATGTTGATTAAGGGAGAAAAATACACATGTGAAGTTTAAATTTAACTTTCTATTATTAGTCAACTGAGGTTATAAATTGAAAACCTGGTTGAGAAATCTGCGCTTAGTATTCTCTATACCAGTGAGTGGAATTCTCACCTGTCATTGTTCAACAGATGCTTTGGAAATTTGTGGTGGGAGAGGTTTGTGGTTGGTTTGAATCACAGATGTTGACGCTTAGGAATTCAAGACTCTATCCATGTTTCCTCAGTGATTGTGCCTTGATTTGCCTTACAGTCAAGCAAGAGCAACATATCCGAGGTGCAGAACCCCATGCACTTTATGTACCTCTTGTGAACTGTTAATGGCGTTCTGAACAACATTAAACATACAGCATTATTCAAAGTTTTTAAACAATGCAACCCAAAGGTTTTGATGCTCTAGGAGACACACCTGGCAGGAAACAAATGCTATTTCCTAGCTAAATATGGGTAATCATGTAATATTCCATCTCGGCTCTGTCAGGGCTTAAGGGGAGAATCGATCCTGTAAAAACACGAATTTCTTTTGATATGGCTGTTAAGTTACGACAGTGACACTCTTGAATGTATATGATAAACCGTCTATGGCTACAACGTTTCTATGTCTGCTTAAAACATTTTGTTGGACACGCCCCTCGCCCTCACACTAATTAGGAGGGATTTTGGTGGGTTGATTGAAAGGTCCAGCAATAGACAGCCCCTCTCTTCAGTCAATGGAAACTCCAGGCCTTAAGAGGCCTCCACATACTTATATAACCTTTGTGATACATGCCACTATTAGCATTACCACCCTGCACTGCGACAATGCACCCTATTTTCCGAGGCACATAGATGTTTCTCTGGCATAGGCTATTTCCTTGTCCATATAGCTGAAGTTGAGCTGGTTGCCAATTGCCAGGCGCACCCATGTGATATTTCGGACCAGTCCTCAATAGAGCTTACGATAGGGAGTCAAACAATCAGAGAGCAGAGCATGTGGTGACTTAACGTATGGTGGCTGACCAAAAGGAAGTCAGAACACCTACCAGAGAAGAAATAGCCCAATACTTTACCAACAACACAAATCAATAAAATCCCTTATAATATTACGGGAGGTCCTTAAACCTGCAGTGAGGGGAATGGCCATGGGAATCATTTCCCACAAGTGACAACCAGCAGGGAAACAGGCCGGTTAAGAAAAACAATTCTTGAACATGAAAACATTGCCAGGCGAAGTAATCAGAGGATGTCCTCCAAGAACTGAAACTGAAGGAATCAGAGGATGTCCTCCAAGAAATTAAACTGAAGGAATCAGAGGATGTCCTCCATGAACTGGAACTTATCAAACTTAAATACCAACAAATTTTTCCTTACGATGCCAGTGAGATGTGGAGGGCCTCTTAATGGAGCCTGCACAAACAGGGTGATACAACTGGAAAGCTACTACACTGAAGTAGGTGCAGAGAGACGTAACGGACATGTGGGAGGGATCTCGAATGACACCAGGAGGCTTCTCACTGACCTACAGGCAATGGCTCAGACATTTTCTTTGTTTTTATCATAGACTGCACAGCCCACCAGAGCCAGTTTCACGGAGCAACATTCAGACCTTCATGAACATTCTTCCCTTTCCAGTCTGTGCCGCTGTGACCGAACCTCCGTAGATGATGTAATTACAGTAGACAAATAGATTGAAGCTATTAACTTGAATCACAAAAAACCTCCCGTACCTAACAAATTCCGGTCAGCTTCATTTTAGGGATTTTGGGGCCCCAGGGAAAGAAGTATTTTCAGGGGACCTCGTTTGGAACATCTTTGAACCCTTAACGGCTAACTAAAGTCCTGGGATGCCAAACAATATTGAATTTTACGTTACAGGTTGAGAGCCAGAAATACACAAAAATGAAATGGAGAGAAAGTTCACTCTCCCAGGGGGCCCTTGGAAGGTGGGGACTCTGAGCAATTGCCCACTCAGATTCTTTAATCTTTTGCCAGAGCTCTCAGTCAGCCTCTTTACGCACTGTTTACCACTGCTCGAGAAGAAAGTGCCCTTCCACAAAGCATGTGCGAAGCATCCTTCAAACCCTACCTCCCCACTGCCAACTGTGATTGATATAGACGAATTTCATGAATTAATACTGAACTAAAATACTGGCCAAAATATTGACAAAACACCTTCTAAATGTGATTGGATATGTAGTCCATCAAGGCCAGAGTTGTTTCATGCCCAATTGATCCACCATTCAAAAAATAAGGCACTTTGTTAATGCCATGGCTCTGGCACATAAACCTTGCTTGTGCCTTTGGTCTACTTTCGAGATGGCATTTAATATCTATTTGCTCTCCAGTGAGGAAGACGTTAGGTCCAAACTCTATAACTTGTATATGCCTAATATATACGACTGCAAAGGCCAGGGTAGGATCAAGGAGTATGTTGTCTGATCCATTTCCAACGAATAAGGGCTATCACGAACAATGTCCCCTAACTTCTTTCTATGGTGATGGAACGCCTGGTGGCATGGCTTTGACAGAATGATGAAATAGAGCGCTGTCAGTGGACTCCAGTGTTTGAGTACAAAGTAGCATTGTACCGTGATGACTTATTGATATATGTGGTGCACCTTGCTGTTTGGGCCCACAGATGGAATGGGTTCTCAACAAGTTTGGTCTTATGTACAGAATGAAGAGAATCAGCAGCATGGATGAACAACACTGTTCTTTTGATGGCTGGTCTAAAGAGAGGATTCCACTACAGGAATGCGCTCCCTCTTTCCCTGATGAGCAGAATAGTCTTCATTAAAATGATGACATATCGCAGGACCCTTTACATTTTGCAGAATTAATCTATTAGTCTCCCTCTTTTTTTAATTGAATGACTTCCTTGGTGCTCTCTTTCCTTTCGCAACATAAGATCTCACAGTATCCACAGTGCAGAGTTTCAGATCTCCATATGATGCAGGATGGCATCCATGGCGTGATTTCTCCTTACTTTTTGCCTTCTGACCTCCTGTTTTTCTGACTTCATTTGTGCAGGCGTTAGGATTCTGTGCACTTAACAACTGCTAACAACTGCTAAAGTGCCGGGGCTCTGTACTCTGAAATATTATTATACTGGCTTCTCCACAATTAACTTATTTAATGTATTTTTTAAAGCCTTAGTAAAGTGCACTACATGTGCCCAGGGCCTGTAAATTAAATGCTGCTGGTGGGCCTGCGGCACTGATTGTGCCACCCACTACAGAAGTTCTTTAAACGTGTCTCAAGCCTGCCTCTGCAGACCCTGCATGTGCAGTTTTAAACTGCCATTTTTACCTTGCAACTGTACCCACTTGCCAGGCCAAAACTTTTTCCTTTTGATTACATATTTCACCCCTTAGGTAGGCCCTGGATAGCCACAAGGGCAGGGTGCAGTGTATGTAAAAACATGGACATTTACTTTTAACTTTAACATGTCCGGGTAGTGAAAAACGATTAAATTCGTGTTTCACTACTGCAAGGCTTATCTCTGCAATAGATTAACATTGGGGTCACCTTAAATCAACCTTTAAGCGTACTTTCCAATTGGGAAAAGACAGAAATTTGGAGTTTGATGTCTCTGGATTTTCAATTTAAAATCACAACTTATGGCGAAGTCGAATTCTAAATTGTAAGTCTCAAAATACCACTTTTCAAAAGTTGGCATTTTCTTACCTTAACCATTCTGTGCCTCTGCCTCTCTCTAAGTACACATCTGGGTTGGGTGACAGCTGGGGTATGTGCATTCCCTCTAGACACTCATACAGAAATGGAGCTGGGGTGTGACATTTGCATCTTAATGGGCCATCACCAGGCTGATGAGTCTTCCTGGGCTGGATAAGAGGGAGGAGCTGACACTTGCTCCTGAATAGGGAAGTTCCTCTTCCCACACAAAGGGCTGCATAACCCCCTTGTAGAGTGTCTGGAGCCAGAGAAGAAGGTCAGTGATTTTGTGCACTTCAAAGGCCTATCTTTGAAGTCTCCCCCACTTCAAAGACTCAACTGGGTATAAGTATTGGACCCCAAACGCCACCAAATCAGTACACTTCCGAATCTGAAGGACATTCTGCCAGGAAGAAGGACTGCTGTGCTTCTAGAAGAGACTGGCACTCTGCTCAGCTGCACTGCTGTGTGGGCCTGCTGCCTCTTGACTGGGAGTGAGAAGGACTGGACTTTGGTCACTACATCCTCTAGAGAACGGAGGGCCTGATTTATAGTTTGGCGGACGGGTTTCTCTGTCACAAACATGATGGATATGGATATTGTGTCCACCGTATTACAAGTACCATAGGATATAAGAAACATTAATATGGCGGACCAGATACCTGTCACTTTTGCGACGGAGTAACCCTATCTGACAAACTCTAAATCAGGCCCTAAGTGACTCTGGGGGCTTGCTGGCTTTCCCTCTGTTCTTGCAGGCTCAGGGACATCAAAGTCTGCCTGCAACTGTGCTCCTGCTACTGGAATCTACCATCTGTGAGTCCTACCATTGCCTGAGGTGCCAATCCAGCCCTGAGCCTTTAGGGTGGGTTTTGCAGCTATTTTTCTGCAAAAATCGATGCATCCAAGCCGTTGCACCGATCGGAACCGATGCAGTGCCCTCCGACGCCGATTCATTGCGGATTCAACGATGCGGAACCCAACTACGAGGTTCGATGATGACGCAGCACTAATCCGAGGACACCGCTGGCCGCCTCTCTGTTGATGCATCACATACATCTTAATGAAGTTCGACGCTGACACAGGACCCAGCTGTGAGGCTTAACAATGATGCATCTACTCAACTTGGGATATCGGAACTGATGCTTCGCCTTCGCATCACTCCTCGACGTCAACACTTGATCCATTAAAGGTACTTTTTCAGTGGGCTCTGTATGAGTCCTGCAGCTGGCCTGCCCTCCAATTGCAGGCAGCCTGAACTTTGGACTTGCCCTGGTCTAGTGCAACCTCAAGTACCCATTTAGCACTATTGACTTTAAAGCACTACTTTGCAGTTTGTTCTTTAAAAATGTGTATTGCAGAATATACTTATTTGTTTTTTGTTGTTTTGGTTTTGTTTTACTCAGATAAATATTCCCTATTTATCTAAATTGGTGTGGTGTTTTTCACTATGTTACTGTAATTTAAGTGCTGCACAGTTAAGCCTGGCTGCTGTGTGCAAAGCTACAAGAGGGAGAACACAGGTTAATTTAGGATCTGACTTACCCTGACTAGGATGGTGTTTCCTACTTGGACAGGCTGCATACCTCTGCCAACTAGAGACCCAATTTGTAAATCATAGGGTTAGGGTGGCAGAGGTCCTTTCTAGTTACAGAGCAGCGCATCCCATAGTAGAGAATGAATTGTCGTATGGGTCTGGTGGGGATCCCGCCTCCATGCCTGAACTTTGAGCACTGGGTAACACACTTCCTATATGGAGGAAGACTACTAGGAGATTCCCATTCAGCAAAGACTATGG
Source organism: Pleurodeles waltl (assembly GCF_031143425.1). Classification (NCBI taxonomy): domain Eukaryota; kingdom Metazoa; phylum Chordata; class Amphibia; order Caudata; family Salamandridae; genus Pleurodeles; species Pleurodeles waltl. The sequence continues at coordinate 781,972,824 of NC_090436.1, forward strand.
TATTTAAAACACACTATGACACAAATGAAGTGACAATGGAACTGATCAGAGAAACTTCACTCTATATGGTCACAGTTACCACAGATTACCAGTTTACCAGATTGTGGTGTGTGGGACAGATTGGGGATATCCACTATGGTGGCACTGATCACCCAATCCACATTGAAATCCTTTGCAGAACTCCAAAACGAATTTACAATCCACCAGCTACAATTTTACAAACATTTGCAATTCTGCCACTCGCTGTCCTCTACTTTGCCCTGATTGACACATTTACCTATTTCAATCCACTCAGGGTAGATAGAGCTCACCTTGACAGTGATGAGGGAGGGAAAAAGATTTCCAGAATTTGTAAATCATTAATCATACACATGTGACACATTTTTTATCCTTTGGGGGGGCCTGGGAAAAAGATATAGGTCCATTTGACGAAACAGAGTGGCAAGAGGTGCTAATGGAGCCCAGATTTATCACCATAGTGGCAGAATATTGACTCATAGAATTTAATTACCTGCACTGAATCTACTGCACAGGAGTGACTTTATGGCATATGCATAGACTCCTCACGTGCCTCCATGGGTGAGGAAAACGAGGACATCTACCAACAGTCTGGGCTTGTACGACCTTACAGTGGACATAGGGAGCAGTCCAGAAAGTGTGTCCAAAAGTAATGGATAGATCCATTGCCCTCACTTCACAGGTAGCCTAATTGACTATACTGTGCAATACTGGGTGGATTGACCAGCTATCAGAAAGCAGCCCTAGTTTGCGTTGAGTTCTGGCTAAGCAGGTGATCGCTCAGAACTGGAGGAAACTTGAAGCCCCAAGCATTGCGAAATGGAAGAATGAAAGTGAAGAATGCAAAATGCTTGAATTGACCACTTTTGAGGCATGGTGATATCCCTAGAAATATCAAAAGATTTGGAGTGGGTGAGGTGGGCGTAATACTGTGGTCTAACAGGTAGGCGACCATATCATTAGATCTTGGTTTATGCTGGAGGGAGATGAACACTGTGGAACCAGATGTGAAACAGCGCCGATCTGACATTGTGTGGTATCCTCCAATGACTAATAAATCTTCGTGTTTGTAAGTGACAAATACCAATAAAGAGTTTTATTTAAAAAAAGACTAATGTCAAGCATAATGTGTGCACTATATAATACTTTGTTACTGAAACTGTTTCTGTAATCTCAATCTTCCTTCAGTTAACAACGTTGGAATGCTTCCCAATGCTGTGCCCTCTCGTTTTCTGGATGGAAATCAAAACTACACGGTAAAACCTATATGATTTTTTAATCATTTTGAAAATGTCTATTTAACAGCCTCATCTATCAGAATACAGCGCCAACTGAATAGTTTGGGGACTTGCAGTATAGCTTATACATCACTTTTATTGCTTGATATCATTGTTTCTTATATAAGTCGTTTTCCTTTTGTTTCAACCACAGGGCCTCATCAACTGCAACATATTATCTGTTGTCAAGGTATGTGCTAAGTATGAAATGTCGCCTTATTTAGGATACTTCGGGTCAGTGCCCCCTTTAACTCAGAACCTTTAGTTCAGACTGCTATTGACACACAGTTGGGGCAATGCTTGTATGACTTCTTACCTTCGGTTGCACTATCAGGGATTGGTGTAGAATGTGTAGGTACCCTGTATGCAGTGGCGTAGCGTGGGTTGTCAGCACCCGGGGCAAAGCAAGTAATTTGCGCCCCCTAACCCGTGGATTTTAGCACTCGCGAGTGCGAGCGCGAGCGCGCCCCCCCCCCCCAGATGTTGCGCCCGGTGCGGCCGGCCCCCCTGCACCCTCCACGCTACGCCACTGCCTGTATGATGGCACTAAGTACTGCCATATAACAAGAATCCCACTAACAAACTGGGTGGGTAGGCAGGAGCTGTGTAATGGAGGGATCTCCTACATGGCAGCAACAGTGAGCACATCGAGGGTAGGTGAAGTCTGTCCCAAGAGACAGAATCCCACAGCCAAGCTCAAGTGCTCCATAGAGTTTTTCTGCAGTCACTGCAATCTTGGATTTGCCCCCAGGTCTCTGCCTGTTCCTCCAGCATTCATGCCCAAAGCTGCCACTTCAGAGCGCTTCAGTTGCCACATTGTCCATTTTTCTTTGACCTAGGCTAGTGCGGGTGGCTGCTGGGACCACCCACATCTGCTCGACTTTTCTGCGTCTTTGCATTGACTTCTCCGTTGACACTAATTCCCGACCTCTGAGTTCCCTGTTATAACCAGTACATCGACCTGTGGTTGCAACAGTCCCAAAACTCGGCAGCCAGTAGGAGTTAAACCTCGCTCTTCTCATTTTTTACTCTATTTAATCTCATTTGTTTGCACATACATTTCATACCAACTTGTGGTGTCTGTGCCCCAGTGCAAGTCACACCCTATGGACAGATGATGGATACCACTCAAGTAACATCGTCACCGTGCCCCTGATTAGGTACATATCGAGTTCTGCCAAGATATTTCTGGTTCTAGTCGCATGCATTCTCCTTTTGAAGTAGGCTTCTTCAAGTCCATTAAATGTGACCTGTCCATCAACGGTCAGCTGCTCATTAATGACATTTATAAGGAAGGCTATAGCAAATCTATGTCTCTCTTCGGTGCTAACATAAAATATAAATTGCTTTGACATGCAGCATTCAAGGAGACAAAGGGGGTCATTCTAACCCTGGCGGTCATTGACCGCCAGGGTGAACGACCGCGGGAGCACCGCCAACAGGCTGGCGGTGCTCCCAAGGGCATTCTGACTGCGGCGGTATGGCCGCGGTCAGAAACGGAAAACTGGCGGTCTCCCGCCGGTTTTCCGCTGCCCTGAGGAATCCTCCATGGCGGCGCAGCTTGCTGCGCCGCCATGGGGATTCCGACCCCCTCACCGCCATCCTGTTCCTGTCGGTTTTGACCCCCAGGAACAGGATGGCGGTGAGGGGTGTCGTGGGGCCCCTGGGGGCCCCTAAAAGATTTTCAGTGTCTGCCATGCAGACACTGAAAATCACGACGGGTGCTACTGCACCCGTCGCACCCTTCCCACTCCGCCGGCTCCATTCGGAGCCGGCTTCCTCGTGGGAAGGGGTTTCCCGCTGGGCTGGCGGGCGGCCTTTTGGCGGTCGCCCACCAGCCCAGCGGGAAACACAGAATGACCGCGTATCGGTATTCTGTTGGGGGAACTTTGGCGGGTGACCTCCGCCGCCCGCCAAAGTTAGAATCACCCCTAAAGTCCTTAGGTGGCCTGGGCCCAAATTACACATGATACAATTATGTCTGTTATCCCTAAAGATGGCAAGGACCTCCAAGACCTATCTACCTACCTCCCCATTGCTTTGATAAAAATGGACGTTAAGCATCTTGCTAAGACAATAGCAACTAGACTGTGCAGGGTAATACTCCCTAATACATAAGGCAGAGGTTGGGTTATTACCGGATCGATCATCTAGCAGTCAACTGCAGACCTTAGCACATCTCTTATGGCAAAGTAAGGACTCCTTGAAAGAGGTATTGGCTGTCGCCCTAGACACAGAGAAAGCATTCGACCAGGTTGAGTGTAGGTGCTTTTTCTAAACTCCCAAGAGGACCGACATGGATAAAAAGTTGCAAAAATGAATAACTATAGCATCCTGTAAATACTTAACAGTACGGTGTTGGATTTTATCAGGTGCAATACTTATTGCATCCAATACTGGGTCACTCTAAAGATGGCACAAAAGTGAATCTGGTTCTGCAATGCTCTGCATCCATCTGACTTAATGTACATTTACTGTTAGGCAACTCCCCACTGTGATGGGACAAATGTTCTGTCCAAGAGGATCTCCCTACTAGCTTGTTGATCAGATGGAACTCCCAAGGATATCTGCTCAATGCATACTGAAAACTTGCTGAACGTTGTGGATACCTTGCCATATCGCCAACTATAACATTGTCTGAAAAGGTGCCCAGGACCATTGCCTACTGAGCTATACAAATCCACCATCTTAGACCTAAATTCAGTACAACGGGGTAATCTCCATCCTATATATCATCATTCTCTAGATTTTCTTTGAATATACCTTCTGTTTGATATGGCAGATCATTCTGTTAACAGATGATAGGTATGTCAGAGAAATAAATAAAAGAGAACTAAATAAAGTGAGGCTGTTTCTCTACTCCAAGTGCTAGAGGAACACCCAAGAATGCTTTGATTTACTCCACATCCTATGGAGCTGTCCAAATTGCAGTAGTACTGCGGCATTACATGGCACAATGTATCCCACATCAGTGGACTAGACATCCTCCCATCTGCACACCTTACAATACTCCATGACAAAACTGAGGTTAGAAGTCTTTTCTCGCATAGATGGGGCTGCAGTCAAGGAATGTATCCTGCACCATTGGCAACAAAAGACAGTACCCACTGATGAAGAATGGATAATTGAACTGTTGCACATAGTCCTTTGCCAACGGATCATATACAAAGTTAATGATCACCAGGCCATTTGTGACTGTATCACCGGGCTGACTCTTCTTCTGTATCATTTGTCTGTCCAATGGTAGTCATCTCTTCCTATACTGATGTTATTGCCTCTTGGTTCATGAACCGATCATTGCTGCATGAGTACTCACATTAACTGAAGAGCTTACTTTGGTTGGAAGGATCGATTTACTCTACACTACCACTTACCCAATTCACGATCACTTGGTAGAAACAATATGCCTACTCCCGCCCCATCCAAGGCACTCCGATATCAGTGATGATACTTGTACATATGGTAACGGTGTGGCACCAACACATTGTAGTCAGAATATAATCTGACAAATACTGCATCAAAATAAAATTTAACAAAATATAAACCATTTGAGTTAATAGTAGAAATGTTACACCCAGCGGGACAATATTTTTCTAAAAGACATTTAGTAAATAATGTTTTTGTTAGACAATATTAGTTACAAAATATTCTGGCATACAACTACAGTGATTACATACTGTAGCCCCCCCCTCCCGGAACCCTCTGATGTCATACCTCTAATTGTATAGGTTATGATTTAGAACTACTGGCAATGTTTAGAACTGTTATATGACACCAGACCTTTATTCCCCTTTTCCCCTTACCCTACGTCCCCACACCATCATAATTGTTTTCCCATACACCATGTCTCTTCCCCAGCCTTGAAATACTCAGATAATATCCTGAATCGTCAGTTGTTTTTTTGTTTACGGTAGAGCTTCTGTCTCCGAATGTTGTCCCTGGGTGGTGCAGATTAGCGTTACTGGACTGTGTGGCTTAATACTGTTTTTAATTATTTAGATCACACACCTGTGTATTGATAGCACTCTACGTGCCTGATGTACCATGTCTCTTTTACTTCAAATGACAAAAAATATATATATTGTGGAAAAAGGAAGGAGGAATGACTGTGGCAAGAAGGCAGAGTGGCAGTTGCAGATATTAACATACTACAAATACCGCAGACCCTGACTGATGTACTCATTTATTTTAATAGCAGCTCAGCTGAGCTGTACGCTGGGCTCAGCAGTGAACACCTGCAAAGGGAGTCTTTACACATGAGCCATCCAGCACATTCAGTCAGTGCAGTGTGACAAATGTATTCCTTTCCTGGTGTTTAATATTTACCAGGGATATGTACCTTTTTACTATAAAAAGTCCCTTATGTTGCCCCAATAGTATGACTAGAACTTGTAGGTGACCGTTTTGTGTGTGTTCACAAGAAAATCAGGGCTTTTGGGCCACTTTTACGTTTTCAGTTCTAGCTAGAAAATACTGCAAGGTTGCAAGTAAAAAATACCTCAGGCTGTAGGTGTAGGAAATGCGGCAAGTTCTGCAAATTATAGGTTAGCCACAGACCAGGATCTTCGTGAGAATTTGCTTGTGTAGGAAAACGTCACACACCTCTTAGGCATACTAATATGTCATCTGCCTAAAGAAAAATAACTAGCTTCTAAATATACCCTTGAATACCTTTTACTCCCAAATCCATGCTATACGAATTTGATGGTCATTGAAGATAAAAGGAGAGACCAAGATGGCAAACCTTTCTCATCCTCTGATTTTTAGTATAAACATTTACGAAAGAAACAATATATTTTCTATCCTCAACCAGCATAGCATCTCAGAGAGAACAGGCGCCAGACATCCTACTTTTTGGTGTTCACACCTTCAAAACATTTCTCTACCTATTTTATATTGCATTATTGAGGTCCAGGAATTTGACTATCATGGTCCTTCTGTACTATAAACCTGTTTTTTCCTCCCTAGTTTTGCCACAGCCTTGGTTTACATCAGATCTACAGGCCTCGAGTGCCTAACAAGGACTTCATTGATGAATTCTCAGATCTCTTCGTGACCTTGTCCATTTGATATGTCCACACAACCCTCTTATGTGACTTCAACCGGACAGCCAACACAAACTAAGAAAATATGAGACACCCTTCTCAACCTCATTGACACACTCAATGTGGTGTAGTATGTCACACAACCAACACACTGCAAAAGCCACACCCTCTACTTTGTTTTCTCAACATCACCAAAATCCAATGCTAACCACCCATCCCTGAGCTGGACCAACCACTTCACCATCCCTATCACCCTGCACAGCACCCTAGGTCAACCCAAAGGAGAAGACCAATTCTTTAAATCCTGCAAATACTTCTCCATAGACAACCTAATGCTTGAATTCTTCTCACCCTCTGTCAACTAAATGTCTAATGCTTACATCCTTATAAACAACTTCAACAGGTTTAGGAAAACGATGTGAACATCCAAGCCCCAATTAAAACACACAAGTGCAATCAAAGCCTGCAGCATCTTAAACATCTTCCTGACAATGTGTGATCCATCCATGAACAGGAAAAGAAATGGAAGAAAAACAGAACTTTCAATGACTTCATGATACTGAAGTCCCTCTGCACAGTATCCCGATAGCTCATCACATCAGCCAAAGCAAAATACTGTACTGAAACTATTAATAAAGCCACCATTAGAGCAGAATGTGTTTCAATGCAAACACTGTATCAGCCCCCTGTCACACCCACCTATTTCTCAATCCACAGAAAAGTTAATTGACATCATTCTCTTCTTCAGTGAAAAAACACAGATGTGGCAGCACATTGACAACATCAACCCAGCTTCATCTGTTAAGCCCACCCCTTCCTGTCAAAATCCTGCAATGGCCATCCTTCAAAGCCCAATCTCTTGCCAAGTTTTCCAACATACTCAACTCACTCAAAGCCACTACTTATGAAGATGATGTCTTAAGAATGTTCTTCATCAAAGCTTTCTAAGTGGATTCTCTCCCACTCCTAATCACTATTTTCATGGCCCCCCTCCCTCAGGCCTCTTTGCAGAATTTCTCAAGACCGGTACGATTCTTTCACTCCTACATTAGACCATGATGACATTACCAAGCCACCACTCACCTACCAATCTTTGGCAAGATCATTGAAAAATCATTCTACGTTCAACTCCCAGATCAAATAAATACTAGCCAGTCTGGCTTCAGATCATGCTGAAGCACAGAGACTGCTACCTTACACATTGTAGATGATACTGTCCTAAACACAGATGAAGATGACACCTGCCTCCTGATATTGCTGAACCTTTCAGCTGCCTTTGACACAGCTCAGCACACCACCCTCATACGCACCCTTAAGTCTTGATGGGATTCACTACCAGTATTCTTCACTGGTTCTCCTCCTACCTTTCCCAACATCACTAGTTTTTTCACATGGCCACCAATAGGTCCCAAAAGATCCACATTACCTGCAGAGTCCCCTAGGCTTCCATACAGTCCCCAGTCATCTTCAACCTCTACATAAAGCCACTTAACCCTCTACTAACAGATAATAGCATCAAGATTCACCTATGCCAATGTTATAGAACTCTGCATGAAAGTCTTCTCTGCTTCAGATATCCAACACGTAAAACACTGCCTGCACATCATCCAGAGCTAGTCCACACAATGGGTGTGGCATTTAGTTGTGAAAGAAATACTGCTGGGGTAAAAGGGGCACTGCCTTGCAAACAAACAAACCACAGGTCAAAAAATGACTTCTAGTTTTCGAGGGTGTCAAAAAAGTCCCCTGCAGAACAAGACACATCCTATTCATTGCCTGAATGTGTAGTGACAAGAGACAGCCAAAGTTTCACTCTGCTGTAGGCAGTTATGGCTTTTACCCATTTTAAGACCATCTCAGGGCTCGACCAATTTTGTCTGGTTAATTCCCCCATTTAAGGATGGAGGTAATCTTATAATTTCTGTAAAAGTGCTTTACTGACAGATGTAATTTTACCCTGACAGATTGAATTTTAACACCAGATGGTTTGTCCTTGTTCTGTGACGGACAGCATATACCAGTGACAGTAATTATTGAATACTTCCAGCTGCATTTCAACTTTGCAGTTCGTTTTAAGCCATACATTTTAATATATTTTGAAATAATTTCACAGATTCCTCCAGTTGCAGCCTCTAGCACAAATCTTTTTGTAAAATGCAGTGTTGCAAAACTTGCCCCCTTCGATAATGTACAAGCAGTAAAGAGGATGCGGGCAGTTAAAGATCGCATAGCATAACATCGTTGAGGACTGTGCATTAAAAAATAGCCATTGAAAAGATGTATCCTTTGATCAAGACTTTCAATTGCTTTTGGTAGGCTTGTCCAACAGTTTGGCTGGTTGAATGAAAAATGTGATTTTATTTTTCAAATACACTAGAGCTTTGTGTGAATGCATTTTGGAGAACTTATACTCTATTTTCTTCATTCTACTTGTATTTCAAATAGATATTTTTTGGAGAAGATTGATTATGTAATCGTATAGAGGTACCCTTCCTGCAAAGTGTTCCTTGTTGAACGTTTCAGCCCAATTGCATTGCCTCTCCTTAATCGTGACATAACCAATGCTATTTTCTTTCACAGATGACAAGGCTGGTCTTGGGACAAATGGAACAAAGGTGTGCACCTATTTTTATTGTTACCTGTGTTGTTACGCTGACTGTCACTATGGTTAATGCAGGAACATAACATCTCAGCTATATTAGGCACTGGTTGAAAATACTATGGGACTGATTAGGGTGTGACAAGCAGCCCACTGCCTTGCCAGGTTGGCAGAGGGCATTCCCCCTTATTTGCACGGTTGGCAGAGGGCATCCTGCCATATTTAGCAATCCTAACCTGCCTGCTGGGAAATTCTAAGTCTTTAGAGCTGGTGCAGTAATTGCTCTGAAGGCTGAAGAGTTTGAAGAGTGGGTGCCATGGTCCTAGCACAGAGGAAGGTTCCTGCCTGTGTAGCGCGGTCATCAATATATTTTCCTACATGAAACTGTCAGAGAAATCTAGTGACCTTCTTGCCTCCCTAATGAGGGCGAGGTGCCTGTCACTATCACTTGGCAGCTGAATGTCAGACAGGCACTGGGCCAACGGTTTGCATTGGAGAAGCTAGCTGTATGAAGATCCCGTGATCCTGCCTTCGGGGTGCACTGTGCGAGGACTTTCTGCGTGCCTGCTGCCATCATGAATACTAGTTTGGAACCTGTGCTGAACTTCAGTATTCAAAACCTCTTGGAAATCAGATCCACTCTAGATTCCTTTCCAGGGATTACTTATCAACCACTAATGCATTATGATACTTGTATCCCTTACCCCATCACAAGCACTGGAGAGGAGACTTTGGGTGAATCTTATTATACTTGCAACTGTAGCTTACCTCCTTCACCATGCCTACGTGTTCCCTTGCATGAATCACTATCATACTACAAAATAACATATGATCCATGTTCCATTCTGGATTTTGGTTCTGCCCCCTGGTTGCTTTCTGGAACCTCTGTGAACTCCTTCAGTCAGAGAGCTGGAGGAGGGACTTTGACTGCTCTAACCTGTACTGTGCTGCAGTCTGCTCACACCTGCTCTGAATTCCAGTCATCCTGTGTGGCTGTGAACTGGGAGGAGGGATTTAAGCCTGGCATCTGCTTTCAGAACTCGTGCTTCTCTGGTTTGGTCTCCATTCCGCTCAGGTAAGGGAAAGACTTCTGCAGTTGTGCCCTGGCCCTGTGGAGTCTTAGCTGTCTCAGTGTTGTTGTCAGCCTCGGTCCACCATGTACTGAGTACAACAGTCTCTAAACAGCACGCCCCACTATTACTTTGCTGCATGACTGTTGTTAAGAGTAATCTGCTGTTGTCAGTCCAAAAGGCTTTCTCTAAGCTACCAAGTGACCTCCTGTTCATTTACCAGTACACCCCTTACTTTGATCACAATTTGTTCTTTTCTGTCTCCTGTCATCTGTTGTTTAGTAGCCTCAGTTATACCGTGAGTAGCCTGGTATTACCTTGCCTTGTCTCCTTTCTAAGTGTTACCTCTGGAATCACTCAGCTCTGCCTTCGTTCCCTGACAAGCCTGGGCTCTGCTGACGAAATCCCAGCAATTCCCCCACCTCTTTATGTGGCAGTGAAACCTTAAGTTTTATGATGCAGGTGAACCACGCTCCGCCATACTCTAAATCATCCCCTGTCTGATTATGGTTGTAACTTCTAATTTGAGCGAGGTCAGTCCAAAACCACCATCCTTTATATAATACTAATGGGTAATAAATCACTATGATAGACAGCATAAATATTGTTTGATAATATTCAGTAAATATTGCCTCTGAGATAGGAATTATGTGCTGAGCTTCATCTAAAAGGGGGAACTACTGAGCTTTACAGATTCATCATTTCATTATGCTTGTACACATACTCAATGCACATATTTTTGAATTTCAGGAAAAAGGGTCTTATATTGAATATTTCGTCTGGTGTGTCAAGCTACCCTTGTCCGCTATATACTGCATATTCTGCTTCAAAAGTAAGTTACATTTCTAAATATTATGTGCTGTGCGGGGACGAAACCTTGCAAAACCAAATTTAAAGACTATTACGTTGTTATAGCATTCATAGTTATGATTGTTGGGTCTGATGTAAGTATATCTTTCAGTTTTACCTTCAGCATTCATCATCTGACTTTTGTTAGTAGCTGAAGAGAGTGTTTGCAAATTTTCAAGGTTCCCAGTAAAAATATTGTGGGAAAATGTACACTGAAAAAAGGTGTGTCAAAAATGTAGTCTACTGAAAAAAATATAATAAAAATATATGGCCACAAAAAAATTAAAAATGTCTTGCCTTACAGGGCAACGGAAACTAAGACAAAGGGAAAGGTGGTATGTTCCTGCTAAAGTGAGGTAGGGACTAGTGGAACAGGAGACTAGTATTTTTTGTAGGTTTTAGGGAAGAGTGCCATTAAGCGGTAGTAAGGAGCTGGAAGGATTCAGAAATTGGTAGCATTAAGGGGCTGTTAGGGGGCTTTAGGGTTAGGGAATGGTGGCTTTAAGGAGTAGTAAGGGTTTTCAGGGTTCAGGGAAGGGTAGCATTAAGGCATAGTTTGGGTTTTTAGAGGTCAGGTATCGGTAGTGTCAAAGGGTAGTAAGAGTTTTTAGGATCCTTGGAAGGGTATCATTAAGGAGTAGCAAAGGTGTTTTAGGCTTCAGTGAAGGGTTAATAGGCAAGAGGTAGCAAGGGGTTTTTAGGGGTCAGGGAAGGGTGTGTAAAGGTTTTGTAAGGGGTTTTTAGGATTTGGGGAAGAATAGCATTAAACAGTAGTGAGGGGTTGGTAGGGCTCAGAGATTAGTATAATTAGTATAATTAAGTGATAGTTAGAGACTTTTAAGGTTGAATTACAGATCAGGAAAGAGTAGCATTAAGAAGGCCGTAAGAGTTTTTTTTTAAGGTTCGGGTAAGGGTAGCAAGAGATTTCTAGGTTTTGGGGAACAGTGGCATTATTGGATAGGATGGAATTTTTAAAGATCATCATAGGGTGGCATTAGCAGATAGTAAGCAGCTTTTAGGGAAGGATGTGTAAAGGGGTTTTAGGGCTTATGGATGACTAGCATTAAAGGTAGTAAGAGGATGGTAGGGTTCAGAGATTGATAGAGTTAAGTGGTAGTTGAGAGCTTTTATCATTCAAAGAAAGGTAGTGTTGAGGGATAGAATGGATGTTTTCTGGACCAGGAAGTGTAGCATTAGTAGGTGGTTTGAGGTTTTTATGGTTTATAGACTGTCAGTTTAAAGATTCTGGGATAGGTAACTTTGAGGGGTAGTAAGGGTTGGTTAAGAAAGGATAGAAATAAGTGGAGGTAAGTGAATTTTAGGTTCATCAAAGGTTAACATTGAGGGAAAATAAGTGGGTTTTAAGGTTCAGTCAAGGGTAGCATTGAGTGGTTCTAATGCTTTTTTAGGGCTCAGGGAAGGGCAGTGGTAAGAGGTTAATAGGGTTCATGGAAGGATACATAAACGGGAGATGTTTTTTTTTAAGGTTCAGGGAATAGAAGTATTAAGGGGTACCAAAGGATTTTAGGGTTCTGGGAAGGGTAACATTAAGGGGTATTACAGGGTTTTAGGGATTCATGACAGAGGAGCATTAAGGGGGTACAAAGGTGTCATTAGGTACAGTTGGGTAAGTAAAATAGTGCATATAATAAAAACAACTTTTAATAGGACAACATTATCACCTAAAAACTTTCTACTCGACTATAATGTAGCTGGCATTTCAAAAGTTAACTTTATTACATACAGCCAGATTCAAATACCAGCAAATATCCACAAGTATCAAATGGTTACATTGTTTAGTTGTATTTCAACCTCAATCAGTAACAAATACTCTGCCCCGAATTTTGGGGGCTGCACCAATGCCTGTCTGATCTAGAGTACAACGTTCAGATCAGTTTACCATGTTCTCTCTCCTTTTGTAAATCTAGACAAAAAGTCTGTTTGTTCATTGAGGAGAAAAAGATGCTCTACAGTCGTCTGTTTCTCTTCATTACTGTTATGATGTTTCATAAGTAAATCCTGTAAAACGTTTCCCTTTCGTCCTTTGCTTCCTTGCTCTACCAGTCCATTTGTATTGAAAACATGATCCTAATAATGCCTTAGTGTCAATTTTAGGTTTAGTGAGAAGGCATGTTGTCCTGTATATTTGCAATTCCTCAACCATGTACTTTAAACGTGTGGGCTCTTTTATACCCTGCCAATGTTCCTTACTTCCAGACAAATTAACATCCCTAAGACCTCATGAACCACGTGTTATTATATCAGAATATCAAAGAAAACCAATGAGTTTGTGGTCGGAGGTGGTCATGTTCTTGCGGATGCTGGGAGAGGTCCGCCCAATGACAAGTGGATGTAGACCATCAGGCCTTTTGTCAAAGTCGATCAGTTGTGTAGTAGCTTTCAGTTTTCCGTGTATTTGATTCCTTGCGCCTTGAGCGTGTGAAAGAAACACGCACTGGAGAGAAAGATACAAAGTAAACTACGGAGGAGAATAACCAGAGTGTAATCGGACTGACATGGATCGCTAACTTTTGGTTGAAAGTACTTGGGACGTGGGGAGATGTGAAAGTTTTAAACACTGGGATGGCTGACTGTCTAGCTAGTGAGGGGATGCAGAAAGGAAACTCGTTGATGCAGCGCTCTCATCTTTTGACACGCCATTGTGTTTGTGCCTACCTACCCTCACCTTCCTCCCCAATTGTGAAATGTGTCACTCTTGAGAATCATCCTCCCGGACCGGGATGTCTGTTCCCTCTGTTTCCATTTCTCATTAAATGGAGAGGAGTGGTGTTTGTCAAATTCTTTTTGTCGTTTTTGAAACATAGTTTTATTGTTTTTTTACAATGTACGAATATCATCGTAAACAGTAAACCTACTTCAGTCCACAATTGTAGTTCACTATACTCAGATGTACCTTGCAAAGCAGACTTCGTGACTCCACCGCATATTTCTGATACTCCTCCGTCCTGCCGGTGCTAGCTGTGTCCCTAACACCTGCCAAACAAATGCAGGGAGGGTAGTCCCACTGCAGCTCCGCCCCAAGCTCTACCATTCGCCACCAGAACATCAAAACAAGTTCATGCATTCTCTCCATGGGCCCCACACCCTGTCAAGTTTCTGTTGAAAGCAACAGGCCTGGTGTAGAGTCCCCTCGGCTTGCACGCACCAAACCAAAGTGGCAAGTACGAGGTTTCCCCACTCTCTTGAAGTCTCTCTTCTGGCAACCATTGGAGCCACGTTGCTAAAAAACAGAGGGGCATATTTACAACCATCTAGCGCCTTCCTGTGTCACATTAGCGTCTTTTTATTTTTAAGCTAATGTGGCGTTAGGAAGGCTTTTTTGCCGTGCTGTATTTACAAAGTGGCGCAATGCTTGCTCTTTGCGCCACATTATGCTGGCACCAGGCATAATATATGCAAGGGGGACATTCCTGCTCTAGGAGGCCCGCAAAAAATGGCACAGGGAAATCTACAAGATTTCACTGCACCATTTTTGGCATAATTTTTAACACCTGCTCAAAGCAGGTATTAAAATGATGCACCCATAGAAACCTATGGACCTCCTTGCACTTTGCTGCAATAGTCAAAAAGTTTGATGCTAGTGCAGCAAAGCGCCACAGTAGCGTAAAAAATGTTGACACTATTGGCCTAACGACCACCACGGTGCTCTGTATTGTAAATATGGCGCACCCATGGTGTTGTTTAGTGGGGCTGGGGTGATGCTAGGAAACTGGTACATCAGCACTGATGCTCCAGTTTCTTGTAAATATGCCCCAGGGTGTACTTAGGCAGCATTTAATCCCCCAGATTCCCAACGCGGACAGTTTCTGGTCTATTGCCAGATTTCCTTCCTTAACTTCTGAGATACATTGACCCCTCTTTGTACAGTATGGGTGCAGCCTGGGGCAGCCCCACGGGGTATGTAACAGTGTCCCTGGCAGGCCACATCCCCGCGAATGTTTGTCGTTGCCCACCTTCCCCATGTTGAACATCCTATTTCTGGTATGGTATGCTTCGTGCAATATTTTTTGTTGCACAAGTCTGACTCTTGCTTTCATTGCAACCACCCTCAGGTGACGGCACACCTCCACCCAGTCTTCATTGGCTAAAACCCCCAGATAGCACTCCCGTTTATCCCTCAGAACATCCTAAGGCATCCGACTATCATTCAGTAGTGTCCTATATATTTGTAAAATAGAGTGTTTGTGTGAGGGGCTGATAAAAATTGTTACTCCACCGGTGATTCATCATGCACCTATCTCCCCATATCCTGAGAGACCATGTTTTAATTGTGTATAGCACAAGTGCTGATTGTCCACTAGTTCATATTTTTTTGTATCTTTCCATTAGACAAGCGTCCCTGTGGTCTCTAAATGTCCAGTTTTGATATCCCCCTGATATCCCATTGTTTTCTTCCCTCCAGGTTTGTTTTTTACAGATACTCCAGGGTGCTGAATTTCCACTGGGGAGATCTTCAATGTCACCCGTCTCTTCCACTGCAGTTTTGATGTAGCCCTCTTCCATACTTTAGTTAGTAATTCTGTCAGGTTGGGTGTTGAGCGGCACAGCCCCTACCATGTAGTTTGCTTAAGTACCCTTGTTAAATAGCTACTTTAGCCATGTTTTAGCACGTCATTTTAGCAAAGTAGGCCTGCCGTTGTGCACTCTAGCCCAGTTACGTTTTTTTCAGCATTTTCTTATTTTTCTAGCATTAGCCACATTTGCGGTGTTGTTTTATTTTCTCTGTCTGTTTGTTCTTTCGCCTAGCAAAGCATCACGTTCTTAGCGCTGCATTAATTTCACTTTGTGCTTTCTTCAAGGCTGCAGTCAGATAGAGTTGCCAGCAAAAGTAGTACACTTTGTCTCTGACATTGACAGAAACATACATATCCTTAAGTATGGACGTTTTCTTAGAACATCAACTTTTTTATTATAAAAACATTTCTCTGTCCCATATACGTTAGAGGGAGATTCCAGCCAGATGACCATGACTGCATGCTGACCGCTGAACGTCTTCACTACAACTGCTTGCTTAGATTGCTGAATACCTGGCCTACATGGGAACAGTGTCTTTTTAGACAACAGGCTTCCTTGCTCAGGTATGGGGGATGATGTCTTCCCAGGGGGTAAACCTGAAGGGCAGATTCAGGCTTATCACGCAGTGCTCTAACATAGCTTAGGTAGGAAGCAAATATGTTATTCTTAGTGACAGTATGGGGGGACTGTTTTTGTGTTTCACTCATCCTAGTCATTCCAATACATGCCATTTTATCTAAGAAGCAGTTACTTCAATAATCCTTACTGAACTTTACTCTGTTTCTGTTTGTCTTTGCCTGTGTGAGACTAATGAATCTGAGAGAAAGGGATGAGAACTGATCAACCACGATTACCCAGAGGAGTTCTCTCTGTCACACACCTGGTTGCCACAATCATCCCTATTCGTGGGTTGACATGAGGCACTGTTACTTGACCGAAAAACCCAGATTGGGCCAACAGGTGTCACATCGTGTGGGATTGTACTCAGTATCCCACAATTCAGGTGATTCTTCCGCCCACATCCAGTAGTCTCATTAGGATAATGAGACCCTACGTGGCACCCTCCCTTGTCCATCGCATGCTTGCAGGCCATTGCAAGGGTTCCTATAATGGGCGATGGCCAAATCATTCTCCATGAGTTGTTGTGTCACTGAATAGTACACCTGGAGATTGGAAAGGGATTCCATCCTCGTACAGGTTCCTTGTTAGGGTCTGCATTGCTGAGTGTGGAGTACCCCAGTCTCACAGTAGCATCCATGTTGTTTTTCAGATTCTTATTCTATTCCAACTCCTAAAGAAGAATTTATACAGGCCTAAATAATGTATTTTTTATTGTTTGTTCTTCTGTTCTTAATTGGTGAGAAATGTTTTCCTTTTTTCTATCTTTAGAAAACCTCTAGCAAGGCAATGATTTTGAACTCCATAGATGAATTTCTTTTCATTGCGTGAACTTTTGTGTGAGCGACTCTTGAGAAGCGGTCACAGAGGAGGAATGTCACAACCTCTCTGTTCTTGTTTTTGGTTCACTGAAAATGCTTTATCCTTTAGGTTTTTAATTTGTGTCAGAAGAACATTGCCTGGCTTAGACTCTGTTTTGCTCAATTGATACTCACAGCTGGTGTCAATTCTATTTACATCATTTTCTGAACTAGGGCAGTTGTCTGTCTTCCCTCTGGGCATTACATTGCCATTTCTGAGAGCAGATAGACACCAATGCATGTACTCAGTGATCTTAGTATGTTAATGATGTCCTATGGGCTTACAAACTGTAATACATTTGGCTTTCACACCAAATTGAGACTACCTCCGCTATATCTGAGTATGTTAATATGCACTCATGTTAAATTGCTTAGATTAACGTTTGTATAAACTTGGTCCAGTCTAAAAAAAAAAAACCTTTTTTTCGGACTGGACAGCTTGTGAGCTGTACCACATCACCATCATACGAAAACACTATAATGCATAAAATATTGTTGTATCTACTTTCTGAAGCCACTCACTGGAATACTTGCCTGACAGTAGTATTATAATAATTAATGTACAAGGGACAGTCCTCTCCTTTCATGTTTGGGACACTACCTGGTACTGGCTATTTGTAATCCATATGATGTCTCATTCAAAACTGAGTCTTGTGGTTATAAGGATGAACACATGTTGCCGTTTTTGAAGAAGAGTCTGCATCGCAATCCCTCTCATATAAAGGAAGAAGGATACATTTGGGATTACCAGGCGCATTTGAGATTCAGGATGTGCAACTGATACCTTCTTTGAAAATATTTTTGGGGATGATGCTTCTGGCAGTGGAGGTTTTGACAGTGGGTGCTCTTCATATGGTAATTCTTCAGATGGCATAGGGGTGGTCTGGCAGTGATGTTTATTGTGAGTTGGGTAGTGGTTGTATTTCTACTGGTGGGTGTTCCAGTGGTTTATCTTCTGGTAACTCAGATGGTGGTTCAGGTAAATTTCATGGTAGGCCTGTAGTGGTTAGTCTGGTTTTAGCACTGGTGATAGTTCTAGTGGGGCTAGAACAAATGGGATGGTGGAAGTTGCGTTTCTTCTGGTGGACGTTCTCAGGCTGATTTCTGGTAGTGAAGGTTGCTTCGGTGCTCTGGATCTGAGAGTGCTGGTGAAAGTAGTAGTGATTCTAGAAGAGCCAACGCTTCTTCATATGTTGACTATTGTGTGGTTCTGCTGGTAATGACTCTGGTGGCATTTTCTAATATCCAAACTCCAACATTTCCAGCAACCCCAGATGAAAGTTTGCTGCTCTCTACTGGTGGACAAAATCCAGAAACATATGCATGTGTCTTGAGATATACAGCATCATCTGCACCAACATTAATAAAAAACTGCTATTGTTTTTTAAATAAGCATTAATTTTGTACCACATTTATCATAATGCATTAGGGCAAACTCTGCTGGGGTGTGAGGCAGTGTGCTCTCAAACCCTCTTCTGTTTAAAAGGCTCCCTTGAGCTAAAAAGCTGACAGGCTTTGGAGATGCACCTGTGCGGCAGTGAGTGGTACTGTGATCTGTGAAGATTTTTGGCATTTCCAGCAACCCCAGATGAAAGTTGACTGCTCTCTATTGATGAAGGATGAAATCCAGAAATATATGCATGTGTCTAGAGATATACAGCACTATCTGCACCAACATAGGCAGAAAACTACAGTTATCTTTGAAGTGCTAATTTTGTACCGCATTTATCATAATACATCGGGATGAACAGTGCTGGGAAGTGAGGCAGTGTGCTCCCAAACCCCATTCTACATACTACTGACAATTTTATCATAGGAAGCAGCGCTGTGTCACGTGGGCTCTCATTGTCCTAATGTAGCTGCTGTATTTGGGCAGCAGCATTACCTGAATTGTGGGAAACTGAGTCCAATCCCACACCATGTAACATCTATCGGCCTAATCCATTTCCGACCAACATTACTCTCACAGATGCAAAGACAGGCAGAGGCAGAAAATGGTTCAATAAGATTTATTGAAAGAGCTGCATCTTAGATTAAATGCCATGAAATGTAATAATTAAAATGATGAAACATACTAGAAGCAAAATTATGACAAGGAAAGTGAAACTCAAGAAAGGTCCCACCATACTGTCACTATGCGTAATAAGCAATTCCTCCCAAAGCTATGGTAGAGCACAACAGGATAAGCCCTAATCCACCCTTCAGGATTCCCCTCTGGGAAGACATCATGCCCCACACCTGAGCAAGGAAGCATTTTGTCTATAGAGACACCATCCCCACGTAGATCAGGGAACAGGTAATCTCAGCAAGCAGCTGTAGCAAAGTCAATCAGCATGCGTTCATGGTCATCTGACTGGAATCTCCATCTAACATGTCTGGGAAAGAGAAATGGTTTTATAGTAGAACAGCTGATGTTCTGAGAAAACATCCCTGTGTAAAGCTGTGTATGTTTCTGTTAACATTGGGGATGAAGTGTACCACTTCAGCTGGCAAACCTATCTCTCTGCAGCCTCGAGGAAGGCACAAAGTGAAAAGAATGCTTTACTAAGAAACGCAATGGTTTCCTAGGTGAAAGAACAACTAGATAAAGAAAAGAAAACAACACCACGAATGCGGCCTATTCTGAAATAATAAAAATGAAGCAGAATAAAATGTAACTGGGCTAACGGGCACAAGGGGCAGGCCTAGGTATCAAAATAACGTGCCCAGAGACACCACTAAAATGGCTATACAACAGCTGCACATATTCCTCACTGGAACTCCAAATCATTGCATGCACCATAATCTGTAACAACCACTGGGCTGGAACTCCATACACACTTGTGTGTCCTTTTAATATGATTATGTTTTCTACGTACTCTTGCATCTACACCCCAATGTTTTATAAACGTTTTATCCCTCAGCACAGAGCATAGAACTGCTTGCTGCTTTCTTATTTCACATTGTGCCCTGTTTGACAAACATTGAAGTTTTACATTGCAAAATCCCGTGATGTAGGAGACAAGTCTAAGACCCGCCCATTGGATGGCACCAGTTTCAACTGAACCTGTTAGAGTCTTTATGTTTGCCTCATGTTTAGGGCTATTGTGTGGTTCGCCCCCAGAGACAGTAAGCCCAGTAAACTCAGTAAGTACAAGCCCCTCCAGTTCAGAGGTGTTGTCTGTGCCATCAACCCAGCCCCCCAGATTTCCTCTGGGAGCAGGGTCTGGCATAGCATCGTTGGGAATCTAGAGTAGTATTGCTCCTACAGCTCAAAGCTCAGTACAACAGAGAGTACACTGTATTCCTTAGTGTCACAGACTAGGTTCCTCAAGCTCCAATGGGATACCTACAAGCGTATATGGGCTCACACGCTCATTCTTGACGAGGTCTCCACTGGCCCCAAAAGGATTTGCTTCAGGAGAGGAAAATCCTTTCTCGGAGCTCAGTAAACCCGATATTACTCCACTGCCATATTGCATACTGCTGTGCCTCATTTCCCTTAACAGGCAAAATTGGCACCCAAAGTTAATCGGTTCACAGTTCTGCTCAGCTCATATTTAGGTCAATAAAGATAATAAAGCTTTATTCTGATCAAATGTAAATGTTTTTATTAGCCTTTCATTGACAACATAAAACAATACAGTGCATGTAATCAATAACACTGCTCTAAACATTATTCGGGCATATTTCCAGCACCGTACAGCTTTTCACTTAGAAAAAAAGATGGATGAATAACAGAAAACGTGTCTTGCCAAGGGTATCACAGTATTGTTAGCAGACCTTACTAGAGTACGCTTTAAGAGTGGCTCGATAGTACGGATGGCTACCAGCAGTATCAGGGCAAGACATTTTGCGGGGACATCGCATCTGTTAGGTGTTTCACCCGGAGATTTCATATGCCCCCCAAGATACTGGCACCCCGGTAATGGTAATTTCAGGATGAGATGAGGGCAGATTAGGGATTATTACAGGCCTCTCGTAATGAGGGCCTAAGTAAAAATAGAACAGGAGCATGACTTCAGAGATTTACTTCGTCAGATATTGTGATTTCTGTAAACGTCAGAAACAGACAACCCGGCTTTTTTAACACTGAGCCAAAGGCAGACAAGCCTGTTTACCTGGTCGGTTGACACAGCTGCAATAGGTATCCCGATGTAGTCTTCCGAATTGGCGTGGGTGCAGCCATTTGGGGCACACCATGCAAGAGTGGTCCGTAGTTCCGTTTCCAGCATACATCCTGCGGGCGTCCAGATGTTAGTACCGTCTGGCGTCCTTATGTTAAAAAGCCAATAAATATGCTGGCTGAGCTTGAGGCATGGCTAGGACGAGTAAGAAACCGGTGTCTATGTCTTACTTATTCCGGGTCCCTGCTGGTCACGGCATCACGTTGCTGACGAGGCCGTGAGTGCCCCACGTGACCTACTACCGTCTTCCAGTGTACCCACTAAAGTTCCAGTGAGTGAAGGCAGATAGCTTCTGACATTAAAGAGCTGCGCAGGTGCTTCCACACTCCAAACCAGTGCGGTAGTCAGGTTGCCATGGGTCCTGGTGCAAGCAAGGAATTGCCACGGGCTATTTACGTAGTAATATACAGTCATAATTAGGGTTCTGTGGAACCTGGTGCCACTGCGCCTGATGCACCAATTCGCTCCTGTCCTAAACCAAAACTCAGCACAGAAGTTGATCATTAGAGTACCTCATTACACGACACAACAGAAGTGACACATATAAGCATTAAACGTGGCACATAAGGGCACAGAAACATTGCCATGTGACCCACAAGCAAGATAAAAAACTTGGAAGCTATGCGGGTCCGCCACCACGCCGGCGAAGTATTTGATGTAGGAAATAGACATTGGTGTGAAAATAGCACAACATTGTACATGTTTTGATGAGCCCGGTGTCCTATGAGGCCTGTGCTTAGGAACAACCTTAATAAATTATCAGATTGTCCACGAGGTGGGCAATTTAAATAAGACGGCATTTGCACCAGTAACGTTTTTTTCTTGCGTTCCCCACAGCGAAAACATTTTGTCCTTTGGAGCTCTCCTTCCTTTACATCCCTATGAACGGCGTTTCCTTTCGATTCCCACACTGAAAATTCTGTTTTTCTATAGTTTTTGGAAGTAACTTTACAAGTATTTCAAAGGCAGGAGTGACCATGCAATATGTTTATGAATAGTGACAACATTATACTTTTAACCATTTTTTCATGACTGTAGGAAGTTGGCTCTGTATGTGCTATTTCAAATCAAATCATTAACATTTATAAAGCGCGCTACTCACCCGTGCGGGTCTCAAGGCGCTAGGGGGGAAAGGGGGGGTTATCGCTGCTCGAACAGCCAAGTCTTTAGGAGTCTCCGGAAAGCGGAGAGGTCCTGGGTGGTCCTGAGGCTGGTGGGGAGGGAGTTCCAGGTCTTGGCCGCCAGGAAGGAGAAAGATCTCCCACCCGCCGTGGAGTGGCGGGTGCGAGGGACGGCAGCAAGTGCGAGGCCAGCGGAGCGGAGGGGGCGGGTGGGGACGTAGAAGCTGAGGCGTCTGTTGAGGTATTCCGGTCCCTTGTTGTGGAGGGCTTTGTGTGCGTGGGTGAGAAGACGGAAGGTGATCCTTTTGCTGACTGGGAGCCAATGCAGGTGTCTCAGGTGTGCGGAGATGTGGCTGTTGCGGGGTACGTCGAGGATGAGGCGGGCCGAGGCGTTTTGGATGCGTTGCAGGCGGTTTTGGAGTTTGGCGGTGGTCCCGGCGTAGAGGGTGTTGCCGTAGTCCAGGCGACTCGTGACAAGGGCGTGGGTCACGGTTTTTCTGGTGTCGGCGGGGATCCAGCGGAAGATCTTGCGGAGCATGCGGAGAGTGAGGAAGCAGGCGGAGGACACGGCGTTGACTTGCTTGGTCATGGTGAGAAGAGGGTCCAAGATGAAGCCGAGGTTGCGGGCGTGGTCTGCGGGGGTCGGTGCGGTGCCGAGGGCCGTGGGCCACCAGGAGTCGTCCCAGGCGGACGGGGTGTTGCCGAGGATGAGGACTTCCGTTTTTTCAGAGTTCAGCTTTAGGCGGCTGAGCCTCATCCAATCTGCGACGTCCTTCATACCCTCTTGTAGGTTGGTCTTGGCGCTGGCGGGGTCCTTGGTGAGGGAGAGTACAAGTTGGGTGTCGTCGGCGTAGGAGGTGATGATGATGTCGTGCTTGCGTACGATGTCGGCGAGGGGGCTCATGTAGACATTGAAGAGTGTCGGGCTGAGCGATGAGCCTTGAGGTACGCCGCAGATGATCTTGGTGGGTTCTGAGTGAAACGGAGGGAGGTAAACTCTTTGGGAGCGGTTAGCGAGGAAGGAGGCGATCCAGTCCAGGGCCTGGCCTTGGATCCCGGTGGAGCGTAGGCGGGTGATTAGGGTGCGGTGACAGACGGTGTCAAAGGCAGCCGAGAGGTCGAGGAGAATGAGGGCGACTGTTTCACTGTTGTCCATCAGGGTTCTGATGTCGTCTGTGACTGAGATGAGGGCGGTTTCCGTGCTGTGGTTGGTTCGGAATCCAGTTTGTGAAGGGTCGAGCAGGTTGTTGTCTTCCAGGAAGGTGGTCAGCTGTTTGTTGACGGTCTTTTCTATTACCTTGGCTGGGAAAGGTAGAAGAGAGATGGGGCGGAAGTTTTTCAGGTCGCTTGGGTCAGCCGTAGGTTTCTTTAGTAGGGCGTTGACTTCAGCGTGCTTCCAGCATTCGGGGAAGGTAGCAGAAGAAAAAGAAGAGTTGATGACGGTCTGGAGGTGCGGGGCGATGATGTCGTCGGCTTTGTTAAAGATGAAGTGCGGGCAGGGGTCCGAAGGGGCGCCGGAGTGGATAGAGTTCATGATGGATTTGGTTTCTTCCGTGTTGATGTGGGTCCAGTTGTTGAGGGTGATGTCCGGGGAAGCGGGTTCAGTGGTGTATGGTTGGGTCTGGTGTCCGAAGCTGTCGTGGAGGTCGCTGATCTTGCGATGGAAGAAAGTGGCGAGGGATTCGCACAAATCCTGTGAGGGCGTGACGGCGTTGGCGCTGGCGCTGGGGTTGGAGAACTCTTTGACGATGCTGAAGAGTTCTCTGCTGTTGTGGCTGTTTTTGTCTAGTCTGTCGGTGAAAAAGTTCCTTTTGGCAGTGCGGATCAGGTGGTGGTGTTCGCGTGTAGCGTTCTTGAGGGCGGTCATGTTGTCAGCGGTGTGGTCCTTGCGCCAGGCCTTCTCAAGGGCACGACAAGTTTTCTTTGATTCTTTGAGGGTGTCAGAGAACCAGAGAGGTTTTTTGGTGTTGGTCTGTCGATGCGTGCGTTTGAGGGGAGCAAGGTTGTCAGCGCAGTTGGAGATCCAGTTTGTGAGGTTGAGAGCTGCGTCGTTGGGGTCGGTGGTGAGGGTGGGTTGGTTGGCGGCGAGAGCGGAGAAGAGTTGCTCTTCAGGGATCTTGTTCCACTGTCGATGAGGGATGGGTTGAGTGCGGAGGTGGGAGGTCTCGCGTCGGAATGTGAAGTGGACGCAGCTGTGGTCGGTCCAGTGTAGGGCAGAGGTGTGGCTGAAGAAGACGTGTTTGCTGGCGGAGAAGATAGGGTCGAGCGTGTGTCCGGCGATGTGGGTGGCGGTGTTCACCAGTTGTTTGAGGCCGAGGTTGGCGAGGTTGTCGAGCAGGGTGGTGGTGTTGGGGTCGTTGTTTTGTTCCAGATGGAAGTTGAGGTCGCCTAGGAGGATGTAGTCCGGTGAGGCGAGGGCGTGCGGGGAGATGAAGTCGGCGATGGCGTCGCTGAAAGAGGCGCGAGGTCCGGGAGGACGGTAGACGAGGGATCCTCTGAGGGTGGTCCTTGGGTCGGTGCGAATCTGAAAATGCAGGTGTTCAGCGGCGAGGGGGGGGTCTTCGGTGGAGGTGGTGACGCTGATGGAGTCTTTGAAGATGATGGCGACACCTCCTCCTACTTGGTTGGTGCGGTCTTTTTTGGAGATCTTGTAGCCTTCGGGGATGGCGGTAGCGATGTCTGGAGCAGAGGAGGCGTTCATCCATGTCTCCGTGATGAAGGCGACGTCCGGGGCTGTGGAGTCCAGGAGGTCCCAAAGTTCAACGGCGTGCTTGTGGACGGAACGAGCGTTGATCAGGATGCACTTGAGGTGGTTGATGGCGCGTGGGCTTGTGGTCGTGGTAGTTGCGTGGTGGAAGATGCGTTTGCAGGAGTTGCAGGCGAAGGGTCCATGGGTGCGCTTGGGGTGAGCTAGGAAGCAGGTTTTGGAGCGCCCTGGGTTGAGGGCGTGGAGGGTGGTGGGGTCGTAGCGGATCAGCGGGGCTTGGGGGAGCTGGGGACCAGGGGTCGTGGCGCTGGGCGCGGGCCAGGCGCGGACGGGCGCAGACGGGCTTGCCTCTGGCGCGCCTCCGGCGCGCCCGCTGCGCAGTCGCGCAGCGGCCGCCATAAGAGGTAGGAGGGGGGGGAGGGGTCAGCTGGGGGCGAATGGGAGCTGGGGGGCGGGGGCGTGCAGGAGGTCGCGGCGGGAAAGCGCGAGGGAGGGGGGGGACAGGTAGAGTGAGAGGAGCTGGGGGAGGGGGTTTAGGGTGGAGGAGGGTGAGTGTTAGGAGGTTTGGAGATTAGGGAGAGAGATAGGAGTAGGGTTGTGAAGATAGGGGAGGGGGGGTTGTAGAGGTGGGTGAGGGAGAGAGGTAGAGTGAGAGGATAGGGAGATAGGTAGTAGAGGGGGTGGCGGGAGGGGGGGAGAGATAGAGAAATAGATAGAGAAAATAGAGAAGTCGATAGATAGGGAAATAGATAGATAGACAGATAGGTAGGTAGGAGGAGGTGGAGAGTGGGGGAGTTAGATAGTGAGATAGGGAGCTAGAGAGATAGGAAGATAGGAGGAGTGAGGGAGGTAGATAGCGAACGGGTTAGCTAGGGGTGAGAGAGGGGGAGGCGAGTGAGGGAGGGGGATGAGGAAGGAGCAGGAGGGCATGCTCGGGGGAAGAAGACGGAGGAGGTAGAAGAGCCGAAGACAGGAGAACAGAAGACAGAAGAACAGAAGACAGAAGAACAGAAGACCGGAAGAGCAGAAGACAGAAGAACAGAAGAACAGAAGACAGAAGAACAGAAGAACAGAAGAACAGAAGACAGAAGAACAGAAGACAGAAGCACAGAAGATCGGAAGAGCAGAAGAACAGAGAAGAACAGAGAAGAACAGAGAAGAACACAGAAGAACCGAGAAGAAGAACACAGAAGCACCGAGAAGAACAGAGAAGAAGAACACAGAAGACCGGAAGAACACAGAAGAACAGAAGGGAAGAACAGAAGAACAGAAGAGAAGAACAGAAGAACACAGAAGAAGATTGCAGAGGGGGAGCGAGGAGGAAGAGACAGAGAGGAGGAAAAGAAGCAGGAGCAGGAGAGAAGGTGAGTGGCGCGGGGCAGGGCGAGGGGCTGGGAGGAGGGGGGTACTTACAGTTAGGTGGGTCTCAGGAACACAGGAACTCGGGAACTTGGAGGAGCTGCAGCGGCAGGGGGAGCGACCTACCCTTGGGTCAAGGGTCGCTGTATTCAAAGTAAGGAATAGCATGCACAGAGTCCAAGGGTTCCCCTTAGAGGTAAAATAGTGGTAAAAAGAGATAATACTAATGCTCTATTTTGTGGTAGTGTGGTCGAGCAGTAGGCTTATCCAAGGAGTAGTGTTAAGCACTTGTTGTACATACACATAGACAATAAATGAGGTACACACACTCAGAGACAAATCCAGCCAATAGGTTTTGTTATAGAAAAATATCTTTTCTTAGTTTATTTTAAGAACCACAGGTTCAAATTTAACATGTAATATCTCATTCGAAAGGTATTGCAGGTAAGTACTTTAGGAACTTCAAATCATCAAAATTGCATGTATACTTTTCAAGTTATTCACAAATAGCTGTTTTAAAAGTGGACACTTAGTG
The DNA here is from genome assembly GCF_031143425.1 of Pleurodeles waltl. NCBI lineage: Eukaryota > Metazoa > Chordata > Amphibia > Caudata > Salamandridae > Pleurodeles > Pleurodeles waltl. The sequence continues at coordinate 781,999,584 of NC_090436.1, forward strand.
CAATTTTCACAGTTCCTAGGGGAGGTAAGTATTTGTTAGGTTAACCAGGTAAGTAAGACACTTACAGGGCTTAGTTCTTGGTCCAAGGTAGCCCACCGTTGGGGGTTTAGAGCAACCCCAAAGTCACCACACCAGCAGCTCAGGGCCGGTCAGGTGCAGAGTTCAAAGTGGTGCCCAAAACACATATGCTAGCATGGAGAGAAGGGGGTGCCCCGGTTCCGGTCTGCTTGCAGGTAAGTACCCGCGTCTTCGGAGGGCAGACCAGAGGGGTTTGGTAGGGCACCGGGGGGGACACAGGTCCACACAGAAATTTCACCCTCAGCAGCGCGGGGGCGGCCGGGTGCAGTGTAGGAACAGGCGTCGGGTTTGTAATGGAAGTCAATGGGAGATCTAGGGATCTCTTCAGCGCTGCAGGCAGGCAAGGGGGGGGTTCCTCGGGGAAACCTCCACTTGGTCAAGGGAGAGGGACTCCTGGGGGTCACTCCTCCAGTGAAAGTCCGGTCCTTCAGGTCCTGGGGGCTGCGGGTGCAGGGTCTCTCCCAGGTGTCGGGACTTAGGATTCAAAGAGTCGCGGTCAGGGGAAGCCTCGGGATTCCCTCTGCAGGCGGCGCTGTGGGGGCTCAGGGGGGACAGGTTTTGGTACTCACAGTATCAGAGTAGTCCTGGGGTCCCTCCTGAGGTGTTGGATCTCCACCAGCCGAGTCGGGGTCGCCGGGTGCAGTGTTGCAAGTCTCACGCTTCTTGCGGGGAGCTTGCAGGGTTCTTTAAAGCTGCTGGAAACAAAGTTGCAGCTTTTCTTGGAGCAGGTCCGCTGTCCTCGGGAGTTTCTTGTCTTTTCGAAGCAGGGGCAGTCCTCAGAGGATGTCGAGGTCGCTGGTCCCTTTGGAAGGCGTCGCTGGAGCAGGATCTTTGGAAGGCAGGAGACAGGCCGGTGAGTTTCTGGAGCCAAGGCAGTTGTCGTCTTCTGGTCTTCCGCTGCAGGGGTTTTCAGCTGGGCAGTCCTTCTTCTTGTAGTTGCAGGAATCTAATTTTCTAGGGTTCAGGGTAGCCCTTAAATACTAAATTTAAGGGCGTGTTTAGGTCTGGGGGGTTAGTAGCCAATGGCTACTAGCCCTGAGGGTGGGTACACCCTCTTTGTGCCTCCTCCCAAGGGGAGGGGGTCACAATCCTAACCCTATTGGGGGAATCCTCCATCTGCAAGATGGAGGATTTCTAAAAGTTAGAGTCACTTCAGCTCAGGACACCTTAGGGGCTGTCCTGACTGGCCAGTGACTCCTCCTTGTTTTTCTCATTATTTTCTCCGGCCTTGCCGCCAAAAGTGGGGCCTGGCCGGAGGGGGCGGGCAACTCCACTAGCTGGAGTGTCCTGCTGGGTTGGCACAAAGGAGGTGAGCCTTTGAGGCTCACCGCCAGGTGTGACAATTCCTGCCTGGGGGAGGTGTTAGCATCTCCACCCAGTGCAGGCTTTGTTACTGGCCTCAGAGTGACAAAGGCACTCTCCCCATGGGGCCAGCAACATGTCTCGGTTTGTGGCAGGCTGCTAAAACTAGTCAGCCTACACAGATAGTCGGTTAAGTTTCAGGGGGCACCTCTAAGGTGCCCTCTGGGGTGTATTTTACAATAAAATGTACACTGGCATCAGTGTGCATTTATTGTGCTGAGAAGTTTGATACCAAACTTCCCAGTTTTCAGTGTAGCCATTATGGTGCTGTGGAGTTCGTGTTTGACAAACTCCCAGATCATATACTCTTATGGCTACCCTGCACTTACAATGTCTAAGGTTTTGTTTAGACACTGTAGGGGTACCATGCTCATGCACTGGTACCCTCACCTATGGTATAGTGCACCCTGCCTTAGGGCTGTAAGGCCTGCTAGAGGGGTGTCTTACCTATACTGCATAGGCAGTGAGAGGCTGGCATGGCACCCTGAGGGGAGTGCCATGTCGACTTACTCGTTTTGTCCTCACTAGCACACACAAGCTGGCAAGCAGGGTGTCTGTGCTGAGTGAGAGGTCTCCAGGGTGGCATAAGACATGCTGCAGCCCTTAGAGACCTTCCTTGGCATCAGGGCCCTTGGTACTAGAAGTACCAGTTACAAGGGACTTATCTGGATGCCAGGGTCTGCCAATTGTGGATACAAAAGTACAGGTTAGGGAAAGAACACTGGTGCTGGGGCCTGGTTAGCTGGCCTCAGCACACTTTCAATTGAAAACATAGCATCAGCAAAGGCAAAAAGTCAGGGGGCAACCATGCCAAGGAGGCATTTCCTTACACAACCCCCCCCCAAACGAAAGAGGATGAGACTAACCTTTCCCAAGAGAGTCTTCATTTTCTAAGTGGAAGAACCTGGAAAGGCCATCTGCATTGGCATGGGCAGTCCCAGGTCTGTGTTCCACTATAAAGTCCATTCCCTGTAGGGAGATGGACCACCTCAACAGTTTAGGATTTTCACCTTTCATTTGCATCAGCCATTTGAGAGGTCTGTGGTCAGTTTGAACTAGGAAGTGAGTCCCAAAGAGGTATGGTCTCAGCTTCTTCAGGGACCAAACCACAGCAAAGGCCTCCCTCTCAATGGCACTCCAACGCTGCTCCCTGGGGAGTAACCTCCTGCTAATGAAAGCAACAGGCTGGTCAAGGCCATCATCATTTGTTTGGGACAAAACTGCCCCTATCCCATGTTCAGAGGCATCAGTCTGCACAATGAACTGCTTAGAATAATCTGGAGCTTTTAGAACTGGTGCTGAGCACATTGCTTGTTTCAGGGTGTCAAAGGCCTGTTGGCATTCCACAGTCCAGTTCACTTTTTTGGGCATTTTCTTGGAGGTGAGTTCAGTGAGGGCTGTCACAATGGATCCATATCCCTTCACAAACCTCCTGTAATACCCAGTCAAGCCAAGGAATGCCCTGACTTGAGTCTGGGTTTTTGGAGCTACCCAGTCCAGAATAGTCTGGATCTTGGGTTGGAGTGGCTGAACTTGGCCTCCACCTACAAGGTGTCCCAAGTAAACCACAGTTCCCTGCCCTATCTGGCATTTGGATGCCTTGATAGAGAGGCCTGCAGATTGCAGAGCCTTCAAAACCTTCTTCAGGTGGACCAGGTGATCCTGCCAGGTGGAGCTAAAGACAGCAATATCATCAAGATAAGCTGTGCTAAAGGACTCCAAGCCAGCAAGGACTTGATTCACCAACCTTTGGAAGGTGGCAGGGGCATTCTTTAAACCAAAGGGCATAACAGTAAACTGATAATGCCCATCAGGTGTGGAGAATGCTGTTTTCTCTTTTGCTCCAGGTGCCATTTTTATTTGCCAGTACCCTGCTGTCAAGTCAAAGGTACTTAAGAATTTGGCAGCACCTAATTTGTCTATGAACTCATCAGCTCTTGGAATTGGATGAGCATCTGTCTTGGTGACAGAATTGAGCCCTCTGTAGTCCACACAAAACCTCATCTCTTTCTTTCCATCTTTGGTGTGAGGTTTGGGGACTAAGACCACTGGGCTAGCCCAGGGGCTGTCAGAGCGCTCAATTACTCCCAATTCCAGCATCTTGTGGACTTCCACCTTGATGCTTTCTTTAACATGGTCAGATTGTCTAAAGATTTTGTTCTTGACAGGCATGCTGTCTCCTGTGTCCACATCATGGGTACACAGGTGTGTCTGACCAGGGGTTAAGGAGAAGAGTTCAGGAAACTGTTGTAGGACTCTCCTACAATCAGCTTGCTGTTGGCCAGAGAGGGTGTCTGAGTAGATCACTCCATCTACTGTGCCATCTTTTGGGTCTGATGACAGAAGATCAGGGAGAGGTTCACTCTCTGCCTCCTGATCCTCATCTGTTACCATCAACAGATTGACATCAGCCCGGTCATGGAAGAGCTTAAGGCGGTTCACATGGATCACCCTCTTGGGGCTCCTGCTTGTGCCCAGGTCCACCAGGTAGGTGACCTGACTCTTCCTTTCTAGTACTGGGTAAGGGCCACTCCATTTGTCCTGGAGTGCCCTGGGAGCCACAGGCTCCAGAACCCAGACTTTCTGCCCTGGTTGGAACTCAACCAGTGCAGCCTTTTGGTCATACCAAAACTTCTGGAGCTGTTGGCTGGCCTCAAGGTTTTTGGTTGCCTTTTCCATGTACTCTGCCATTCTAGAGCGAAGGCCAAGTACATAGTCCACTATGTCCTGTTTAGGCTCATGGAGAGGTCTCTCCCAGCCTTCTTTAACAAGGGCAAGTGGTCCCCTTACAGGATGACCAAACAGAAGTTCAAAGGGCGAGAATCCTACTCCCTTCTGTGGCACCTCTCTGTAAGCGAAAAGCAGGCATGGCAAGAGGACATCCCATCTCCTTTTGAGTTTTTCTGGGAGCCCCATGATCATGCCCTTTAATGTCTTGTTGAATCTCTCAACTAAGCCATTAGTTTGTGGATGGTATGGTGTAGTGAATTTATAAGTCACCCCACACTCATTCCACATGTGCTTTAGGTATGCTGACATGAAGTTGGTACCTCTGTCAGACACCACCTCCTTAGGGAAACCCACTCTGGTAAATATACCAATGAGGGCCTTGGCTACTGCAGGGGCAGTAGTCGACCTAAGGGGAATAGCTTCAGGATACCTGGTAGCATGATCCACTACTACCAGGATATACATATTTCCTGAGGCTGTGGGAGGTTCCAGTGGACCAACTATGTCCACACCCACTCTTTCAAAGGGCACCCCCACCACTGGAAGTGGAATGAGGGGGGCCTTTGGATGTCCACCTGTCTTACCACTGGCTTGACAGGTGGGGCAGGAGAGGCAAAACTCCTTAACCATGTTGGACATATTGGGCCAGTAGAAGTGGTTGACTAACCTCTCCCACGTCTTGGTTTGTCCCAAATGTCCAGCAAGGGGAATGTCATGGGCCAATGTTAGGATGAACTTCCTGAACAGCTGAGGCACTACCACTCTCCTAGTGGCACCAGGTTTGGGGTCTCTGGCCTCAGTGTACAGGAGTCCATCTTCCCAATAGACCCTATGCGTTCCATTTTTCTTGCCTTTGGACTCTTCAGCAGCTTGCTGCCTAAGGCCTTCAAGAGAGGGACAGGTTTCTTGTCCCTTACACAGCTCCTCCCTTGAGGGTCCCCCTGGGCCTAAGAGCTCAACCTGATAAGGTTCAAGCTCCAAAGGCTCAGTTCCCTCAGAGGGCAGAACTTCTTCCTGAGAAGAGAGGTTCCCTTTCTTTTGCTGTGTTGTAGTTGGTTTCCCAACTGACTTTCCTGTTCTCTTGGTAGGCTGGGCCATTCTTCCAGACTCCAGCTCTACTTGTTCACCCTGTGCCTTGCATTGTGCTCTTGTTTTCACACACACCAGTTCAGGGATACCCAGCATTGCTGCATGGGTTTTTAGTTCTACCTCAGCCCATGCTGAGGACTCCAGGTCATTTCCAAGCAGACAGTCCACTGGGATATTTGAGGAGACCACCACCTGTTTCAGGCCATTGACCCCTCCCCATTCTAAAGTAACCATTGCCATGGGATGTACTTTTCTCTGATTGTCAGCGTTGGTGACTGTGTAAGTTTTTCCAGTCAGGTATTGGCCAGGGGAAACCAGTTTCTCTGTCACCATGGTGACACTGGCACCTGTATCCCTCAGGCCCTCTATTCGAGTCCCATTAATTAAGAGTTGCTGTCTGTATTTTTGCATGTTAGGCGGCCAGACAGCTAGTGTGGCTAAATCCACCCCACCCTCAGAAACTAGAGTAGCTTCAGTGTGGACCCTGATTTGCTCTGGGCACACTGTTGATCCCACTTGGAGACTAGCCATACCAGTGTTACCTGGATGGGAGTTTGGAGTGGAACCTTTCTTGGGACAGGCCTTGTCTCCAGTTTGGTGTCCATGCTGTTTACAGCTATGACACCAGGCCTTTTTGGGATCAAAGTTTTTACCCTTGTACCCATTGTTTTGTGAAGAGGCTCTGGGCCCACCCTCCTGAGCAGGTTTTTGGGGGCCTGTAGAAGACTCTTTACTATTTTTATTTTTGGTTGTCTCATCACCCTTCCCCTGGGGAGTCTTTGTGACCCCTTTCTTTTGGTCACCCCCTGTTGAAGTCTTGGACACCCTTGTCTTGACCCAATGGTCCGCCTTCTTTCCCAATTCTTGGGGAGAAATTGGTCCTAGGTCTACCAGATGCTGATGCAGTTTATCATTGAAACAATTACTCAATAGGTGTTCTTTCACAAATAAATTGTACAGCCCATCATAATTACTTACACCACTGCCTTGAATCCAACCATCTAGTGTTTTCACTGAGTAGTCAACAAAGTCAACCCAGGTCTGGCTCGAGGATTTTTGAGCCCCCCTGAACCTAATCCTGTACTCCTCAGTTGAGAATCCAAAGCCCTCAATCAGGGTACCCTTCATGAGGTCATAAGATTCTGCATCTTTTCCAGAGAGTGTGAGGAGTCTATCCCTACACTTTCCAGTGAACATTTCCCAAAGGAGAGCACCCCAGTGAGATCTGTTCACTTTTCTGGTTACACAAGCCCTCTCAAAAGCTGTGAACCACTTGGTGATGTCATCACCATCTTCATATTTTGTCACAATCCCTTTGGGGATTTTTAACATGTCAGGAGAATCTCTGACCCTATTTATATTGCTGCCACCATTGATGGGTCCTAGGCCCATCTCTTGTCTTTCCCTTTCTATGGCTAGGAGCTGTCTCTCTAAAGCCAATCTTTTGGCCATCCTGGCTAACAGGAGGTCATCTTCACTGAGAGCATCCTCAGTGATTTCAGAAATGTGGGACCCTCCTGTGAGGGACTCACTATTTCTGACTAACACAGTTGGAGACAGGACTTGAGGGGTCCTGTTCTCCCTATTTAGGACTGGAGGAGGGACATTGGCCTCCAAGTCACTAATTTCTTCCTCTGTGATGTCATCATCAGAGGGGTTGGCTTTTTCAAACTCTGCCAACAGCTCCTGGAGCTGAATTTTGGTAGGTCTGGAGCCAATGGTTATTTTTTTGATATTACAGAGAGACCTTAGCTCCCTCATCTTAAGATGGAGGTAAGGTGTGGTGTCGAGTTCCACCACCTGCATCTCTGTATCAGACATTATTCTGCTAAGAGTTGGAATACTTTTTTTAAGAATCTAAAACTGTTTCTAGAATCTAATTCAAACTTTTAACAAACTTTTAAACTCTAAAAAGACAATGCTAAACAGGGACTTAACACACAAGGCCCTAGCAGGACTTTTAAGAATTTAGAAAAATTTCAAATTGCAAAAATGAATTTCTAATGACAATTTTGGAATTTGTCGTGTGATCAGGTATTGGCTGAGTAGTCCAGCAAATGCAAAGTCTTGTACCCCACCGCTGATCCACCAATGTAGGAAGTTGGCTCTGTATGTGCTATTTCAAAGTAAGGAATAGCATGCACAGAGTCCAAGGGTTCCCCTTAGAGGTAAAATAGTGGTAAAAAGAGATAATACTAATGCTCTATTTTGTGGTAGTGTGGTCGAGCAGTAGGCTTATCCAAGGAGTAGTGTTAAGCACTTGTTGTACATACACATAGACAATAAATGAGGTACACACACTCAGAGACAAATCCAGCCAATAGGTTTTGTTATAGAAAAATATCTTTTCTTAGTTTATTTTAAGAACCACAGGTTCAAATTTAACATGTAATATCTCATTCGAAAGGTATTGCAGGTAAGTACTTTAGGAACTTCAAATCATCAAAATTGCATGTATACTTTTCAAGTTATTCACAAATAGCTGTTTTAAAAGTGGACACTTAGTGCAATTTTCACAGTTCCTAGGGGAGGTAAGTATTTGTTAGGTTAACCAGGTAAGTAAGACACTTACAGGGCTTAGTTCTTGGTCCAAGGTAGCCCACCGTTGGGGGTTTAGAGCAACCCCAAAGTCACCACACCAGCAGCTCAGGGCCGGTCAGGTGCAGAGTTCAAAGTGGTGCCCAAAACACATAGGCTAGCATGGAGAGAAGGGGGTGCCCCGGTTCCGGTCTGCTTGCAGGAAAGTACCCGCGTCTTCGGAGGGCAGACCAGAGGGGTTTGGTAGGGCACCGGGGGGGACACAGGTCCACACAGAAATTTCACCCTCAGCAGCGCGGGGGCGGCCGGGTGCAGTGTAGGAACAGGCGTCGGGTTTGTAATGGAAGTCAATGGGAGATCTAGGGATCTCTTCAGCGCTGCAGGCAGGCAAGGGGGGGGTTCCTCGGGGAAACCTCCACTTGGTCAAGGGAGAGGGACTCCTGGGGGTCACTCCTCCAGTGAAAGTCCGGTCCTTCAGGTCCTGGGGGCTGCGGGTGCAGGGTCTCTCCCAGGTGTCAGGACTTAGGATTCAAAGAGTCGCGGTCAGGGGAAGCCTCGGGATTCCCTCTGCAGGCGGCGCTGTGGGGGCTCAGGGGGGACAGGTTTTGGTACTCACAGTATCAGAGTAGTCCTGGGGTCCCTCCTGAGGTGTTGGATCTCCACCAGCCGAGTCGGGGTCGCCGGGTGCAGTGTTGCAAGTCTCACGCTTCTTGCGGGGAGCTTGCAGGGTTCTTTAAAGCTGCTGGAAACAAAGTTGCAGCTTTTCTTGGAGCAGGTCCGCTGTCCTCGGGAGTTTCTTGTCTTTTCGAAGCAGGGGCAGTCCTCAGAGGATGTCGAGGTCGCTGGTCCCTTTGGAAGGCGTCGCTGGAGCAGGATCTTTGGAAGGCAGGAGACAGGCCGGTGAGTTTCTGGAGCCAAGGCAGTTGTCGTCTTCTGGTCTTCCGCTGCAGGGGTTTTCAGCTGGGCAGTCCTTCTTCTTGTAGTTGCAGGAATCTAATTTTCTAGGGTTCAGGGTAGCCCTTAAATACTAAATTTAAGGGCGTGTTTAGGTCTGGGGGGTTAGTAGCCAATGGCTACTAGCCCTGAGGGTGGGTACACCCTCTTTGTGCCTCCTCCCAAGGGGAGGGGGTCACAATCCTAACCCTATTGGGGGAATCCTCCATCTGCAAGATGGAGGATTTCTAAAAGTTAGAGTCACTTCAGCTCAGGACACCTTAGGGGCTGTCCTGACTGGCCAGTGACTCCTCCTTGTTTTTCTCATTATTTTCTCCGGCCTTGCCGCCAAAAGTGGGGCCTGGCCGGAGGGGGCGGGCAACTCCACTAGCTGGAGTGTCCTGCTGGGTTGGCACAAAGGAGGTGAGCCTTTGAGGCTCACCGCCAGGTGTGACAATTCCTGCCTGGGGGAGGTGTTAGCATCTCCACCCAGTGCAGGCTTTGTTACTGGCCTCAGAGTGACAAAGGCACTCTCCCCATGGGGCCAGCAACATGTCTCGGTTTGTGGCAGGCTGCTAAAACTAGTCAGCCTACACAGATAGTCGGTTAAGTTTCAGGGGGCACCTCTAAGGTGCCCTCTGGGGTGTATTTTACAATAAAATGTACACTGGCATCAGTGTGCATTTATTGTGCTGAGAAGTTTGATACCAAACTTCCCAGTTTTCAGTGTAGCCATTATGGTGCTGTGGAGTTCGTGTTTGACAAACTCCCAGACCATATACTCTTATGGCTACCCTGCACTTACAATGTCTAAGGTTTTGTTTAGACACTGTAGGGGTACCATGCTCATGCACTGGTACCCTCACCTATGGTATAGTGCACCCTGCCTTAGGGCTGTAAGGCCTGCTAGAGGGGTGTCTTACCTATACTGCATAGGCAGTGAGAGGCTGGCATGGCACCCTGAGGGGAGTGCCATGTCGACTTACTCGTTTTGTCCTCACTAGCACACACAAGCTGGCAAGCAGGGTGTCTGTGCTGAGTGAGAGGTCTCCAGGGTGGCATAAGACATGCTGCAGCCCTTAGAGACCTTCCTTGGCATCAGGGCCCTTGGTACTAGAAGTACCAGTTACAAGGGACTTATCTGGATGCCAGGGTCTGCCAATTGTGGATACAAAAGTACAGGTTAGGGAAAGAACACTGGTGCTGGGGCCTGGTTAGCAGGCCTCAGCACACTTTCAATTGTAAACATAGCATCAGCAAAGGCAAAAAGTCAGGGGGCAACCATGCCAAGGAGGCATTTCCTTACAATGACCCTTCATCGACTCTCACTCTTTTCAGTCATGATCAGTACACCTCAATAGCAGAAAATCCACCACAATGGAAGATTGTCTACTATTGTCAGATAATTCCACAGGCCCTAAGATGATACACATCCTGATTCTGTGACTCATGATATGGAAAATGAAAGTATTAATGCCTTTATTTTGCACTTTTAGATTGAAGTTTTTTATGAACCAGGCTCACTATGAATAGGTGCTCTAATTTCCACAGCAAGCACCCAGCCCTATTTACTGAAGTGTGCAGACGTTGTGCCAAATGACCAGATACCAGGAATAGTTAATTGTCCCTCTACTGTTTGCCTGGCCTTTGCTTGATACTAAATGAAGGCAACTGGTCGGGTAAGGATTTCCTAAGTATAATTTTATGTGAGGTTCATGTTCAACAAAGAAGTAGCTGGAGGGCGCTTGTGTGCTGGACCCTTTTACCCTCCCTCTCTTGAAATTCGGATCTAAAGGAAGCACTTTTTGAACCCACCCTTTTTCCCCAAAACCATCAATCACAAATTCCTCACACTTTAAGGAAAAACTCTGAGTTGCTGGACATTTTGTGTTATTCCTGTTTTTTTTTTTGCAGTCAGCTGAAACATCTGAACAAAAGATTCGAGATTGTTCTAATACTGGTTTACTATTTAAATGACGGTTTTCATTCTTTGGGAAATATTAAACTGCATTACGACGCCAAAAATCGTATGAGGGGCTTTTCTGCCAATGATTTTTTTTTACCAGAGTCTCAGACAGACCTGCCATCTAGTGGCAAGCTGTTGTTATAGCCCAAATGCTTTCGGCTGGTCATTTTAGCAACGTTTCCAAAAATGAGCCCTACACGTATTCAATTTGTATTTGGTTAGCGCTCTGATGCCAATTGAATTTATCGGTAGTGTCGTTTCTTCGGGATTTGTAAGCCGTATCTAAATGCATTTACAGTACAACTGAGGGATTAGAGCAGCCTGCAAATATATCTTTCAATACCGAAGTCGGAAAGTAGTGTGCTAAAGGTGCGCACAGGACTTTTTCGCTTCAGCATTACTTGTAGGATATCTGCAACTTTTTAGCTGCCTTTTTCGATTCTAGCGTTTTTATTATTTTTTTTGTAAAGAGCATTGATTCTGAAATGATAGTAAAACAATCAGGGCCGGCTTTAGCGCTGGTGGCGCCGAGTTCGACAGTCTTTTTTTGGCACCTCCCACCCCATGACCACCTCCTCGGATTCCCGCACTAACACCCGGTAAATGTCCCCCTCATCCCTTCATAACCACCCTTTCACATATATTCACTTGTTTCAAAGCTTGAAAAGGCTGGCTGTTCTAATCAATTCAGCTATGCACTTTAAATATAGTTCTGTTATTTACAGCAGGCATATTAACCCTTTACGCTACTTTATGGCAAGTCAAGGCTGCCGCTGGACAAAACTCCCATCTTTTTCCCTAGCAGGAACATTAATCACAAGACGTGTCTTGACATTTTAATTTGCTTCCTGAAGGCTGGACGCACAATGGACTTTTCCCAATCCGGATTCTGCAGTAACCACAGCACCGAAACCACCCTCATCGCCGCCACCGACGATATCAGGCCCATACTTGACAATGGCGAAACCGCAGCCCTCATCCTCCTGGACCTCTCGGCCGCCTTTGACACCGTCTGTCACCACACCCTACGCACATGCCTCAACGACGCAGGGATCTGTGACAGAGCCCTGGACTAGATCACCTCATTCCTCACCAGCAGAACCCAGAGAGCCCGCCTCCCTTCATTCCGCTCTGAAGCCACCAAGATCATCTGGGGTGTACCCCAGGGGTCGTCCCTCACGCCAACCCTCCAACATTTACATGGCTCCGCTCGCAAACATCGTCGGATCTCACAACTGCAACATCATCTCATACGCCGATGAACCCAGCTGACCCTGTCCCTCACCAAGGACCCTGCCACCGCCAAAGACAATCTCCACAAAGGAATGAAGGCCATCGCCGAATGGATGAAGAACAGCTGCCGGAAACTGAACTCTGACAAAACTGACGTCCTCATCCTCAGCTCCATCCCCTCCACCTGGGATAACTTCTGGTGGCCTACCACACTGGGAACCACACCGACACCCACCGAACACGCACGCAACCTGAGATTCATCCTGGACTCATCGCTATCAATGACCCAGCAAGTCAACGCCGTCTCTTCCTCCTGCTTCAACACCCGCTGCATGCTTCGGAAGATCTACAAATGGATCCCCACCAGATCCAGGCGGACGGTCACCCAAGCACTCGTAAGCACACAGACTGGACTACTACAATGCCCCCTACGCAGGAACCATGGCCAAGCTACAGAAAAGACTGCAACGCATACTGAACACCTCTACAGGCCTCATCCTGGACATCCCCTGCCACAGCCACATCACAGCCCACCTGAGAGACCTGCACTGGCTCCCCATCAACAAGAGAATCATGTTCAAACTCCTCACCTATGCCCACAAAGCACTGCACAACACCGGACCAGAATACCTCAATAGACGGCTCTCCTTCTACACCCTGACCGGACAGCTTTGCTCCACTGACCTTGCCCTCGCCACCGTCCCACGCATCCACAGAACGACCTCCAGTGGCAGATCGTTCTCCCACCTCGCTGCCAAGATCGAACACTCTTCCTATCCACCTGCGACAGACACAGGACCTACTAACCTTCAGGAGACACCTCAAGTCATGGCTGTTCGAGCAGTAGCAGCACCACCCCTGGCGCTTTGAGACCCTCATCGGTGAGTACTGCGCTTTACAAATGCTTTGATTGATTGATTGAATGGACTTTTCAGCAGGTGCTTTTAAATCAAAAGTTTCTAAGTTATTGCTAAACAAAGGGCCACCCTGATGTGAACGCCTCCCAATCCAGGTCAGCACCCAGTGCGCCCACACTACTCGCACCACCCTAAAGCCGGCCCTGAATACAATTAATCTGAACTGTATGGCTCTGCAAAGGCTCATAGAAAAGAGGCATGTTTTAAATAAGCAGTTTGTTTAACTTGGCCTTCTGTGCAGGGTCACCTTTAAACCTTATGCCTTCACTCCACCTGTTTTCTGAACCCATTTTGTTGGCGTTTAGGACTCTGTGCACTTTACCACTGCTGACCAGGGCCAAAGTGCTTTTGCTGAATCGTTAAAACATGATAAAACTGGCTTTCACCCAATTAACACATTTAGGGGCTCATTCTGAGCCCGGCGGGCGGCAGGAGCCGCCAGCCTGGAGGGAGCCGCCAAATGACCGCACCGCGGTCAAAAGACCGCGGCGGCCATTCAGACATTTCCTCTGGGCCGGCGGGCGCTCTCCAAAAGAGCGCCCGCCGGCCCAGAGGAAATGCCCCTGCAACGAGGACGCCGGCTCAGAATTGAGCCGGCGTAGTTGCAGGGGTGCGACGGGTGCAGTTTGCACCCGTCGCGTATTTCAGTGTCTGCATTGCAGACACTGAAATACACAGTGGGGCCCTCTTACGGGGGCCCCTGCAGTGCCCATGCCACTGGCATGGGCACTGCAGGGGCCCCCAGGGGCCCCGCGGCACCCCCTACCGCCATCCTGTTCCTGGCGGGAGACCCGCCAGGAACAGGATGGCGGTAGGGGGTGTCAGAATCCCCATGGCTGCGGAGCGCGCTCCGCAGCCATGGAGGATTCCCCCGAGCAGCGGGAAGTCGGCGGGAGACCGCCGACTTTCCGCTTCTGACCGCGGCTAAACCGCCGCGGTCAGAATGCTCGTGGGAGCACCGCCAGCCTGTTGGCGGTGCTCCCGTGGTCGGTGGCCCTGGCGGCCACCAGCCGCCAGGGTCAGAATGACCCCTTTAGTTTACCTTACCCCAGTAAAATGGTACTACATGTACCCAGGGCCTGTAAATTAAATGCTACTAGTGGGTCTGCAGCACTTGTAATGCCACCCATTTAAGAAGCCCTTTAAAACATGCCTCAGCCTGCCATTGCAGCTTGTGTACAGTTTTCAAGCACCAATTCGACCTGGCAAATTAAACCTTTTGGTAGGCCTAAACCTCCCTTTTAAATTCATACATATAGGTCACCCTGGGGTAAGCCCTAATCAGCCCATAGGCCAGGATGCATTGTATTTAAAAAGTAGGACATGTGTTTTTAAGTTTTACATGTGCTGGTAGTGAAAAACTCCTACATTCATTTTTCACTACTGTGAGACTCACCTCCACCATAGGATATCATTGTGATACCTTATTACATCTAATAAGTGCTAACTTTTGATTGGCAACAGGTAGTGTAAGGAAATGCCTCCTTGGCATGGTTGCCCCCTGACTTTTTGCCTTTGCTGATGCTATGTTTACAATTGAAAGTGTGCTGAGGCCTGCTAACCAGGCCCCAGCACCAGTGTTCTTTCCCTAACCTGTACTTTTGTATCCACAATTGGCAGACCCTGGCATCCAGATAAGTCCCTTGTAACTGGTACTTCTAGTACCAAGGGCCCTGATGCCAAGGAAGGTCTCTAAGGGCTGCAGCATGTCTTATGCCACCCTGGAGACCTCTCACTCAGCACAGACACACTGCTTGCCAGCTTGTGTGTGCTATGAGGACAAAACGAGTAAGTCGACATGGCACTCCCCTCAGGGTGCCATGCCAGCCTCTCACTGCCTATGCAGTATAGGTAAGACACCCCTCTAGCAGGCCTTACAGCCCTAAGGCAGGGTGCACTATACCATAGGTGAGGGTACCAGTGCATGAGCATGGTACCCCTACAGTGTCTAAACAAAACCTTAGACATTGTAAGTGCAGGGTAGCCATAAGAGTATATGGTCTGGGAGTCTGTCAAACACGAACTCCACAGCACCATAATGGCTACACTGAAAACTGGGAAGTTTGGTATCAAACTTCTCAGCACAATAAATGCACACTGATGCCAGTGTACATTTTATTGCAAAATACACCCCAGAGGGCACCTTAGAGGTGCCCCCTGAAACTTAACCGACTATCTGTGTAGGCTGACTAGTTCCAGCAGCCTGCCACACTAGAGACATGTTGCTGGCCCCATGGGGAGAGTGCCTTTGTCACTCTGAGGCCAGTAACAAAGCCTGCACTGGGTGGAGATGCTAACACCTCCCCCAGGCAGGAGCTGTAACACCTGGCGGTGAGCCTCAAAGGCTTACCCCTTTTTCACAGCACCGCAGGACACTCCAGCTAGTGGAGTTGCCCGCCCCCTCCGGCCCGGCCCCCACTTTTGGCGGCAAGGCCGGAGAAAATAATGAGAACAACAAGGAGGAGTCACTGGCCAGTCAGGACAGCCCCTAAGGTGTCCTGAGCTGAGGTGACTCTAACTTTTAGAAATCCTCCATCTTGCAGATGGAGGATTCCCCCAATAGGGTTAGGATTGTGACCCCCTCCCCTTGGGAGGAGGCACAAAGAGGGTGTACCCACCCTCAGGGCTAGTAGCCATTGGCTACTAACCCCCCAGACCTAAACACGCCCTTAAATTTAGTATTTAAGGGCTACCCTGAACCCTAGAAAATTAGATTCCTGCGACAACAAGAAGAAGGACTGCCCAGCTGAAAACCCCTGCAGAGGAAGACCAGAAGACAACGACTGCCTTGGCTCCAGAAACTCACCGGCCTGTCTCCTGCCTTCCAAAGACCTCTGCTCCAGCGACGCCTTCCAAGGGACCAGCGACCTCTGAATCCTCTGAGGACTGCCCTGCTTCGAAAAAGACAAGAAACTCCCGAGGACAGCGGACCTGCTCCAAAAAGACTGCAACTTTGTTTCGAGGAGCAGCTTTAAAGACCCTGCAATCTCCCCGCAAGAAGCGTGAGACTTGCAACACTGCACCCGGCGACCCCGACTCGGCTGGTGGAGAACCAACACCTCAGGGAGGACCCCCGGACTACTCTCCGACTGTGAGTACCAAAACCTGTCCCCCCTGAGCCCCCACAGCGCCGCCTGCAGAGGGAATCCCGAGGCTTCCCCTGACCGCGACTCTCTGAAACCTAAGTCCCGACGCCTGGAAAAGACCCTGCACCCGCAGCCCCCAGGACCTGAAGGACCGGACTTTCACTGGAGAAGTGACCCCCAGGAGTCCCTCTCCCTTGCCCAAGTGGAGGTTTCCTCGAGGAAGCCCCCCCTTGCCTGCCTGCAGCGCTGAAGAGATCCGTTGATCTCTCATTGACTAACATTGCGAACCCGACGCTTGTTTCTACACTGCACCCGGCCGCCCCCGCGCTGCTGAGGGTGAAATTTCTGTGTGGGCTTGTGTCCCCCCCGGTGCCCTACAAAACCCCCCTGGTCTGCCCTCCGAAGACGCGGGTACTTACCTGCCAGCAGACCGGAACCGGGGCACCCCCTTCTCTCCATTCTAGCCTATACGTTTTGGGCACCACTTTGAACTCTGCACCTGACCGGCCCTGAGCTGCTGGTGTGGTGACTTTGGGGTTGCTCTGAACCCCCAACGGTGGGCTACCTTGGACCAAGAACTGAACTCTGTAAGTGTCTTACTTACTTGGTAAAACTAACAAAAACTTACCTCCCCCAGGAACTGTGAAAATTGCACTAAGTGTCCACTTTTAAAGTAGCTATTTGTCAATAACTTGAAAAGTATACATGCAATTGAAATGATTCAAAGTTCCTAATGTACTTACCTGCAATACCTTTCAAACAAGATATTACATGTTAAATTTGAACCTGTGGTTCTTAAAATAAACTAAGAAAATATATTTTTCTATAACAAAACCTATTGGCTGGATTTGTCTCTGAGTGTGTGTACCTCATTTATTGTCTATGTGTATGTACAACAAATGCTTAACACTACTCCTTGGATAAGCCTACTGCTCGACCACACTACCACGAAATAGAGCATTAGTATTATCTCTTTTTACCACTATTTTACCTCTAAGGGGAACCCTTGGACTCTGTGCATGCTATTCCTTACTTTGAAATAGCACATACAGAGCCAACTTCCTACATTGGTGGATCAGCGGTGGGGTACAAGACTTTGCATTTGCTGGACTACTCAGCCAATACCTGATCACACGACAAATTCCAAAATTGTCATTAGAAATTGATTTTTGCAATTTGAAAAGTTTTCTAAATTCTTAAAAGACCTGCTAGGGCCTTGTGTTAGATCCTGTTTAGCATTTCTTTTAGAGTTTAAAAGTTTGTAAAAGTTTGAATTAGGTTCTAGAACCAGTTGTAGATTCTTAAAAAGTATTCCAACTTTTAGAAGCAAAATGTCTAGCACAGATGTGACTGTGGTGGAACTCGACACCACACCTTACCTCCATCTTAAGATGAGGGAGCTAAGGTCACTCTGTAAAATAAAGAAAATAACAATGGGCCCCAAACCTACCAAAATACAGCTCCAGGAGCTTTTGGCAGAGTTTGAAAAGGCCAACCCCTCTGAGGGTGGCAACTCAGAGGAAGAGGATAGTGACTTGGAGGAAAATTCCCCCCTACCAGTCCTATCTAGGGAGAACAGGGTCTCTCAAACCCTGACTCCAAAAATAATAGTCAGAGATGCTGGTTCCCTCACAGGAGAGACCAACACCTCTGAAATCACTGAGGATAACTCCAGTGAAGAGGACATCCAGTTAGCCAGGATGGCCAAAAGATTGGCTTTGGAAAGACAGATCCTAGCCATAGAGAGGGAAAGACAAGAGATGGGCCTAGGACCCATCAATGGTGGCAGCAACATAAATAGGGTCAGAGATTCTCCTGACATGTTGAAAATCCCTAAAGGGATTGTAACTAAATATGAAGATGGTGATGACATCACCAAATGGTTCACAGCTTTTGAGAGGGCTTGTGTAACCAGAAAAGTGAACAGATCTCACTGGGGTGCTCTCCTTTGGGAAATGTTCACAGGAAAGTGTAGGGATAGACTCCTCACACTCTCTGGACAAGATGCAGAATCTTATGACCTCATGAAGGGTACCCTGATTGAGGGCTTTGGATTCTCCACTGAGGAGTATAGGATTAGATTCAGGGGGGCTCAAAAATCCTCGAGCCAGACCTGGGTTGACTTTGTAGACTACTCAGTAAAAACACTAGATGGTTGGATTCAAGGCAGTGGTGTAAGTAATTATGATGGGCTGTACAATTTATTTGTGAAAGAACACCTGTTAAGTAATTGTTTCAATGATAAACTGCATCAGCATCTGGTAGACCTAGGACCAATTTCTCCCCAAGAATTGGGAAAGAAGGCGGACCATTGGGTCAAGACAAGGGTGTCCAAAACTTCCACAGGGGGTGACCAAAAGAAAGGGGTCACAAAACCTCCCCAGGGGAAAGGTGGTGAGACAACCAAAAATAAAAATAGTCAAGAGTCTTCTAAAGGCCCCCAAAAACCTGCACAGGAGGGTGGGCCCAGAACCTCTTCACAAAACAATCCTGGGTACAAGGGTAAAAACTTTGATCCCAAAAAGGCCTGGTGTCGAAACTGTAGTCAGTCTGGACACCAAACTGGAGACAAGGCCTGTCCCAAGAAAAGTTCCACTCCAAACTCCAATCCAGGTAACACTGGAATGGCTAGTCTCCAAGTGGGATCAACAGTGTGCCCAGAGCAAATCAGGGTCCACACTGAAGCTACTCTAGTCTCTGAGGGTGGGGTGGATTTAGCCACACTAGCTGCCTGGCCTCCTAACATGCAAAAATACAGGCAGCAGCTCTTTATTAATGGGACAAGTGTAGAGGGCCTGAGGGATACAGGTGCCAGTGTCACCATGGTGACAGAGAAACTGGTTTCCCCTGGCCAATACCTGACTGGAAAAACTTACACAGTCACCAATGCTGACAATCAAACTAAAGCACATCCCATGGCAATGGTAACTTTAGAATGGGGAGGGGTCAATGGCCTGAAACAGGTGGTGGTCTCCTCAAACATCCCAGTAGACTGTCTGCTTGGAAATGACCTGGAGTCCTCAGCATGGGCTGAGGTAGAACTAAAAACCCATGCAGCCATGCTGGGTATCCCTGAACTGGTGTGTGTAAAAACAAGAGCACAATGCAAGGCACAGGGTGAAAAAGTAGAGCTGGAGTCTGGAAAAATGGCCCAGCCTACCAAGAGAAAAGGAAAGTCAGTTGGGAAACCAACTGCAACACAGTCAGAAAAAGGGAACCTCTCTTCTCAGGAAGAAGTTCTGCCCTCTGAGGGAACTGAGCCTTTGGAGCTTGAACCTTATCAGGTTGAGCTCTTGGGCCCAGGGGGACCCTCAAGGGAGGAGCTGTGTAAGGGACAAGAAACCTGTCCCTCTCTTGAAGGCCTTAGGCAGCAAGCTGCTGAAGAGTCCAAGGGCAAGAAAAATGGAACACATAGGGTCTATTGGGAAGATGGACTCCTGTACACTGAGGCCAGAGACCCCAAACCTGGTGCCACTAGGAGAGTGGTAGTGCCTCAGTCGTTCAGAGAGTTTATTCTGACCTTAGCCCATGATATTCCCCTTGCTGGGCATTTGGGACAAACCAAGACGTGGGAGAGGTTAGTCAACCACTTCTACTGGCCCAATATGTCCCAGAAGGTTAAGGAGTTTTGCCTCTCCTGCCCCACCTGTCAATCCAGTGGTAAGACAGGTGGGCACCCAAAGGCTTCCAGTGGTGGGGGTCCCCTTTGAAAGAGTGGGTGTGGACATAGTTGGTCCACTGGAACCTCCCACAGCCTCAGGAAATATGTACATCCTAGTAGTAGTGGATCATGCTACTAGGTATCCTGAAGCTATTCCCCTTAGGTCGACTACTGCCCCTGCAGTAGCCAAGGCCCTCATTGGTATCTTTACCAGAGTGGGTTTCCCTAAGGAGGTGGTGTCTGACAGAGGTACCAACTTCATGTCAGCATACCTAAAACACATGTGGAATGAGTGTGGAGTGACTTACAAATTCACTACACCATACCATCCACAAACTAATGGCTTAGTTGAGAGATTCAACAAGACATTAAAAGGCATGATCATGGGGCTCCCAGAAAAACTCAAAAGGAGATGGGATGTCCTCTTGCCATGTCTACTTTTCGCTTACAGAGAGGTGCCACAGAAGGGAGTAGGATTCTCACCCTTTGAACTTCTGTTTGGTCACCCTGTAAGGGGACCACTTGCTCTTGTTAAAGAAGGCTGGGAGAGACCTCTTCATGAGCCTAAACAAGACATAGTGGACTATGTACTTGGCCTTCGCTCTAGAATGGCAGAGTACATGGAAAAGGCAACCAAAAACCTTGAGGCCAGCCAACAGCTCCAGAAGTTTTGGTACGACCAAAAGGCTGCACTGGTTGAGTTCCAACCAGGACAGAAAGTCTGGGTTCTGGAGCCTGTGGCTCCCAGGGCACTCCAGGACAAATGGAGTGGCCCTTACCCAGTGCTAGAAAGGAAGAGTCAGGTCACCTACCTGGTGGACCTGGGCACAAGCAGGAGCCCCAAGAGGGTGATCCATGTGAACCGCCTTAAGCTCTTCCATGACAGGGCTGATGTGAATCTGTTGATGGTAACAGATGAGGATCAGGAGGCAGAGAGTGAACCTCTCCCTGATCTTCTGTCATCAGACCCAAAAGATGGCTCAGTAGATGGAGTGATCTACTCAGACACCCTCTCTGGCCAACAGCAAGCTGATTGTAGGAGAGTCCTACAACAGTTTCCTGAACTCTTCTCCTTAACCCCTGGTCAGACACCCCTGTGTACCCATAATGTGGACACAGGAGACAGCATGCCTGTCAAAAACAAAATCTTTAGACAGTCTGACCATGTTAAGGAAAGCATCAAGGTGGAAGTCCACAAGATGCTGGAATTGGGAGTAATTGAGCGCTCTGACAGCCCCTGGGCTAGCCCAGTGGTCTTAGTCCCCAAACCTCACACCAAAGATGGAAAGAAAGAGATGAGGTTTTGTGTGGATTACAGAGGGCTCAATTCTGTCACCAAGACAGATGCTCATCCAATTCCTAGAGCTGACGAGCTCATAGATAAATTAGGTGCTGCCAAATTCTTAAGTACCTTTGACTTGACAGCAGGGTACTGGCAAATAAAAATGGCACCTGGAGCAAAAGAGAAAACAGCATTCTCCACACCTGATGGGCATTATCAGTTTACTGTTATGCCCTTTGGTTTAAAGAATGCCCCTGCCACCTTCCAAAGGTTGGTGAATCAAGTCCTTGCTGGCTTGGAGTCCTTTAGCACAGCTTATCTTGATGATATTGCTGTCTTTAGCTCCACCTGGCAGGATCACCTGGTCCACCTGAAGAAGGTTTTGAAGGCTCTGCAATCTGCAGGCCTCTCTATCAAGGCATCCAAATGCCAGATAGGGCAGGGAACTGTGGTTTACTTGGGACACCTTGTAGGTGGAGGCCAAGTTCAGCCACTCCAACCCAAGATCCAGACTATTCTGGACTGGGTAGCTCCAAAAACCCAGACTCAAGTCAGGGCATTCCTTGGCTTGACTGGGTATTACAGGAGGTTTGTGAAGGGATATGGATCCATTGTGACAGCCCTCACTGAACTCACCTCCAAGAAAATGCCCAAGAAAGTGAACTGGACTGTGGAATGCCAACAGGCCTTTGACACCCTGAAACAAGCAATGTGCTCAGCACCAGTTCTAAAAGCTCCAGATTATTCTAAGCAGTTCATTGTGCAGACAGATGCCTCTGAACATGGGATAGGGGCAGTTTTGTCCCAAACAAATGATGATGGCCTTGACCAGCCTGTTGCTTTCATTAGCAGGAGGTTACTCCCCAGGGAGCAGCGTTGGAGTGCCATTGAGAGGGAGGCCTTTGCTGTGGTTTGGTCCCTGAAGAAGCTGAGACCATACCTCTTTGGGACTCACTTCCTAGTTCAAACTGACCACAGACCTCTCAAATGGCTGATGCAAATGAAAGGTGAAAATCCTAAACTGTTGAGGTGGTCCATCTCCCTACAGGGAATGGACTTTATAGTGGAACACAGACCTGGGACTGCCCATGCCAATGCAGATGGCCTTTCCAGGTTCTTCCACTTAGAAAATGAAGACTCTCTTGGGAAAGGTTAGTCTCATCCTCTTTCGTTTGGGGGGGGGTTGTGTAAGGAAATGCCTCCTTGGCATGGTTGCCCCCTGACTTTTTGCCTTTGCTGATGCTATGTTTACAATTGAAAGTGTGCTGAGGCCTGCTAACCAGGCCCCAGCACCAGTGTTCTTTCCCTAACCTGTACTTTTGTATCCACAATTGGCAGACCCTGGCATCCAGATAAGTCCCTTGTAACTGGTACTTCTAGTACCAAGGGCCCTGATGCCAAGGAAGGTCTCTAAGGGCTGCAGCATGTCTTATGCCACCCTGGAGACCTCTCACTCAGCACAGACACACTGCTTGCCAGCTTGTGTGTGCTAGTGAGGACAAAACGAGTAAGTCGACATGGCACTCCCCTCAGGGTGCCATGCCAGCCTCTCACTGCCTATGCAGTATAGGTAAGACACCCCTCTAGCAGGCCTTACAGCCCTAAGGCAGGGTGCACTATACCATAGGTGAGGGTACCAGTGCATGAGCATGGTACCCCTACAGTGTCTAAACAAAACCTTAGACATTGTAAGTGCAGGGTAGCCATAAGAGTATATGGTCTGGGAGTCTGTCAAACACGAACTCCACAGCACCATAATGGCTACACTGAAAACTGGGAAGTTTGGTATCAAACTTCTCAGCACAATAAATGCACACTGATGCCAGTGTACATTTTATTGCAAAATACACCCCAGAGGGCACCTTAGAGGTGCCCCCTGAAACTTAACCGACTATCTGTGTAGGCTGACTAGTTCCAGCAGCCTGCCACACTAGAGACATGTTGCTGGCCCCATGGGGAGAGTGCCTTTGTCACTCTGAGGCCAGTAACAAAGCCTGCACTGGGTGGAGATGCTAACACCTCCCCCAGGCAGGAGCTGTAACACCTGGCGGTGAGCCTCAAAGGCTTACCCCTTTTTCACAGCACCGCAGGACACTCCAGCTAGTGGAGTTGCCCGCCCCCTCCGGCCCGGCCCCCACTTTTGGCGGCAAGGCCGGAGAAAATAATGAGAACAACAAGGAGGAGTCACTGGCCAGTCAGGACAGCCCCTAAGGTGTCCTGAGCTGAGGTGACTCTAACTTTTAGAAATCCTCCATCTTGCAGATGGAGGATTCCCCCAATAGGGTTAGGATTGTGACCCCCTCCCCTTGGGAGGAAGCACAAAGAGGGTGTACCCACCCTCAGGGCTAGTAGCCATTGGCTACTAACCCCCCAGACCTAAACACTCCCTTAAATTTAGTATTTAAGGGCTACCCTGAACCCTAGAAAATTAGATTCCTGCGACAACAAGAAGAAGGACTGCCCAGCTGAAAACCCCTGCAGAGGAAGACCAGAAGACAACGACTGCCTTGGCTCCAGAAACTCACCGGCCTGTCTCCTGCCTTCCAAAGACCTCTGCTCCAGCGACGCCTTCCAAGGGACCAGCGACCTCTGAATCCTCTGAGGACTGCCCTGCTTCGAAAAAGACAAGAAACTCCCGAGGACAGCGGACCTCCTCCAAAAAGACTGCAACTTTGTTTCGAGGAGCAGCTTTAAAGACCCTGCAATCTCCCCGCAAGAAGCGTGAGACTTGCAACACTGCACCCGGCGACCCCGACTCGGCTGGTGGAGAACCAACACCTCAGGGAGGACCCCCGGACTACTCTCCGACTGTGAGTACCAAAACCTGTCCCCCCTGAGCCCCCACAGCGCCGCCTGCAGAGGGAATCCCGAGGCTTCCCCTGACCGCGACTCTCTGAAACCTAAGTCCCGACGCCTGGAAAAGACCCTGCACCCGCAGCCCCCAGGACCTGAAGGACCGGACTTTCACTGGAGAAGTGACCCCCAGGAGTCCCTCTCCCTTGCCCAAGTGGAGGTTTCCTCGAGGAAGCCCCCCCTTGCCTGCCTGCAGCGCTGAAGAGATCCGTTGATCTCTCATTGACTAACATTGCGAACCCGACGCTTGTTTCTACACTGCACCCGGCCGCCCCCGCGCTGCTGAGGGTGAAATTTCTGTGTGGGCTTGTGTCCCCCCCGGTGCCCTACAAAACCCCCCTGGTCTGCCCTCCGAAGACGCGGGTACTTACCTGCCAGCAGACCGGAACCGGGGCACCCCCTTCTCTCCATTCTAGCCTATACGTTTTGGGCACCACTTTGAACTCTGCACCTGACCGGCCCTGAGCTGCTGGTGTGGTGACTTTGGGGTTGCTCTGAACCCCCAACGGTGGGCTACCTTGGACCAAGAACTGAACTCTGTAAGTGTCTTACTTACTTGGTAAAACTAACAAAAACTTACCTCCCCCAGGAACTGTGAAAATTGCACTAAGTGTCCACTTTTAAAGTAGCTATTTGTCAATAACTTGAAAAGTATACATGCAATTGAAATGATTCAAAGTTCCTAATGTACTTACCTGCAATACCTTTCAAACAAGATATTACATGTTAAATTTGAACCTGTGGTTCTTAAAATAAACTAAGAAAATATATTTTTCTATAACAAAACCTATTGGCTGGATTTGTCTCTGAGTGTGTGTACCTCATTTATTGTCTATGTGTATGTACAACAAATGCTTAACACTACTCCTTGGATAAGCCTACTGCTCGACCACACTACCACGAAATAGAGCATTAGTATTATCTCTTTTTACCACTATTTTACCTCTAAGGGGAACCCTTGGACTCTGTGCATGCTATTCCTTACTTTGAAATAGCACATACAGAGCCAACTTCCTACATTGGTGGATCAGCGGTGGGGTACAAGACTTTGCATTTGCTGGACTACTCAGCCAATACCTGATCACACGACAAATTCCAAAATTGTCATTAGAAATTGATTTTTGCAATTTGAAAAGTTTTCTAAATTCTTAAAAGACCTGCTAGGGCCTTGTGTTAGATCCTGTTTAGCATTTCTTTTAGAGTTTAAAAGTTTGTAAAAGTTTGAATTAGGTTCTAGAACCAGTTGTAGATTCTTAAAAAGTATTCCAACTTTTAGAAGCAAAATGTCTAGCACAGATGTGACTGTGGTGGAACTCGACACCACACCTTACCTCCATCTTAAGATGAGGGAGCTAAGGTCACTCTGTAAAATAAAGAAAATAACAATGGGCCCCAAACCTACCAAAATACAGCTCCAGGAGCTTTTGGCAGAGTTTGAAAAGGCCAACCCCTCTGAGGGTGGCAACTCAGAGGAAGAGGATAGTGACTTGGAGGAAAATTCCCCCCTACCAGTCCTATCTAGGGAGAACAGGGTCTCTCAAACCCTGACTCCAAAAATAATAGTCAGAGATGCTGGTTCCCTCACAGGAGAGACCAACACCTCTGAAATCACTGAGGATAACTCCAGTGAAGAGGACATCCAGTTAGCCAGGATGGCCAAAAGATTGGCTTTGGAAAGACAGATCCTAGCCATAGAGAGGGAAAGACAAGAGATGGGCCTAGGACCCATCAATGGTGGCAGCAACATAAATAGGGTCAGAGATTCTCCTGACATGTTGAAAATCCCTAAAGGGATTGTAACTAAATATGAAGATGGTGATGACATCACCAAATGGTTCACAGCTTTTGAGAGGGCTTGTGTAACCAGAAAAGTGAACAGATCTCACTGGGGTGCTCTCCTTTGGGAAATGTTCACAGGAAAGTGTAGGGATAGACTCCTCACACTCTCTGGACAAGATGCAGAATCTTATGACCTCATGAAGGGTACCCTGATTGAGGGCTTTGGATTCTCCACTGAGGAGTATAGGATTAGATTCAGGGGGGCTCAAAAATCCTCGAGCCAGACCTGGGTTGACTTTGTAGACTACTCAGTAAAAACACTAGATGGTTGGATTCAAGGCAGTGGTGTAAGTAATTATGATGGGCTGTACAATTTATTTGTGAAAGAACACCTGTTAAGTAATTGTTTCAATGATAAACTGCATCAGCATCTGGTAGACCTAGGACCAATTTCTCCCCAAGAATTGGGAAAGAAGGCGGACCATTGGGTCAAGACAAGGGTGTCCAAAACTTCCACAGGGGGTGACCAAAAGAAAGGGGTCACAAAACCTCCCCAGGGGAAAGGTGGTGAGACAACCAAAAATAAAAATAGTCAAGAGTCTTCTAAAGGCCCCCAAAAACCTGCACAGGAGGGTGGGCCCAGAACCTCTTCACAAAACAATCCTGGGTACAAGGGTAAAAACTTTGATCCCAAAAAGGCCTGGTGTCGAAACTATAGTCAGTCTGGACACCAAACTGGAGACAAGGCCTGTCCCAAGAAAAGTTCCACTCCAAACTCCAATCCAGGTAACACTGGAATGGCTAGTCTCCAAGTGGGATCAACAGTGTGCCCAGAGCAAATCAGGGTCCACACTGAAGCTACTCTAGTCTCTGAGGGTGGGGTGGATTTAGCCACACTAGCTGCCTGGCCTCCTAACATGCAAAAATACAGGCAGCAGCTCTTTATTAATGGGACAAGTGTAGAGGGCCTGAGGCCATGGTGACAGAGAAACTGGTTTCCCCTGGCCAATACCTGACTGGAAAAACTTACACAGTCACCAATGCTGACAATCAAACTAAAGCACATCCCATGGCAATGGTAACTTTAGAATGGGGAGGGGTCAATGGCCTGAAACAGGTGGTGGTCTCCTCAAACATCCCAGTAGACTGTCTGCTTGGAAATGACCTGGAGTCCTCAGCATGGGCTGAGGTAGAACTAAAAACCCATGCAGCCATGCTGGGTATCCCTGAACTGGTGTGTGTAAAAACAAGAGCACAATGCAAGGCACAGGGTGAAAAAGTAGAGCTGGAGTCTGGAAAAATGGCCCAGCCTACCAAGAGAAAAGGAAAGTCAGTTGGGAAACCAACTGCAACACAGTCAGAAAAAGGGAACCTCTCTTCTCAGGAAGAAGTTCTGCCCTCTGAGGGAACTGAGCCTTTGGAGCTTGAACCTTATCAGGTTGAGCTCTTGGGCCCAGGGGGACCCTCAAGGGAGGAGCTGTGTAAGGGACAAGAAACCTGTCCCTCTCTTGAAGGCCTTAGGCAGCAAGCTGCTGAAGAGTCCAAGGGCAAGAAAAATGGAACACATAGGGTCTATTGGGAAGATGGACTCCTGTACACTGAGGCCAGAGACCCCAAACCTGGTGCCACTAGGAGAGTGGTAGTGCCTCAGTCGTTCAGAGAGTTTATTCTGACCTTAGCCCATGATATTCCCCTTGCTGGGCATTTGGGACAAACCAAGACGTGGGAGAGGTTAGTCAACCACTTCTACTGGCCCAATATGTCCCAGAAGGTTAAGGAGTTTTGCCTCTCCTGCCCCACCTGTCAATCCAGTGGTAAGACAGGTGGGCACCCAAAGGCTTCCAGTGGTGGGGGTCCCCTTTGAAAGAGTGGGTGTGGACATAGTTGGTCCACTGGAACCTCCCACAGCCTCAGGAAATATGTACATCCTAGTAGTAGTGGATCATGCTACTAGGTATCCTGAAGCTATTCCCCTTAGGTCGACTACTGCCCCTGCAGTAGCCAAGGCCCTCATTGGTATCTTTACCAGAGTGGGTTTCCCTAAGGAGGTGGTGTCTGACAGAGGTACCAACTTCATGTCAGCATACCTAAAACACATGTGGAATGAGTGTGGAGTGACTTACAAATTCACTACACCATACCATCCACAAACTAATGGCTTAGTTGAGAGATTCAACAAGACATTAAAAGGCATGATCATGGGGCTCCCAGAAAAACTCAAAAGGAGATGGGATGTCCTCTTGCCATGTCTGCTTTTCGCTTACAGAGAGGTGCCACAGAAGGGAGTAGGATTCTCACCCTTTGAACTTCTGTTTGGTCACCCTGTAAGGGGACCACTTGCTCTTGTTAAAGAAGGCTGGGAGAGACCTCTTCATGAGCCTAAACAAGACATAGTGGACTATGTACTTGGCCTTTGCTCTAGAATGGCAGAGTACATGGAAAAGGCAACCAAAAACCTTGAGGCCAGCCAACAGCTCCAGAAGTTTTGGTACGACCAAAAGGCTGCACTGGTTGAGTTCCAACCAGGACAGAAAGTCTGGGTTCTGGAGCCTGTGGCTCCCAGGGCACTCCAGGACAAATGGAGTGGCCCTTACCCAGTGCTAGAAAGGAAGAGTCAGGTCACCTACCTGGTGGACCTGGGCACAAGCAGGAGCCCCAAGAGGGTGATCCATGTGAACCGCCTTAAGCTCTTCCATGACAGGGCTGATGTGAATCTGTTGATGGTAACAGATGAGGATCAGGAGGCAGAGAGTGAACCTCTCCCTGATCTTCTGTCATCAGACCCAAAAGATGGCTCAGTAGATGGAGTGATCTACTCAGACACCCTCTCTGGCCAACAGCAAGCTGATTGTAGGAGAGTCCTACAACAGTTTCCTGAACTCTTCTCCTTAACCCCTGGTCAGACACCCCTGTGTACCCATAATGTGGACACAGGAGACAGCATGCCTGTCAAAAACAAAATCTTTAGACAGTCTGACCATGTTAAGGAAAGCATCAAGGTGGAAGTCCACAAGATGCTGGAATTGGGAGTAATTGAGCGCTCTGACAGCCCCTGGGCTAGCCCAGTGGTCTTAGTCCCCAAACCTCACACCAAAGATGGAAAGAAAGAGATGAGGTTTTGTGTGGATTACAGAGGGCTCAATTCTGTCACCAAGACAGATGCTCATCCAATTCCTAGAGCTGACGAGCTCATAGATAAATTAGGTGCTGCCAAATTCTTAAGTACCTTTGACTTGACAGCAGGGTACTGGCAAATAAAAATGGCACCTGGAGCAAAAGAGAAAACAGCATTCTCCACACCTGATGGGCATTATCAGTTTACTGTTATGCCCTTTGGTTTAAAGAATGCCCCTGCCACCTTCCAAAGGTTGGTGAATCAAGTCCTTGCTGGCTTGGAGTCCTTTAGCACAGCTTATCTTGATGATATTGCTGTCTTTAGCTCCACCTGGCAGGATCACCTGGTCCACCTGAAGAAGGTTTTGAAGGCTCTGCAATCTGCAGGCCTCTCTATCAAGGCATCCAAATGCCAGATAGGGCAGGGAACTGTGGTTTACTTGGGACACCTTGTAGGTGGAGGCCAAGTTCAGCCACTCCAACCCAAGATCCAGACTATTCTGGACTGGGTAGCTCCAAAAACCCAGACTCAAGTCAGGGCATTCCTTGGCTTGACTGGGTATTACAGGAGGTTTGTGAAGGGATATGGATCCATTGTGACAGCCCTCACTGAACTCACCTCCAAGAAAATGCCCAAGAAAGTGAACTGGACTGTGGAATGCCAACAGGCCTTTGACACCCTGAAACAAGCAATGTGCTCAGCACCAGTTCTAAAAGCTCCAGATTATTCTAAGCAGTTCATTGTGCAGACAGATGCCTCTGAACATGGGATAGGGGCAGTTTTGTCCCAAACAAATGATGATGGCCTTGACCAGCCTGTTGCTTTCATTAGCAGGAGGTTACTCCCCAGGGAGCAGCGTTGGAGTGCCATTGAGAGGGAGGCCTTTGCTGTGGTTTGGTCCCTGAAGAAGCTGAGACCATACCTCTTTGGGACTCACTTCCTAGTTCAAACTGACCACAGACCTCTCAAATGGCTGATGCAAATGAAAGGTGAAAATCCTAAACTGTTGAGGTGGTCCATCTCCCTACAGGGAATGGACTTTATAGTGGAACACAGACCTGGGACTGCCCATGCCAATGCAGATGGCCTTTCCAGGTTCTTCCACTTAGAAAATGAAGACTCTCTTGGGAAAGGTTAGTCTCATCCTCTTTCGTTTGGGGGGGGGTTGTGTAAGGAAATGCCTCCTTGGCATGGTTGCCCCCTGACTTTTTGCCTTTGCTGATGCTATGTTTACAATTGAAAGTGTGCTGAGGCCTGCTAACCAGGCCCCAGCACCAGTGTTCTTTCCCTAACCTGTACTTTTGTATCCACAATTGGCAGACCCTGGCATCCAGATAAGTCCCTTGTAACTGGTACTTCTAGTACCAAGGGCCCTGATGCCAAGGAAGGTCTCTAAGGGCTGCAGCATGTCTTATGCCACCCTGGAGACCTCTCACTCAGCACAGACACACTGCTTGCCAGCTTGTGTGTGCTAGTGAGGACAAAACGAGTAAGTCGACATGGCACTCCCCTCAGGGTGCCATGCCAGCCTCTCACTGCCTATGCAGTATAGGTAAGACACCCCTCTAGCAGGCCTTACAGCCCTAAGGCAGGGTGCACTATACCATAGGTGAGGGTACCAGTGCATGAGCATGGTACCCCTACAGTGTCTAAACAAAACCTTAGACATTGTAAGTGCAGGGTAGCCATAAGAGTATATGGTCTGGGAGTCTGTCAAACACGAACTCCACAGCACCATAATGGCTACACTGAAAACTGGGAAGTTTGGTATCAAACTTCTCAGCACAATAAATGCACACTGATGCCAGTGTACATTTTATTGCAAAATACACCCCAGAGGGCACCTTAGAGGTGCCCCCTGAAACTTAACCGACTATCTGTGTAGGCTGACTAGTTCCAGCAGCCTGCCACACTAGAGACATGTTGCTGGCCCCATGGGGAGAGTGCCTTTGTCACTCTGAGGCCAGTAACAAAGCCTGCACTGGGTGGAGATGCTAACACCTCCCCCAGGCAGGAGCTGTAACACCTGGCGGTGAGCCTCAAAGGCTTACCCCTTTTTCACAGCACCGCAGGACACTCCAGCTAGTGGAGTTGCCCGCCCCCTCCGGCCCGGCCCCCACTTTTGGCGGCAAGGCCGGAGAAAATAATGAGAACAACAAGGAGGAGTCACTGGCCAGTCAGGACAGCCCCTAAGGTGTCCTGAGCTGAGGTGACTCTAACTTTTAGAAATCCTCCATCTTGCAGATGGAGGATTCCCCCAATAGGGTTAGGATTGTGACCCCCTCCCCTTGGGAGGAGGCACAAAGAGGGTGTACCCACCCTCAGGGCTAGTAGCCATTGGCTACTAACCCCCCAGACCTAAACACGCCCTTAAATTTAGTATTTAAGGGCTACCCTGAACCCTAGAAAATTAGATTCCTGCGACAACAAGAAGAAGGACTGCCCAGCTGAAAACCCCTGCAGAGGAAGACCAGAAGACAACGACTGCCTTGGCTCCAGAAACTCACCGGCCTGTCTCCTGCCTTCCAAAGACCTCTGCTCCAGCGACGCCTTCCAAGGGACCAGCGACCTCTGAATCCTCTGAGGACTGCCCTGCTTCGAAAAAGACAAGAAACTCCCGAGGACAGCGGACCTGCTCCAAAAAGACTGCAACTTTGTTTCGAGGAGCAGCTTTAAAGACCCTGCAATCTCCCCGCAAGAAGCGTGAGACTTGCAACACTGCACCCGGCGACCCCGACTCGGCTGGTGGAGAACCAACACCTCAGGGAGGACCCCCGGACTACTCTCCGACTGTGAGTACCAAAACCTGTCCCCCCTGAGCCCCCACAGCGCCGCCTGCAGAGGGAATCCCGAGGCTTCCCCTGACCGCGACTCTCTGAAACCTAAGTCCCGACGCCTGGAAAAGACCCTGCACCCGCAGCCCCCAGGACCTGAAGGACCGGACTTTCACTGGAGAAGTGACCCCCAGGAGTCCCTCTCCCTTGCCCAAGTGGAGGTTTCCTCGAGGAAGCCCCCCCTTGCCTGCCTGCAGCGCTGAAGAGATCCGTTGATCTCTCATTGACTAACATTGCGAACCCGACGCTTGTTTCTACACTGCACCCGGCCGCCCCCGCGCTGCTGAGGGTGAAATTTCTGTGTGGGCTTGTGTCCCCCCCGGTGCCCTACAAAACCCCCCTGGTCTGCCCTCCGAAGACGCGGGTACTTACCTGCCAGCAGACCGGAACCGGGGCACCCCCTTCTCTCCATTCTAGCCTATACGTTTTGGGCACCACTTTGAACTCTGCACCTGACCGGCCCTGAGCTGCTGGTGTGGTGACTTTGGGGTTGCTCTGAACCCCCAACGGTGGGCTACCTTGGACCAAGAACTGAACTCTGTAAGTGTCTTACTTACTTGGTAAAACTAACAAAAACTTACCTCCCCCAGGAACTGTGAAAATTGCACTGTGTCCACTTTTAAAGTAGCTATTTGTCAATAACTTGAAAAGTATACATGCAATTGAAATGATTCAAAGTTCCTAATGTACTTACCTGCAATACCTTTCAAACAAGATATTACATGTTAAATTTGAACCTGTGGTTCTTAAAATAAACTAAGAAAATATATTTTTCTATAACAAAACCTATTGGCTGGATTTGTCTCTGAGTGTGTGTACCTCATTTATTGTCTATGTGTATGTACAACAAATGCTTAACACTACTCCTTGGATAAGCCTACTGCTCGACCACACTACCACGAAATAGAGCATTAGTATTATCTCTTTTTACCACTATTTTACCTCTAAGGGGAACCCTTGGACTCTGTGCATGCTATTCCTTACTTTGAAATAGCACATACAGAGCCAACTTCCTACATTGGTGGATCAGCGGTGGGGTACAAGACTTTGCATTTGCTGGACTACTCAGCCAATACCTGATCACACGACAAATTCCAAAATTGTCATTAGAAATTGATTTTTGCAATTTGAAAAGTTTTCTAAATTCTTAAAAGACCTGCTAGGGCCTTGTGTTAGATCCTGTTTAGCATTTCTTTTAGAGTTTAAAAGTTTGTAAAAGTTTGAATTAGGTTCTAGAACCAGTTGTAGATTCTTAAAAAGTATTCCAACTTTTAGAAGCAAAATGTCTAGCACAGATGTGACTGTGGTGGAACTCGACACCACACCTTACCTCCATCTTAAGATGAGGGAGCTAAGGTCACTCTGTAAAATAAAGAAAATAACAATGGGCCCCAAACCTACCAAAATACAGCTCCAGGAGCTTTTGGCAGAGTTTGAAAAGGCCAACCCCTCTGAGGGTGGCAACTCAGAGGAAGAGGATAGTGACTTGGAGGAAAATTCCCCCCTACCAGTCCTATCTAGGGAGAACAGGGTCTCTCAAACCCTGACTCCAAAAATAATAGTCAGAGATGCTGGTTCCCTCACAGGCGAGACCAACACCTCTGAAATCACTGAGGATAACTCCAGTGAAGAGGACATCCAGTTAGCCAGGATGGCCAAAAGATTGGCTTTGGAAAGACAGATCCTAGCCATAGAGAGGGAAAGACAAGAGATGGGCCTAGGACCCATCAATGGTGGCAGCAACATAAATAGGGTCAGAGATTCTCCTGACATGTTGAAAATCCCTAAAGGGATTGTAACTAAATATGAAGATGGTGATGACATCACCAAATGGTTCACAGCTTTTGAGAGGGCTTGTGTAACCAGAAAAGTGAACAGATCTCACTGGGGTGCTCTCCTTTGGGAAATGTTCACAGGAAAGTGTAGGGATAGACTCCTCACACTCTCTGGACAAGATGCAGAATCTTATGACCTCATGAAGGGTACCCTGATTGAGGGCTTTGGATTCTCCACTGAGGAGTATAGGATTAGATTCAGGGGGGCTCAAAAATCCTCGAGCCAGACCTGGGTTGACTTTGTAGACTACTCAGTAAAAACACTAGATGGTTGGATTCAAGGCAGTGGTGTAAGTAATTATGATGGGCTGTACAATTTATTTGTGAAAGAACACCTGTTAAGTAATTGTTTCAATGATAAACTGCATCAGCATCTGGTAGACCTAGGACCAATTTCTCCCCAAGAATTGGGAAAGAAGGCGGACCATTGGGTCAAGACAAGGGTGTCCAAAACTTCCACAGGGGGTGACCAAAAGAAAGGGGTCACAAAACCTCCCCAGGGGAAAGGTGGTGAGACAACCAAAAATAAAAATAGTCAAGAGTCTTCTAAAGGCCCCCAAAAACCTGCACAGGAGGGTGGGCCCAGAACCTCTTCACAAAACAATCCTGGGTACAAGGGTAAAAACTTTGATCCCAAAAAGGCCTGGTGTCGAAACTGTAGTCAGTCTGGACACCAAACTGGAGACAAGGCCTGTCCCAAGAAAAGTTCCACTCCAAACTCCAATCCAGGTAACACTGGAATGGCTAGTCTCCAAGTGGGATCAACAGTGTGCCCAGAGCAAATCAGGGTCCACACTGAAGCTACTCTAGTCTCTGAGGGTGGGGTGGATTTAGCCACACTAGCTGCCTGGCCTCCTAACATGCAAAAATACAGGCAGCAGCTCTTTATTAATGGGACAAGTGTAGAGGGCCTGAGGGATACAGGTGCCAGTGTCACCATGGTGACAGAGAAACTGGTTTCCCCTGGCCAATACCTGACTGGAAAAACTTATACAGTCACCAATGCTGACAATCAAACTAAAGCACATCCCATGGCAATGGTAACTTTAGAATGGGGAGGGGTCAATGGCCTGAAACAGGTGGTGGTCTCCTCAAACATCCCAGTAGACTGTCTGCTTGGAAATGACCTGGAGTCCTCAGCATGGGCTGAGGTAGAACTAAAAACCCATGCAGCCATGCTGGGTATCCCTGAACTGGTGTGTGTAAAAACAAGAGCACAATGCAAGGCACAGGGTGAAAAAGTAGAGCTGGAGTCTGGAAAAATGGCCCAGCCTACCAAGAGAAAAGGAAAGTCAGTTGGGAAACCAACTGCAACACAGTCAGAAAAAGGGAACCTCTCTTCTCAGGAAGAAGTTCTGCCCTCTGAGGGAACTGAGCCTTTGGAGCTTGAACCTTATCAGGTTGAGCTCTTGGGCCCAGGGGGACCCTCAAGGGAGGAGCTGTGTAAGGGACAAGAAACCTGTCCCTCTCTTGAAGGCCTTAGGCAGCAAGCTGCTGAAGAGTCCAAGGGCAAGAAAAATGGAACACATAGGGTCTATTGGGAAGATGGACTCCTGTACACTGAGGCCAGAGACCCCAAACCTGGTGCCACTAGGAGAGTGGTAGTGCCTCAGTCGTTCAGAGAGTTTATTCTGACCTTAGCCCATGATATTCCCCTTGCTGGGCATTTGGGACAAACCAAGACGTGGGAGAGGTTAGTCAACCACTTCTACTGGCCCAATATGTCCCAGAAGGTTAAGGAGTTTTGCCTCTCCTGCCCCACCTGTCAATCCAGTGGTAAGACAGGTGGGCACCCAAAGGCTTCCAGTGGTGGGGGTCCCCTTTGAAAGAGTGGGTGTGGACATAGTTGGTCCACTGGAACCTCCCACAGCCTCAGGAAATATGTACATCCTAGTAGTAGTGGATCATGCTACTAGGTATCCTGAAGCTATTCCCCTTAGGTCGACTACTGCCCCTGCAGTAGCCAAGGCCCTCATTGGTATCTTTACCAGAGTGGGTTTCCCTAAGGAGGTGGTGTCTGACAGAGGTACCAACTTCATGTCAGCATACCTAAAACACATGTGGAATGAGTGTGGAGTGACTTACAAATTCACTACACCATACCATCCACAAACTAATGGCTTAGTTGAGAGATTCAACAAGACATTAAAAGGCATGATCATGGGGCTCCCAGAAAAACTCAAAAGGAGATGGGATGTCCTCTTGCCATGTCTACTTTTCGCTTACAGAGAGGTGCCACAGAAGGGAGTAGGATTCTCACCCTTTGAACTTCTGTTTGGTCACCCTGTAAGGGGACCACTTGCTCTTGTTAAAGAAGGCTGGGAGAGACCTCTTCATGAGCCTAAACAAGACATAGTGGACTATGTACTTGGCCTTCGCTCTAGAATGGCAGAGTACATGGAAAAGGCAACCAAAAACCTTGAGGCCAGCCAACAGCTCCAGAAGTTTTGGTACGACCAAAAGGCTGCACTGGTTGAGTTCCAACCAGGACAGAAAGTCTGGGTTCTGGAGCCTGTGGCTCCCAGGGCACTCCAGGACAAATGGAGTGGCCCTTACCCAGTGCTAGAAAGGAAGAGTCAGGTCACCTACCTGGTGGACCTGGGCACAAGCAGGAGCCCCAAGAGGGTGATCCATGTGAACCGCCTTAAGCTCTTCCATGACAGGGCTGATGTGAATCTGTTGATGGTAACAGATGAGGATCAGGAGGCAGAGAGTGAACCTCTCCCTGATCTTCTGTCATCAGACCCAAAAGATGGCTCAGTAGATGGAGTGATCTACTCAGACACCCTCTCTGGCCAACAGCAAGCTGATTGTAGGAGAGTCCTACAACAGTTTCCTGAACTCTTCTCCTTAACCCCTGGTCAGACACCCCTGTGTACCCATAATGTGGACACAGGAGACAGCATGCCTGTCAAAAACAAAATCTTTAGACAGTCTGACCATGTTAAGGAAAGCATCAAGGTGGAAGTCCACAAGATGCTGGAATTGGGAGTAATTGAGCGCTCTGACAGCCCCTGGGCTAGCCCAGTGGTCTTAGTCCCCAAACCTCACACCAAAGATGGAAAGAAAGAGATGAGGTTTTGTGTGGATTACAGAGGGCTCAATTCTGTCACCAAGACAGATGCTCATCCAATTCCTAGAGCTGACGAGCTCATAGATAAATTAGGTGCTGCCAAATTCTTAAGTACCTTTGACTTGACAGCAGGGTACTGGCAAATAAAAATGGCACCTGGAGCAAAAGAGAAAACAGCATTCTCCACACCTGATGGGCATTATCAGTTTACTGTTATGCCCTTTGGTTTAAAGAATGCCCCTGCCACCTTCCAAAGGTTGGTGAATCAAGTCCTTGCTGGCTTGGAGTCCTTTAGCACAGCTTATCTTGATGATATTGCTGTCTTTAGCTCCACCTGGCAGGATCACCTGGTCCACCTGAAGAAGGTTTTGAAGGCTCTGCAATCTGCAGGCCTCTCTATCAAGGCATCCAAATGCCAGATAGGGCAGGGAACTGTGGTTTACTTGGGACACCTTGTAGGTGGAGGCCAAGTTCAGCCACTCCAACCCAAGATCCAGACTATTCTGGACTGGGTAGCTCCAAAAACCCAGACTCAAGTCAGGGCATTCCTTGGCTTGACTGGGTATTACAGGAGGTTTGTGAAGGGATATGGATCCATTGTGACAGCCCTCACTGAACTCACCTCCAAGAAAATGCCCAAGAAAGTGAACTGGACTGTGGAATGCCAACAGGCCTTTGACACCCTGAAACAAGCAATGTGCTCAGCACCAGTTCTAAAAGCTCCAGATTATTCTAAGCAGTTCATTGTGCAGACAGATGCCTCTGAACATGGGATAGGGGCAGTTTTGTCCCAAACAAATGATGATGGCCTTGACCAGCCTGTTGCTTTCATTAGCAGGAGGTTACTCCCCAGGGAGCAGCGTTGGAGTGCCATTGAGAGGGAGGCCTTTGCTGTGGTTTGGTCCCTGAAGAAGCTGAGACCATACCTCTTTGGGACTCACTTCCTAGTTCAAACTGACCACAGACCTCTCAAATGGCTGATGCAAATGAAAGGTGAAAATCCTAAACTGTTGAGGTGGTCCATCTCCCTACAGGGAATGGACTTTATAGTGGAACACAGACCTGGGACTGCCCATGCCAATGCAGATGGCCTTTCCAGGTTCTTCCACTTAGAAAATGAAGACTCTCTTGGGAAAGGTTAGTCTCATCCTCTTTCGTTTGGGGGGGGGTTGTGTAAGGAAATGCCTCCTTGGCATGGTTGCCCCCTGACTTTTTGCCTTTGCTGATGCTATGTTTACAATTGAAAGTGTGCTGAGGCCTGCTAACCAGGCCCCAGCACCAGTGTTCTTTCCCTAACCTGTACTTTTGTATCCACAATTGGCAGACCCTGGCATCCAGATAAGTCCCTTGTAACTGGTACTTCTAGTACCAAGGGCCCTGATGCCAAGGAAGGTCTCTAAGGGCTGCAGCATGTCTTATGCCACCCTGGAGACCTCTCACTCAGCACAGACACACTGCTTGCCAGCTTGTGTGTGCTAGTGAGGACAAAACGAGTAAGTCGACATGGCACTCCCCTCAGGGTGCCATGCCAGCCTCTCACTGCCTATGCAGTATAGGTAAGACACCCCTCTAGCAGGCCTTACAGCCCTAAGGCAGGGTGCACTATACCATAGGTGAGGGTACCAGTGCATGAGCATGGTACCCCTACAGTGTCTAAACAAAACCTTAGACATTGTAAGTGCAGGGTAGCCATAAGAGTATATGGTCTGGGAGTCTGTCAAACACGAACTCCACAGCACCATAATGGCTACACTGAAAACTGGGAAGTTTGGTATCAAACTTCTCAGCACAATAAATGCACACTGATGCCAGTGTACATTTTATTGCAAAATACACCCCAGAGGGCACCTTAGAGGTGCCCCCTGAAACTTAACCGACTATCTGTGTAGGCTGACTAGTTCCAGCAGCCTGCCACACTAGAGACATGTTGCTGGCCCCATGGGGAGAGTGCCTTTGTCACTCTGAGGCCAGTAACAAAGCCTGCACTGGGTGGAGATGCTAACACCTCCCCCAGGCAGGAGCTGTAACACCTGGCGGTGAGCCTCAAAGGCTTACCCCTTTTTCACAGCACCGCAGGACACTCCAGCTAGTGGAGTTGCCCGCCCCCTCCGGCCCGGCCCCCACTTTTGGCGGCAAGGCCGGAGAAAATAATGAGAACAACAAGGAGGAGTCACTGGCCAGTCAGGACAGCCCCTAAGGTGTCCTGAGCTGAGGTGACTCTAACTTTTAGAAATCCTCCATCTTGCAGATGGAGGATTCCCCCAATAGGGTTAGGATTGTGACCCCTTCCCCTTGGGAGGAGGCACAAAGAGGGTGTACCCACCCTCAGGGCTAGTAGCCATTGGCTACTAACCCCCCAGACCTAAACACGCCCTTAAATTTAGTATTTAAGGGCTACCCTGAACCCTAGAAAATTAGATTCCTGCGACAACAAGAAGAAGGACTGCCCAGCTGAAAACCCCTGCAGAGGAAGACCAGAAGACAACGACTGCCTTGGCTCCAGAAACTCACCGGCCTGTCTCCTGCCTTCCAAAGACCTCTGCTCCAGAGACGCCTTCCAAGGGACCAGAGACCTCTGAATCCTCTGAGGACTGCCCTGCTTCGAAAAAGACAAGAAACTCCCGAGGACAGCGGACCTGCTCCAAAAAGACTGCAACTTTGTTTCGAGGAGCAGCTTTAAAGACCCTGCAATCTCCCCGCAAGAAGCGTGAGACTTGCAACACTGCACCCGGCGACCCCGACTCGGCTGGTGGAGAACCAACACCTCAGGGAGGACCCCCGGACTACTCTCCGACTGTGAGTACCAAAACCTGTCCCCCCTGAGCCCCCACAGCGCCGCCTGCAGAGGGAATCCCGAGGCTTCCCCTGACCGCGACTCTCTGAAACCTAAGTCCCGACGCCTGGAAAAGACCCTGCACCCGCAGCCCCCAGGACCTGAAGGACCGGACTTTCACTGGAGAAGTGACCCCCAGGAGTCCCTCTCCCTTGCCCAAGTGGAGGTTTCCCCGAGGAAGCCCCCCCTTGCCTGCCTGCAGCGCTGAAGAGATCCGTTGATCTCTCATTGACTAACATTGCGAACCCGACGCTTGTTTCTACACTGCACCCGGCCGCCCCCGCGCTGCTGAGGGTGAAATTTCTGTGTGGGCTTGTGTCCCCCCCGGTGCCCTACAAAACCCCCCTGGTCTGCCCTCCGAAGACGCGGGTACTTACCTGCCAGCAGACCGGAACCGGGGCACCCCCTTCTCTCCATTCTAGCCTATACGTTTTGGGCACCACTTTGAACTCTGCACCTGACCGGCCCTGAGCTGCTGGTGTGGTGACTTTGGGGTTGCTCTGAACCCCCAACGGTGGGCTACCTTGGACCAAGAACTGAACTCTGTAAGTGTCTTACTTACTTGGTAAAACTAACAAAAACTTACCTCCCCCAGGAACTGTGAAAATTGCACTAAGTGTCCACTTTTAAAGTAGCTATTTGTCAATAACTTGAAAAGTATACATGCAATTGAAATGATTCAAAGTTCCTAATGTACTTACCTGCAATACCTTTCAAACAAGATATTACATGTTAAATTTGAACCTGTGGTTCTTAAAATAAACTAAGAAAATATATTTTTCTATAACAAAACCTATTGGCTGGATTTGTCTCTGAGTGTGTGTACCTCATTTATTGTCTATGTGTATGTACAACAAATGCTTAACACTACTCCTTGGATAAGCCTACTGCTCGACCACACTACCACGAAATAGAGCATTAGTATTATCTCTTTTTACCACTATTTTACCTCTAAGGGGAACCCTTGGACTCTGTGCATGCTATTCCTTACTTTGAAATAGCACATACAGAGCCAACTTCCTACAGGTAGAAATGTCATGCTTGGACTCAAAGGAATTGTAATTTAAAATCCTCTTTAATGGTAACGTTGGATTTTAGATTACTATTTTGAAAATTCCAAGAAAAAGGGCGGGGCTGTTTAATGTCAGCAAGGCTAGGCCACTGAAAATTAACAAAGAAACAAGTGCCAATGCTCATGCTACTTATACAATTTTTTACTTTTGATCACACAAATGGATAACTGTGATCACAT
This sequence comes from Pleurodeles waltl, assembly GCF_031143425.1. NCBI lineage: Eukaryota > Metazoa > Chordata > Amphibia > Caudata > Salamandridae > Pleurodeles > Pleurodeles waltl. Next base: position 782,040,033 of record NC_090436.1, read on the forward strand.
AATCAGTAAAATAAAAGGTGATCACAGTAATTCATTTGTGTGATCGCGAAGTAAAAATTGTTATAGGTAGCTTCAGCATTGGCACTTGTTTCTTTGTTAATTTTAGAAAGTTGGCATTTTCCTGCCTTAAATCTTCAGAAGCCTTCTAGGAGTTTACAGCTGCCAGGGCCTGTTAATTTGTCCCCCGCCAGGAATGTTATTAGGCCCAGACCGTGAACCATGGCCCCTGGGTATAACTGAAAGAGGACCACCCTGCCAGGATTGGAGGGGTGGAACTGTTCCCTGCCCTACTTACATTTCAAAGGAGCTTTTTTTAGAACACACGCAAAGAGCATGGCACCAGGCCTTTGTCACCCCAAACATCTTGGGACCTGTGCAGCAAATAAGGAAATTCCAGAACCATCTGTGGGGGTAAGACTCCAGAAGTTTCTCTCACTTCAAAGCTGGACCAGCTTTAGGAACAGGACCCCCAGACTCAATCTTCAGTACATTCCTGGACCTGTGAAAGATTGTAGAAGGACTGCTTTGTACTCCAGAGGACTGCCCTGCTGCTTGAGGCCTGCCTTATTTCTCAGAGGACTGCCTTGCTGCTTTAGGTCAACCTTGTTTCTCAGAGGATTGTCCTTCTTCTTGAGGCCTGCCTTGCTCTTCAGAGGTCTGCCCTGCTGCTTGAGGCCTGTCTTGTGCTTGAAGGAGAGAGTACCATCTCTTTGAAATGTAGACTACCAGAGTGACTCCAAGGGCCAGTTGGCTGACCTCCTATTCAGCACTAGAGGGCATTGCAGTAGTCCAGTCTGTGTGCTTACGAGTGCTTGGGTGACTGTCCTCCTGGATCTGGTGCAATAACAAGCTCCAGAGGCCTCCCTGCAGCTGCCCAGCTGACCTGCTGCAACTAGACCAGCAACTGGACCACCCTGGACATGCAACTGAACCAGCCTGAGCCCTGTATCCTCTGTCGGAGTAAGTTCCTAATCCCTAAGAGATGCCTCCTCAGATCCCAGAGCCTTAGCTAACGTCATTTGAGCTCCTCCTCTGCGCACCAGACTTTGAGAAGGCAACATTTTCAGCGGGACTAACTGGGTTCCTGTATCCGGCCCATAGTCAATTGTACTCCTTGGAGATGTTTTACTGAAAACCTGTAAAATTGCATTGCTATGGTTCTACTGATTGGATTTTTGTCACTTTGGTCGGACTTTATTTATTACATTTTACTCTTATTATTCTAACTGTGGGCTATTTCTTGGGTTGTGTTTTCACTTTATTATTGTTTGTATGCTGCATAAATACTTCACACAGTGCTTCTAACTTCAGCTTGACTGCTTCGTGCCAAGTTACCATAGAGTGAAGCACAGGTTAATTTAGTTACTTTTGAGTTTCACCCTGACAAGGACAAGGATTGTGGTTGTTGCTTGAGAAGTGTTTTCACCCCCTTAATCAAAAACCTAGGGGCAGATTTCAGAGCCCCTAATGCCTCCTTGCGCCACATTAGCATCATTTTTTAATGCTAATGTGGCCCATCAAGGCCAAAATCACCACTCCATATTTACAAAGTGGTGCAATGCATGCATTGCACCACTTTCTAATCATTTGTGCAACATTATGCCTGCACCAGGCATAATGTATGTAAAGGGGGCATTCTCCCGTTCGAGGGGCCCAAACAATTTAGCAAAGAAATCTAAGAGAATTCTTTGCGTCATTTTTTTTGCCACTTTTAATGCCCGCTCAGAGCAGTCTTTAAAAGGAGGCACACCATTGTTTACAATGGGCCTCAATGGATTTTGCAGGGTTAGTGGCAACATTTTTGGCGCTATTCCTGCAAAGCTCCGAACTAGTGTCAGTTCCTAACTACCGCCATGGTGCACCGTATCTTAGGTACAGCGCGTACATGGTACCGTTATGGGGCACAAAGGGGTGCAAGTAAGGTGGTGCTGCACTGGGCTCAGCATCTCTTTTCTTAAATCTGGATCCTAATTGTCTTACATTTACTGTGTAGAAAATGGGAAGTTTGCAACATGAATGATCCAGAAGTAAACAATGTTTTATGCAGATGCGTATGTATCATTTATGTTAGTGCCATGGGTGCTACAGAAAGGGGGTATACTAAAGGTAGAAAAGGAAGATGAAAAAGTCAGGAGGAAGGATCGACAAAGATGATAAAAGCAAAAGAGGAAGAGTGACCATAGAAAACAAAAGGAAAGAAAGAGAGTAGGGAGGAGAATGGAGTGTATGAAAGAAGGGCGATGTGGGCAAAGTACGGAAGAGGGGTAAATTCGAGGGTGCTATTGGTGCTGGAGTATATTTGTAGTGACGTGATCAGAGTGGGTCGTGTATGCTACTTTAATGATTGTTGCTGCATTAAGGACTCATACCCTGCTCCATCAAGGCACTTCAGTCCTTATCAAGCACCAATATCAGCTTTGTCTTTTTTAGTACTCATAACTCATACTATTTGAAGACAAGAAGCGTGATTACGAGTGTCCTGTTTCGAACGCGTTAATTATAGCAACAGCTAAAGTCTAACATTTGAGGTGTTTGGAAATTTTAGAGCACAATAATGATAGCTAGGTTACCTTTTGGGGGTAATATCATGCAGGATTTGGTGCTTACCTCACCAAAATCTGCACGTCCCACTGAATACAAGGTCTTATATTATTTCCAGCAAGTTTGGCCTACAAAAATGTATTGAAGGGTGCAAACTTTATCTTTGGTGGAAAAAACATAGCACCACTTATAACTGTGACCATACTCAGGGATTGCAGTATATTTGGCCATTTGTAATCAGGCCCATGTAGTATTTAATGTAACTCTTTGCTTGTATTCCAAAACTGGAACCTCCATACAAAACACTCAGATGGTAATGTTTTTATTTATAGCACCATTGCTTTTGGAGCAAAGGGAGGGTTCACAGGCCTCTTCCATGCATGCCTGGAATCTATTCTGTACACGTAGTTTTCTGTATGCACTCAGTTTTACGTCAATCCTGCTACGCAAGTCTAGGATACTTTCAGAGGCTGCACCCATGGTTCTCTACCACTTGGACCATTAATTTATTTTACCACAAATGTTATTGTTTTTTAAGGAACTATAGTAGGTACAACCATTTATATTCGCACAGGAGATTCACTGTTATCAAATTTAGTCCTTAACTCTTTCTCTTGGAGCTTTACACATAGGTCTGTTGATGCCTCTCTGTTGTGCTTTTCAACATCCATCCAAGCTACTAAGGTATCTGATTCTGAAGCCCATGCTTCAATGATAAAAAGCAAATACTAGAATACAAAGCCAGTGACTTATGGTGCAAAACACATGACATGGGATGATTTGAATCTATGCAAATGTACATGTCACACTTCCTTCAAGTGTGCCCATCGTCCAAAGATCCCCATTCACGTGTTTGACTACTGCGGAGAGGTCTTAGCTTAATGTTGACTGCTTGAGGATGTACAGCGTTACGTCAAGGCAGGTGAGTGAGCTGTGCCTCTGAAGGCAACTAAACCAGTGACAGTCAAAGCATTCCTCCCCTATTTTACACTTGGACAGAGGCCTACCCCTGAGTTTGATCACGTCTCTAACTGTTAGAGCTTCTATCCGATGTGGGATATTCCTGGGCATAGTTTTCATAGAACAGGTGTGGAGACATGGAGGTGGGCATGAGTCCTGTATATTTAATTCTCTCGGTTCCATCATTAGACTCAGCCTGGCAAGAAAGCATTTTGTATGTGCGAGTGGGAGGCCTTGGAAATACTGAAACGGGCACCTCCATGGCGGCACAAACAAGTGCTGCTCCAATAATGACACTGAAGGGATGGATCAAATTTATACCGTGTCCAGAATAGTGGCACTGTCCATATGGCAACTCCTGAGAGTTTCCAGTATTAATGAAACCAGCAGAGGGCATACCACAGTCTGACTTAAGCGCACAGAGACTGAAAGTCGTAAAGAAAGTATTGATTTTCAATCACCTGATTTGTGTAACTAATGCCCAAGCTTGCAGTGATGTGAGGAATTAGTCAAATTGCATTAGTCCAAGACAAGATGTGTGACACTTTGCAGTGGAAGCACCAATAAGATGGATGTTACCCAGCATAAGCAACCTATCCCCAAGGTTCTCATCAGATCAAACTAGTGGTTGGCTAGGGGGATTCAAAGGATTTTCCGGAGTAGGGAAGGCAGTAAGTTGACACCCTTGACTTATAAAGCAAAGTGGGTTATCTGGTTATTCCCTGCTGTGATGTAGTAGCAGTGAGAAACTAATTATATCATAAAGTAAGTCAGTACCACTCCGACGGGGCTCTCAGAGAACCTGTCAGTTTTGTATTGGGTCTCTGCTCCAGTGGAGAACAGAGAACCAACACTTCAGGTGGTGAGATAGAGGGAAGGCTTAGAAGGAGGTAGAGTGAGTGGCAGGAGACCAAGGGTCATATATATGATTTTTTTATGCAACACAACACAGCAAGACTCTCTGAATTGCATGAATGCGAGAGTACAGGTGATAGAGCGTTCCGTACCTAATAAATTACCTGTATCTGGACGCTCTTGGGTCGATGAATCTTTTGACCAAGTGGGGCTCTCTTCACCGAGAGTAATCAATTTAATCAAATCAATAATCAATAACGAACATAAGCAATGCCCTGATCAACATAACACTTCACAATTAATCCAGAAAACATTTCGGCGAACCATGACCTTCCGGTCATGAATAACCACACCAGTTCATTCAAAAGTTAATGAATTTATTTCCCTATATTAACAAAGCTAGCACGATATAAATGTGTCTCAACACCAAATGATATATGTAAATGAACATTAATAGCTGTCCATAACGGCGAAAAAGATGCACTCTATGCAGCATTTGAATAACAATGCATTCGATAATAGCAACGCAAACCACTAAAACTATAATCTGTAATGGGCTAATTGCATACATTAGTCAGCATAACAAGGTCTCAAATTGCATCGTGCAACAAATGAATCCTCATCTAACCTCAAATTAGCATCTGCATGTGGGATTTCATGCAAAAACAATTTAGCAACATTAATTTAGAAAACTCCTAACTAGGGCTCTTATCAAAAATCAGCAGTTGGTTACCTAAAAGAAACACAATGCAATTGTACATTTTTCCTTTCATATTTACCCAATTCAATCAGCATTCAAGGAAGTCTTCGTCTCACAGGTACCGGTTTCGATCAGCATGGGACGGGGGCAAAGGGGCAGGGTGGACGGGGCAATTGCCTCACAGCGGCAAGATAAAAGGACAAAACTACTACTTCATGCAAAGGGGCAAATCAAAGTTAAAGTCTCTAGGGCGAGAATTACTTAAAGTCTCTTTCTCTCGATTAGAGAAAGCATCAAAGTCTCATCGAATATCAATTGGCATCGTAGAAGATGGCAAAATGACGAAGTCGGCAAGATGGGCCATAATGTCTGCAATGTCCTGCAAATGGCTAATGTCTAATGGCAAATGTCTGGGTAATGGCCAATGTCCGATGGGTAATGTCCGGTAATGGCTGGTAATGGCTGGTAATGGCTGGTAATGGCTGCTTTCTTCTTGTGCACCAGGTTTAAATAAACAACAGTTCAAATCCAGTAGGGTCTTCCATTGGAGGGTTCATAGGTTGGCTTCAAATTGTCCAATCAAAAACAACAATTCACAAGCTTCTACCTAGGCATACATTATCCTTGGAGTCGGGAACGTAAGTTGCAACATATTTTACCAATTAACTCACTTTCAGAGCTTCCATTGTCTGCACCTGCAGATTGACCTTGGAGCATAGAAGAAGATGCCAGGCTGGCACGAAAACTTAAAGATAAGCATGTGAACCGATCTCACTGGAAAAGTACAGCTTCAAGCAAGAATACACGTTTATTAGCACATTGGAAAAACACGAGCATCTAAACCGTGAGACAAGGCAACTAGGCCGAAGCCTCCACTAAAGTTATGCTAAGTTAAAACATTTCAAACAAGCAAATCATGGCACACGTTTACGGTTATGTCAGATTAGTACAATTCTAATACATCACGTTATATAAAGCACGCTTATAAATGTTGGCGAACTACTCTAAGGGCACATTTGTCCCCGTACAATCTTTATTAGTTCGGTTAAAGTCACACTTGATTATTGCAGCACTACGGTTATGCGCTAATAAATGTAAAACCTTCATTTCTGCGTCATCAATCCCTCCTCTGATGACTATTTGTCATCACACAAAACTATTCCCACAAATTTTATTCCATTAAAATTCTGTCAGTTCTCTTTGCCTTTTAGTTCCCCTTGTTCTTGCCTTATATTCTTCTGCCATTCTTTTCATCATTCTTTCTTCCTTCCTTCTCTTAACTCTTGCCATGATCATTAGTATTCCCCTCTTTATTCCCCAAATCCCAAAGATGCAAATTAGTACTATTAGTATTCCCTGTATTATTTTTAGTAATATTCCATTCCAAATGCTACCAAGCCAATTTCCCACTGAAGCAACTCCCTTTCCAACCTTCTCCCAAACTCCTGGTTCTTTCAATTCCTTCAAGTCTGCACTCTCTTTTGTTAGATTTGCAAGCATTGTTTTAATCTTCACACTGTTGTCTGGTATATACGTGCAACAGTGACGCGCACCAAGCATTTTGCAAACGCCGCCATCCTTTGCTAAAAGAATGTCTAGGGCAAGCCTGTTTTGAAGAGTCATAGCTCTTTCCGCTGCAAGTTCAGCATCCATCAGGATTATAGCACCTGAAAACTTTGTCAACATGTTATCCACTATAGTAGACAACTTTCTTATTTTGATGGAATTCAACACAACTCCCAATGAAGGAATCATGGCTCCAAATATATCTCCTACCACAGCAGCTGCGGTCTCTCTTTTCTGGATACGATGAGATCCAGGCGTCTTTGGAATCACTGATAGGTCATCCAGTTGATAAACCTTTGGGAACACTATACCCAAATAACATCTCCCCCACCATCCCTTTGGAAGACGATAATAGGCATTATGCCCACAAATGTAATATACACCAGGTATGACAGGGTCAAGTCCGTTCAGCATGAATGTCCATTTGGCCTTAAAGATAAACGTATGTTTACATTCACTCGCTCCCACGAAAATGTTATCATAATAAGATTCACCACGATATATACAAAATTTCCCTACATGCCAAACGTCTAAAGCTATTCTTCCTTGTGTTTTTATTGCGGCAAAAGCATAATTATCTACTGAAGTCCTCTTACTTAGCTCTTTTTCTAATTTCGCATTCATTTGTGCCCTTCTATCATCTGTGCGATCTAAAAAGCTTATTTCTACTGCAGAGAGCGAGCAGGTAAGGTTTTCCCTATGAGCGTGAGCTGTTTCAAAAGGTTGCATTGGCTCGAAAAATTCCCTCATTATTTTAGCATCCCAATCTTTAGCAATCTGGCTTAGTTGCGTTATTATAGGAACATATGCAAAGGTAACATCATAATTTGAATAAAAATACTGTATGTTAGTTTGACCATGAAATCTAGAAGTTACTAAACTACATGTAATCCCATATGTAAGAGGCATGTGGTGATAAGTCACCCCTTCCGTTACCGATGTCGGTATCTGTGTACACACATAACAATCTTTCGCATCCATAGTCTCAACATATTCTGTTAGTAGGCGATAGAAAACATTATACGAAAGTTCCTTCTTATCATGCAAGTGTCTCTCATCTAATTCTAGTCTTTTCAATGCGGTTAATTCAGTGACAGTAACAGGAGCAGAAGTAGAAGCATCAATTTTCTCATTCTCACCCTTACCACGCGTTGCAAGCACTATTGCCATTATTATTAGTACACATGCAGTTATCAAGCCTATACACGCATATTTACAATATTTCACTCTACTGTTTTGTGTAGCGTACCTAGTCATGATCTGTATAGAATCAGACAGCTAGAAGCATCTATAAAGAAACGATTTAGCAATTAGTTACAAAGCTGAACGAGCGCAATGTTCACACAGTTTTCTTCAGGAGCCCAGTCACTTATCGGTTAGCAGCATTTGTCTCAATTCGGCAATAACTCAGTCTTTTATCAGTTAGCAACGTTGTCTCAAATCGGGTTTAAGAGTCAATCAGGTTATCAAAGTCTTATCAAGTTAGCAAATGTCTCATCCGGTTTAGCAATGTCTCAGCTGGTTTTATCACGTTAGATTGTAGCAAGCAATGTCATTTATCAGTTTTTTTTTTTTTTTTTTCTCAGTCAATAGTGTCCATAAAACTTTTCTTTTCTATTGGTATCTCTTCTTCTTCGTTCTCGAGGCTAAGAGATACAAATTCGTCGGTCCAATCGTCATTGACTACATATGCCCATTCTGGACCGGAATATCTCCTGTTTGGTATCCTTTTCCTTTTCAATTTTGCATCTCTCTTCGATTCTGCCTCACTGGTACTTTCCTCTTTGGCCAAGTCTTTTTCTTCACTTGATGTTGGTACCACGACAGACACTTCCTTTCTTTTCTCTTTCACTCTTGGCCCTTCACTGTCGTTCAACGTTTCTCTAGTTCTTAGTTTTACTGGTGATATACTTTGTCTTCTCTTTGCACTGTGTCCACTTGATGGACCTGCGATCTCTTCTGAGAAAGTTTGAACAGTTTCGTTCTGTTCTGCCTTGTCCCCTCCTTCTGGGGAGTCAATCAGGTCTTCCTTTTCTTTTTCTGTACCGTCTGCTTCTGGGAAAGCCCTCCTCTGATCAGGCTCTCCTGCTTCTTCACCTCTTTCGAGCCCTTTGTCACCGTTACCTTCTTCAGGCTCTTTGTCACTTTCAGCTGCTTCAGGCTCTTTGTTACCTTCAGCTGCTTCGTCGCTGTCTGAGGATTCTCCTTGGTCTTCCCCAAGTGAATCGGTTGTTTTGTCCTCAGAGAATATTTCTCTCTCCTCTATTTCTGCCTGTTCGCTTTTAGTTCTGTTTTGCTCTGTCTCAGCGCTCGGCACTTTGTTATCAGGTACTGGCAGTTTCAGCGCTTCAACTTCCTCATCTGTGGGACACAACACTTTCTTTGTATGACTGGCGTGAATCCAGTTGGGAACTCCCGCACACTTCACAGCGGTAGTGCTTGTCAGGATCACTTGGAAAGGGCCTTTCCAATGGGGTTCCAGACACGACTTCCTCACGTGCTTCTTTATCACGACCCAGTCACCTGCTTTCAGTGTGTGTCCTGGACCTTGGATCGGTGGCAAGGTGGTTGCTTCCACCTGGTGAGAGAAAGAGCGAACCACGTCAGCCAGACCTTTGCAGTAGTCTAACACCATATCATCTGTAATATTCAAAAGCGCGTTTGCAGGAACTGCAGGAAGTCTCATGGCCCTGCCCATGAGAATTTCGTGCGGGGACAATCCAGTCTTTCTGTCAGGGGTGTTTCTCATTGACATTAACACCAAAGGCAATGCGTCAGGCCATTTCAAATTTTTCGATGCACATATTTTCGCCATTCTTGATTTCAATGTACCATTCATCTGTTCCACCAGTCCTGAGGCTTCAGGGCGATAGCTACAATGCAGTTTTTGCTCAATGTTCAGCGCTGCGCAAAGTAACTTTATCACCTCGTTATTGAAGTGACTTCCCCTATCTGATTCTAAAGAGATCGGGAATCCGAAACGTGGTATCAACTCCCTCAACAATAGTTTTGCAACTGTAAGGCTGTCATTTCTACGTGTGGGGTATGCTTCAATCCAGTGACTAAAAATGCACACAATCACCAACACATACTTCAGACCTCCATGCACAGGCATCTCAATAAAGTCCATCTGCATTCTGCTGAACGGGCCACTCGCCCTGCCAATGTGGCTCGTGTTCACAACCGTTCCCTTTCCTGGGTTCATCTGCTGACAAATGACACAACGATGGCAAACTGCTTCTGCAACTTGACGGAATCTGGGGTTAAACCAATCAGTTTTGAACAATCTTATCATGGCATCTCTCCCTAGGTGAGCCTGCCCATGATAGAACCGCGCTAGCTGCGATAAGAGACTATTTGGTAAAACAAATTTTCCTTCATTTGAAACCCATAACTCATCTGGTCTCCTTGTACATTGTGACTTAATCCAGGAAGCTCTTTCATCCTCCCTGACGCTATTCTGTAATGCTTTTAGTTCATCCATTGTATCCACGACCTTTAAGGCAAATGCTTCAGCTGGTTCGAGCTCTGGCTCACTTATCAAATTCCATTCATCCCTGAGCAATATACAGTTCAAGGCACAAAATCTTGCGACTTGATCCGCATATGCATTTCCCAGGGAAACATAGTCCTGTCCTTTTGTATGAGCACTACACTTTACCACTGCAATTTCGGCTGGCATCTGAATGGCGTGTAACAATTCCCTTATTCTCTCCCCGTTTTTCACTGGGGACCCTGAAGAGGTCAGGAAACCTCTCTGTGACCATAATTGCCCAAAGTCGTGCACAATTCCAAACCCGTACTGACTGTCAGTGTAAATGGTAACCTTCATCAATGTAGACAGTTGGCATGCTCTTGTAAGGGCTACAAGCTCTGCTACTTGTGCGGAATAGACTCCTTGAAGCCAGGACGCTTCCAAGACACCTGTTACAGTACATACAGCATATCCTGCTTTCAATATTCCCAATGCATCTCTTAAACATGACCCATCAACAAAAACAATTTGGTCATTTTCATCAAGCTTAGTATCCTTAATGTCAGGTCGGGGTTTTGTGCAAAATTCAGTCACCTGAAGGCAGTCATGCTCGACGTCTTCAGCGTTCTCAATTTCAGCATTTTCACTGGGAAGCAAGGTTGCTGGATTCAATGTAGTGCACCTTTTCAGCTGCACATTCGGTGAGCCCAGAATTATTGTTTCATACCTTGTGAGTCTTGCTCCAGTCATGTGTTGCGTTCGGGAGCGGGTCAAAAGTATCTCAACTGAGTGAGGGACCATGACTGTTAATGGGTGTCCCATCACTATTCCTTTACTCTGAGTGAGGCTGATACCAACTGCTGCTACGGCGCGCAAACACCCTGGCAGTGCTGCTGCGACCGGATCCAAAGTAGCTGAAAAATACGCTACTGGTCTGTTTATGCCACCATGGGCTTGGGTCAAGACAGACAAAGAACATGCATCACGTTCATGACAAAACAATGTGAAAGGCTTTGTGTAATCAGGCATACCTAAAGCTGGAGCCCTGCACATGCATTCTTTCAATTCAATAAAAGCATCCATCTCATCTCCTTTCAGCTCAATTTCATCCAAGGCATCCTTCTGGGTCAGTTTCAGTAAAGGCTTTGCTAGAGTTGAGAAGTTGGGAATCCACTGGCGACAGTAGCTCACCATCCCCAAAAACTTCCTCACCTCCCTCCTTGTCTTTGGTGGACTCATTTGAAGTACACTTGTTATTCTTTCCTTCATTATTCTCCGTGACCCTTTCTCTATTTGATGACCCAAGTATTTCACTTTCTTCTGACAGAACTGCAACTTTGAAGGAGACACCTTGTGTCCATTCCTTCCCAAATGGTTCAGTAGAGCAATGGTGTCGGCTGTGCAGCCACTTTCTGTCTTAGATGCAATCAGTAAGTCATCAATGTACTGTACTAGGGTTGACTCGAATGGCAATTCTAACGCTTCCAAGTCTGTCTTTAGAATCTGATTGAAAATTGACGGTGACTCAGAAAACCCTTGAGGAATTCGACACCAACTGTAAACTCTGTCTAAGAATTTGAAACAAAAGAGAAATTGGCTGTCCTCGTGAAGAGGCACCGAAAAGAATGCTTGTGACAAGTCGATGACTGAGAACCACTCGGCATCGCAAGGGACTTGAAACATTATCACAGCTGGATTCGGTACTACAGGGCAGCATTTAATTATGATGTCATTTATTTTCCTCAAGTCCTGCACGATTCGGACCTTTCCACTCGGCTTTATTAGTCCCATGATTGGTGAATTACATGGACTGCTTAACACTTCTTTCAGTACTCCCTGTTTTACAAACTCGTCAATGAGTTGGGCGACTTTCATGAGGGTGTCTTGTGCCATGTGGTATTGTGGGGTCTGGGGAAAGGTTACATTGGGTTTTACGGTCACTTTCACTGGTTCCACTCCTTTCACCAATCCCACCTCTTTTCCTGTCATATCCCACACTTCCTTTCCGACTGTTTCCCGTAATTCAGCTGGAATATCTTCTTCAGTTATCATCGGAAAAAGGTTAATCAGAGGATATTCTTCATCGACAGTTTCCATCTCATCCCCTTCTACACTGTCCTCTTCTTCCCCATCACTGCTCGTCTGAATTCTAATTCCATCGTTCGAACACATAATCGAACATCCCAATTTGCACAATAGGTCTCTCCCTAACAGTGCTATCGGGCTTGAGTCACATACCACAAATTTATGTGAACCTTGATAGTTACCAATACTGACTTGTACTGGATCTGTGATTGGGTTCGTCAGGTACCTGTTTGCTACTCCCACTACTTGAACCATTCTCCCTGAGAGTGGCAAATTTGGTACTTCAATGCTCCTAACAGTTGAACGTGTGGCTCCTGTGTCAACCAAGAATGAAACACGATGACCCATAACTCTTCCCTCCACATATGGACCCTTTTGATAAACTTCCAAGGATGCTGCAAGCACACAATTTCCCTCCTCATCTGAACTTTCACTCTCCCATACATTGTTTATTCCATTCTCACTGTGTAATGGGAACTGTTGTACTGTGCCATTTGTATTCATCACCTGACCCGAGACCTGTGGAGGAACCATCACTTGCTGCTGACTCACTGGTGCCAAAGGTATTTGCATTTGCTGATTAGGTACCATGGGAAACTGCTGTTGCATTGGCTGCATTTGCGTCATCTGCATACGGGGCATCTGCATCTGCTGCGGCTGCATGGGCTGTAATCCCTGCAGCTGATTTATGGTCTGAAAATTTGGGTTTGGACCTCTCATTTTCGGTCCCCTCATTGTCTGGAATGCATTGACATCATTGTTTTGCTGACCAACACCTGCACCTTCCTGCACCACCATCGGGCACTCGCGTTTCCAATGTCCGACGATTCCGCACACGTGACACGGCATCACCCTTTTCATTGCCTGCACACCATTCGGAATCGCAACAGTGTTCAAATCCGGACCATTACTCCCAAAGCCTCCTCTGCCTCTGCCTCTCGCCTGTGGCTGAAACACCATATTTCCCTGCGGCTGCGGCTGCGGTATCTGCTGTTGGAACCCTTGCAACCCTTGCAAACCTGTCTGAGCTGCTTTAAGTTGCATCATCATCACTTTCTCTTTCAACCTTTTCTGTTTCACTTCAATTTCGTCGCTACAGTATTTCGCATAATTCAACACCTCATCAATCGGTTTCGACTGCCAACAAATCAAATGCGTCTTTATCATCTGACTTATCTCTGGTCTCAGCCCTTCCACAAATCTGAACACAAAATGAAGCATGTCCCTCGCCTCTATTGTTTCCGTGCCACTGTAGTTCTTGAACGCCTTCAACAACCTCTCATAGTAACCATGAATCGACTCTTTAGCCTCTTGGGCAGTTCGATCAATCTTCTGCCAATCCACATTTTTCGCGGAAACCTTCGTCTTCAAATGCTCAATCACCTTATAGTACAAGCTCATTACCATAGGTGATGGTGCACCCGTATCCCTGTCTCTCTCTGGTTCACTTGTCGGCCAACCTACAGCCCTTTTGCAGTCTTCCCACAAATCTGCCGGAACCACAATCTCAAAGAGGGTGTTCAGGTCTTCCCAAAGACATTTTGCAAGCTTCACAAACCTATCAGTCTGTTGATACCATTCAATCGTTTTCTCTCTCAGTTTGGGAAAATCATCCGTAAAAGACTGAATGTCGCTTCTGTGCCACGGTACATGTATTAATTTTCCCCCTGCTGTCTCCCTCATTGGTAACATAGTTATTGCATCACTACTCTGTGGTCTTTTCTCCTTGTGCTCTGGGACACTGTCTTTCCTCTTTTCCTTTTTCTTTGCCCATCTGCTTTCCCATTTGTCTAAGCACCCCCACACTTGTGCACTCTGCAGCAATTCTCTAAGGTGCGTTTTCATGCCTGCTGACCTCATGTGTTCAAAGTCTGTGGTCCCGAAATCCAATCTATAGCTCCTGCTCAGGTGTTTTGTCTTGTCTATCTCAACCCCGTTTTTGTCAGCTATTTCTTTCAACCTTCTATGTACCTTGTTCACTTCTCTCGTAATCCTGGGACATAGATACCTCAGCTCTTCTTCCGAGTAGGACTCTAACCTATTCAAACCCATAGTCCCTTCCACCAATTCTTCTGCTTCCATGTTCAACCTTACCCTATTCAGATAGTCTTCTCCCTTCCCACTGGCTGAGCTTTGTGTGGAATTCAGACTGTTGAACCACTGTGTCAGCTGTTGCGCATTCAACCCCATCAGTGTAGCATTCACATCGACTGCCATTGATGGTTGCAGCAACTTTTCAGTGTTCGATGATAGCGGTATCATCAGTGGGGGACTCGACCTCACCACTGTTGACTGAGCACATATGGGGCTAAACTCCATCAAGGACCCAGATCCAGTTGGCAGAGCCGCTATCGGAGTTGTCTCTCGAGTGTTTTCTATGCACCTCCTTTCCGTCCCATTCTGCACCATTGATCCTTGACCGCTCATACCTGAGTTAGGCTGAATGTACAAAGGTACCAGTGGACCTACAGTAATGGGTAGGGATATCGCATCTGCGTTCTGTCCATTCCCCAGGTTCTGAGGCATGTTCATTCCCACACTATGGGTCATCATTGCCAGCATGCCCGTCTGACTCCCCGTCATCTGAGCACGTGCGGTTCCCCCTTGCATCTGGTTTTGAGGCATCAAAAACTGGGTTGATTCAGCTTGTGCCAATGTTGGGTTGCGACCATTCTGTACTCCCATTACGGTTGGATCTAGAATCATTCCCGTACTGTTGTCACTGCTGTAGTACCTTGGGACCTGCGGCTGATAATTTTCTGCTGTTTTCAATATAGGCACATCTGGATATATTCTCCTAACCTGCGGTATCTGCGGGGTGAACAGTAAACTCGGGTCCTTAGATCCTGATGGCGTTTCTGAATTCGGAGTTTCATTATTCTGTACCGGTGCCGGAGGGGCAGAACTGGTACTTGGACCTTGTTCACTCTCTACATAAGGTGGTGGACGGTCGTTCAGCAATTGCATGATAAACTCCTCATCCTCTGACTCGTCCTCTCTATCTTTGGAACACCTCCTGTTTGTCTTACAGGTAGCTTTCTTGCCTGTCGCCTCCTCTTCCTTAGCAATTGCGGGAAACAATTTTATCCCCTGCAATATATCTGACCTCCACACCTTCTGTGCATTATCCCACCTAGCGTCCGCTAGTGTCTTTTCTACTTTTCTTATCCTGGCCTCGAACTTCTTTTGCTGTTGCTGTCTAGCCATTAGTTCCCAAATCGCTAGAGCCTCAAACTGTGCTGGCCTTGGAGGTACCTTCATGTCGTACATCGCGAATCTCAAATTCTCTAGGATCCTTATATTGAATGTCCCATGGATCGGGAACGCTACGCTCCCATGTTTCTCTGTCAGCTTGTGCCATTGCTTTAGCCAAAGGCACAGAGCTACCCCCTTTTCCTCCATTACAATGTAAGCTGGTGTACCTTCGGGTGGCGTCTCCTCTCCTACGTTCGCTTTAATGTAAGACTCCCCCTTCATCGCACTCTTTAATGCTTTCAAAAATTTCATTTTCTCGTCTTTTATTTCACAAAATTTGTAATCAATAAGTGACTTTAATTCCCGGAATACTCTTCGCTTGCCTTTCCCCTTCCAATCGAGCCCCACGGACTGCGTCCAATCCGTGCGCGACCCTTCTCTGCAACCAACCTATCCCAGCGCGGCTCCTAGTGACGTCACACTCACACACACTGCGGCTGACAAAGCCTCGCGGCTTGTCCTCCTTCACTCAGCTCCTCTCGTAACAACTTCTAGCATGTATCGCGAGCAACCAAATAATAATAAAACAGATCTGTCGGTTTACTACAGGAAGGGTAACACAATCGCTTCAGGACCTTAGGGATTTTTCACTAGCCTCGGCAGTTATTCCATCTTTCTCGGTCCCCACTTTCGCAAGCAAATTCTGACCCGCAGAGTCTGCTCTCAACTTGTCAATGATCTATTCTAGTGCACTTAGAATTTGTCAAAGCCCGAAGTCGAAGTTTTCTTTCACTCCCTTAACACACGTACCGACTCGTTGACCACGCCCGGTCAACCTATTAAACCGACCAGACCACAACATAAAACAAGTGTCTCATACACTTTTCAACATACTCCGGAGTCTCTTGACCTCGCAGGGCCCGTCTCAACAACAACAACCACGTGGACCTTTTTCTGCACAAAGCGCCACATGCACATGAAGTTCGACGACTTCCCTACTCTCACACTCGGAGTCGCACCTCCGCTATTCTCTAAAATCCTTGCAACCTTTTCAAACAATCTGCGGCAATAAGCTGTGCAAGCGCAAAACCCTGACTTCACTCATACCGTCACTAGTACCGCCAACGCCGATTTCACACCTCCATTCTCTCCATTCGCAAGCTCCGAGATCCCGGGAAAGTCGCGGGGGACTTAGGGCATCATCATTCTCTCAATCTGTTTTACCCAAGAAAAATCTAATTCAACACCATATACTTCTCGAGTGGGGTCTCAAAGGGCGTAACCGTCAATTCAACACCATATACCTCTCGAGTGGGATCCCAAAGGGCGAAACCGTTACCTCTCGAGTAGGGTCCCAAAGGGTGAAACCGTTACCTCTCGAGCGGGGTCCCAAAGGGCGTAACCGTTACCTCTCGAGTAGGGTCCCAAAGGGCGAAACCATTACCTCTCGAGTAGGGTCCCAAAGGGCGAAACCATCCTCTGCTACCATCTACTGAAAGAGCGTTCCGTACCTAATAAATTACCTGTATCTGGACGCTCTTGGGTCGATGAATCTTTTGACCAAGTGGGGCTCTCTTCACCCGAGAGTAATCAATTTAATCAAATCAATAATCAATAACGAACATAAGCAATGCCCTGATCAACATAACACTTCACAATTAATCCAGAAAACATTTCGGCGAACCATGACCTTCCGGTCATGAATAACCACACCAGTTCATTCAAAAGTTAATGAATTTATTTCCCTATATTAACAAAGCTAGCACGATATAAATGTGTCTCAACACCAAATGATATATGTAAATGAACATTAATAGCTGTCCATAACGGCGAAAAAGATGCACTCTATGCAGCATTTGAATAACAATGCATTCGATAATAGCAACGCAAACCACTAAAACTATAATCTGTAATGGGCTAATTGCATACATTAGTCAGCATAACAAGGTCTCAAATTGCATCGTGCAACAAATGAATCCTCATCTAACCTCAAATTAGCATCTGCATGTGGGATTTCATGCAAAAACAATTTAGCAACATTAATTTAGAAAACTCCTAACTAGGGCTCTTATCAAAAATCAGCAGTTGGTTACCTAAAAGAAACACAATGCAATTGTACATTTTTCCTTTCATATTTACCCAATTCAATCAGCATTCAAGGAAGTCTTCGTCTCACAGGTACCGGTTTCGATCAGCATGGGACGGGGGCAAAGGGGCAGGGTGGACGGGGCAATTGCCTCACAGCGGCAAGATAAAAGGACAAAACTACTACTTCATGCAAAGGGGCAAATCAAAGTTAAAGTCTCTAGGGCGAGAATTACTTAAAGTCTCTTTCTCTCGATTAGAGAAAGCATCAAAGTCTCATCGAATATCAATTGGCATCGTAGAAGATGGCAAAATGACGAAGTCGGCAAGATGGGCCATAATGTCTGCAATGTCCTGCAAATGGCTAATGTCTAATGGCAAATGTCTGGGTAATGGCCAATGTCCGATGGGTAATGTCCGGTAATGGCTGGTAATGGCTGGCAATGGCTGGTAATGGCTGCTTTCTTCTTGTGCACCAGGTTTAAATAAACAACAGTTCAAATCCAGTAGGGTCTTCCATTGGAGGGTTCATAGGTTGGCTTCAAATTGTCCAATCAAAAACAACAATTCACAAGCTTCTACCTAGGCATACATTATCCTTGGAGTCGGGAACGTAAGTTGCAACATATTTTACCAATTAACTCACTTTCAGAGCTTCCATTGTCTGCACCTGCAGATTGACCTTGGAGCATAGAAGAAGATGCCAGGCTGGCACGAAACCTTAAAGATAAGCATGTGAACCGATCTCACTGGAAAAGTACAGCTTCAAGCAAGAATACACGTTTATTAGCACATTGGAAAAACACGAGCATCTAAACCGTGAGACAAGGCAACTAGGCCGAAGCCTCCACTAAAGTTATGCTAAGTTAAAACATTTCAAACAAGCAAATCATGGCACACGTTTACGGTTATGTCAGATTAGTACAATTCTAATACATCGCGTTATATAAAGCACGCTTATAAATGTTGGCGAACTACTCTAAGGGCACATTTGTCCCCGTACAATCTTTATTAGTTCGGTTAAAGTCACACTTGATTATTGCAGCACTACGGTTATGCGCTAATAAATGTAAAACCTTCATTTCTGCGTCATCACAGGAATGCACCGTTTCTATCAAGATGTGTTGCATTCCTGCTCACTCCTTGCTCTGGTGCACTTATGGCTGCTTAGCACCAATGCAGACACTCTTGCACCTTGGTGCAAGGGTGTCTGCGTTGCAGGCAGGATCGTTTTTATGCAGGAAGGAACACCTTCCTGCACAAAAATGATCCTTTGAGGCCTTTTCCTTTTTCTGTGTGCTGCAGACTGCAGCCCATGTAGAAAGAGGAAATCATGAAGGAAAATAAGGACATTTCTTCTCGTTAAGCCTCCCCTGGGAAAGAGTAGCATTTTGATGCATTCCCAGGTCTAATACTCATGGTAAATCTGAGAATGTGCTGAAATCCATGGATGAGTGCATGGAAACACCCACACTCCACCTATTGAAGGCCTCGCTGGGTAGAGTGAAGCAAGGCAGTGGACTGCGTTGCCTTGAGTTACTTCAAATTTACCATGCTATGCAGGGCCAGGCATGGTGGCCTTGCTTGGCTTGTTAATCTGATTCTAGGTTTTGGTTACCCTGTGGCCCCTTACATGGCACAAGGGTAAAGCAAAACCATGGATAAATATGTCCCCATGTGTTATTTTTATGTATTAGGGGTGGATTAAAGTGAGAGTGGTGTGGGTAGGGGGAACAACATTTGTTTTTAAACTTGGGTGAGGATGGGTGGTAAATGCAGAGGGTTGTAGTGGGAGGGTTTGCAGTATGCCAGGAATTCTTTTTTTGGGAGGGGAAGTGAAGGGAGTGATAGAAGGTGGTCAAGCGGGTGGTAGGACAGATCAGGTGGCTGAGGCAGATTACACGATGTTGTTTATAGCTCCACATGACGTTTTCCCACATACACAGCTGGTAAAAGCAGGGGTAGATGACTTTATACATAGCATATAATGGTCGATGGGTAACAGTGAACAATGGGTAGGTTTCACCTTGGCGTTCTGTTAGACCTGACAGCCTTAGGGTGGTCACCCTTAACTTTTTGCCTGCCTCCCTCCACTTTTGAGATACTGTTTTTGCTGGTTTTTAGACTCTGTGCACTTTATCACTGCTAACCAGTGCTAAAGTGCATATGCTCTCTCCCTTTAAACATGGTAACTATTGATCATACCCAAATGGGCTATTTAATTTACTTATAAGTCCCTAGTAGAGTGCACTATATGTGCCCAGGGCACGTAGATTAAAAGATACTAGTGGGCCTGCAGCACTAATTGTGCCACCCACTTAAGTAGCCCCTTCACCTTGTCTCAGGCCTGCCATTGCAAGGCTTATGTGTGCAGTTTCACTGCCAATTCGACTTGGCATTTAAAAGTACTTGGCAAGCCTTAAACTGCCCTTTTTCTACATATAAGTCACCCCTAAGGTGTGCCATAAGTAATCCATAGGGCAGGGTGCTGTGTAGGCAAAAGGCAGGACACGTACCTGTGTAGTTTACATGTCCTGGTAGTGTAAAACTCCTTAATTCATTTTTTCACTGCTGTGAGGTCTGCTCCCTTCATAGGCTAACAATGGGACTCCTCTCATATATTGTTTGAGTGGTAGCTGCTGATCTGAAAGGAGTAGGAAAGTCATATTTAGTATTGCCAGAATGGTGATACAAAATGCTGCTGACTGGTGAAGTTGGATTTAATATTTCTATTTCAGAACTGCCACATTTTTTGAAAGTCAGCATTTCTCTGCACTTAAATCTTTTTGTGCCTTACAATGCACGTCTGGCTGGGTTTAGTTGAGAGCTCCTTGTGCATTCACTCAGACACACCGCAAACACAGGATACTCAGCCTCACTTGCATACATCTGCATTTTGAATGGGTCTTCCTGGGCTGGGGGGGTAGAGGACCTGCTCTCACACAAAGGACTGCCACACCCCCTACTGGGACCTTGGCAGACAGGATTGAACTGAAAGGGGACCTGGTGCACTTTTAAGCCACTCTTTGAAGTCTCCCCCACTTCATAGGCACATTTGGGTATAATTACAGGGCCTCTGCCCTACCAACTCAGACACTTCCTGGAAAAGAAACCTGAACCAGAACCTGCATCCTGCCAAGAAGAACTGCCTGGCTGCCCAAAGGACTCACCTGACTGCTTTCTGAGAAGGACTGCTGCCTTGCAGTTGCCCTGCTGTCTTGCGGCTCTCTTGCTGTGCTGCAGAAGTGCTCTCCAAGGGCACTTGGATAGAGCTTGCCTCCTGTTCCCTGAAGTCTCAGGACCAAAAAGACTTCTCTTCTGCAACTGGAATCACCGCGCGTCGAAAATTCGACGCACCGCCTTCCAATAACAACGCACGGCCTGCTCGCAGTGAAAAATTCACTACACGGCGAGACCGGAACGATGTAGCCTGACTTTGCAACAGAAGATCGATGCAGCACCAGCGGCGCGACCGGAACTTTGACGCAATTGACGCAAGCCGACTCAGAATTATGCAGCCTGACTTCCTGAGAGGAATCAATGCAGCGTCTGCTGTGCACGAGAAAATGTCACGCATCACCCACCGGAATCAACGCTGTACCTGTGACTTTGCTCCGCAAGCCCAGGATTCCACGCATCGTCCCCGGGGCATCCAGAAACCCCACAACCCGAAGAGGATCCAAGTCCGTGCGCCGGAAATCGATGCAACGTCTTCCCCGCGTAGAAAATAAGATGCAAGTCTGTGTGCCAAGGGGCGAAACCGAAGCACAGCTACCGTTTTCCAACCTTCTCCTCCTCTGCGGGCCCTTGTGAGGATTTTTCAATGCAAACCAGGCACTTTGCCCTGCAAGAGACACTTGTTGTTTCTAGGAGAACTTAAGACACTTTTTATTGCTTTTACAGTAATATTTCAATTCTAAGACACTTGATATCACTCTTTAGTGATATCCTTACATTTACTTATTTCAACCTTTAATCGTTTTGACCTGCATTTATCCAGATAAATATTATATATTTTTCTAAACACTGTGTGGTGTATTTTTGTGATGCTATATTGTGTTGCTGTATGATTTATTGCACAAATACTTTACACATTGCCTTCTAAGTTAAGCCTGACTGCTCAGTGCCAAGCTACCAGAGGGTGGGCACAGGATAATTTGGATTGTGTATGACTTACCTGACGAGAGTGAGGTTCCTTGCTTGGACAGGGGGTACCCTGACTGCCAACCAAACACCCCATTTCTAACAGGTTCTTAATGGCATCATAGACAGAGCTTACTGTCATTATTTGTTTGATGACTGTAAAGAAATGGCTCCCTGTTGCAGTTACCCCCCACTTTTTGCCTGATACTGATGCTGACTTGACTGAGAAGTGTGCTGGGACCCTGCTAACCAGGCCCCAACACCAGTGTTCTTTCACCTAAAATGTACCATTGTTTCCACAATTGGCACACCCTGGCATCCAGATAAGTCCCTTGTAACTGGTACCTCTGGTACCAAGGGCCCTGATGCCAGGGAAGGTCTCTAAAGGCTGTAGCATGTATTATGCCACCCTAGAGACCCCTCACTCAGCACAGACACACTGCTTACAAGCCTGTGTGTGCTGGTGAGAACAAAATGAGTAAGTCGACATGGCACTCCCCTCAGGGTGCCATGCCAGCCTCTCACTGCCTATGCAGTATAGGTAAGACACCCCTCTAGCAGGCCTTACAGCCCTAAGGCAGGGTGCACTATACCATAGGTGAGGGTACCAGTGCATGAGCACTGTACCCCTACAGTGTCTAAGCAAAACCTTAGACATTGTAAGTGCAGGGTAGCCATAAGAGTATATGGTCTGGGAGTCTGTTTTACACGAACTCCACAGCACCATAATGGCTACACTGAAAACTGGGAAGTTTGGTAACAAACTTCTCAGCACGATAAATGCACACTGATGCCAGTGTACATTTTATTGTAAAATACACCACAGAGGACACCTTAGAGGTGCCCCCTGAAACTTAACCGACTGTCTGTGTAGGCTGACTAGTTCCAGCAGCCTGCCACACCAGAGACATGTTGCTGGCCCCATGGGGAGAGTGCCTTTGTCACTCTGAGGCCAGTAACAAAGCCTGCACTGGGTGGAGATGCTAACACCTCCCCCAGGCAGGAGCTGTGACACCTGGCGGTGAGCCTCAAAGGCTCACCCCTTTGTCACAGCCCAGCAGGGCACTCCAGCTTAGTGGAGTTGCCCGCCCCCTCCGGCCACGGCCCCCACTTTTGGCGGCATGGCTGGAGGGAACAAAGAAAGCAACAAGGAGGAGTCACTGGCCAGTCAGGACAGCCCCTAAGGTGTCCTGAGCTGAGGTGACTCTGACTTTTAGAAATCCTCCATCTTGCAGATGGAGGATTCCCCCAATAGGGTTAGGATTGTGACCCCCTCCCCTTGGGAGGAGGCACAAAGAGGGTGTACCCACCCTCAGGGCTAGTAGCCATTGGCTACTAACCCCCCAGACCTAAACACGCCCTTAAATTTAGTATTTAAGGGCTACCCTGAACCCTAGAAAATTAGATTCCTGCAACTACAAGAAGAAGGACTGCCCAGCTGAAAACCCCTGCAGCGGAAGACCAGAAGACGACAACTGCCTTGGCTCCAGAAACTCACCGGCCTGTCTCCTGCCTTCCAAAGATCCTGCTCCTGCGACGCCTTCCAAAGGGACCAGCGACCTCGACATCCTCTGAGGACTGCCCCTGCTTCGAAAAGACAAGAAACTCCCGAGGACAGCGGACCTGCTCCAAGAAAGGCTGCAACTTTGTTTCCAGCAGCTTTGAAAGAACCCTGCAAGCTCCCCGCAAGAAGCGTGAGACTGGCAACACTGCACCCGGCGACCCCGACTCGGCTGGTGGAGATCCAACACCTCAGGAGGGACCCCAGGACTACTCTGATACTGTGAGTACCAAAACCTGTCCCCCCTGAGCCCCCACAGCGCCGCCTGCAGAGGGAATCCCGAGGCTTCCCCTGACCGCGACTCTTTGAATCCTAAAGTCCCGACGCCTGGGAGAGACCCTTCACCCGCAGCCCCCAGGACCTGAAGGACCGGACTTTCACTGGAGAAGTGACCCCCAGGAGTCCCTCTCCCTTGCCCAAGTGGAGGTTTCCCCGAGGAACCCCCCCCTTGCCTGCCTGCAGCGCTGAAGAGATCCCGAGATCTCTCATAGACTAACATTGCGAACCCGACGCTTGTTTCTACACTGCACCCGGCCGCCCCCGCGCCGCTGAGGGTGAAATTTCTGTGTGGGCTTGTGTCCCCCCCGGTGCCCTACAAAACCCCCCTGGTCTGCCCTCCGAAGACGCGGGTACTTACCTGCAAGCAGACCGGAACCGGGGCACCCCCTTCTCTCCATTCTAGCCTATGCATTTTGGGCACCACTTTGAACTCTGCACCTGACCGGCCCTGAGCTGCTGGTGTGGTGACTTTGGGGTTGCTCTGAACCCCCAACGGTGGGCTACCTTGGACCAAGAACTAAGCCCTGTAAGTGTCTTACTTACCTGGTTAACCTAACAAATACTTACCTCCCCTAGGAACTGTGAAAATTGCACTGTGTCCACTTTTAAAACAGCTATTTGTGAATAACTTGAAAAGTATACATGCAATTTTGATGATTTGAAGTTCCTAAAGTACTTACCTGCAATACCTTTCGAATGAGATATTACATGTAGAATTTGAACCTGTGGTTCTTAAAATAAACTAAGAAAAGATATTTTTCTATACAAAAACCTATTGGCTGGATTTGTCTCTGAGTGTGTGTACCTCATTTATTGTCTATGTGTATGTACAACAAATGCTTAACACTACTCCTTGGATAAGCCTACTGCTCGACCACACTACCACAAAATAGAGCATTAGTATTATCTATTTTTACCACTATTTTACCTCTAAGGGGAACCCTTGGACTCTGTGCATGCTATTCCTTACTTTGAAATAGCACATACAGAGCCAACTTCCTACATTGGTGGATCAGCGGTGGGGTACAAGACTTTGCATTTGCTGGACTACTCAGCCAATACCTGATCACACGACAAATTCCAAAATTGTCATTAGAAATTGATTTTTGCAATTTGAAAAGTTTTCTAAATTCTTAAAAGACCTGCTAGGGCCTTGTGTTAGATCCTGTTTAGCATTTCTTTTAGAGTTTAAAAGTTTGTAAAAGTTTGAATTAGATTCTAGAAACAGTTTTAGATTCTTTAAAAAGTCTTCCAACTCTTAGCAAGATAATGTCTGATACAGAGATGAATGTGGTGGAACTCGACACCACACCTTACCTCCATCTTAAGATGAGGGAGCTAAGGTCTCTCTGTAATATCAAAAAAATAACCATTGGCTCCAGACCTACCAAAATTCAGCTCCAGGAGCTGTTGGCAGAGTTTGAAAAAGCCAACCCCTCTGATGATGACCTCACAGAGGAAGAGATTAGTGACTTGGAGGCCAATGTCCCTCCTCCAGTCCTAAATAGGGAGAACAGGACCCCTCAAGTCGGTCTCCAACTGTGTTAGTCAGAAATAGTGAGTCCCTCACAGGAGGGTCCCACATTTCTGAAATCACTGAGGATGCTCTCAGTGAAGATGACCCCCTGTTAGCCAGGATGGTCAAAAGATTGGCTTTGGAAAAGCAGCTCCTAGCCATAGAAAGGGAAAGAAAAGAGATGGGCCTAGGTCCCATCGATGGTGGCAGCAACTTAAATAGGGTCAGAGATTCTCCTGACATCCTAAAAATCCCCAAAGGGATTGTAACAAAATATGAAGATGGTGATGACATCACCAAATGGTTCACAGCTTTTGAGAGGGCTTGTGTAACCAGAAAAGTAAACAGATCTCACTGGGGTGCTCCCCTTTGGGAAATGTTCACTGGAAAGTGTAGGGATAGACTCCTCACACTCTCTGGAAAAGATGCAGAATCTTATGACCTCATGAAGGGTACCCTGATTGAGGGCTTTGGATTCTCCACTGAGGAGTATAGAATTAGATTCAGGGGGGCTCAAAAATCCTCGAGCCAGACCTGGGTTGATTTTGTAGACTACTCAGTAAAAACACTAGATGGTTGGTTAACTGGAAATGAAGTGTGTGACTATGTTGGGCTTTATAATTTGTTTATGAAAGAACACATTTTAAGTAACTGCTTCAATGAAAAGTTGCATCAGTATCTGGTAGACCTAGGTCCAATTTCTCCCCAAGAATTGGGAAAGAAGGCAGACCACTGGGTCAAGACTAGGGTAACCAAAACTTCCACTGGGGGTGACCAAAAGAAAGGGGTTACAAAAACTCCCCAGGAGAAAGTGGGTGACACTAGAAACAAAGAAAAAGAGTCCTCTGTAGGCCCCCAAAAACCAGAACAGGTGGGTGGGCCCCAAGACACAACCCAAAACAAAGGTGGGTACCAGGGTAAGAACTGGGATGCCACTAAGGCATGGTGCCACAACTGTAAACAGTCTGGGCACCACACCAAGGACACTTCTTGTCCCAAAAACAAACCCCAGAACAAGATTCCAGGGGTAACCAGTGTAGCCATGGGAGATGACTCCTCAGATGAGGAGGTCTTCATAGCCTTCAACTGGAAACAGGGCCCAACAGGTGAGTTGGAGATTCCAGAGGGAAGTAGACACTTCCACCACCTACTGGTGAATGGAATCCCAACCACTGCCCTGAGAGACACTTGTGCCAGTCACACTATTGTGCATGACAGGCTGGTGCTCTCAAACCAGTACATCCCAGGTGAGACTGCCAGGGTAAGAGTTAGCCTAGACAGGGTCACTAAGAGGCCTGTGGCTTTAGTACCCATAGAAGTGGGTGGCACTCTTAGCTGGAGAAGGGTAGTAGTCAGTACAGACCTCCCCCTTGATTGTCTCCTTGGAAATGACTACCCAGAGGTTAGTCAGAGCCCAAGAGAGGAACTGGTCCAGTGCCAGTCCTCTCCCAAGGATTCTGGAAGTCCTGCCTCTGCAGTAAATGCAAGTAGGCCCCAGAAGAAAAAGAAAAGGAAACAGAGTAGGAAAGGTGGACAACCTTTAGCCAAGGTTCCAGCAAGCCAAGGAGATTCTGCTCCAGTAGGGGAGAACTCCAAAAATGGCTCTGATAAAGTCCAACCTGACCCACAAGAAGTCCTGGCTAGTCAGGCAACTGTTAAGCCTGAGTGGGTGGCTCCTCAGCTAACCGAAGAAAGAGTGGAAGAAGGGTGTTTACTACAAGATGTGGTGACCCCCCACTCTAATACAGCAGACAGGCACCCTGAACCCAAAGAAGCCTGTAACTTAGCCCCTTCCCTTGTAGGTGAAGAGCTAAAGGTGTGGTTCTGGGCACTGACAGCTGTCAGTGGCCTCTGCTGGGTGTTAGCCTTTATGGCTGCACTATCCTTAGCATGGTGGTCTGACCCCATGCCAAATAGCAAGTTAGGCCCCCTGACCCTATTGGTCATGGTGGGGTTACTCCAGCTCTGGGTAACCTCTCTGGGTAAGCTAGGGGTAACCCTGGCCAAGGTAAGATTAGCAGAGGTGGATACCTCTAAGACCAAAATAGAAAGAATGGGTGGAGACATTGAAGAGGCAGACAAGAGGCAATTCAGACTAGGTCCTATCACTGTGGAAGTAGGTCAGTTCCCCAAAGGGAATGACCTGAACAGGAGGATGTAAGGCAGAGTAGGCCCTGCAACAAACCAGCCATTTCCTCTAATCTTCCTCGCCTGACAGACTAGGAAGACTCTTCCAGCGTTGGCTGAGTCTCCTGGCCTGTGGGCTGGGGGGGGCTTGTGTAAAGAAATGGCTCCCTGTTGCAGTTACCCCCCACTTTTTGCCTGATACTGATGCTGACTTGACTGAGAAGTGTGCTGGGACCCTGCTAACCAGGCCCCAACACCAGTGTTCTTTCACCTAAAATGTACCATTGTTTCCACAATTGGCACACCCTGGCATCCAGATAAGTCCCTTGTAACTGGTACCTCTGGTACCAAGGGCCCTGATGCCAGGGAAGGTCTCTAAGGACTGTAGCATGTATTATGCCACCCTAGAGACCCCTCACTCAGCACAGACACACTGCTTACAAGCCTGTGTGTGCTGGTGAGAACAAAATGAGTAAGTCGACATGGCACTCCCCTCAGGGTGCCATGCCAGCCTCTCACTGCCTATGCAGTATAGGTAAGACACCCCTCTAGCAGGCCTTACAGCCCTAAGGCAGGGTGCACTATACCATAGGTGAGGGTACCAGTGCATGAGCACTGTACCCCTACAGTGTCTAAGCAAAACCTTAGACATTGTAAGTGCAGGGTAGCCATAAGAGTATATGGTCTGGGAGTCTGTTTTACACGAACTCCACAGCACCATAATGGCTACACTGAAAACTGGGAAGTTTGGTAACAAACTTCTCAGCACGATAAATGCACACTGATGCCAGTGTACATTTTATTGTAAAATACACCACAGAGGACACCTTAGAGGTGCCCCCTGAAACTTAACCGACTGTCTGTGTAGGCTGACTAGTTCCAGCAGCCTGCCACACCAGAGACATGTTGCTGGCCCCATGGGGAGAGTGCCTTTGTCACTCTGAGGCCAGTAACAAAGCCTGCACTGGGTGGAGATGCTAACACCTCCCCCAGGCAGGAGCTGTGACACCTGGCGGTGAGCCTCAAAGGCTCACCCCTTTGTCACAGCCCAGCAGGGCACTCCAGCTTAGTGGAGTTGCCCGCCCCCTCCGGCCACGGCCCCCACTTTTGGCGGCAAGGCTGGAGGGAACAAAGAAAGCAACAAGGAGGAGTCACTGGCCAGTCAGGACAGCCCCTAAGGTGTCCTGAGCTGAGGTGACTCTGACTTTTAGAAATCCTCCATCTTGCAGATGGAGGATTCCCCCAATAGGGTTAGGATTGTGACCCCCTCCCCTTGGGAGGAGGCACAAAGAGGGTGTACCCACCCTCAGGGCTAGTAGCCATTGGCTACTAACCCCCCAGACCTAAACACGCCCTTAAATTTAGTATTTAAGGGCTACCCTGAACCCTAGAAAATTAGATTCCTGCAACTACAAGAAGAAGGACTGCCCAGCTGAAAACCCCTGCAGCGGAAGACCAGAAGACGACAACTGCCTTGGCTCCAGAAACTCACCGGCCTGTCTCCTGCCTTCCAAAGATCCTGCTCCAGCGACGCCTTCCAAAGGGACCAGCGACCTCGACATCCTCTGAGGACTGCCCCTGCTTCGAAAAGACAAGAAACTCCCGAGGACAGCGGACCTGCTCCAAGAAAGGCTGCAACTTTGTTTCCAGCAGCTTTGAAAGAACCCTGCAAGCTCCCCGCAAGAAGCGTGAGACTTGCAACACTGCACCCGGCGACCCCGACTCGGCTGGTGGAGATCCAACACCTCAGGAGGGACCCCAGGACTACTCTGATACTGTGAGTACCAAAACCTGTCCCCCCTGAGCCCCCACAGCGCCGCCTGCAGAGGGAATCCCGAGGCTTCCCCTGACCGCGACTCTTTGAATCCTAAAGTCCCGACGCCTGGGAGAGACCCTGCACCCGCAGCCCCCAGGACCTGAAGGACCGGACTTTCACTGCAGAAGTGACCCCCAGGAGTCCCTCTCCCTTGCCCAAGTGGAGGTTTCCCCGAGGAACCCCCCCCTTGCCTGCCTGCAGCGCTGAAGAGATCCCGAGATCTCTCATAGACTAACATTGCGAACCCGACGCTTGTTTCTACACTGCACCCGGCCGCCCCCGCGCCGCTGAGGGTGAAATTTCTGTGTGGGCTTGTGTCCCCCCCGGTGCCCTACAAAACCCCCCTGGTCTGCCCTCCGAAGACGCGGGTACTTACCTGCAAGCAGACCGGAACCGGGGCACCCCCTTCTCTCCATTCTAGCCTATGCGTTTTGGGCACCACTTTGAACTCTGCACCTGACCGGCCCTGAGCTGCTGGTGTGGTGACTTTGGGGTTGCTCTGAACCCCCAACGGTGGGCTACCTTGGACCAAGAACTAAGCCCTGTAAGTGTCTTACTTACCTGGTTAACCTAACAAATACTTACCTCCCCTAGGAACTGTGAAAATTGCACTGTGTCCACTTTTAAAACAGCTATTTGTGAATAACTTGAAAAGTATACATGCAATTTTGATGATTTGAAGTTCCTAAAGTACTTACCTGCAATACCTTTCGAATGAGATATTACATGTAGAATTTGAACCTGTGGTTCTTAAAATAAACTAAGAAAAGATATTTTTCTATACAAAAACCTATTGGCTGGATTTGTCTCTGAGTGTGTGTACCTCATTTATTGTCTATGTGTATGTACAACAAATGCTTAACACTACTCCTTGGATAAGCCTACTGCTCGACCACACTACCACAAAATAGAGCATTAGTATTATCTATTTTTACCACTATTTTACCTCTAAGGGGAACCCTTGGACTCTGTGCATGCTATTCCTTACTTTGAAATAGCACATACAGAGCCAACTTCCTACAATGACACTATGAATCCCTTGGTACTAAACATCCACTTTATTCACTGTTACCTCTCGGTCATTCTGAATGTACTCAAATATTCTTCATCTTTAATGAGGTTGATGTAGGCATTTTGAAGTTAGAAGATCAGGCAAAATTTAGGAAATTAGGTTCTGCTCCTCCCAGCACTGGAATCTCAGTTTGGTCCTGTTGATGCATAGGAAGCCCTTTGTCATTCAATGGAACACATATGACAATGGTTGTCTGGTCTGGTGACCGGTTATTCAACATGAAGTTGTTGTGCCTTGAGGATGCCAAGAATGCCTAACATTTTCCCCATAAACCTAAACCCCTGTAAACAATATCTTAATAGTAAAGTGTATTAAAAAATGCTTAATTATTTCAAGAAGCCATGTACCCACCTTTCGGAGTCTTCCATGCCACATAGTATTCCATGTCACCTTCTATGTTCTGAAGTTTTCCAGGGAGAAGTGTAGCTGGACTACATCAAGGTTCCAAATTTAAGATGGTGGGTGCAGTAAATTCCTATTGGTGATTTCCAAACCAGCATGGCTTCTATATTCCTTTGATGTCAATTAAATTTTTCTAGATTCTTCCATGGAACATAGTTCTTCAGGAAGAGACTGAACTGGATAATATCATTATGCCAAATCCAAGATGGTCAGTGCAGTTGATTCCTATGACTACTTTCCAAGTCAGGATAGATCCTGGACTTCCTATGATGTCACTTCCTGCCCTTTTAGTATAAAAGGCTGTCAAATTCAGGAAAAGGTGTACCTCAAAGCAGTCCTTAGTATTTTTCATCATGGTCTTAGCTCGTTCCTCTATATTTTTGCTCATTGTTTTGCTCATGATTTTCTTTGGTTTCACAAATCAACTGCGAGTCTCTCCTGCTAGTCTCCTGATTTTGGATTCTTTGGGCCATATTTATACTCCGTTTGCGCCGAAATTGCGTCGTTTTTTTTGACGCAATTTCGACGCAAAACTAACGCCAACTAACGCCATATTTATACTATGGCGTTAGAGGCGAATAGCGCCAAAGTTCCTGGAATGTGCGTCATTTTTTAGCGTGAACCCCTTCCTTGCGTTAATGATATGCAAGGGAGGCGTTCCCGTCTAAAAAATGACTCCCAGGCCTTTACGTGGTATTTATACTCCCGGGCAAAAGAGACGCCCGGGAGTTGGCGTGGCAAAAAACGGCGCATTTGCGCCACTTTTTAACGCCTGCTCAGGGCAGGCGTTAAGGGGCCTGTGGGCTCAAAATGAGCCCACAGGTGCCCTCCCATGCCCCCAGGGACCCCCCCTGCCACCCTTGCCCACCCCAGGAGGACCCCCAAGGATGGAGGGACCCACCCCAGGGACATTCAGGTAAGTTCAGGTAAGTATAATTTTTTATTTTTTATATTTTTTTTTGGTGGCATAGGGGGGCCTTATTTGTGCCCCCCTACATGCCACTATGCCCAATGACCATGCCCAGGGGACAGAAGTCCCCTGGGCATGGCCATTGGGCAAGGGGGCATGACTCCTATCTTTACAATGATAGGAGTCATGTTGATGGGGGATGGGCGTCGTTAAAAAATGGCGCAAGTCGGGTTAAGACGATTTTTTCGACGTAACCTGACTTGCCCCATTTTAAGACGCCCATGCGCCATTTTCCCCCTACGCCGGCGCTGTCTGGTCTACGTGGTTTTTTCCCACGCAAACCAGGCAGCGCCGGTCTGATTGCGCCGTCTAACGCCATTCCATAAATACGGCGCCCGCATGGCGCTTCAGAATGGCGTTAGACGGCGCAAAACATTTTGACGCTAAACTGCGTTAGCGCAGTTTAGCGTCAAAAAGTATAAATATGGGCCTTTGTGTCAACTCCTAAACTGTACTCTGAACTTCGGGGCCTGATTAAAAAAGGTAGCTTACACTTTTAAGTAAGTTTACTACTTTTTGCTTATTCACAACAACCACATGTAAGTTCCTATTGTAAAACTATTGCAACACTCTCCCATAGAAAATAATAAAGGTAGAGAATTAAAATAAAACCCTGTAGGAAATAATGTTATTTATAATAGTTAAACATATAAATAAATATAATTTAATGTTAAAAATATGAAAACAGTACAGATTTATTATGTAATTCTCAAATATTTTGATACCTTATTTTGAAATAAAATATTAAAGTGACAATATTTTGTATTAAAATATAACTAACTTCATTGTACCTAAATCTATGCATCACTTTTAATAGAAAGAAACCTTGAAGTTATATTTATAAAAGAATGTAGAAAACAAATTGATTATAAAAAAAACATAGGCCCTCATTACGACCCTGGCGGTTGGTGATAAGGTGGCGGTAATACCGCCAACTGGCCAGCAGTAACTACCGCCAAATTATGACCATGGCAGAAAAATCTCCAAAAGACAGGCAATATACCACACCGACCAGGGTGGAAACAACACTCACCATGGCACACCAACCACATCAAAAGCCTAGCGGAAACAGAGCTCAGAAGTGAAAGGACTCACCATTGGAGACACAGGGAAGAACCACGCCACCATGGTACCCGAACTACATGTAATTTCCGATGTCTTATTCTACGTTCTCCTACAGCACGAACACCAACGACGGTGAGTACAGCTGCCTAGCACACAAGGGAGGGGGGAGGAAAACGAGAGTGACACACACATGCACCACACACACCCCATACACACAACCAGATGCACAAGAAAACAATTTATCCCCCTAAATCGGCTGAATAATGCAAGGACAACAGGAATGTACTAAAGTGAGTGTAATAATATCAACTCAGTATAAATAATAATGTATCCAATGTTACAGATATCTACAAATGTACAGAAAAAGGGACACTGCCCAGTCCTCAGTTCGCGTGGGCCACATGGCCACAGGGCAAAGTCCAAAGCCCCAATTGTTACCTGCATCAATATGGAGAGAACACTGCAGGGGCATCAATTGGCAAATAGGCAGGCACCTCAGGGGGAGAGCAGGGGGCACCTCAGCTGGGAGCAGAAACAAGACCACTGGTTCTGGAGGGGGGCAACATGACCTGTGCTTTGTCCTGGGGAGTGATGGGCCACAGTCTCATGAGTGGGTGTCTTGCCCACTGATTCTGGAGGGGGCAACATGCCCTGTGCTTTGTCTTGGCGAGTGATGGGCCACAGTCTCACGACTGGGTATCTTGCCCACTAATTCTGGAGGGGGCAACATGCCATGTGCTTTGTCCTGGGGAGTGCAAGGTCACAGTCTCTCAAGTGGGTGTCTTCCTCACTGGTTCTGGAGTGGACAAGTCGCTCAGCAGCCCCTGGAGGCAGGATCACATTGCGTCCGCCGGCAGTGACAACTGCACTGTGGTGGTGCTGGTGGTGGTGGTGGGAGCTCCTGCACCTCCCCTGCAC
Organism: Pleurodeles waltl; assembly: GCF_031143425.1. Taxonomy (NCBI): domain Eukaryota; kingdom Metazoa; phylum Chordata; class Amphibia; order Caudata; family Salamandridae; genus Pleurodeles; species Pleurodeles waltl. The sequence goes on from NC_090436.1 coordinate 782,073,364, forward strand.
CCTCAGATGGCTGCACTGTGGTGGTGCTGGTGGTGGTGGGAGGCTCCTGCACAGGCCCAGCACCCTCCGATGGATGCACAACCATGGTTGGTGGTGAGGACTCCATGACAGCTGCTGGTGCAGGCTCCTGGCCCTTCTTGCCTGCTGGTGCAGGCTCCTTGCCCTCCTTGCCTGCTGGTGCAGGCTCCTTCCCCTTTCGGCTGGCTGGTGCAGGCTCCTTGCCCTTCTTGCCTGCTGGTGCAGGCTCCTTCCCCTTTTCACTGGCTGGTGCATGCTCCTTCCCCTTCAGTATATGTGGCCTGGAATCCTTTTTACCACAAGTAGGTGGGAATGGAACTGGGCCTGTGGACTGTGTGGCTGAGGTACTTGGCTGGGTTTGCGATACTGTGGCCATACGTGCAGGGCGGGGGGGAGAGGCATAGGGAAGAGGTCAGTGGTGGAAAGGAAAAGTTTCTTAGGGACATTGGGGGGGGAAGAGGGCGAAGGAATGGGAGTGGAGGATGAGGGAGTGTTTTTTGGAGGTGTCTGCTGGATTTGGGTGCAGATGCATGGGCTGGATGCTGTTGTGAGGTGGATGGCTATTGGGTGTCTGAGTGCTTTCATTTGTTTACTTTAGGGGGGGTATGGACACAGTGGGAGAGGAAACAGGGGACCTGTACATGGCTGTTGTGGAGGTGTCTGCCAGTGAGGTGTGTGTTCTGCTTGGTGTTGTGATGATGCAGGTAGTGGATGATGATGTCGCGCATGCAGGTGTGAGTGTGGTTGTAACTGGGTGGGAGGTGGAGGAGGAGGAGGAGGGAAAGACAGTGGATGTTGTTGTTTCTGCAACTGGATGGTGTTTGTGCGAGTGCCTGTGGGATGAAGTGTGGTGCTTGTGTTTGCCTGTGACACTCTTGGGTCTTGTCCTGTGTGCATGCTCGTCTGGCTGTGTGTTTGGGATGGGTTGGGGTAGAGGAGAACGGGACTGGGGAGTGCTAGTTGGATGGGGGACCGTAGAAACAGGGACAATGGCTGCCATCGGAAAGGAGGCCAGAGCCTGAATCGATCTCTGTTCGGCCGCCAATCCAGTGTGAATGCCCTCCAGGAATGCGTTAGATTGTTGCATATGGGCTGCCAGCCCCTGAATGGCATTTCCAATGGTTGACTGCCCTACAGAGATGGATCTCAGGAGGCCAATAGCCTCCTCACTCAGGGCAGCAGGACTCACTGGGGCAGGGCCTGAGATCCCTGGGGCAAAGGAGATGCCCACCCCCCTGGGTGAGCGGTCATGAGCAACTCGCTGAGGGGCTGCCCGAAGGGCGGTGCTGGTACGGGAGGTGGCGGCTGTTACTGTAGCTGGGGTGGTCACAGAAGTGTCCGTCACCACCAGGGAGCTTCCAACGGAGGAGGTATCTGTGTCTGAATTGTCCCCTACAGTCTCTGCTGTGGTGTTCCCCTCGCCCTCCATCCCACTGGTGCCCTCATCGTCGGTAGACTCTGCCTCCTGGGTCCTGGGGGATGCAGCTCCCTCTGTCGCCGGTCCCTCTGCTCCTCTGCCAGATGATCCTAATGCACATAAGGACAGGATGATAAAACAAGAAAGGGGGGGGAGAGACAAAGGATACAGTGGGTCAATGGCTGCACCAACACCACCGTTGGCGTACACAGCAGCCTCACACACAGGGAACAGGCCTACGCACTATGCATTGCACCACCACTGATATCCCTAGCCACCAAGGCATGAGGAGGGGCACACACCGCCAACTGCAGCACACCTGGGACCCACACAGCCCTGACCAGTAGTGGATTCTTACAAGCTAGGTAGGCAGGATTATCCCTTCAGAATCCTAGCCACCAGAGGACCTACGCTGCTATGTCAGGCTTGACATAGGTGCACCCACTAACACACATCCATCACCCAGATACCACCACACCAGCCATAAGTTGTAATGATAGCAAATGTACTCACCCCCTTGTGGCTGCTGTGATGCCCTCAAGCGCCCATCCAGCTCTGGATAGGCCACCGTCAGTATGTGGGCCATCAGGGGTTCAGGGTTCGACGGGCACCCCTTCCTCATTGGGAGGCCATCCCCAGCTTGGCCTCCGCCATCTTCCATGCCCTGCGTGTCAAGTCCTCCCACCATTTGCGACAATGGGTGCTCCGTCTGCCATAGACCCCCAGGGTCCGCACCTCCTTGGCGATGGCACACCATTTACCCTTCTTTTGATGGGCGCTGACCTGCAGAGGCAATACACACAGGAAAACACCATTAGGCAAACAGTCCAGCCTATTACACATATGGCCCACCATACCCGTTTACATCACCATTGGCACACACATAGCCCAGCACACAACATGTACACCTCAAAGAGGACATCTACCCACCCCCCTTACACAATAATAACCAATGAGGAGTCGCACGGCGGTTCCCTACCGCCTCCAGCCACAGCGCTCAATGTCAGCCGAATTACCTCACTTACATCTGTCCCTCCACACAGGACAGGCGGACCCGATTTCATGGGGGGGGCAGCCCTATGGGTTCATGCTGCTCACAGGAGAAATAGGCACATACTGGACAAATCACACTGACCCATTACAAATTTACAGATTGCAGACTCCTGTTGTGGCTCCAATGTTCAGTTTGTGACAGCCTTCTCACTCTTGTGTCCCTTAGATACCTACCCCTGCAGATGAATAGGAGATGGAGACATACACCCGTGTACAGCTCTCTGGTGGACTTGGCAACACTGGAGGCAGGCACATTCCCTCACCTATAGACTGGGCAGGGCCACAATCACAGAGCTGTGTGCTCAATTGGAGCCTGACCTGATATCTGCTATCCTTCACCCAACTGGGATTCCCCCCTTTTGTGCACATGATATCTGTACTCCATTTCCTGGCAACTGGTTATTTCCTTGGCAGCAGGAATGTCACAGCCAATGTTCTCAATAGTGCTGACAAGAGTGCTGGTGGAGGGCGGCTTGACCTACCCTTGGACGCGCTCCCGGAGGTCTGGGAGTGCGTCCAAGGGTAGGTCGAGCCGCCCTCCACCAGGTCACGAACAAAATATGTTATGCTGATCTGGCTTATGGCCCTCGTGATCCCATGAAGCCCTTACTCAATCTGGGAGGGGTGACGAATAGGAACTAAACACTTGGTCACAATAGACTCGTGTAAGTGACTGACGATAACCACTTTTTTTGACTATCAGCATAGTTATGTAACAGCTACCTTAGCTTCGAATTGGAGAAGTTCTCTTACACTAGGTCCTGAAGAAGCGTCATTGGATCCATTCTGGACCGCCGAGACGCGAAAGATGTCGACCCGATTTTGAGGTGGGTCTCGCAGTTTCCTGACCTCCCCACCATTAGACATATAGTTTGAAAGTGGTTGAGCATCATCTCTATCTCACTTTCTCTATTGATATTTTAATCTTGGCCTTCACCCTACATAAACAGAATAAAGTTAGTAGTTAGTAAGGGTCCTGAGACAATTTTACTTTATTCTTTCTTTGAACTCTCCCCGTTTTCTTCCTCCCTACTCATTTGCGGGACAGTGAGGCATCATCGAGAAAAAGATCTCCGGCAAAGAGCCCCCCATTGGGTGGTGCCCGTCAGACATTGCAGCGCCGGTCTGACGAGGAGCTTGTCCGATGATGAAGCATGACACCCATCTGGGTGTGTGAGGACTCTTGCTCCTACTAATTAGGATCCCAGAGTACTTTCCATTGCTCACCCTGGTTTCCCAGGAACAGTGTATTGCTTTATTAGTCACTTTCGTTGGAGGGTATACACTGGACCTTTAATCCTCCCTATCCCCTTTATTTTTGATCTGACAAGAGTGCTGTCTGCCCTGATAAAACAAATGTGCAGCTACATTGTTTTCCCCCAGGTTGAGGATTTGGCCTCCGGGAAGGCTTAGGTTTATGCAATGGGATATATCCCCAATATAATTGGGGCGCTTGGCAGAACACATATTACATTTGGCCCCCCCCTGCCACAATGAACAAGTGTTAAGGAATCGTAAGAGTTTCCACTCTATGAATGTTCAGATGGTGTGCTTGGTGGACCAGTACATCTCCCATGTCAATGCTAAGCATCCTGGGCCGGTGCATTATGCCTTTGCCCTGAGGTATAGCAGCATTCCAAATGTGATGGCCCAACTACAGAGGCACAGGGTGTGGCTTATAGGTGAGCCCTAGTTCCCACCCAGTAGATGTTGGTGTATGGGTATGGTGTCTGCCATATACGATAGTGTGTGGCTAAATGTTGCCCCTCAATATTTGCAGGTGACTCTGGTTATCCAAACCTATCATGGCTGCTGACCCCTGTGAGGAATGCCAGGACAAGGGCAGAAGAACGTTATAATGAGGCACATGGGCGAACCAGAAGGATAATTGAAAGGACGTTTGGCCTCCTGAAGGCCAGATTCCGGTGCCTCCATCTAACAGGCGGATTCCTGTGTTACTCACCCAAGAAGGTCTGCCAGATAGCAGTGGCATGCTGCATGTTGCACAACCTGGCCCTCAGATGCCATGTCCCTTTTCTGCAGGAGTAAAAGACTGGCGATGCCAATGTGGCAGCAGTGGACCCTGTGGACTGTGGGGATGAGGAGGCAGTGGATGAGGATGAGGACAGCAGAACATCAGTTATACGACAATACTTCCAATGACACACAGGTAGGACAGTGTACTTTACATTTCAATTACTTTGGTTGTCATCTGTGTGGCAGTGGCATGCTTATATTTCCCACTTCTATGCCCACTTACTGTTCCATCTGGCAATTCATTTTGCAAATGTCTTGACATATACTCCTGGTGGGATCACTACAGGCAGCTACAGGTCATTACTCTATGCTCATTCTATGTACAGTTAATTTGCAATGTTTGTTCCTGTTTCAAAGAATACATATTTGATATACACGACATACTCCAAATTGATTTTTTCCAAAGGGTGTTTAATGAAGCGCTAACATATAGGGGGAAAGTGCAATGGGTTGGGGTGGTGATGGAGGAAAGTCCACAGTATTGTTCCAGTCTGTTTGTAGCAAAGGTGCATTGTCCAAGGAGACATAGGAAGGGGAGCAATAGCAGTTCAAGGTGGACAGGGTGACTGAGTGGGACACAAGGGGAACAATCAGGAGAGTCTCATTTCCTGGCGGGGGTCTTGGCAAGTGTGGCTTATCTCTGGATCACATGAGACGTTTGTGGGGTGGCTCACCTTCTGCAGGGGGAGGGGTGTTGGTGGCCTGTGAGTCCTGTGGCGGGGCCTCCTGGCCACTAGCTGCAGCGGAAGTGGAAGGCTGTTCAGATGTCTGGCTAGTGGCAGGGGCCCGCTGGTGTGAGACTGCCTCCCTCATAATGATGGCCATGTCTGCCAACACCCCTGCTATGGAGATCAGGGTGTTGTTGATGGCCTGCAAGTCCTCCCTGATCCCCTGGTACTGTCCCTCCTGCAGCCTCCTGTTCTCCTGCACGTTGTCCAGGATCTGGACCATCGTGTCCTGGGAATGTTGATAAGCTCCCAGGATCTCAGAGAGTGCCTCCTGGAGAGTCGGTTCCCTGGTTCTGTCCTCCCCCTGGTGCACAGCACTCCTCCCAGTTTCCTTGGTGGCCTGTGCCTCTGCCCTCTGCCACTGACCCTAGGTCCCTGATTGTCTTGTGTGCGAGGTGTGACCTGGGGGTCCTGTACAGGTGGACACACTGCTGATTGACATATCCTGGGGACAGAGGTGTGGGTATGCTGGGTGGGTGCTGTGGTGGTGTTTCCAGATGGGGGAGGCTCTGTGGAGGTGTGTGACTGGGCCTGGGTAACCGGCTGTCCAGTGGTCCATGATGGGCCAGGTTGCTCGTCCAGGTCCTGAAGACCAGAGTTGCTGTCATCACTGTGGGCCTCTTCTGTTGGGGGAATGGATAATGCTGGAACCTCCTCTCCGCTGACATTGGCTGGGGTACCGGTGGGGATGTAAATGATGTGTTACGGTTTATGTGCGTGACATATTGTACATCTGTGGCTTCCTCTCTATGGTTGGATTTGCCCTGCCAGCTTTCACTTGTGTATGTTAGTGTATGGTGGGATTATTAGTTCTCTATGGTGTGCATGCTTTAGCGAGGAGTGTCCATGCAGGGCTGTGAGGGGTGTCCATGAATTGGTACAGCATGCAGGGCTTGGCATTGGGATTAGTGAGATGTGATGGTGGAGTGTGTGGGATGTAATGGAGTGATGGGAGTGAGTGTGAGAGTGAGGGTATGTAATGGCATGCAGGTAGGGGGGTGATAATAGTAGACAGTTGACTTACCAGTATCCAGTCCTCCTCCGACTCTGGCCAGGCCCTCAGGATGCAGTATTGCCAAGACTTGCTCCTCCCATGCTGTGAGTTGTAGGGGAGGAGGTGGGGGTCCACCGCCAGTCCTCTGGATAGCAAGCTGGTTTCTTGCTGCTATGGAATGTACCTTCCCCCGTAGGTCGTTCCACCTCTTGCTGATGTCATCCCTAGTCCTGGGGTGCTGTCCCACGGCATTGACCCTGTCCACAATTCTCCACCAAAGCTCCATCTTCCTGGCTATTGATATCTGCTGCACCTGTGCTCCAAATAGCTGTGGCTCTACCCTGACAATTTTTTCCACCATGACCCTTAGCTCCTCCTCTGTGAAACAGGGGTGTCTTTGTGGTGCCATGGGTGTTATGTGATGTGTGTTGGTGAGGGTGTGTTGGGTAATGTGTTGGGGTGTGTGATGTGGAGTGCAAGAGTGGTGTATAGGTATGAGTGTCTGTGGTGGAGAGGACATTACTTCTGTCACCCTGATGGTCTACTGTCCATCTGATTTTGAGAGGGCCTCCATCCCAGTGGTCATCTCTATACCTATGACTCTGTTTGTGTCAGTGGTCTTAGTGTCTCTCTGGTGGCAATGCATTGTAGTCATAAAGGGTTGTGGGTAATTTGGATGTGTGTTTTATAGTGGTGTGTGTGTGGCTTGTGTATGGGTATCAGGTGTGTGTTGTTTCAATTGTCCAATGTGGTGTTGTTTTGTCTGTGGGTGTCCATTGTTAGCGAAGCGGTATGTACTGCCAATGGTTTACCACTGTTGAATGTCTGCAGTGGTGTGTCGTGGGTCATAATGTGATGGGCATTGCTCTGTTGGCATAACAGTGTGGGTTTTGGGACCACCAGTTTATTACTGATCTTTGGTTTGGCGGATTTGTGTCTGTGGCTGAATTCTGTCAGACTGGTGTGTGTGTGTCATAATGTGGTGAACTAATATCTGCCGTCGTGGCGGTATGTTGGCGGCCATCAGTGTGGCGGTAAGTGGGATTTACCACTAATGTCATAATGAGGGCCTTGATCTCCTGTTGGTGCACCTTTTTTCTTTGTATCTGAGAAGTCCCAGGAACACAGGCCAATGTGGCAGTTTATTGAGGGCTTAATAAAAGGAATGTCAACGATACCTATCCCTTACCACTCACATAAGACATCATTCACAAAATTAAATCTTCATGGGCTTATACTTTTGTACAAATCAAACCTGGTACTGAGTGGAAGACAGCCTTCCGTACTCCATTTGAGCACTATGAATATTGTGACCTGCCCTTTTGGCTACATAATACTCCTGCAACTTTTCAGAGTTTTATAGGCCTTGTCTGTTGATGTTCTTAACCAGTTTTGTGGGTGTAAATCTGATGACTTTTTAATTTATTCAAGAACATCTGTATAACATAAAGAAAATATCATCAGTGTACTATCAAAATTACATCAGCACGAGATAGTCTGCAAAGTAGAGAATTTGAAAATTTGGAGGTTGAATATATAGGATGCCAACTTAGCATTCAAGGTTTAGCCATGGAACCTAGGAAGATATCTGTGGTGGAGAGGACATTACTTCTGTCACCCTGATGGTCTACTGTCCATCTGATTTTGAGAGGGCCTCCATCCCAGTGGTCATCTCTATACCTTAAAGGGGAGCGCCATCTGGCTGTTACCTTCAAGGTGCAAAAAATATGGTGGGCGGCCACTGTCAATTTTGATGGCTGTACACCAAACTTTTTCAAATTTTAGTTTTTTTCTGGAAAAGAACAAATAATGACCCAAGTGAGGGAGAATCCTGTCTACCAAATTCTAAATATTGTCCAGGCTGGCTGGTTGTCTTCACTCCTTATACTATCTTGGTCAGCATCTAGTAAATTCATACCTCCTATTTATGGTCCATTCCATATTATTCAATGTATCAGTTTTCTAGTCTTCAGGCTTTCTCTGCTAATGAATTGGATAATTCACCTTGGGCCAGATGTATGAAAAAAAACCTTAGCGAATCAGAAATAGCGATTTTTAAGAAATCGCTATTTCTGAGTCGCAAAATGCTATGTAACAAATTTGCGATTCGAAAATAACGATTTCTTAAAAATCACTAATGCAAATTGTGAGGTCCAAATACCGAATCGCAAAAATATTTGCGATTCAGTATTTGAAAATCGCAAATTGCAAAAATGGTCACCTGGCACAGCCTGATGACGTCACAAGCAGGAAGTGAGTCAGCCCAAGCTATTTGCAGGTACCACACCCACAGGAACAGCAGAGAGTCACAGACCAGCCCCAAGGAGCAAGTTTGCGAGCAAGCCGGGACCTGACATCAACATGGCAAATGCTGCTAATGGGGAGTAGAAGGGAGAGAGGAAGAGGAAGCTGAAGTTCAGTGAGCAAGAATTGGAGGTGCTCCCTGAGGAGGTGGTGAGGAGCCATGACCGGCTATTTGGGAAGAGCTCACTCCAGGTACCAGAGAGTGAGAAGCGAAAACTCTGGGCTGACATCCAGACCAAAATCTGCGCAGTGGGAGTTGTGCAGCGCTCGGTGGAGGAGATGCACAGGAGGTGGTACAACCTGTGTTCCCGTGCCAAGGAGAGGGTGGCCAGCAGGCTAAAGGAGGCAAGGAGCACAGGAGGTGGACCATCCACCCAGACACCCTCCACCCCCATGGAAGACCTGGTGGAGTCCACACTGCTCCCAGAAGCTGTCAGTGGGGTCACTGACATTGACACGTCCGGCACACCCAGCACCAGTAAAGGTAAGTCCGATAATGATATGTAACCCCATATGTGTATGTACAAATGCCCCTTAGGAAATAGCAAGTAGTGCAAACAATTGTGATAAGTACTCCATTCCACATCTTAAATGCGGCACAACAATGCCTTATGGGAGTGGTAGTGCACAATCCAGAGCTGAAATTGGCACATAGAATGCAATTAAGTAGAGCAACACCATGAACAACACAACACCCAGTGCATAGTGATATGATGTAAGTGTACCTTTATTACCATTGTGCCACATTTGGTGATATATACATAAATGACATGCTGCACATTGTTGATGCAGATGGCTCAGGCCCAGCAGCAGCAGAATGTGCCATTGTGGGGGATGCAGAAACACAGCCTCTGTCCGACTCCAACACCAGCGAGTCATTGTGTATCGCACCAATCAGACGAAGGGCAAGGGTGTTACCTCTCCACGATTTGAGCCAGGACTTCGATGACATGCAGGATGAAGGCCACACTCCATCCCCAGAAGCCAGATCCACCGGAAGGCAGCAGTCCCTGTCCCAGCGTCACTCAACTCCCCGCAGGAGGCCTCACGGTGCAGGCACACAGCACACAGATTTCGGTGAGGACCCATCATTCTTTGGTGGCCTGGAAGCATCTATGCTCAAAGTGCAGCACCTGCAAAACAAAAACACGAGGGCAATGCACAGGCAGTTGCAGTCACACAATGCCAATATGGGGGGGGGGCTGCACAAGCAGTTGGAGTGTCTGAATGCAAACAGCTGCTGAGAACACCAGGGAACTGACCAATGCCATAAAGGAACTCTGTACTGAGATCAGGCATGAGCGAGTTAGCCACCGCAGGCATGAAAGGCAATTCATGGGAATGTTCAGTGGCTTTTGTAGATCAGTAAATCGTCTAGCTACATCTACTGCCCTGATATCACGGCGTGCTGTGGCCGGACAGGTGGAGGCAGCACAGAGCAGTTGGGATTTTACCCAGGGATTGGTCCAAATTACCAATGTTCTGGATGCTATGCTGGCAACACGCAGTGCTACACCCAGTGAACTGGGAGTTGGGGATACTGAGGAGTCATCTAGCCTCAGCAGTCTTGCAGTGCCCATGATGGATCCTAGGCGTCACAGTGCCAGGCACAGTACTGCCTGTGAGCCTGAGACAAGAGGTGCTGGGGAGACCACTGTGCACTCAAGTGGAATGCGTGGTCGTAAAAAGTGACATTGATGGCCACAGGAGACTAACTTCACATTTAGAATTACAATAAACTATGATGACAATAGTGCGATACTGTTAATGGCTCATGTCTGACTCATGTGTATTGCTTTGTCCTAGTGACATGTATGTTACTTGAAGTCAAGGTAATAAAGGTGCTAACTACCGGAATACATGTGAGTGAGGTTGTGTTGTCATAACTTACATCTGAAATGGTTGTGCGTGATGTCAGCACACCTTTGCCTGCCCTCTGCTGCACTGGTCCTGTCTGCTGGCTGTAGGGGTGGTATGGGATCATCATCCTCATCTGAGTCTGGCTCCGATATTTCCACAGGTATCCCCCTGGTGGTAGCTATATTGTGCAAGATCGCACATGTCGCCACTATTCTACAGGTCGTGTTCGGGCTGTACTGTAGTGCCCCTCCACTTTTGTGGATGCATCTGAAGCAACTCTTCAGCAGGCCAAAGGAATGCTCCACAGCATTGCGGGTTGCCTTGTGTGCGGAATTGTATCTCCGCTCTGCTGGTGTTGCAGGGTTTAGGTAGGGGGTCATCATGTATGTGCGCACTGCGTAGGCACTGTCTCCTGGAAGGAACAGAGGGTATAATGAGTAGCTGAGCCATCTGACGTCAAACTGCTATCAATGCACCATTATACAGAGGGAAAATACCTAGTAGATATCCTTCACCACATTCTCCAGCTAGCAGTCTTGTGTGAATCCCGCTGTGGCGAAAGATGTACGAATCATGTGTGCTCCCTGGGTACCTGGCCACGAGATCAGTTATGATGTAGGAGGCATTGCATATCACCTGTATGTTCATTGAATGTTGGTATTTACAGTTGCAGTACACATACTCTGTGGCCGATGGTGGGCAGATTGCAACATGTGTCCCATCTATGGCACCTAGGACGTGGGGGAACTGTGTTATCTGGTAGAAATCAATTTTTGTCTGCTGTAATTCCTGTGAGGTGTTGGGGAATCTGATGTACTTGTGTATCCTGCTCAGCATGGCTTTTAGAAATGCATTGAAAAATCTAGAGAGGGCACTCTGTGATACCCCTCCAGCTGCTGCTATGACCCCTTGATAGCTCCCTGAGGCAAGTAGGTGCAGGGAGCATAATACCTGCACATGGGTGGGTATGCTATTAGTCCTGTATGTTGTGCGCAGCAGTATGGGTTGTAGCTCAGCTATCAGGTCAAGTATCATGGCTGAGCTCAACCTGTACTTATCAAAACTTTCCTCCTCAGTCTCGTCAAAAAGGGTAATGCGCACTCTTAAAATGTGCTCCTGTCTCATCCTCCCTCTCCTCAAAACTGCCAAGATCCTCATTCTCCTCACCATGAGTAGAGTGCAGCCATTATGGAAAAGAGTCTGAGGCATTCTGGGCCTCTTTATATAGGTTGCACCTGGTTACCACCTGGTTTCAATCCGTGGTAAATTGCATGTGCAAAAGGACATTCTGCGAAAATGTGCAATTTGTGAATTTTTTATGCATCTAATTGCGACATAGTTTTGCGTGTCGTATTTTGCATCTCACAATTTGCAATGTGAAATACTGAATCTGTATTTGCGAGTCGCTATTCGGACTCGCAATTTGCGATATGTAAACTTTGTACTTTTATAGCGCACTACTCACCTGTTAAGGTCTCAAGGCGCTGTACGCATACTGCTGTGGAACCCCTCCTGGCTTTTCCCTGTGAGGTGCCCACTCCTGGGCAGCCTCCAAGGTGAAGCCAGGCATCCCAGCGCTGTTGGGGAGATCAAGCAAGCTATTGCCCAGAGTTACAGAGTGGGACCCATGAATTAGATTAGGCAGCGATGCAAGAATTATCAGGTCCGAGGAAGTTAAACCCAAGACCCGCCACGGCGGGAATTGAACCCTGGTCCCGGGCCAGATTTCTGCATCAGGGTCTGCCGCTCTAACCATTGAGCCACACTTCTCCACCACATATGCAAATAGCGATTCCGTATTTCATGTCGCAAATTGCGAGACGCAAAATGCGACACGCAAAACCATGTTGCTTCGTAAAAAACACAAATTTTGCCATTCCTTGTTTTTGGCCTGCAAATGCCTTTCATGCATCGCAAACCATGTTTTTGCATTCGCAAACGGCCGATTCTGCAATTGGCACCGTGTGCGAATGCAAAATAGTTTGATATATCTGGCCCCTTGTCTTTTTGAATTCCCTAGACTGGTCCTATCTCAGTCTAAGGTGCACTGGATTGTGAAGTAAATGTGATTTATGATTCACAGATCTACTGTGAAAAACTTCAGTGCCTCAAGAATGCCATTAAGTGTCCCTTTAGTGTAAAATGGCCCCTGAATTCAGGGGAAGGTGTGCCACAATGCAGTTGATAGTGTCTTTTATATCGCAGTCTTAGCCTCTTCCTCTTGCAGATCCATTGGATTTTCCTTGGATTTGAGAATCTACTGCAAGCCTCTCCTGCTTGTCTCCTGATTTGCATTCACTCCAGAACTGTTCTCTGCACTTCATCGTCTATCTGCTTCTGAAGGATTTTGTCCTCTGTAGGCAGTGGTGTAGCAAAACTTGATGGGGTCCCTCTGCACAGTACATGGGGGGCCCTCTCTGTGGACTCACTCAGGATGTCTCTGGCCAGTGTACTGTGCAGAGGAGGCTCCCTGGAGCTCACCCCTCCTCATAGCACTGCAAGGGCTGCGGGGGCCTTTGTTATGCCACTGGTTGGGGAGGGGGTCCTCCATTGCACCCTTTCTTAAAGAGGCACCTGCTTTCCATTCATTGTATGCTCTGCATAGTTGGCATTGTGGCAACAGGATGGAGTCATGCTAGAGTCAGCCAGCACCAACACCAAGACAGGTCAGTCCTAAACATGACAGACAGAAGTAAACTTGGGTGTCATGCTCGTAAAAGCCTACCAGGACTGCTCTAGGAGCGGAGCTAAATTGTGCTAAATGGTGCACACAGATATTGACGGTATGCAGGATATGGTTGACATCTGCAGCAATACTAAATTCAGTGTCCCAATTTGAACTTGCAAGCTGTGGTTGGAAAAATAGCAATGAATGGATTTTAAGGTTGGTTTTGGATACTTCAACTCATCTCCAAAGGCTTCTCAGCAGTATGTTGTGCCCAACAGTGTTGTAGACTGCTTATCTGATACTATCTAGGGTGGATATTCAGTGCTTCTTACAGTCCTGAATATAGATTGGAAACCATGTAGAATGTTGCTGTGCAAGCTATCTTCGTTAAGCTGTATGTTTATCTACTTTTCCATTAACTCTTTGGGCTGGGGTAAATTTGAAACAGTCAATGGATTGCCACAGTATGGGAGCTGCAACATACTCAGGGGCATATTTATACTTTTTTGCGCATAACTGCGCTAACGTAGTTTTGCCTTAAAAAGTATACCGCCTACTAGCGCCATTACAAGGCACCAGCCGGGCGTCATATTTATGGAATGATGGTAGCCAATGGTAAAGCCCGGCTAGCGTCATCAAAAAGGACACTAGCCGGGTGGAGGAGGCATAGGAGGAACAGGAGGTTGCATGTCAAAGGATGACGCTAGTATAGGCAGAGGCATAAAAATACCTCTAAGCAGACTAGAGTCATTTTTTGACATAAAACTCCCATGGACATGACTCCTGTCTTCGTAAAGACAGGAGTCATGCCCACCACCCCAATGGCCGTGGCCAGGGGATATATGTCATTGGGTCCAGTGCCATGTAGCCCAAGTTAGGCCTCCCTATGGCACATTTAAAAAAAAAAACAATAGCTACCTGTACTTACCTTACTTACCTGGGATGGGCACCCCCCATCCTCTGGGGTGTCCCTCAGTTGTGGGTGGGGGTGTCCCTGGGGCTAGGGAAGAGCACCTGTGGGCCCATTCCTTGGTGTCTGACCATGGAAATAGGCTCACAGGTCCCCTAACGGCAGCCCTAGCCCAGGCAAACTTAGCACCATTACTTAAGGCCACTTTCCCCACCGTGCATGATTTTAGCACGGGGGATAAATATGGTGCTAAGGCCATATCGTCATTTCTTGCACAGGACTGCCTACTTTGCATCTCATTGACACAAGGTAAATTCCCACTGGCAAAAATGACTTTAACTCCAAAACTTTGGCGCTAGATGGGTCTAGCACCAAAGTCTAAATTTGGAGTTAGGTTTGCGCCAAGTTTGTGTCACAAAAATGACGCAAATTTGGCTCAAAGCAAGTATAAATCTGGTCTCAGTACTTACCAATTCTCCTCAGCTATCCATTTTGCATGAGCTTTCACTGGATTATAACTCATGAAAGGAAAAAACACAATACTCTAATCTTTTGAAATCAATACTGTATTCACTCGGAGGTTACATGTAATTGAAATGAAAATTTATTGGTTAGATTTTCAATTAAAACCTAGACATTAAAAAATTAAAAAAATGTGGAACGACATTAAGAGTTACAGGTCAATGAAATCCATCTACAATAAAAGTTATTCATTAATTTCAGTAGTATATAACTTTAAGGTCCTTTCAAAAAAATGTATAATCTGGCCAACATTTTTGGTTTACATGCCCCTAAAACATAAGTAAATAGCTTCTGATATTGTTCTAATTCTTTCTAAGGAAATGATCATCCTTAAGTATTTCCTACGTAGTCAAGGGGTGATGAATATAAGTGTTAGTGACTCGGAATCAGAGGGTCATTCACAAGAGATGAAGATGCCCTTTATCATTTGGTTCCAAGCTCCAACAAATTGATGAAATAGAAGCTATAACAGTCTAAATAGCAGGAAGGTTTAAATATGTTAACTTTAAAATGTTGATGCAGTGCATGCCAGTGATTTAGTTAGTCTTTATTACATGCAACCCTTTTCATTTTCCTCAAGTCCAGGCTGGCATTTTTCTGACTCATTTGCTTCCCCACCACTTTAAATGTCGCCAGTCGCTACTAAAAACCAGCCTATTTTCCCTACGATATATGGATTCAATGTTAGACCACCATAGGTAACAATAGGCATCAATGCTGGTGTTGGTTATTGTTAGATTAGGGTTCATTGCACTTCCTGTATCCTTTTGAGTGAATCATTTTATTGCTCTTGTTGCAGTGGAGATTTTCATTGTGTTTTGAGTGGTCTCTGCAGAGATTTTGATTATTTCCTGTTCCTCCAGGCAGATCCTGTTAGAAATAGCCAACTTCCTTACTTAATTACATATACCCCCTGGGGTATAGGCCATCAACCAGGATTCTCCAGCAACCTCTGTCTTTGGCTGTTCTTTCAGTCTGTCTCCAGGTTTAGGGGCCTCAAGGCCTCTGTGCCATGTGTTTCTTTGCCTTTCTCTTTTCCTTGAGGGTTCCAGGTCAGGGCTTGCCTGATGGTGCTTGACATGGGCTTGCAGAGGGTGTTACTTATCCAGCACCAGCAACATTTCATGATTTCTTCAAGGGAGGGAGCTGGGAAGTCTGCTGCCATAGGCCAGCATTGCTGATGGTGCCTGGCCAGTGGATTTGGAGGGCGTTCCTCAGGCAGATGTTGATGAAGGTCTGGAAATTGCTCGCCATGGTCACTGTTGTTCACCAAATTTCTACTCCAGACAGAAGGACCAATTTTATGTTGGCGTTTAAAAGCCTGATGTTGATTTGCCATGTTAGGTCCTCGGAGCTCCAGATCTAATTTAGCTTAATAAAAGCAGTATTGATTTGCCAATTCTTGCCTTGACGTGGGCATCTGTAGCACCTTGCTTTTATGAGACACTACCCAGGTAGGTAAATGCCTGCCTCAACCTCTTCCAGTGCATCACCTGCCAGAGTGACTGCTGCTGTACAGGCCATTTTAGCCTTCAGGGTCGTAGTTTTTCACCTTGTGGATTTTTAGACCAAGTTGTGCTGTTGTGGCTGCCACATTGTCGGTCTTCTCTTGCATATGCTGATGAGTATGGGAGAACAGGGCCAAGGCGTCTACAAAGTCCAGATTGTTGAAATGCATCCAAGGTGTCCACTGTATCCCATTTTCTCACTGCTGTGAATGTATCTATGATCCAGTCTAAGGTCAGCAGGAAGAGAAACTGCAAGTGCAAACAACCCTGGGGAACTCCAGTCCTCTCTTGGAAGGCTTCTGTGAGCTATCATCCCTGTACTATCTTGCAGGTCATTTCCTCATAAGAGTTCCTGATGATTCTTACAACTTTATATGACACACCATAGTGGCAGGGGAATTTCCAAAGTGTCTCTCTGTCCACACTGTTTAATACTTTCTCATAGTGGATGAAATTGATGTAGAGGGCAGAGTTCCATTCCATTGACTGCTCAATGATGATGTGCAGTGTTGCAATCTGGTCTGTGCAGGACCTATCTTTGCAGCAACCAGATCGCTGGTCTCGCAACTGAGCATTGAGTTGTTCCATTATTCTTTTCAGGATGACTCTGTTGAACACCTTGCCTGGGGTTGGTTGAAGGGTTATTCCTCTGTAGTTTGCACAGTTACTCAGGTCACAATTCTTGGGGATCTTGATGAGATATCCCTTCTTCCAGTCTTATGGCATTTTTTCCTCTTCCCAGATCCTTAGAAACATGACATAGAGCGTGTATACTGATGTTATAACTTTTGCCTTCTGTGCCACTGTGAGAATATTGTCAGGTCCTGGTGCAGTTCCATTTCTCAGATGTTTGATGGCTTGCCATATTGCTTCATTGGTTGGCTGGCTGCGGTCTATTGGTAAGTCCTTGTCAGCTAGTTGTATATCTGGTGAAGACTGTGCACAGGCTTGTTCACCAGTTCTTCAAAGTGCTTCACCCGTCTTTGTTGTCAACCTCCGTTACCCATGATTATCTTCCCAGTTTTGTCTTTAGCAGGTTTTTCAGGCTTGCTTTATATGTTGAAGAGTTTCCTCATTTTTTGAAGAGTTCTTTCAAGTGGAGTGTGTGTGGAGTGGTGGATCCGGTGGTCATGTGCTCATAAGTGCCATAGGAATCCCGCAGCGTGGAACCCACCGGGCATGAGCCTGGGCCAAGACCGGCCCAAGACCAGGCCCATCTTTGCCCATCATCAGCCAGAAGAGGTTGGGCTGGGCAGTGCCTCTTGGCTCATTGGATTTGAAGGTACAGTTTTTATGGCAGCTCCCCTTTCCTTAACAGAAAGTTTCCTGGCAAGCCTGTGTCATACCGGTCTCTATCGTGTGAACTTGGTTAGCCAATCACCAGCCGTAAACTATGGGGAAAAAGAAGAACACTGGTAGTGGGTCTGCTATGCTGCATGCTACAAGCATTTCCATTGATTGCATGTTGAATTGTGCCGTAAATGTCATCAGCACAGAAATCATACTCACATAGGAGGAGGAGGAGGTTGTCCTTAGGTGCTGGTAGTAGTCAGTGCAGTGGCACAGGACTTAGTTTGTTGATTGCCCCCCTGGCTGGAACGCTCACCTCCCCACCAGTAGATACACATGGCAGCCCACTTGTGCTCTCCTCGATGCCTTCTATTTTCCTGATGTCATCGAGCTCTTTACCCCCAGGGAGCACAGAGTCAACTGTTGCGCCTCAAAGAAGATCCAAGTTAGGTGTCTGCCATAAACAGCCAAACAACAATGTTGACGTTAGCCAGGAGGCTCTCCAACTGGTTGTTTTACAGACTGCTGATTCAGGGGTTAGACATCTCTCCCATCATGTGTCTCCTTCAGGGGGAGGGGTGACCACACAACTGTCCAGTGACACCTTCATACACTCGATGGAGGGCTATTTTGAGTGGCTCAGCACATGGCTTAAATCTGAACTTTCATTCTTGATCACAAGTTTAGAAGCTTTGGAAGTGAGCCTCAACCATGCGTCCCCTTCTCTATCCCTGCTTGCAATGGCGCCGCTTATCATCCAACTGTCCCAGCACGCTTGAGCCTACCTCTTAAAGAGCCTCCCATGACAGCACTTAGGCCCTGATTTATACTCTTTGGTGCAAAACTGCACTAACGCAGTTTTGCACCAAAATGTTTCCACCTTATTTATGGAATAGTGCAAGCCGGTGCAAAGGGTAGGCTAGCGTAACAAAAAATGGCATTAGCCGGGTGGGGCTAGCGGTATGGAAGAAGGGGGTTTTGCACCAAAAAGTGACGTTAGGCAGGTTAGAGTAAAAGAAAATGACTCTAACAAGCCTAGCGTCATTTTCTGATGCAAAACTATCCATACCACAACTCCTGTCTTAGAAAAGACAGGAGTCATGCTCACCTCCCCAATGGCCATCACAGGGGACCAGGGTCCCCGGGGCATGACCATTGCACCCAGTGCCAGGTAGGGGGGCCCATTTCAGGGCCCCCAATGGCACTTTAAAAAAAAAAGAATTGTCTGTTCTTATCTCTACTTACTTGGAATGGGGTCCCCCATCCTCCGCTGTCCTTCTGGTGTGGGTGGGGGTGTCCCTGGGGCCTGGGGAGGGCACCTGTGGGCTTATTCCATATTGTTCCACCATGGAAATAGGCCCACAGGTCACCTCACACCTGCCCTGACCCAGGTGTTAAATAATGGTGCAAAGCATGCTTTGCACCATTATTTGACCCCTCCTCCCCCGTGCGTGATGTTAGCACGGGGATAAATATGACACTAGGACTATGGAGTCATTTTTTGCACAGGAACGCCTACTTTGCATCTCACTGACGCAAAGTAGGTTTCCACGTCCAAAAAAATGACTTTAACTCTGAAAATTTGGCACTAGACGGGTCAAGTGCCAAAGTATAAATATGGAGTTAGTTTTGCACCAAATTTGCATTTAAAAAAATGATGCAAATTCGGCGCAAAACTTAGGGGCATATTTATACTCCGTTTGCGCCGAATTTGCGTCGTTTTTTTCGACGCAAATTCGACGCAAAACTAACTCCATATTTATACTTTGGCGTTAGAGGCGTCTAGCGCCAAAGTTCATGGAGTTAGCGTCATTTTTTTGCGTGAACACCTTCCTTGCGTTAATGATATGCAAGGTAGGCGTTCCCGTCTTAAAAAATGACTGCGATGCATATGCGTCGTATTTATACTCCCGGGCAAAAATGACGCCCGGGAGTGGGCGGGACTAAAAAACCCGCATTTGCGCCGGATTTTAGCGCCTGTGTCAGGGCAGGCGTTAATGGACCTGTGGGCTCAGAATGAGCCCAGAGGTGCCCTCCCAAGCCCCCAGGGGCACCCCCTGCCACCCTTGCCCACCCCAGGAGGACACCAAAGGATGGAGGGACCCATCCCAGGGAACAAAAGGTAAGTTGTGGTAAGTATTTTTTTTAACTTTTTTGTGTGGCATAGGGGGGCCTGATTTGTGCCCCCCTACATGCCATTATGCCCAATGACCATGCCCAGGGGACATAAGTCCCCTGGGCATGGCCATTGGGCAAGGGGGCATGACTCCTGTCTTTGCTTAGACAGGAGTCATGTTAATGGCGCCTGGGCGCCAAAAAAAAATGGCGCAAATCGGGTTAAGACGATTTTTTAGCCTCAGCCTGACTTGCCCCATTTTTGGACGCCCAAACGCCATTTTTCCCTACGCCGGCGCTGCCTGGTGTACGTGTTTTTTTTTTCACGCACACCAGGCAGCGCCGGTCGGCTAACGCCGGCTAACGCCATTCAATAAATACGGCGCCCGCATGGCGCTTCAGAATGGCGTTAGCCGGCGCTAATTTTTTTGGCGCAAAACTGCGTTAGCGCAGTTTTGCGTCAAAAAGTATAAATATGGCCCTTAGTTCTAAGTGGCCTGTGGTCTCAGCTCTCAACAGAAAACTTTTGCGGGAAGAGTGTATATGCACTAAATGATCGGCTAGTCGACCAAATGGGGCAGGGCCTCAAGTCACATCTGGAGGAGTACCGGTGTCTACAGGAGTGGGGTTCCTACGTACAACCCCCTCAATTGCGAAATCACTAAGGGGCATATTTATACTCCGTTTGCGTCGAAATTGCGTCGTTTTTTTCGACGCAAATTCGACGCAAAACTAACGCCATATTTATACTTTGGCGTTAGACGCGTCTAGCGCCAAAGTTCATGGAGTTAGCGTCATTTTTTGGCATGAACAACTTCCTTGCGTTAATGAGATGCAAGGTAGGCGTTCCCGTCTTAAAAAATGACTCCCAGGCATGTGCGTGGTATTTATACTCCTGGGCAAAAATCACGCCCGGGAGTGGGCGGGGCAAAAAAACCCGCATTTGCGCCTGAATTTAACACCTGGGTCAGGGCAGGCGTTAAGGGACCTGTGGGCTCAGAATGAGCCCAGAGGTGCCCTCCCCTGCCCCCAGGGACACCCCCTGCCACCCTTGCCCACCCCAGGAGGACACCCAAGGATGGAGGGACCCATCCCAGGGAAGAAAAGGTAAGTTGTGGTAAGTATTTTTTTTTTTTTTTTTTGTGGCATAGGGGGGCCTGATTTGTGCCCCCCTACATGCCACTATGCCCAATGACCATTCCCAGGGGACAGAAGTCCCCTGGGCATGGCCATTGGGCAAGGGGGCATGACTCCTGTCTTTGCTAAGACAGGAGTCATGTTAATGGGGGATGGGCGTCGTAAAAAAATGGCGCAAATCAGGTTAAGGCGATTTTTTTGACTCAACCTGACTTGCCCCATTTTGAGACGCCCATACGCCATTTTCCCCTACGCCGGCGCTGCCTGGTGTACGTGGTTTTTTTCCACGCACACCAGGCAGCGCTAGTCGGCTAACGCCGGCTAACGCCATTCTATAAATACGGCACCCGCATGGCGCTTCAGAATGGCGTTAGACGGCGCTAATTTTTTTGACGCTAAACTGCGTTAGCGCAGTTTAGCGTCAAAAAGTATAAATATGGCCCTAAATAGTTCTTCAGCGCCTGGTCTTGAGTCCAACACAGTTATTGTAAATCCCCCCACCTGATGCAACACCTTGTGTGATAGTACATATTGGGGTTCCCCCCTGTGTTGGGGACAGAACAAACCTTATGAGGAGCTTCTTAATAATTCCTTGGATTAGCTAGTGCAGTACAAAGGTTTCTCAATGTTTCACATCAGAGACATGATATTGTTGCGTAGTTGTGCTTTGATTGGCTCTGACTCTGGAGACCTTAAAAGTGATTGTATTATCATAAACGTTAGATTTCCGTTTCGAGCCTACAGATTATTTTTTGCCCCACTTACGACTCTTGCTTTGAGAGGCGGCATCAACTTTGTTCCCTTCTGCTGTTTCTATAAACCGCTGAGTCGCCACTTTCAGAAAAGCACCTGCTCTCTGGAAGTTCCTACTAGTCGATCTAAAGTCAGTCACAACCATCAACATTTGGTCCTGCTTACCCCTTTTGATTCTCGACCTATTGAGGTTCTACCCAGGACCCCATTTCAGCCCCCCCCCAGTCACCTCACAGGGGCCGGCTTCTCTTTTTACAATCCCCACAGCCTATAGATTCGACTCTCTCGCAGTTATTGATTGACTTTCAATGGAGGAAGCCTTCTCTGTTGGTACTGATACTGAGCTACCCCTGTGTGCCACCCCATGAAACTGCTGGCCCTAATGAACCGTAAATTTGTGTTTTTTTAAGTTGGAACGTAGTAGGTCTCAAGGGGAAAATAGATAAGCCAGACTGGCAGGCTTTTATCCACAATTATGACATTATGTTATCCTTCGGGAGACATGAGCCATTTTTTCCATTTCAGTTGATGGATATGCATGTTATTACAGTCAAGCAAATTACTTCTCCTTGTGGAAGGGCTATGGTAGGGCTTGCTATTTGGGTCAGTGTTAATTATGCATGGAAGCTACACCTATTGACTCTGGCTCTACCGCTTTTTGAGTTCTGCAGATTATAGTTTTTCCTGGTTTGTCTTCCATCTGGTCAATTTCTACTTTAATGACTTCGTTAGTTCCTCGTGTATTCATTTTATGCAGTTGTTTCATTTTCTTTCTAACTTGCGGTACATTAAAGATAGTGCTAAGAAGTAGTTCTCCTATGTGGTATGTGGCAATTTTAATATTAAATTGCTAGGCCCAACGTGGACGGGGGAGGGGGCTTAAGAGTGGGAACCTCTGGCAGACCCTAACAATGCAAAGGGAATCCAGCTGCTAAGCTATTTGGCCAGGCATGACCTGATCGATCTAGTGGATGTTCCAAGTAAGAGTGAGCATCCCACGCCAACTTTTAGAGGACATAGATGCCTGTCCTGTCAACCATTGGTTATTTCTTTGTAACCAGGAATCTCATACAGCGATTCATTAGCGGGGAGGTTGTTCAGACTGAGTGGGTTTATGCCCACCACCATCATTCCCACACAGCACTCCACAGATAGACTAAAGTTAATTTGGTATCTTAAAGCTGCCTTAGTGGTCTTGGGTTTGCTTCTGAACGAACATCAGGGGGTATTTCTTAACTGCGCATCAGAAGCCAGTGGCAATGTTTTATCAGTTCACTTTGATACTCTAAGCCTGACCATTAAAGGCCGTCCCACGTTGGTTTGATGAGAATTGCTGAGCAGCCAACCAGCGACTAATGCAAGCATTGGCTGCTTCTTCGATACCTTTGGCCAAAGTTCGATCTGCTCGCCACACACACAAGACCGCCTTAAAATCAGGAAGGAGGCCCTGCATATGTTGGATTGGGACATAATGGAATCCGCAATGGTGGGCAATAATAGTAAATTATTTTGGGACACAGTTAATAGAATTAGAGAAAGAATTACCCCTGGCAGTCCCCTGTTGCAATGTAATATCTTAGGCTCTGACTGGAATGCACATTTCTCTGCAGTTTATCAGCTAGAGGAAAATGCTGAGTTGACAAAATTTCTACATAGCAGGTTACATAACGCACCACCCGTAAATGTACTATTGTCAGAAGTAGAACTGGCTATAGGTCAGAGCACAGGCAGTAAAACTCCTGGCCCTGACGGGATCTCAATCGATCTTATAAGATAAACATCACCCTCCGGGGTCTTTTGATTACCAACGTCTTTAGAAGTTCTTTAAATAATCACATTCTTAATTCTTGGAAACTTTGACCATTGCACCTTTTTTTTAAAAAAAAAGCGGTTGTACGTCCCCCAAATGCTATAGGCCAATATCCTTGTTGGACAGCACTGTTAAAATTATTGGCAGGGTGATCTACAACCATCTTGTTGAATGGGCCCTAGAGTGAGATATTCTTTCCCCTTTCCAATTTGGGTTTTGTCCAGGGCTGGTTACAATAAAGCAGTGCCTAAATTTGAGCCTAATAGCAAGTATGTCCACGCTAGGCGCTATCCACTGTACCTGGCATTTGATTCAGTTAACTGGTCCAAGATGTGGTTGAGGATGCTGGATATGGGCGTTGAGGTACCCCTGGTGAACTTGTTGTTTAATTTGCACACCAATTTGGTAGCTAAGGTGCGCTTGAGCTCAAACTGTGAAATGTCTCTAGAAGAGTGCGTCAACACTGCATTTTGGCACCCTTACTTTTTATTTTTTATATTAATGACCTTTTGCCCTTATTAGACCCCTGTTCAGGTCAACACCCCCAGAATTGCAGACAGCCAGGTACCTGCAATATTATACGCAGTTGACGCTGATGTATTAGCTTGGACCCCAATGCTCTGCGGGTGTTGATGGGTAGTCTTGACCTGGCCACACATCAATTCACAGATCATGGCTTGTAGGCCAGGAAAATTGACACTCAAACGCTCATTATTCAGGACCATCCCTTGTGTAGTGTAAAAAACTTTAGTTACCTGGTGTAATTTTTAACTCCTCAGGCTCTTGGCAGTCGTGGTTGACCAGCTCATGCCTTAAGCTT
The DNA here is from genome assembly GCF_031143425.1 of Pleurodeles waltl. NCBI lineage: Eukaryota > Metazoa > Chordata > Amphibia > Caudata > Salamandridae > Pleurodeles > Pleurodeles waltl. The sequence goes on from NC_090436.1 coordinate 782,097,308, forward strand.
AGTGGGTTTTAATCTGCCAAGAGCTAGGGGGAAAGGTACAATAGCACCTTTGGTAAAAGTGTACAAGTGCAATGTTTCCCGGCTGCCACGTATGGGGCAGGGATTTGGGGATACCATAATAGCTCAGCTTGAAGAAAAACATATATGCCAGAGGCTTTTACAGCTACCACTGACTGCCTTCAACTATATCATTCACATGAAGTTAAACCAGTGATATATCAAAGTTAGGGTTCAGTTGGCCCCTCTCTTGCTTTGGTTTAGCATTTGGTTTAATCCCCAAGCACAGCTCTGCAGAAGTGTCATCCTGGACTGTCTTAGTCTGGAGAGAGGGCATGCCATCCCCTGGCTGAGTTACATTTTAAAACATTTCAGGCGTTGAGGCTGCTCACCCTATTTATGCATCCTGGGAGTATCAAGAAAGATGGCAAACTCAGTGTAAAGCCCCTCTTTAGGGAGTTTCAGGAGGAAAGAAAATAGCAAACTGAGATGACGAAAAGTACCATGCTAGTTTTCTACAGGTCCTTCACTAGTGTGGGGCCTGCTCTGTACCTTTCATTGGAACTTACAAATTGGGAGAGGTGGCTCCTTTCCCTTCTTAGAGCTGGTATGGTCTGGTGGCTACTGAGTCCTGGGTGTCAATTTGGCTTTTTGGGAGGATCAGTTTTGCCTTGTCCTTGTGATGGGGTCTCTACACAGTCACTTTTACTCTACATGTTTTTTTATTATTATAGTCATCCTCATAGACTTTTTTCCTAAACCTCTCTCAACCTCACTGGTACATTATAGGTGTATAGCTACCCTGTATCACTTGCAATTAATGAAAGACCTGACATCATTTTTAAAGTGTGCTCCTTTCCCAAAGCTGCAGTACGAGCGAGGAAAACCATGGAGGGGTAACCATCTTGACTGTTTTGTAACTCTGCAATACAAATTATATGTGCATGTTAACTTTGGGGTATTTTAGTTCATTTTAGTTAGTCTTTCATAACAAATAACTTTTATATTTCTTATCATGCACCTCACACTTTATATGAGTGCTGCCAATTGTTTATAGTCATACTTATTTAATATACTGTTAGGTGAATTAGTAGCATTGAGGCGTTTCACGCTAACCCCCCTCTAGGACAATTGAAAGCTGATGTTTTTGCCTTCCTCTCCTCACGTCACATGGTCAATCTAGGTCTCTGTTGAATGGTCTGGTGACACCCATGTTACCCTTTGTATCCTTTTATGTGGGAATACACTGACGTCTAACAGCAGACTGTTCAGGGCACAGAGATCTGCAAACCTTTCACCAATCCCATTCATGTCACCAAGGCCATGGTTGTCCATGACTTCTTTGTACCAGATGTTGTTGACGCAAGTCTTGGCACTGAAGTTCCCCATCAGTATGATGATGTCTCTCTCAAGTTTTTTTTTCAATGATGGACTGGAGTCGCTTGTAAAACTGTTCTTTTTCTTCTTTTTTGCTGTCATTTGTAGTTGTACAGCATTGGATAACCCTCATGTAGATCCTCTTTTTCTTTATGAGTAATATCACTGTTATGCTTCTGTGACCGTGGGCTTCCCATCCAATCAGAGCTCTGTTGGATGCTGGCGATAGCATCTGTGCTACTCTCTGAGTGTGTGTGGCATTCTCTTTCTCATTTCCAAAGTACATAAGCATTCCTCCTGAAATCAGTCTTTGTCCATCTGGTCTCACTGGTGGCAAGCAGGGCAACACTGTAGTTTTTTGTCTCCGCTGCCACATCAGCTGTCTTGCCTACCTCATGCATGGTCCTTACGTTCCATGTCCCAGTGGTGATTTACTTGGTTGAAAGCAGGTGGATCGGTTATGTGGCTTCCAGGGATATCTGGCTTTCACCACAAGGTGTCTTAGATATTCATGAAGGAGATTTCTCTCTCCCCAAGGCCAGGTTACCTTTTGGTTGACAAGCTAGGAGTTTTTTACATGATGGGGTAGCTAACCCCAAGAATAACACTCCTTCCTTCACAGCCATGCTTGAGGCCAGATATGGCCAACCGAGGACCGATTCACGTTTTAATTACAGCTGCAACGTCAGTTGAGATTTTGTAACTACAAACAATGCTTGCTAAATGTTTAGCAATTCTTTTTATTTTGGAGTAAGTGTCATTGATAGCACTGGGTTTATTAGTGACAAGAACCCTGTCCTTTTGATCGAGGGCTGGTTGTACAATGTATGAGTGTTAGACCTGGCATTCTTGCTGTGGTTTTCCCCTAACTTTTTGGCTTCAGACTTCCTTTTTTTGTTGACTTAGTTTTTGCTGGCTTTAGGACTCTGCACACTTTACCACTACTAACCAGTGCTAAAGCGTGTGCTTGTAGTAAGCTGACACTGTATATACTATATCAAACTGAGATATAGGCCCTCATTACAACCCTGGCGGTCGGTGGAGAAGTGGCGGTAATACTGCCAACAGGCCGGCGGTAAAAGAAATGAAATTACAAGCATGGCGGTGACCACCAGGCCAAACCGCCACTTCTCCACTCCGACCGCCAGGGTGGTAACGACTGCTGGTCTGGAGACTTCGGTCTCCAGCCCGGCGGCCGTCACTACACCGCCGGCAGTATCACAACCCCGCATACCACCATGGATTTTGTGGGGTTCTGTACCGCCACGAAATCCATGGCGGTAGGCACTATCAGTGGGGGTCTCCCCCTCCCCAGAGTCTACACCCATGACCCCCCTACTAACTCCAAAGGTGGCAGGACCCCCCTCCCCAACCCCCCCAACATTGACATGCACCCCCTACACACATACACACACACCTACTACACAAACATGCTGACATACACGCACACATACACACAGACATATGCGCACACATTTCCCATACACACACCACACCTGTGCATGCATACACGCACTCACACACCCCTCTACACATTCACACGCACACCCCAATGCACGCACACAACACACAACACCCCCCCATCCCCTCCCCTAACAGACGATCACCTTACCTGGTCCGGTGATCCTCCGGGACCGAACGGGATCCATGGGGGCTGCGCCGCCGCCAGCTCCCCATCACCAGAACACCGCCACACCGAACCCTGGGTTGTGATTCGGTGGGCGGTGTTCTGATGACGTGGTGGTGGAGCAGCCTCCACTTCACTTCTGACCGACAGTATGGCTGCTGGCGGCTCTCCATCCGGAAAAGGGAGGAGGGCTGCCGGCAGTCATAATACGATGTGCGGAAAACCGCCTGCACTCGTGGTTTTCAGCACGGCGGTATCTCGGCGGTCTTCAAAAAAGACCGCTGAGGTCCAAATGAGGGCCAGAGTGTGCACAGAGTCAAGGAGTTCCCCAGAGGCTTAAAGGAGGCTAAAGTAGATAATACTAATGCTGACTTTTGTGATAGTGTGGTCGAGCAGTTAGGCTTATCAGAGGGTAGTGCAAAGCATTTGTTGTATACACTTAGGCAACAGAAGAAGCACACACTCAATTACTTAATTCCAAACCAATAGTTTTTATATAGCAAAAATATATTTTGTTAATTTATTTCTAGAACCACAAGATTTAAGTTGCAGGTAAGCACATCAGTGAATAAGTATTTCACATATGAAGCAATATCATTTTGTTTGGAATCAGTAAATTATACAGTTTGGGAATTATTGGCAATAATCTGTTTTAAAAGTTGACAGTTAAATTTTCAGAACTGTTCCTGGGGGGAAGAAAAGTTAGTATGTTTTGCAGTTAAGTTCAACACTTACAGTTCCAGTCTCCGGGGGTTAGAAAGTCCTCTGGTTGGGGTTCAAGTTAACCCCAAACACCCACCCCAGCAACATGAGGTCAGATTTGAGGCAAGTTTAACATGTGCTTCTATGGAGACGAGGGGCACACGGTTTCAGATCTGCTAGCAGGTAAGTATCCATGTCTTCGGAGGGCAGACCTGGGGGGTTTAGAGGAGCACTGAGGGGGCCACAAGTAGGCACCAAGCTCACACCCTCAGCGACACAGGGGCGGCCGGGTGCAGAGGGCAAACAGAGCATCGGGCTCCCATTGCGTTTCAATGAGAGGACCCCAGGGGTCACTTAGATGCTGCAGGCTGGGTCCAGGGGGTCGGTTCAGGAAAACCACAGGCTGGACAAGTAGGAGCACCACCTGCTGAACGCTGCTGCACAGGTAGTCGGGTTCTCCAAGGCCTGGGGAAGGCGGGTACAGTGTACCTTTAGGCGTCAGATATCTTCGTCCGGAGCTTTCACGGTCAGGGTGGTCCTCTGGATTCACACTGAAGGTGTAGTCATGGGGAGCAGAAGAGGTCAACCCAGGGTGGGTACTTGCTCAGACTTGCCTGGGGATCCTATCTAGCCGGTTGGGCCACCTGGACACGGGCCGAAGGCATCGGGTGCAGAGTGGTCCGAACTCGCAGATCCGGGGAAGCTCTGGAGTCCTTAGATGAAGTTTCTTCTTGGATAAGGGCCACTGTCCATGGGAGTTCTTGGTCCTCTGTGATCCAGGGCAGTCGTCTGGAGCTTGGCAGGGGTCACTGGTCCCTCAGGATGCATCGCTTTCTTGTTGCAGGTTCTCTAAAGCAGGAGACAGGCAGGTAGGGCTGGGTCCAAATCAGTTTGCGTCTTCCTTCTTCTCTGCTGGAGTTTCAGCTTAGCAGTCCTTCTCTTGTGAGGTCACCAAGAATCTGACAATCTGGGTTCAATGGAGCCCTTAAATCCTGGATTTAGGGGCTTTACAGGGGTCAGAGGGCCTGTTCTGGAGGGTGGCTACACCCATCTTGTATCCACTCCCTTTGGGGAGGGGGACACAAACCTAACCCTATTAGCCCCTGTGCTCCAAACTAAATGGAGGATTCTGCATGGGGGGGGGGTTACCTCAGCTTTGGACACCTTAGGGGTGGTCCTACCTGAGGTGGTCACCCCTTCTTGTTTTCCCTAATTTTCCTGCCGGACTTGCCACCAAAAGTTGGGCTTTGTCCAGGGGCGGGCAACTCCACTAGCTGAGTTGCCCTGGGGCACTGTAACAAGAGGCCTGAGCCTTTGAGTCTCACCACCAGGTGTTACAGTTCCTGCAGTGGAGAGATGTGAAGCACCTCTACCCAGTGCAGGCTTTGTTTCTGTTCACCAAGAGCACAAAGACTGTCACCCCATGTGGCCAGAAATTTGTCTCTTAGTGGCAGGCTGGCACAGACCAGTCAGTCCTGCACTAAAGGATTGGGTAAAATACAGGGGGCATCTCTAAGAGGCCCTCTGGGTGCATTGTTCAATAAATCCAACACTGTCATCAGTGTGGGTTTATTGTACTGAGAAGTTTGATACCAAACATCCCAGTATTCAGTGGAGCCTTTATGGAGCCGTGGAGTTCAGAAATGACAAACTCCCGACCATACACTTAATACGGCTACACTGCACTTTTCGATGTCTAAGAATGGACTTAGACACTGTAGGGGCATATTGCTAATCCAGCTATGCCCTCACCTGTGGTATAGTGCACCCTGCCTTAGGGCTGTAAGGCCTGCTAGAGGGGTGACTTACCTATACCACAGGCAGTGTTTTGTGGGCATGGCACCCTGAGAGGGGTGTCATGTCGACTTTGCCTTTTTCTCTCCACCAGCACACACAAGCTGCAAAGGCAGAGTGCATGTGCTTGGTGGGGGGTCCCTTAGGGTGGCATAATACATGCTACAGCAGTTGGGGTCCTTCCCTGGCCACAGGACCCATGGTATCAGGGGTACCTTTTGCAAGGCACTTAACTGTGTGCCATAGGTGTGCCAATTGTGGAAATAAAGGTACAGATTTTGGAAAAGAACACTGGTGGGGGCCTAATTAGCAGGGTCCCAGCACACTCTCAGTCAAAGTTGGCATCAATATCAAGCAAAAAGTGTGGGGGGGGTTAACCATGCCAAAAGGGCACTTTACTACAGTGCTCTTTCCTTAAACCATGTTGAATTGGCTTATACCCAATTGCCATATTAAATTTGCCCGTAAGTGCCCAGTAAAGTATCACTGTTTGAACCCAGGGCTGTAAATTAAATTCTACTAGTGGGCCTGCAGAACTGATTGTACCAACTACCTAAGTAGCACTTTAAACATTGTCACAGGCCTGCCGTTGCAACCTACGTATGTGCATTTTTAATCTGCCATTTCGAACCAGCAAAAAAAACTTTTGCCAGGATCAAACCTTCCTTTTTAATATGTATGTGACCCCTAGAGCTAGGCCCAGAGGGCAGGGTGTAATGTATATACAAAGAAGGGCATGTACTGTTAAAATTTTACATGTCCTGATAGTGAAAAACACTTTCATTCATTTTTCACTACTCCAAGGCCTACCTCTCCATAGGATAACATTGGAGTTACCCTTTTACATTTTATAAGTGTACTTTCCAAATGGGTATAAGTAACCCTTTCATGTTTGGTGTCTCTGGAATTGCAATTAAAAATCCTAACTTATGATGAAGTCAGATTTTAAACTGCAATTCTGAAAATGCTTCTTTTAGAAAGTTGGCATTTTCTTGCCTTTAACCATTTGGTACCCGCAATCTATCTCTGGGTCACGTGAATGGGTGTGGGTGACAGTTGGGCTTTGTGTATTCTTCCTAGACAACTACACACAATTGGGAGCTTATGTGTGACTGGATGGGCCATCACTGGCAGGATGGGAGGGAAGGGCTGGGCCCAGATCCACTTACACTTGAATGTGCTGTGTCCTGTCTCCACACAAAGGGCTGCATACCCCATATACTTAGTCTGGAGCCAGGGCCAGGAAGTAGGGCACCTGTGGATTTCAAAGGCAAGCCTCTTAAAGCTTCTCTCTACTTCAAAGGCACAACTAGGTAGAAATACTGGACCTCAGATACCAACTCTTGAGTACATTTCTGGACCTGTGGCAAAAGTATGTCTCTGCTGCTGCAAGGACTGCCACTCTACTGGACTGCTGCTCTGAAGCAACTGCTGCCCTGGTGTGCTGACCTGCTGCCTGCTGCCCTCTTGCCTGGGTAAGAAGGACTGGACCTGCATATCCAGAACCCAGAACCCAGAGTGACTCCAAGACCTAGCTGGCTGGCCTCTTGATCTGAAGCTTCAGGAACATAACAGGCTTCCCACCACCTCACCTCTGTACCTGGACTCTGCCACCTGTGGGTCTATCCTGCCAAGTGGTGCCACCCGAGTCCGGATCCATTGGAAGTGGGCTTAAGGTGCTCTGCCACGGTCTGTGGATCCACCGGAACAAACCTGAGCAGAACCAACGCACAGCTGCTGCTGTGTGGATTGCACCCATCGCAAAGACCTCCATCACCTTTGTAGCCCCCTCGGAACCGCTGCTGTATGATGCATCCTCTGCACAGTCCTTCGCATCCCTTGTTGACAGCAGCGTTGATGCGGAACCCAGGCCGAATAGCAGCCTCACAACTTCTTGGAGTCAATGCATCGCCCTGACTGCGTGTCACATCCTCAACACTGGACTTCGCATCACAAGCCCTATCGACAGGATCCTTGTAGACGATAAAGGCCCTTGCAAAGCAGCTTCCGCATCTCAAACCGATGCATTGTTTTCGCTGTGCGATGGATCTTCAATGCGGATCCTCACAATGCTTCTCAAACCAGGATTTAAGGTACTCTGTTTAGCAGGCCTAACTGGGTCTCTGTAGTCGGCCCGCACTCCATCGAAGTTGGCCTGAACTTGTGACTTTGTCCCGGTCCAGCGGGACCAGATATCCACAGTTGGCGCATTGTGTTTTTTGGTGCTATTTTCACTGAAATCCTTAAAATTGCTTATCTCCAGTTCTACTAATTGGATTTTTGTCATTTGGTCTTGTTTTTTTTATTAAAGCTTACTATGTTCATCTAAACTAGTATGGAATCATTTTTGTGTGGTGCTTTTCACTTTATTACTTTATTACTGTTTGAAGTGTTGCACAAATACTTTACACATTGCCTCTAAGTTAAGCCTGACTGCTCTGTGCCAAGCTACCAGGGGATTAGGCAAGTGTTAATTTATGATTGGCTTGTGCTGCACCCCGACAACGATTGTGGTTGGTGCTTAACCAGGGATCAAACCCCAGTGAACCAGTAACCCAATTTCTCACAGTAAGGTTTCACTTATTTTTGTTACAGTAACCATTTTCACTAGTATTGTAACCTCAGAGGTAGAGAACCTATGCAGAGTGACTTATCCATTAGTTAGATGTATTTTAGGGTGTAAATCTAACTTAGGGGGTCATTCTGACCCTGGCGGTAATTACCGCCATGGCGGAGGTCGGCGGTAGCACCGCCAACAGGCTGGCGGTGCACCGCTGGGCATTCTGACCGCGGCGGTTCAGCCGCGGCCAGAAACGGAAAGTCGGCGGTGTACCGCCGACTTCCCGCTGCCCTTGAGAATCCTCCATGGCGGCGGAGCACGCTCCGCCGCCATGGGGATTCTGACACCCCCTACCGCCATCCGGTTCCTGGCGGTTCTCCCGCCAGGAACAGGATGGCGGTAGGGGGTGTCGCGGGGCCCCTGGGGGCCCCTGCAGTGCCCATGCATGGGCACTGCAATGCCAATGGCATGGGCACTGCAGGGGCCCCCGTAAGAGGGCCCCACAAAGAATTTCAGTGTCTGCTTTGCAGGCACTGAAATTCGCGACGGGTGCAACTGCACCCGTCGCACCTTCCCACTCCGCCGGCTCCATTCTGAGCCGGCGTCCTCGTGGGAAGGGTGTTTCCCGCTGGGCTGGCGGGCGGACTTTCGGCGGTCGCTCGCCGGCCCAGTGGGAAAGCCAGAATGACCGCTGCGGTCTTTTGACCGCGGAGCGGTCTTTCGGCGGGAACCGCTTGGCGGGCGGCGACCGCCGTCCGCCGCGGTCAGAATGACCCCCTTAGTCTCTATCATAGGTGCTGGCAAATAATCTGTAGATTAATCTGACACTTGGCCATTTTGAGGGATCCCTTTTCTGCCATAAGTTTAAACTTATTCTGTTTTGAATTGAAAATAGAATGTGTTTTTTGAGTTTGCAACTTTGTTTGTCTGTTGGTTTCTGGTTGTTGTTTTTAAATAGTTTTGTTTAGTTTCTGTATTTTTTTCCTTCCTTATCTTACTTCAGTATGGCTCTAAGGAATCAATCTGGTTGTTATCCGTGGTTGAAGATGTGTAACAAATCAAAGGGCCGTTTAGGATCTCAGTAGGGATAATCTGTTAGCATGTTATTGATTTAATGACACAAGGGTTCCTCTATACAGTTGTGTGGAACAATTATATGAGTAGATGCCTGACTGCTAATATTGACCGGCATGATTTGGTGACTAGTCAAAAATGTGTCCGAGCTGATGTTATCCTTATTTGTTTTGAGAATTGGTATGTACAGAGAAAAGCTTGTGCAGATGATTTAACTTGTGTGGTAGTAGTTGAACGAGACCATTAAAATAGTAAATGTGAAAGTTGTTGGATTTTTAAGGTCAGTCCCTGTGAAAAGTTACCTTGTTCAAAGTAGACTGTAATACGCTCTTTTAGAGTGTAAGTGTTCTGAGAGATTGAATTCACTATTTTATTCAGTAGAACAGTATTATCCATTGAAAGTGATTGCGCTAATAAAGTGTCAGAATTTTTGGTAGGGGTACTGCTAATAGCAATCATTGCGGCAAGGAATGGGTAGGTAGGAGGAACATTACTGTCAACTTGTTGTGGAAAAGATGAATGCACATTTGTAGTCTGGTTGTCATTATTTACTGCCTGTGTGTAGGAATTTGCCTGAGGTGCAGACGATAACTCTGAAGTATCGCAGGGGAGTTTATGTCGGTTGTTGTCACCAGATAATTCTTGTTTTATGGAGGAGCATTTGTGGCAGTGTAGGGAAGGAGAAGGAACGAACTTGGGAGGTGTCATTTGTGTAGTTAAAGGTTCTACAGAAGAAGATGGAATTGATTTATCTGTTGACTGTTATCTATTGACTGCAACGCCCTCCAACCTCCACCACTGCTGTTAAAGTTCTTGTTGTTAGAGACAATTACTTCTTCTGGGCACGGGTCTTTTTAGCCGAGGCTAAATCAAATCACAAGCCCACAGATAGCTAAAGGTACACAAGTGTTGTGAGTACATGGTGGGGCTTCATACCATTGAGAGCTATCAATCGGGTAAGGTAAGGGAGCAAGTGACAGTTTTGTTTGACCCAATGCTTGGCCATCTAAGCTGGGTCACACCAGGTTGATCAGTGGCAGCACCAATTCATACAGTTATTTGCGCATCAGAGAAAGCCACTTAATCTCCAGGACAGGTTAGATTGCGTAAGACATCTTACATTCCTTCGAGGTCGACCAAAGCACTGCCACCTCCACCCACCCACAGGTGCCGGAGATCGTTGTTTTGAATTCTAGGGTCGTGGCTCCGGGCCACATAGAATCTCTTGGGACTTTCCAGATTCCCTCTGGTCATTCCCAGGTGCCACAGAAATGCTCCCCACCTCTCCCATCTCCCCGAGAGAGGAGAGCTCAGTAGTGCAGAGGGACGTCAATGTCAACTATTGAGAGTGTAATGCAGAGAGATCTAGAAAGACTCCCGAGACTCCAAAGCAAAGCAAGCCAGCAAGCGTACAGTCCTCAAGCTGGCAGCTAGCAGTACAGGTGGCACTAGAGAAAGAAACCAGAAGACAGAGGTGAAAAGCAGCCTGTGGACGGGCACGGGGACAAAGGAAGCTTCAGGGTAGTGGACGAGTAGCTCCCACAGTTCCAAAGCAAACCCTGTTTTAGCGCTTTTTCTACTTCATCTGGTGTAGATATACCCTTTAGAGCATGTCACCAAAATACAACATTCTTTCACACCACTGAATCGAGTTTATCAAGCTATTGGCTAGATGCTAAGCTGCCAATTAAGTTGAGCTTCATGTTACATCTGTTTATGTCGCAAATGCCTACCAGTACTTCTTAGGCTTTATTATGCTCCTCAAAATAATACTAGTATTGGGATCTGTCAGTGAGAACACTAAAACTGTTTGAAACTTACAGAAGATAACACCGTTTCAGAGCAGTATTGGCAAGAAATACAGCTGTTGTCCTTCTCTAGTACCCTAGCGGATTCTGTGTTCCTAGCTTATTAAATGTTATGGTGTATCTATGCCCCCAATTTACTACAAGGATAATGCTTTTAGTGCTCAGATTCAAAATTCTTGCAGCTCCTCTAAAGAGGCCATTCTCCATCTCTGGTCCATAGACTGTTACGGTGGGATCTGAGGAATTCCGGTAACCGATCAACGATTGCAAAATATACTGCTCCTATCAGTTATTGCTTCGTGGGACTCCATTTCTGTTGTGTTTGCTTTCAGTCCTTGTGGGTAATTATATGTGGATGAAAATATTAGAATGTTAAAGAAAGCAGTCTCGGCACAAAAATGTAATTAGAAATAAACGCAAGTCTCCCGTAGGTTTGAATTCACTAACAACACTTCGCCGAGTTTCAGTTTTAGGTAGTGACATTTTTATTGCAGCCTTCTCTTTTTACAAAGTACAGAGGCCCATATTTATACTTTTTGACGCTAAACTGCGCTAACGCAGTTTAGCGTAAAAAATTTTAGCGCCGTCTAACGCCATTCTGAAGCGCCATGCGGGCGCCGTATTTATGGAATGGCGTTAGCCGGCGCAAGCAGACCGGCGCTGCCTGGTGTGCGTGGAAAAAAACCACGTAGACCAGGCAGCGCCGGCGTTGGGGAAAATGGCGTTAGGGCGTCTTAAAATGGGGCAAGTCAGGTTGAGGCAAAAAAATCGCCTCAACCCGATTTGCGCCATTTTTTACGACGCCCAGACGCCATTTAAATGACTCCTGTCTTAGTAAAGTCATTGGGCATAGTGGCATGTAGGGGGGCACAAATAAGGCCCCCCTATGCCACCCCAAAAAAAATAAAAAAATAAAATGTATACTTACCTGAACTTACCTGAATGTCCCTGGGATGGGTCCCTCCATCCTTGGGTGTCCTCCTGGGGTGGGCAAGGGTGGCAGGGGGGGTCCCTGGGGGCAGGGGAGGGCACCTGTGGGCTCATTTTGAGCCCACAGGCCCCTTAACGCCTACCCTGACCCAGGCGTTAAAAAGTGGCGCAAATGCTGGTTTTTTTGCCCCGCCCACTCCCGGGTGTGATTTTTGCCCGGGAGTATAAATACGACGCATTTGCGTCGCCGTCATTTTTTTAGACGGGAACGCCTTCCTTGCATCTCATTAACGCAAGGAAGGCGTTCACGCAAAAAAATGACGCTATTTGCCCATACTTTGGCGCTAGACGCGTCTAACGCCAAAGTATAAATATGGCGTTAGTTTTGCGCCGAATTTGCGTCGAAAAAAACGACGCAAATTCGGCGCAAACGAAGTATAAATATGCCCCAGAGTGCCTTCCAGATATTTCTCACCTCATTTGTTCATAGAAGTGCACATTCTTGAATGGGAGCCTGGACAGTACTTTGTGCTTCAGTCCTTCCTAGATACCATGTCATTACGTGTACGCTATTACTCTTACTTACCTGGAATATTTGTCGTTGTGGTGGCATTCTCGCTGGTATCTCTGGTGCAAAGGCCTTGATTGCTAGCTAAGCAGTGCTGGTTTGTGCAGTGCTCTAGATATGGAACCTGGGTTTAGAATGTGCCCATGTAAAGAGCAGAGCCTCCTCTTCCGGCAGGGGCAGCTGCTGCGGGGCTCCCTGGTTACCAGGCCTGTGTACAGGGCCGGCTTTGGAGGAAGGGGAGGGGATGGAGGGATTAGGGAGGAGAATGTTATTGGTGTGGCCTCACTGGGTGCTATCGGGATTGGGACTGACCTCAAAGGGGCGTTGTGGTTAGCAATAACTTAATGATTTAAAAAACACCTAGTGCCTGATTTATACTTTTTTAGCGCCGCATTTACATCATTTTTTTAAGCAAAAGCGGCGCAAACTTACAAAACAAGTGAGGCCCATATTTATACTTTTTTACACAAACCTGCGCCAGCGAAGGTTTGCGTCAAAAAGTTTAACACTGGCGACCGCCATTCCAGCGCACCAGCCGGGCGTCATAATTAAGGAATGACGGTAGCCGGCACTGTGGCCTGGTTAGCATCAAAATAAATGACTCTAACTGGGCAGCGGAGGCCTAGTAGGGAAGACTGGGGGTTGTGCGTCAAAGAATGGTACAAGTCAGGTTAGAGTATAAAAAAATTACTCTAACCTGACTAGCGTCATTTTTGGACGCACAACCCCCATGGAAATGACTCAAGTCTTAGCAAAGACAGGAGTCATGCCCCCCTGCCCAATGGCCATGCCCAGGGGACTTCTGTCCCCTGGGCATGGCCATTGGGCACAGTAGCATGTAGGGGGGCCCAAGTTAGGCCCCCCTATGCCACCTAAAAACAAAAAAGAAAATATTACCTCTACTTACAGTAGATGGTTCCCCCATCCATGGGTGTCCTCCAGGGGTGGGCTGGGTGGCAGGGGGAGTCCCTGGGGGCAGGGAGGGGCACCTGTGGACTGCTTCCATGGTTGGAGACCATGGAAATGAGCCCACAGATCCCTTAACGCCTGCCCTGACCCAGGCGTTAAAAAACGGCACAAATCCGGCTGGGCACCATTTTTTAAGGCCCGCCTCCTCCTGTGTGTCAAAATGACACAGGAGGATAAATAAGGCGCACATGCCTTAGAGTCATTTTTTGCATGGGAACGCCTACCTTGAACATCAATAGTGCAAGGTAGGTTTTCACGTACAAAAAATGACTCAAACTCCATAACTTTGGCGCTGGATGGGTCTAGCGCCAAAGTATAAATATGGAGCTAAATTTGCGCCGAATTTGCGTAAAAAAATGACGCAAATCCGGCGCAAACAGAGTATAAATATGGGCCTGAATTTTGTACGTTTATGTCTCTTTTGCACCAAAAAATGACGTCAATGCGGCACTAAAAAAGTATAAATCAGGCCCCTAGTGCACAGTTCTTCTGCGTCGAGCTTTCAGGCAGCAATAAAATTCTCAAGATAATTCTTGTGATTCATTTTCCTGCCAGAGAGAGAGAGAGAGATCAGACGGACTAGTGGCACTTTGACTCGCCTTAAAGGAGGGCAGATGGTGTGGGTAGCTGAGTGGATTAGTAAAGCCAGCCTTTACCGGGGCTTTAAAACAAATTAAATGCATGTGACAGAGGGGCTATGGAGAGACGAGGGGCACTTTTGACAGGCTGTAGTGAGAGAATCAGAGGAGGACATCATGAGGCAGGAGGGCAAAAAAGATTGTTGCACTGAGCGCCACCAGCTCTGAAACCAGCCCTGCCTGTGGACCTGTTATCCTGAATTAAAATCGTATCCATCAGCCTCAGCCATAAAGCAAGATAATGAATTCTCCCCAAGAGGATTTCCTGTTCACAGTTATGAGATGCATGGGTCTCCTCCAAAAGGATTTAGCGTTCGCTCAAACAGAGCTAACTCCGAACATGAGGCCTTGTCAACACGTGCGCCTTCGGGACTTCAGTAAGGCCATACCTCTCTCCTTCAGCACACAGGGGGTTATTCTAACTTTGGAGGAGGTGTTAATCCGTCCCAAAAGTGACGGAAAAGTGACGGATTTACCACCAGCCGTATTACGAGTCCATTATATCCTATGGAACTCGTAATACGGCTGGTGGTATATCCGTCACTTTACCGTCACTTTTGGGACGGATTAACACTCCTCCAAAGTTAGAATAACCCCCACAGTATTCTGTGGGTGCAATATTCATTTGTGATGCTTGGCTTGGTCAGGAAGTACTCTTAAACTCGACTGACGTCTGCGTCTAATATTTTCGTTGCCCTCAGCTAGACTTGATTGGGGCCATATGCACAGCGAAAGCAGGAGGAAGCCGAAAAAATGTGCAAACGTGTTTTTGTACTGGAAAGTGATAATTTAAAAAGGCCAAACAACTAAAGGGAATGAGGCCACTTCCATTCACGTGTCTGTACATTCTAGAATGATTCAACGGTGCTCTGTGGGTCCAGTTTTACAGCTTGTCTGTCAAATTTTTGATATGCCGAGTGACTAGTGGACACAAGAAATACACAACTGTCACTGTTCAAAACGGTACGACTAGGTAGTCTGGCATTTCTTTTGCATGTTTAATTTTATTTGGTTCCGTATACAAACCATAAAACAAGAGGTCATAAAAATCATCAAAACAAATTCACCCAGATATTCATCTGATTTTCCAAACCAAAATCACAGACAATACATCAAAAACCAACATCAAATAGCTTTCACCCTTCAGTGAGGTTCAATCAAACACTAAAATACCTTATCGTAATCTACTTATCCCTGGTTCAGCCATCAAATCGTTTCTCATTTTAATTGCCTAGTGTCAGGTCAAGGTAGATGACAATCAAAGGATAAGTACGAAAGTAATGTGATAAGCCTGTGTTTGACCCTCCTTTAGGACTAAGGAAATGTAGAAGGGGCACGGTCTGACCACTTAAGAAGATGGGCGCTTGATTAATCGGCTCCATGCGCCGGGGTGGCACAGTGGAGGCCGACGGACTGACTTTGGCCATGGGGGCATGAACACTCAGTGCCGCTTCCCCCTGGTGTAGCTGGAGTGGCCAGGACCACAGCACGGCGCTTGGTGCGATGCCCTAAGGTGCTGGATGCCCATCCGTTGACTTTGCTGTGGGTGCTACTGCAGCAGGTTACATCGTCCAGGCCTGACGCAGGAACCTAAAGTGATGACGCTGCCCGCCTGTCTCTAGTATAACAGAGGCCATCCAAACCGAGTGCCACTTAGGGGGCCGCACCTCCTTGCCCCAGCATGACTGTCCACCTGCGATGCCTGCCGCAGGGCACCGGACGTTTACCTCCCCGTCCCAGCACAGCCTGCAGCAGGTGGGCAGTACCCTCCAATTGCCTGCCCGGCCCACAGACTAGCATACAGCGACCCGTACAGCTGTCCCCCACTCATCTCACATGATGGAAGCATGGTTTAGCAGAGGGGAGCAGCAAGGAGCCGTATGGGACCACAACGACCCCCCAGGTGTGTTGCCCACTTTTTGTACCTGTCTTGAGTACACAGGGAGAGACCCGGATGGGGGAGCTTGAAACTTCCATACACCACAGTGGCCTACCTAGACAGCTGTCTTGCACCAGCTCTGAACAGGTGAGTGGTCTGGCTCCAGAAGCCCCCCCAACCTGCTTGCGATACTACACACTCCACCAACCCCTAGGATTCAAGGTCGGCCCACACACAGATTCTTTCCCTCTCTGCGCCCAAGAGGGGAGATATGTGCGGTCATGAGTGGACACTTGACCTCCTTCGCATTAATGGTTATCCCCGGAGGCCCTTCCCCCTCAATGCCACCCTTCCAGGTAAAATAGCTTTGCCCTCAGTCACCGGACTAAAAGCTGTAGGACACCACCGCTGGCCTGGACCCCAGGGCTGTACCCCGTATTAGATCTTGTTTTGCCAGCCCCCCTCTGAGGCACTGGGGTCCTCACTGTGCCAACCCAGGGCTCACCTCCCACACCCAGCAGGTCTCCTTGCTGTCCTTCCTCGAGAAGACAGAGCAACCACCACTGGCAAACTTACCCTAACCCCTGCACCCTTGGGAGAAGTGAGGCGGAACTACAACTTACCTGATCAAAACGGCCGCCAACTGCCAGACAGTCCCTTCTCCACCCAAAGGAACCTGTCACTCAGATTCCCTGCACAGAGGACATCTCAGGCCCACACTTGTAACTCAACAGAGTCCTGAATAAGAGCTTCCCCTCCTCTGCCCTGCATTTCCCTTCCTTAGACCTCCGCCTTGGAGATGCCCTCCGGTAAATACGTAGGCAAACACTCCCGCCAACTGCTTTCTTCGAAAGTCGTCTCCCAGCAAAACCCCATGACCTCCCCACAACCCACTGCTGGACACGCAGTGATGCTGGCCCTCCCTCCTGCTGGAAACAGAAATCTACCATGGACCACATTCTGCAGGAGGTCATGTCGATTGGCTGATGCCTGGAAGGCATGTACTCCATAATCACAGAGCTAGCAGCCGAAACCAAATCCATTCGCTCCATGATGGCAGGCTTCCAGGCCAAAGTGGAGGAGGCTGAGCAGTGGATTCGGGCTGTAGAGGACCGCCTCAAGACTGTGCTGGATAGGGATCAGGAACTCACCCTCTGTTACTGTCATGCTGCCTCCGAACTGCTTTGCACTTACCTGCATGGAATTAGGCGCAATCCTCAGACCCATGGCTTTCTGTCGGTGGATGGATGATTCCACCACTTGCCTCCGCATGTTTCTCCAGGAGGGTGCCTGTGTTATCAAATACTACTACATGTTGATCAATGGCCGCATTGTATTATAAATGTTACAAATGGTACAGATGTTGCAATGTTTTCTTGATCGCACTGGTCTCCCTTGCTGCAAGTATGCATGCCTATGTATCGCTCTGTGATGATTGTGGATGTTTACCCCTTAGGGCTGTTCACGTTACATTTATCACACATTCTGCGGGGTTGTGCCTGTAACCCAGAGAATGCCCTAAGTACTACCAATCCCCGACCTTCCCCCTCACCATTTACCCAGTGGCCAATGACCTGCCAATACCCAAAGGGCTTTGCGCCCCCCCCATATAGCCTGCTGATCCCCTCACCCACATTGACCTTACCAGCCCTCATAGCAGGACTGCAGTGACTGCCCAATACAGACCATCCCTCGTTCTCTGGTGGAAGGCTCCCCCCCAACAAATCATCATCAACCATTACCTTTGGGAAGATATGAGAGGTGCACCACGGCTTGCTGCGGACCCACAACCCCCCCGCATCCCGGGTTCGATCCCATCCCTGTATTCCAATGAGTGTGTCTCTCTCCCAACCCCTCTCGGTGGCCCACCTTGTGCACTGGTGCTGCAAGATTAGACCCATGGTTAATAGGTTTAGGTGTTCCTTGAGGTATTACTCTGGTCCAGAGCCAGTTCACACTCCTTGCCACAGCACTGGGAAGTTTTGCCCACATCAGACTCAAGGAGCTTCCACACCATCTCCATACCTCTTCTTTTCTCTCTTCCCCCTCTCCTTCTCTCCCTCTTCATCACCCGTCTCCCCCCACACCACAACTCCCTTACGTTAACAGTCCAGTGGTCCACCACAGTCCTCTGGCCCAGACACCACCCTGATGTCGACCGCCCCACATGTGCTTACCCCCTCCCTAAGCACCATTTCCTGGAACGTCAATGGCCTCAAGCACTACATAAAATGCAAAAAGGTGCTCTCTCTCATGTTCGTAGTCTAAAAAACTACAATGAGACTGGGTAGGTTTAGTGATTCACAGCAGCTGTCCAGAGGTGACTGCATCTGGATCCAGCCCCTTCAGGAAATGCGGCATCATGAGTCTCATCCAAAAATCCTTGCCCGTCACTGTCCTCAAGTCCTGATCTAACCCGGACGGTCACTAGGTTTTGGCAAAACTGAAGCTTGGAGACCGGACACTGTGTGTTGATTCGGTCTATGCTCCCATGGGCTCCAAGCAACCATTCTTCTTACAACTCAATCACTTCTTTACGGAAATTGATGCCTTTCACCTTCTCATCGTGTGCAACTGGAACCTGGATTGTGACATGGTGCTGGGCTGCACTGAGTCCCTGGATACCAGAAAAATTGCTGACAGAGCCCTCCTACATGACTGGTGGTGGGCGGTAAACTCCGCTATGCCCGTCGGAGTTCACAGAGTTTATGCCACTCCAGGCTCTGCTTGGAGTTGCCAACAATTCCGCTAATGCTGCATGTCGGAGTTTATTTGCCCGCCGTATGATTTGCAATACAGTTTAAAGTTTATTTTTGATGTAATGTTTGGTTTTCTGTTACATCATCTGTGTCGATTGGTGGGTGGGGCTTGTGTGCGGCCTGTTTTTGGCAGAGCTCCACTGGTTCTTGTTTTGGCAACAGTGTCCAGGCTGAGGCTCCAGACCAGGACAAGGTGAAAGTGAAAGCCAGGGGGAGAGCAGTGAGCTCTCAAACAGCCAGGAGCATGTGTAAAAGACACATGCTCTGTCTGTCCCCCCCCCCCCCCGGTAGCGACAACCTGCACCAGCATGCTCCGGGGAAAGAAAGGTGCACCCATGGGTATCTTAACCTCTGCCAGCAGTACGCTTTTTTTTGGACGATGGGGAGCAGTGCACATGGTGGTTGCAGTGTGTTAGAGCTAGGTGCATGATGGCACCAGTTTGTGCAGGGGAGAAAGAAGGTTAAAGGCCGGCTGCGATCGGAATGGTTTGGGAGGGGTTGAAATCAGGTGCTATGGTGTGGATGCGCACCCATGCACCAGGGAGCTGAAGTTGCAGGAAAACAGTGCTGGGAGTCTGGGATGGGCAGAGTGAATGGGGCACCTGTCCAGGGAGAGAACAGCTAAGCTCCAGGCCAAGAGCACGACAGGGCTACAGCACCAATATAAACAGAGGGGAAGGTGCACTGTGAAGTTGTTCACTACTCTCCATATGTTTCTCACCAGGGTGGCAGAACTCCAAGTAATAGCGCAGGGTTTTATGTGACTCTGGTGAAATCCGTGAAGTTGAACCCCACAAGCTCCGCCCACCCCTGTACTCGACATGATCTCTTAA
This sequence comes from Pleurodeles waltl, assembly GCF_031143425.1. Lineage (NCBI taxonomy): Eukaryota > Metazoa > Chordata > Amphibia > Caudata > Salamandridae > Pleurodeles > Pleurodeles waltl. Next base: position 782,116,823 of record NC_090436.1, read on the forward strand.
CATGGCCTGGCTGATCACTGGTGGCTCTGTCACCCAGCAGATAGGGAATACACCCCTCACCCAATCTAGGCTGGACTATATCCTGTTCTAACACTGAATGGTGGCTGTGGAAATTGGGGTCCTGGAGGCAGCGTTGTCTGATCACTCCCCAGTCTTACTAGCACTGGACCTAGGCTTAGCCTCACCAGTCTGCAAACTGTGGTGTCTGAATGTGGCGCTCTACTGCACCGCTCAGGGGGAAAAAAAACTTTGCTCCCACATCTCCACATACTTGTCTGTCAACAAGGGCTCGGTTGGCTCCCAAAGAGCCTTATGGGTGGCTGCGAAGGCCACCATCCACGGACAACTCATGAGGGACGTGGCCTTGGATGATAAAAGACAGGCGGTCTAACAAAAATACCTAGTGGTGGACATTGCAATCCTCCCCCGCCTCTACACTGCAAAACCCTCCTCCATCACCCGTCATCGCCTGGAGAAGGCATACATGGACCTTAACACCCTGGTTACCACTAAGGCTGAATATGGACTTCAGAGGCTTAAGGGCTACCACAACAAACAGGGCAATAAAGCAGGATGTCTCCTGGCAGCTCAGCTGTGAAAACTAGAAGCTGCACTTGCTATCTCCACAATAAGGATGGCTCGCTACTCACATGTCTGCAAGACATAGTCAACAACTTTGCCACCTTCTACTAGAAACTCTACACGCAGGAGGTGACAGCAGACCCTGCCCGCTTGGAGACCTTTTATGACAGCATACACCCTTCTAGACTGAATGATTCCGGCAGGGCTCTATTGGATGGGGATATCAGCAAAACCGAGATTGCGCAAGCCATCTCCGGTCTCCCCTACCATAAGGCTCCCGGGGAAGATGGCTTCCCCATGGAGTTTTGTAAGTGGACATGTGGAGACGTAATCAATAGACTTTACGATGTTTTTCACGATGCCAAACAGTCGCGCTCTCTTGGTTCCATCTCTAACAAGGCGTTGATAACGGTCCACCCCAAGCAGCGTAAGGATCCTTTCCTCTGTGGCAGCTACAGGCCTATATCACTACTCAACGGGTATGTCAAAATCCTCACTGGTGTCCTCGCAGCCTGCCTTCGCAAGGTGATCCTGACCCTAGTTCACCACACGCAGGTGGGTTTAGTCTCCGGACGCTTTTCCAGGAATCATCTCCGCACCCTCATGCATACTCTATGGGCTGCCAAAGGCTTCCCAGGTGAGACACTTACCCTTTCACTAGATGCTGAGAAGGTGTTTGACAGAATAGTGGGGCTACCTTTTTATGACCCTGCAATGGTTTGGCCTAGAGGAGGGGTTCATCCCCATGGTCTGCTTGCTGTATGATTCCCCCATGGCCCAGGTCGACTGCGGCTGCTTCCTGTCAGGACCATTCTTGATATGACGCAGGACCAGACCAGGCTGTGTGCTGATGCCCCTGCTGTTCATTTTCGCAATGGAACCCCTTGTGGCCTCTATACACCAATCCTGCGGCTCTCGGTGTCCCCATACCAGGTCGGTCCTCCAAGGTATATCTGTACATGGATGATGTGCTACTCACCCTCACTGACCCCAACCAATCCCTTCTGGCCCTGGTAGACATCATTGCCAGCTTCATGGCAATCTCTGGGTATTGGTTCAACTGGGACAAAATTGAAGCTCTACCCCTTTCACATACAACAACATGTGCAGCATCAACTGGATATCCCTTTCGCTGGAAAGTGTCACATCTTACATACCTGGGGGTCTACTTCAACAGGGGCTTGGAACACGTGATAGCGGACAACCTAGAACACTTTATAACTCGCATGCAACTCCACTTTGACAAATGGTCCCACCTTGGACTATCAATGTGGGGGACAGTACAAGCAGTACGAATGGTGACTCTGCCACGGTTCATCTATGTACTAGGCATGGTCCCCTCCAGGTTCCCTTGTCCTTGATGGATTCCGGGGATGCCGGCATCTGCTCTTTTGTTTGGGGGTCAAACAGCTTTCGCCTTGCCTGGGCCACACTCTTGGCACACCGCTCATATGGTGGTATGGGCCTTCCCTCAGTAGAACATTACTCCCTTGGCCTGCATCTATCTCAACTGGCTTACATGGTCTCCGGGACACCAGACCCGCCCATGTGGGTTACAAAGGAGCATTCCCTCATGACCTGTGGGAAAGGGCACAACCACTCGACAGGCATGGGGAGTCCCAGCGACACCCCACCATCCTGATTGTACAGGCCATGCTGAAGTCCTGACAATGAGTCTATCGTCTCCTCGATGTGAACCCCCTTCTCCATTAACATGCGCCCCTATGGGGAACAGGGCCCCCTGCTTTGGAGAAGGACTCCACACTGGGATACGTGGCAAATGGCCAGCATTCACATCCTGCATCAGGTTCTCTATGGAGGCGCTCTCAAACCATACACAACACTTCAAGAGGAATTCGGACTACCCCCTACAGGAATGGAGATATCTACAACTCCAGCACTGCCTTCGGCACAGCCTAGGTCCGTGACCCTGAACCCTCCCACCCTCTCTGATAGTAGCCTATCCTAAAGCGTGGGGTCAGTTTCTCTGAGTCATGTCTGGGTTTTATGGCTTAATCAGCCGGCACCTCTTCTCTCACCCCCTCCTTACTAACCTTCATACCAAATGGCACACCTGACTGCAAATGGACTACAAGGAGGATGATTGGGCCAAACTCCTAGAAGTCATTGACCATGGGACAAGGGAGCCCTGCCTGAAGTTCTGCCTCTTCAAAACACTGCATGACTGGCATTGGACCCCTGTAAGGCTGCGAGCAGTGGGCTTGCTACCCCACTCGTCTTGCTGTCACTACCGAGGGCCACTTAGACCTCTTGCACATACTCTGGGACTGCCCCTCGATCCAGCCACTCTGGAAATCCATGGGGTCCACAGTGCACAAGATGGTGCGGGTCAGGACACCCCTTTCCTGCACCCTGCTATTTCTACATGACACAGAGGACATCTCACCTCTCCTGTCCCCAACGCTGCCTCCTGCACATGGCCCTCGCCACTAAATAAATATGCATTCTTAGCCATTGGCGCTCCCCGCACCCCCTACCCATGAGGAATGGCTGAAGGCAATGTACCAGTCAGCCTCTCACGAGCAAACCATCTATGCTTTTCAAGGCAGAACAGAAGCCTTTCTTCAGACGTGGACACCCTTCCTACAGGCTCTGGCACCAGTACCTTCCTGTTAGCACTGTGTCCTGGACCATGGTTCCGGTACCACTGTCCCCTCCCCCCAGAAACTGTGACAACTGACTACATCTCAGCTTGGGCCCAGGACAAAAGACCCCCCCCCACCCCACTTGCCTCCCCCAGCAAACCCCTCCCATCTCACCTCCTCATCCCATCCACAGTGACATCCTCTCCCCTTTCCCCAAACTCTTACGGAGCACCCCTTAGCCAAACGTGTACCCAGTACGACCTACATTACACATGCAAAGCAGACTCACGCCTCTTGGTTGCATTTTGTCAATGCATTTTGCCAATGTACTGTGATACAACTGCAGACAATGACTTGTATTGTCTCCTCCCTGGATTACTGGTTTTCCCTGTTTTTCTGTTTCTCTATCCTGGCATGTACTGATTACTTCTAACTTTTCAATAAAGAAATGCAAAACAAAAGACTGGGACAGTAAATGTGCATACCTGAGTAAAATATAAAATGGCCTATTCACAAACTGCATTTTGTAGTAAGTGAGTAGTACAACAGTAGTGGTACTCATGTACTACAAAATGCTACTTAAAACCCTATGTGCAGAGACCTATCTTTTCTTTGCTGAGTGTTCTACCGGCGTGGTGAGGATCACTTCCCAAGTAGGTGTACGTTCATTCTTGTAGTAAATATAAGAGGGACGGGGCATAACAGAACATGGAAAATGGAGAATACATACTACTAAGTGGGAAGGATTCAGGGAAATTAAGGGAGGGGTTAAGGAGTGATCTAGGGAGAGACATACAATTACAAACATTCACCCGCAAACGAGTAACACCACTGTTGAAAATAATACATATTACATATTTTCATAATTATATTATATATTTATCTACAAAACAATCATTTCATTTTTACACTATTGGTAAAAAATAATTTTCATTTTTTAATACATTATTTAAATACAATTTCATTTATAATTGGTAAAGGGTGCTGCCTTTAAGAGGTTTTCTGGTTCGCACTCGCAGGCTGGCGGCAGGTTTCGAGTTCTGCAACTGTACTACTGGGGAGGTGGACAATGTGGCTCATTTTACCCTGGCCTGTAAGAAATTTGATGAGGCAAGGCGCCAGTGGCCCCTACCTCTTTTTAAGTCCAATGGAACAAATTGTGCCAAAATTGCACTTGCACTTTGTATGAGGCCGGGTAACATGAGCGAACATAACTTGTTCGCTTCATATGTATGGGCCACTTAGCCCCGGTTAAATGAATTGCCAATTAAACTAGGGATGGCTGATCCATAGAATCCTCTAAGAACCAACAGGGCCCCAGGCGCTGGGGGTGAGATGGAATTAAGGCTCTCCCCACACTAGCACAAGGCCTTCCGTTTCTTCATTGCTGCTAATATAAAAACTCTGCAAGCACAGGCACTTTTCTTCTGCGCTCCCACCCTCCCCCAGTATAGGTACTGTCAAGGGGCTGCCCCTCTCTTAAAATGTGTTGGGGGGGTGTAGGGGTTTATTAATTATTATATTAACTGTTCAGGGTTTTACAAGTAATGGACTTACTAGATCAGTGTTGATTGCTGCTAATGTGTTTTTAAATCGTGAATATGGTTTTCTATGGATTTAAGTATATTGTTGTGTGTAGTGTTTTATATTATTGTAAGGCTTTTGCTGATACAATTTAATAAATCTAAAATAATCCACTTTCCCGCATTGGTGGCCAGCAGTGAGATCCAGAACTGGTGTTTAGCAGTACCACTCAACTACTAAGAATTAAAAAACCCTACATTCACTAAATGCAAAAATATTTTTTAATTGGTATTATATCTTTAATTGGATCATTTTTAATTTTTCAAAATTATTACTGATTTTAATTTCTGCAACTCTTAAAAGTCTGAAGATAACATGGCTAGCCTGGTCACCCTCAAAGTAATTGAGCTAAAAACCATGTGCGGAGAAATGTAGCTACAATGCTAAGAAGGGAGATGAGGCCCAGCAACAATGGTGGCAGCAAAGAAGAGGTATCTGCACACAATCCTCACTTGCCCAGGGACATTGAGCCTTGCTTTGTGGTGAGTAATGACATAGATAACTGGCTTTCTACTTTTGAGAAAGCGTGCAGAATGCACTAGATAGGTCCACTACACTGGGATTCTCTACTGTGTTGTGCCTGTAGTGGGAAGGGTTAGGCTCCTTACTGCATATGAAGAGGTAGCTAAATTCTATCAACACATTAAAGATGCCTTAGTGGAGAAATCTGAGCTGACACCTGACCGGTATTTCAAACCATTCAGAAACTTCCACAAGGATACACAACAGTCCTGGGTAAACTTTGTGGATATTTTACAGAAGGCAATAGAAGGATGGATTTAAGGTAATGAGGTTACAACATATGATAGGTAAAAGCTCTGAGGGTACAGGATCCTCCATGACCACTGTGGTGGATAGACTGGTTTCATCAGAGCAAATTATCCCATATATCCCCCATAAAGTGGTCAGTGCTAAAAATGAGGTGAAGTTCTATCCCATGGCAATGGTCAGCTTTGAGTAGAGAGGGAGATACTGGTATGAAGAATGTAGCTGTGAGTCCTGCCATTCAAAAGGAGTGTCTGCTGGAAAATGACATAGAAGCCTCTACTTGGTATGAGATGGAAAGGAAGACCCACACAGAAATGCTAGGTCTCCCTGAGTTGGTGTGTGTGGCCACAAGGGTCAAGAAAGTATGTCAGGGGAATGAGGGTAACTTGAAATCCGGAACTATAGCTGAGGCTCTCACAACCTAGAGTAAGGCCAAGAGGCATGGGAAACCAGTCTTTAAAGTCTCCACAGTCCAGAGGGAGCCTGACTCCATGGAGGAGTATCTACAATCTAATGGAAAAGAAGCCCACCTGAGAGACCTTCCAGAATTTGCTGATTTACAAGGGGGAGGAGTACCGTCCAGGGAGGAATTGTGCCAAGGGCAGAAAAAATGCCCAACTCTTGAAGATCTTCGAAGGCTGAAGCCCATGCACAGGGGAATACCAGTGAAATCCACAGGATCTACTGGGAGGAATGTGTCCTGTTCAGTGAGGCTAGGGACACAAAATATGGGGCATCCAGGAGATTGGTGGTCATCCAACAGTTATAAGCCCTCCTCTTAAACCCAGCCCATGACATCCCCTTGCCTGGACATTTAGGGCAGATGAAGATCTGGGACAGTTTTTTGACCACATTTACTGGCCCTGTATGTCTGAGAAGATGAAGGAGTTCTGTCATTCCTGCACCACCTGTCAAGCCAGTGGCAAGACAGGAGGACATCCCAAGTCTTCCTTAGTTCCTCTACCTATGGTTGAAACAACTTTTGAGAGGGTCGGTAATGACATTGTTAGTCCTCCGGACCCTCCAATTGCTCAGGAAATAGGTTCATTTTATTGGAGGTGGACCATGCAACAAGGTGTCCTGAAGCAATACTGCTGAGGACAGTGACTGCACCCTTAGTATCCAGGGTTCTGCCTGGTGTCTTCACCAGAGTAGGGCTCCCCAAAGAGGTAATATCCTCAGGGGTTCAAACTTCATGTCTGCATTCTAGAAGGCTGTCCAGGGTTCTGCCTGGTTTCTTCACCAGAGTAGGGCTCCCCAAAGAGTTAATATCCTCAGGGGTACAAACTTCATGTCTGCATACTAGAAGGCTATGTGGTATGAGTGCTGAGTGACCTGCAAGTTCACCACCCCCAAACAAATAGGCTTGCGGAGAGATTGAACAACATCTTAAAAGGCATGGTTATAGGGTTCTCTGAGAAACTTCATAGGAAGTGTGCTGTCCTACTCTCATGCCTTTTATTTGCCTACCGAGAGGTACCACAAAGGGGAGTGGGCTTCAGCCCCTGAGAACTTTTGTATGGGCACCTTGTTAGTGGACCTTTAAAACTAGTGGGAAAAACCTCTCAAGGAACCCAAACAGGACCCAGACGACTCTGTGCTAGGTTTGCGCTTCTGACTAATAGAGTACACGAAGACAGCTAGGACAAGTGGTCTTAGTAGCCCCACATGGTGCTGGAAAACATGGGTGAGATCTCCTACGTTGTGGACCTTGGCACCCCCGGGCCCCGCTTACAGGGTTATCCATGTCAACAGGCTGAAACCACACTTTGACAGGACAGACATGACTATGCTCATTGTGACTGATGGAAGAGAGGAAGAGGAAAGTGAGCCTCTTCTAGACTCGTATCCCATAATGCCAAAGATGATTCAGTAAAAAGAGCCAGCCTCTCTTCAATACTGACTGAACAGTATCAGATGAACTGTCACCAGTTACTGGAACAGTTTGCTGGAATGTTTTCCTTGACACCTGGCCCAACCCAGTGGTATCAGTTTACCTGTTAAAAACAAAATCTACAGGCTGTCAGACAAAGTCAATGCCAGTAATCAGACAAACATTCCCAAAATGTTGGAGCTGGGGTAACTGAATCCCCCAGTAGTCCCTGGGCCACTCCTGTGGTGTTGGTACCCAAGACAAACCCCAAACATGGGACCGCACAACCCATATTATGTGTGAACTACAGGGGAATTAATGCCCCCACCAAGTCCAACGCACACTCATCCCCAAAGCTGATGAGCTCACTGACAGATTAGTGGCTGCCAAGCATCTCAGTACTTTTGATCTCACTTCTGGGTACTGGCAGATTACCCTACATAAGGGAGCCAAGGACACGTCAGCAGTCTCCACTTCTGCGGGCCACTTTCAGTTTAAAGTGATGCCCTTTGATCTGAAGGATACTTCTGTCACCTTCCAGAAGCTGGTGAACAGGGTGCTGTCTGGGTTGAATGCCTTTAATGCAGCATATCTTGATGATATAGCTGTCTTTAGCCCCTCCTGGCATGAACACTTCACCCACCCTCATAGAGGTGCTTCATGTCCTGAAACAAGCAGGCCTGACTGCCACGGCCAGCAAGTGCCAGGTAAAGCAGGGATCAGCAGTGTACCTGTGTCACTTTTTTGGTTGAGGACACATACAGCCTTTCCAAACCAAGAGTCATACCATCATGACTTGGGAGCCTCCCAAAACACAAACTTGGAACAGAGCCTTCCTGTTCTGAATGAGTACTACAGGAGATTAGTGAAGGGATATGGCACCGTTGCTGACAGAACTCATCTCAAAGAAACCGCCCAAGAAAGACATTTGGACTCAAGAGTGTCAGGAGGCATTCGACACCCAGAAAGAGGTGATGTGCACAGTAACTGTACACAAAGCAACTGACAGAACATGAATTGGGTCAGTACTATCACAGCTGAATGATGTAGGCAAGGATCAACCAGTTGCCTTTACCTAAAGGCAACTCCTCTCCAGGGAGCAGCATTGGAGTGCCAATGAGAAGGAAGTCTTTGCCGTGGTTTGGTCCCTGAAGAAGCTGAGACGCTAGCTGTCTGGGACTCACTTCAAGGTTCAAACTGACCACAGGACTCTCAGATGACTAATGCAGATGAGAAAGGAAAACCTCAAACTGTTTTAATGGTCTGTCTTCCTACGTGGAATGTAATTGACTTCACAGTGGAACATAGACCTGGGACTGACCATGCCCAGACAGATAACCTTTCCTGGTTTTTCCACTTAGATGATGAGAACTATGAAGAGAATAGTTAATTGCTCCTCACTTTTCATCCGAAGGAGGCCATTTAGGAAAATGCTGCTTTTTGTATGATCACTCCATTTTGTGGACTGATACTATTGGTATTGGAACCCAGTGTATGTGCTCTGATCCCCTAAAACTTGTTGAATTGGTTAAAATCCCTGATTGATGCTGTAACTTACCAATACATCCCTAGTATATGGTGCCCCCTGTGCCCAGAGCCTGCAAGTCAAGTGTCACAAATTGACTGCAACCCTTATTGTGCTACCACAAAAGTGACCAAGCAAGGCATAACTCTAGGCCTGTCACTGGAACGTAGCTGAGCAGTTTTAAAACTGCCATTTCGACCTGCCAAGATCACCCTTTTGCCAGTCCTAAATCTTTCTTTCAAATAGTAAACACTAAAATAGGCCTTATCAGCTCTAAATCAGGGTACATAATATTTAAAAGTAGCACATATGTATTTCATGTTTTTACCTGACCTTACAGTTAAAAAGCCCCCAAACATGCTTTTCACTGTAGCAAGGCTGGCTGTACCATAGTAGACACTGGGTTACTTTATTACTCTTAATGAAGCTGACTTCAGAATGACATTTGCTAGTAAAATACTTCAAACATTCATTTTCATTGTTTAAACAAATCCAATTTAATGCTAATTCGAACTTTGTCTATTTCGGAATTAATGACTTTAGTAAGTCATTATTTTCCTGCCTAAAACTTTTAGTATCTTTTTTCTGAGGTAATCCCCTGTTGGCTCCCTACAAGGAGGTGTGAATGGCATCCAGAAAAGGGAGAAAACAGTGCTTGAGTGGGAGGAGGTAGTAAGAACGGCTCCAATTCCAATGTGGTGGGGGGACCTATTTCAGAAGTGGGCTGCAAGAGTTGTTTCTCATTTACCTAAATACACCTCAGAGGTGTGCCCAAAGCCCATCCCAGGGGAGAAAAGCTTCTGCCATGTTGGAGTTTGGCAGAACAGTGCACTGTGGGATTCTTTAGGGCCAAATACCCAGGAAATGAAGTCAAAGTGGCTAGGGTTGCCCCTGGCAATTTTACCCATATTGGCGAGGGAGTCTCCCCCACGCAGAAGCTAGTGCCAGGCATTACTGTGGAACCCTAGGTACCTTTTTCAGTATACACCTAGACATGTGAAAGACAGGAAAAGGACTGCACCTGCTGTTGAACCTGTGGTACCTCTTGTACCCAAGACAGAGTAGTGGACTCAAGAGTTTCATTGGCTGACCTCCTGTTAATCTATAGGACCATAAAAGCTGTAAGAAGCCTATGTTTTTCAGAGAGCACAGCTGACTATTTCCAGTTCTCTGAATTGGGCTGGACCCTGCTCATGGCTTTTGGGAGAGTGAGCCCTACTCTGCAAGTGTTGACTACAGGTCCTGTCCCTTTGCTGGTGTTAGAGTGTGCTCCTCTAACCCTCAAACCTACAAAACTGGACACTAAAAGAAACTTTTCAGAACTTTGCTTCCATGGACCAATAATGACCATGACCAATGCTAAAGCTTCAGCCAGCGACTTTGAATCACTTGTAGGATTCAACTCGACAGTTTCCACCACTGGAATGATTTCGACTTCCCAAAAAGTTTATACGTCCGGTTGTGGATGGAGTTCACCACTGTCTACCTCATACAGCATCTGACCACCGACAAGACCTTCCTTGGTATGGATCCAGACTTCAGATCTTCTTGCTGTCACTATGGACCATGCTGAGTTTGCCACCGGTGACGCTCCCGCTAAGGACCCACATTCCACGTTGGCACTGCTGTAAATTTCTCCTTCGGCTCTATCATTCATCTCGGTCCACCAACCTTTTCTCCAGAAAATCTTCTAAGTCAGAAGATAAACTTTCCACCAGGCAAACTTTCTCCCTGGACCTGACTAACAGTAGCTCACAGTAGCCCTTAATGTTATGACTTGGAACTGGTCTAGCGCAACCAGATAACTGCATATGGTGCTTGGCATGTTTTGGGGCTATTTTGCTAACAACCGATAGAAAATCATGTCTTTGGTTCCCTACAGCCAGTTTTTCTTGCTTGACATCTATTTATTCATTACATTTTACTCTATTGTTATAATTTGAAGTGGGATTTTGATTATGTTGTGTTTTCTACTTTTCAAACGTTTGTGTACTGATAAATAATTTACACGTTTGCTAAATAATTTCTGATAAATAATAAATTATAATGAATAAATACTTTCTGATAAATAATTTACACATTTCTGATGAGAGAAGCCTGTTTGCTCTGTGCAACATCTACAAAGGGTTGAGCTCAGGTTTAAAATGAGACCTAATTTGAACTGGTATGAAATTGTGACATTATTATTTGGTGAGGACTCACATCCTCTCCAAGCAATAATCCACTTCCTCACACTTTCTTTATTTTTATATTAGTAATCTTATTTCAAATGCATCGAATTGTGTTAATGTGTGCCTTTTATGTGATAGTTAGTATTTACAAATATTGAGTGCAAACAACAGTGTGTACACCTACTCCTTGTTGGAGGAATAGTAATGAGTGTTGGAGTGTCCTGCATGCATGCTCCCTTCGAGCTTGTTAGGTTGCAGTGTAGAGCACAATGCCTAGAAGGGTACCTCGCAGCAAATGGAGGTTGACTGTCTGGACATGTCTAGTTGTCAGCATCTGGGTGCATGAGTGTGTCTGGACAGGTGGATAGACCGGATTGCCTGAAGTCTGTCTAGAAGAAGTGTTTTCAGGTTAAAAGCAGTCCTAGAAAATGTGAGCATACGAGACACATATTGTAGATTCTTAGTCGGACCATCAGTGTATAATGTCTACAAAAATAGGTGCCAGGGTGAAGGGTACCACTTACAATGCCGCTGCAGCTTGTACCCCCGAACCCCTCCTCACCGAGCCCCTGTCAGTTCTACAAAATGCCACTACTAGTGCTGCTATTATTAATTTAGTGTATATTGGATTACTAAACTGATATATGCTGTTGAAAATAAGACAGACAGCGCCACCATGTGGTTTACAAATTAAGGGCTGCAGGCCATGCCTTGGAATATTTGGGGGTAAATTAAGGAAGTGTCTACAAGAAAACTGTCTTTGTTATTTTAGAGATGATTGCCTGCTTGGAGAGGTGATGATCCTTCCATCCTTCTGCCCTAAAAGCAGCTCCCGGTCCTGCGCCTCCCGAGGAATCCCTGTATTTGGCCAGTCCATATTCTAGTTCGATGTGTCAGTCATCTTCAGCCTTCAAGCATACAGAAAGCCTCCAGTGCTTCTGCTGTTGTAGTGCACCCCAGCATTAGGCTTCTCTGAGTCGTGCAGATGAGATTTATGAAGACTTGGCCCTCTACCAGTGGCGTAACAAGGACCCACAGAGCCCTCGCGGTCCGGGGAGGCCCCGAGCTCCAGGGAGCTCCTTCAGTGTAGTACTCTAGCCTAAGAGCTCCTACGTGAGCCTGGAGAGGGGCTGTACCGTGCAGGAGGGCTCCCTCAAGTTTCTTTAGGCCACTGCCTTCCACTGCTCACGACAGATGGAGCGGCTACCGAGCAGATGGTGTCAGCGGTCGATAGAACTGGGAGGAGACCAGTAAGTGGGTAAAATGCCTGGGCCACCACAAAGACATGCGAACAGTATGATGAAATAGGATGCCCGTTGCAGTCCCGTACATTTGTCCTTATATGCGTGGTTACCACCGCAAGTGCAGGTGGCAACTCATTCACAGTGCCTAGACTTCTGGGGCCATATCATAAAGTGCAAAAGTGTGAATCTGCTTTTAAGCCGAAATTCGGAATACTTTGAGTTAGTGCGTGAGCAGCAACCAGCACAGTTTGGAAACGGGGTGCAGGTGCGTAGCTTCAGGGGGAGTGTTTGGGGTGTTACACCACCCTAAAAAATCAATTCTGTAGTAAATAGTTTGGGCCAAGTGTTATCAGTACAGTATGGTGAAGTGTCTATTGGATTTCGCCTAGAAATTTCACATGCCCACACTGACAAAAATACACGCACACACTCTCTTGTCTCTGTTTTGAAGGCCTTAAAAATGTTGATTGGTTTGAAAAATATTGGGTAGCCATTTTTCGTGCACCCCCCTGCACCCTACTAATGCCACCGTGTGTGTCCTACATTTATGATATGGGGCACCATGGCGGTATTAGGAACAATAGCGTCAACATTTTTGATGCTATTGTGACGCTAGTGGAGCAAAGTGCAAGGAGGCCCATTGATTACAATGGGTGCATCCTTTTAACACCCTATTTTAGCAGGCATTAAAAATGATGCAAAAAATGGGGCAATAAAATCTTGTAGATTTCATTGCGCCATTTTTAGGGGCCTCCTTGCGCCAGAACACCCCCTTTGCATACATTATGCATGGGGCATGCATAATGTGGTGCAAAGGCTCACAAAGTGGCGCAATGCATGCATTGCGCCACTTTGTAGATATGGTGTGGCGATTTTGCAAGCCTAACGCCACATTAGAGTAAAAAAAAAAGACGTTAATGTAGTGCTAGGCCTTCTTAGTTTTGGGCCATTGTATTTTAAGTGCCCCTAACAATCCACCCTCCTATCTTTTTCCATTGCCTCTTAAGCCCTCCATGTCCTGTGTCTCATACAATGTATTTTTTTATTTACAAGATATGCCAGCGTGATTGTTGGAAATCTGAAGCTCACCCCCCCTCCAATCTTACTGAACAAGCTAGGCCCCTGACGGGGTGCAGTGGTTGCCTGTTCCTGTTTCCGAAATGTGCTGTCTGCAGCTCATGAATTAACTTTCCAAGTTTTGTGTGTGTGCTCTAGACAGAGCAAAGGATTAAAAACACGGGCACAGCTTTGTTCTGGACCAGCTCACCCACTCATGATACAATCCATGGGGTGGAGTTCCTGACAACTTACATTATTTTAAGCAACTTCATTGAGGAACATGGAGAGAAGACTCCATGTTAACTTGTAGTCCTAGACCTGTGTGTTTTATAAACTTTCTCTGATCCCTTAAAAATGATCATAGATTAGTAAGTGGAAAGTTAGAGAGAGGGGTCAGGGAATGTAGGACCTTGAGCTACATGGATTGCAGAAAGAGAGACACATAGCCCATAGGTATACCGTGGATTTGGTCTATCAATTTCCTTTTTAGAATCCACTCGGGCTTCTACATGAGTAAATGCTCTGTGTGCAGTGGATGTTCAACACTCACAGAAAGACATGGCAAGGTGAACAGAGTCCATAACATAAACACCATTGTGTGGCCTGCCCTCTTTAGTTCGTACCATCTCTGATTTTTCCTGCTCGGACTCCAAATTACACCCCACCCTCTGTCTAACATTTCCTTTAAGGAGTCCTAGAAGGCAACAGTCATTATCAAACAACTTGTAATTGCAATTCCAGTGCAAACTCCTACGCGAGGAGACTGAGACCGGAAGAGGAAGGGGAGGTGCCACTTCCGCTGTAGTTGTGAGGCCACTGTAAGGAAGACTGTGAGGGAGGCTGTGCAGGACCACCATCTCTGCGAGCCGCTGCGGCCGCTCTGAGGAATATCAGGGAAGAATATTGGAGAAGGTAGAGCGAAAACACTGGGGAGAGAGCGACGACGGCGGTGAAGTGTCGGAAGTCGCCGGGGGCCGAGATTAACGTATAGCAGCATACTGAGGCATATTGGAACAGCCTCAGTAGTCCACTTTTGTGCCCACATCAGCACCTGTGCCCGCATTGCCATCAACATTGCCATTGCCGGTTCTTCCAGGTTACCTCCGGATATCACTGTTATCGCTGCTATTGCGGCTATTGCAAAAGCAAAAGGGTAGAGGAAAAAGGAGTTGGACATCTGCAGAAAATCGCGAGTCTGCTTGAACCTATTTGTGCCTCCTTTGGCCGGCAGCTACTTTTGGATTAGTGTGACACAGCAAGATAGTGAGAGCATGGCCGAGTATCTTACGCCAGCCTGTGCCCCACTCTCCCCTTCCCCCTCATGCCTACTGCCCAAGTGCTCAGGTGCCCAGCTATCCAGGTACTCAGTGCTACTTAGTGGCCGACTGGATAGGGCAGGTAGTGGTTAGCATGGGGAGGGGGTAAAAGCAGCAAGTACAGCAACAGCACATGCAGAGGTGCTGAGGAGTAGCGGTGGCACAGAGACGGCAGAGACCTGGATGTGATTGGCTGTGATTAGATATGACAATAAAGGAGCCAGCAGCAGCCAGGGGATCCTCTTGCTCTCCAGGGCGCTCTCAAGGTAACCTCCCGGGGAAATTTGTAAACTATAAACTATAAATTGTAAGGTTAGCCATCCTGATTATAGTGGGCAGCTTATTTGATTTCGAACTTTGAGAATCTTACCCGGACCCTGGACCCTGGAAAGTGCTAATTAAGCACAAATTAGCATAGGATATGCTAGTCCTGGGAGAGCTAAAATAGAGCTAAAAGTCAAACCAGGGGAGGTAAGCTTAGATCTGCAGTTTCCAGTAGTGGCACGGAGGTGGCTGGCATTACGCCAGTGCGGCTTGCTCCTCTCAGGAGTTGGCCCTCTCCGGCATTTACTTAACATAAGAAATAAAATAACCTTATAAGAACCCTTGCAGTTTCGACTTTGGAGTGGGGTGCAACCGCTGTAAAGAAGGCATAAAGAAGGGACCAAAGGCAGTCTCTAAAGTAAAGGAAACTATGAATGGGGGTCAGCCTTCAGGGGTAACAGTCAGTAGTCAAGAAGGAGGAGAGGAACTACTCCAATCGTTGGAACAAGAGGATTCCCAGAGAGATAACGGAGACATTGGCGAAAGATCCTCAGTAACCCCACTTGGGGCATCAATTAGAGAATTTGTTGGGAAATATTTTAAAAAGGCTCATTACGTGTCACATGCGTTAGAGGGAAATAATATTTTTTATTCTAACCAGAGTGAAAAAGAACGATCTATAAGGAATTACTTTCAGACCTCAGACTCAGTGCAGATAGAGGATTTATTCCTTGGGGGGGGCAGATGAGGTTACTGGGGGGAAGGCTTCACTGGACCCAGGCAATCCTCATCTCCATGCCTCCCACCTCAAATAAGGGATGCAATAGGCTGGAAGAGAGATCTGCATCTTGCTCTGTCGCAGAGAGAAAAGAAGAGAGGGAGGACCTTATAGGAGGTCTAGGAGGAGGTGACAGAGGAGAAAGTAAGATGGATACATTTTTACTGCCCTCCCTTTGGGTAGACAGTCTGCACTTGCTTTAGACACCACTGCCATACTTGCTGAATCGTTAGTAGATGTAATGTTCTTAACGCAAAAAATGTACAGGCAATTCTAGAGGTCCTAATGGCAAATAATAGTTTGTGAAAAACACAGAAAAATAAATTACAAAGGGGAGTTGAAATACATCAGTAGCAGCATGCCAGTACTGGTTTGACCTGTACTGGAAAAGAGGGATCAAGAAACAGGTACCCCTCATCAAAGTATAGAAGGAGGGGCAGAAGATATAATAAAGACATAAAATCAGCTGTCTGTATATGTTTCTAAGCAACCAATGCAGGTGATAAGAAGGAACCAACGATGGAGGAGGAAAGGATATAGACCCTATAGACGCTATCATAACCCCCAAAGAAGTGGAAAAAATAGGCTAAGAAATGTTAGGAGCAAAACATCAGCAGAGAGAGAGGGAAAGGTAGCCCAGGATAAGAAATTAAGGATAACCCAAGGACAAGGATGGGAAGCAGTAGTCCCAGACTGGGCGGTACACCACAAAAGATACCCAGTGTACCTCTCAAAGAGGATAGCCAGTGAGTAAAAAGAAAAAAGGGAATCCAAAGACAGGTAACAGAAAAAAGAAGGGAAAGTAGGGGATTAGAGGGAGAGAACAACGTAAGGATCTTAGTAAGAAGTAGGGTAAGTGGAGAATTAGATAATTCAGTTTGCCCGGCGAAGAGCAGGGTTTTGTCTCCACAAAAGGGTCCTGGGAAAGAGAGGAAAATGGATAGCTCCAAAGGAAGTATGAGTAGGTGGATATATTTGGAGCCCTCTGGGGAAGGGAGACAGGGAGAAAACGGCGGAGAAAGTTAAAGCCCTTGAATCGGACACGCCTTCTAGAAGTAATGGCCTTGTGTCCAAGCCTATGTGAGATTCAGTCGGAAGACATAAAGCAAATAGGATTCATCTTAAACTCAGAAGGGCTGGAGGTGACAAAGGCACTCTTCTACTCTGAATGTGTTAAACAAGCAGAGATGGAGTAAATGAAGGAGGGTAAAAGGTTGGTGCAATTAAGCGAGCCAGAGGTAGTGGAAAGAAATGGAAGAGTCCTTAGGTGTCATACAGGCCTGCTCCCAAATCAAGTGCAGTGTAACTTGGTACGTAATAAAAATTAAAGAACGTGTGTGGATGGAAATAATAGCAGATTAAGTGTAACTATAGTCACTGAGTACAATGACGCAAAGTTGAGGAACCGCTTTGAGCCCCTCGTAAACTCCCATGATAGTTATACCGGGGGTGGGGGAATTGAGGTATGTGGACTAGTAACTAAGCTCTTCGCACAGCCATCAGGTTTTTTCCTTGAACTTAGGAGGCTATAAAAAACATTTAAAACAAGACATATTTAAGGGAGACCTGGAAAGATGTGAAATAATGTGTTTCCAGGAAACCTGTTTGTGCGACGAACCGAACCAGTAGATGGTTTTATGAGGCTCTTTAGGGGAGCAACCTGGCAAGGTCCAGGCCATCCGTCAGGCGCCCTAATAACTTTGGCCTCAACCAGAATAGTGAATAGGCTTACAGAGGTAAAAACTAAATGTCGCTGGCTATGGGCAGGTCGGGTAGATCTCTATAATTTAATTGGAGGGACCACTCAGCTTATGATAATTAATATCTACATACAACCAGGGAATACATATGATTATGACATCCAGCGGGGTTTGTTTGAGGAAGACTTGGAATCACTATGTATAGGTAAAGCAGGTCACTTGGTTTTAATGCTGGGAGATTTTAATCATAGACTTGACCCTAATAGCAGTGATAAATTGCATAAGGAGCTGCTTAAAGCTGCACAAATCCCATAGCAACTTTCCAAATGTAGAATGTTCTGCCCGGGAATTGTCCCTAGTAAGAAATCTATGATCCCTTGACATGTTTTGTATAAACGGACATAAGAATACGGATCGCCCGGCAAAACGGACCTTTCGTATAGGCAACCAGGCATGCCCTATTGACTATGCCTTTATAAGTACTTGGCATTTTGGAGAAGTATTGGACTTCAGAGTTGAGCACATAGAGGGTAGTGATCAGTGGCCCTTGCGGTTAACAATCCGGTCAGCAAATAAAGCCCAAAAAGAAAGAGAAAAAGCGCTGATAGTGCAGGTAGAGTACCCTCGTAGGACAACTACCCGAATCACAGAAAGCAGTTTAAAAGCGCTTAGTGAAGTGATAGTAAATTATGCAAATATCAGAATGGAGGAAGATCCAAAAGACACATTTATTGTGGGAGACAGAAGCAGAAGTTGCGGAAATTATAAAGGGAACATAAGAAAAGACCCTCTACTGGTATAAAAGAGAATCTCTGCCAAGCAAAGCGAATTTATAAAACCATTATAAGACAGAGGAAATGGGCATATATAAATAGGAATTGGGGGATAATGACTGAGGTGATAAGAACACAGAACATTAGGGTTTTTTGGCAGTTGATTAGGAAGGGGAAAACTAGAGGAACCATGCAGTGCTTAGCTGGAGAAGAGAACTGGAATAAACAATGCATATAAAGGAACTGAAGCTTGGGAAGAATACGGAGTTACTATGAAGATAGGTAGTGACGTGAGATCAGCTTTTGACCTACAAAAGATAATAGAAACTATTGTAGCACTTAAATTAACCAAAGCTGCGGGCCCAGACAATCTTCCAGCAATAATAATAAAAAATAATATTGATTGGTGGACTAAATTCTTTCACGCTATGTTTCATAAAATCCTTGATTATGGCTGTTTCCCTGAGAACTGGAAGGGTGCCATAATAAGACGAATTCATAAAAGGATGATCCTACACAACCAAAAAACTATTGCCTAATAAGTTTATTGGACGTAGGCGAAAAGGTATTTACAAAGGTATTACTGGTGTTAATTAAAATATGGGCAGAGGAAAAGGATTTGATACCAATAGTGCAAGGTGGTTTCACAGAAGGCCGCTCGACAATCGACCACCGTTTCAGCCTGTGGTCATTAGCAAAAAAATCAATTGAAATGCCAGGAAGTCTGTTTTGCTGTTTTGTTGACTTCCGCGCAGCATTTGATTTGGGAGATAGAAAATTACTATGGGACATGCTAAAATAGTTAGGGATTGATTCGGACTTATTATTTCTCCTTCAGGGCTTGCAATCACAAGACTGGGCCCAAGCAATTTTAGACACGAGGGGTTCACTTTCAAAGAAGATCCCCATAAGGAATGGCCTACGCCAAGGGCGTGTTCTGGCTCCATTATTATTTACTATATTTTTGTCAGACTTACCAGGGTTGTTGAAGGAAGCTAAACTAAAGGTTTATTCCCAAAAATGAACAGGGCACATATTTCCTGCTTATTGTATGCGGACGATCTAGTGATAATGGAAACGACGGAGCTAGGGCTACAAAGAAAATTGGATACGTTTATTTCTTATTACCAAAGAAAAAAAATGGTAGTAAATATGGATAAAATGAAAATAATGTCAATAGGGAAAAAGAAGGGTGTATTTTCCTACTATTTGGGAGGATAAAAAGTAGAGAAGGCAAAAAAATATAAATATTTAGGCATGTGGTTTGATTCGGAACTGAGATGGAAAGATCACATTGAAGCTTTAAAAAATAGAGCTCTAACATCGATCTGGGGATTGAAACAGGTTAGCTGTAAATATGGGGGACCTTCCCTTCAGCGAGTTGTCTCTGCCTTTAACGCTATGGCATGTCCTCAATTTTAATGGAGTTGAAGTTTTAACACTCTCTGGGAAATTAAATTGGGAGATAGAAGAAAGCACATGTGTAAAGCGTATGCTATCATAAGATTGCAAGAATGTGTAAAAAAGAAATAATAACAAGTGAATTACACTGGGCATT
Organism: Pleurodeles waltl; assembly: GCF_031143425.1. Taxonomy (NCBI): domain Eukaryota; kingdom Metazoa; phylum Chordata; class Amphibia; order Caudata; family Salamandridae; genus Pleurodeles; species Pleurodeles waltl. The sequence goes on from NC_090436.1 coordinate 782,136,624, forward strand.
ACAAGTGAGAGTACGGTTAGAAAAGATTTCTGTCCTCTTAGGTTTATATGATAACAAGTGGTGTAGAGATCAAATTCAGAAGAAAACTTTACTTATAATGGTAAAGGAGAGGGCAAGAGAAGCAGATCTGAAGTATTTGGAATGTAAAATCTCTACCCAGTTTATGATAGGTGGATGGAGGAATCCCGATAGTTTCCCTTATATAGAGGGCCTACCCAACCCAAGATTAAGGGATGCAGTGCTACAGTTTAGAATTGGGTTAAACCCAGAGTATAGGGACCATAAAGCAAAAACTATTTTTAAGGATGCACAGGTCCTCTGCACATGTGGCTTATTACAGAAATGCAGCACTCAACATATACTTTTGGATTGCCAGTGGTTTTTAGAAGTACGTAAGACGTTTTGAAACCAATTTTTAAGGAATATAGGGGGTCATTCCGACCCCGGCAGGCGGCGGAAGCCGCCCGCCTGGCGGGAACCGCCAGAAGACCGTACCGTGGTCAAATGACCGCGGCGGTCATTCTGACATTCCCGCTGGGCCGGCGGGCGACCGCCAGAAGGCCGCCCGCCGGCCCAGCGGGAAAGCCCCTTCAACAATGAAGCCGGCTCCGAATGGAGCCGGCGGAGTTGAAGGGGTGCGACGGGTGCAGTGGCACCCGTGGCGATTTTCAGTGTCTGCAGAGCAGACACTGAACATCTTTATGGGGCCCTGTTAGGGGGCCCCACGACACCCGTTCCCGCCATCCTTTTTCTGGCGGTGCAAACCGCCAGGAACGGGATGGCGGGAAGGGGGTCGGAATCCCCATGGTGGATTCCCTGGGCCAGGGGAAAACCGACGGGAAACCGGCGGGAAACCGCCGGTTCCCCTTTTCTGACCGCGGCTTTACCGCCGCGGTCAGAATGGCCCAGGAAGTACCGCGAGCCTGTTGGCGGTGCTTCCGCGGTCGTTGGCCCTGGCGGTCGATGACCGCCAGGGTCAGAATGACCCCCATAATATTATAAATCAGGATCAAGCGCTAAAGTTACTAGTAGACATGAGATTTTTGAATGTAACGTTTGCACTAGGCCGATTCTTAATTGAATTACGAGAGGTTTTAATTGGTCTTATAGGGCCCTGTAAAATGTAAGAAGTGGAGTGGAACAAGAGATGGCATTTTTTAGATGAACGAAGAGTCTATAAATTGATTGTTTTAAAAATTATATGGATTGATTGTAATATAGGACATTTGTGTTGTTATAATGAGGTTCAAAACAAAATGCGGTGTCACTTTATTTAGAATTTGCCCTCTTGGAAACTATGAGAACTAAAGGCTTAGCAGAATTATAAGAGGGTTAGTGAATATGCACAATGCACTTTGTAAAATTATTAGGAAAATGGGATTTGTATTTGAGGTTAGAATAATTAATTGTATTATGTAAGGAGAGTATGGTAAATATTAACTGGGATGAACCAAGAATATTGCATGGGAATGTATTATGTAATAGATAATTTTATTGAATTTTTGTACTGTTTATTGTGTCTTATACTTTTAAGCTTTTAAACCAAATAAAGAATTTATAAACAACAACAACAGTGCAAACTCCTGCTTGCAGAGGGATGGAATTTAGCTCTGAACTTGTAACCAGGGTCTAAACCTGGAGTTCATGGAAGCTTTTGCTAAGTTTTCTTTTACACACATTTCAATATGGACTAATGAATCTATTCTCACTGACCACAGGGGTAGTCAGAAAAGAAATGGAGAAGCAAAATGGTCTTTGAACAGTTTTTCCCAAATAAGCATTTTGTTTATTTTCCTTGGATGCAACTTTAACATTCTGTGTGATAAGCCATGGCTTCCACAGTGTTTTTCATATTTTGTCTGAAATATCTAATTTCATATGATCTGTAATTCTCAGAATATTCACTGGAAACACATTGAAATGGTGACTTTGAACTTTGTAAACTGTTGTTCCTAAAATGTTGCCCTGGAACTGATAGTGGGTATTTATCGCAGCACTCGATGCTAGTTGACTCATCTATTGTTGTCTGTTTTTTAGGCTTTTGTTGCTATGTTTTCCAGAGCACTTCAAGCAGAATATAAATCCAAAGGCATTATTATACAGGTAACAGTTAACAAAACAGCAACATATTTAATGTCATGTACATCTTCCAGTGTCAGTTTGGAAATACGTTGTGCTATAATACTGTTTGAATTTGTTTCAGAACATAAAAAATCAAAATGAATTTGCGATTTCTGCAGAAAGTTGTGGGTGTTTGATCAAGAGTGATAATATGCACGTTTTACTCGCCAGTACCTCTTTTGTAAGTGATAATATTAGTAACTATCCAGTGCTTTGTAAGAGATGTTCCATCCGCAGACATCTCACATCAACAGAGGCACTGCCATTACTTTAATAATAGGCCCAAGAGTAATTTGAACTACACATGCGTAAATTTCGCAGTTTTTTGGGAAATTTTGCATTACGTGAAATTTCAGAATGGACACTATTCCCCCAATAATTACGTGCCCTACGTGACAAAATTTTAAAGCTCAGATAGCCAGAATGCAAACTGCTGTTTGTCGTGCTACTTGCGATTTTCAAACCATTGTTTTACAGTGAAATGCATCCTTGCGTCAAAAATGTAAGCAAGCACGCATTTTTTGATAAAATATATATCAATAAATGATGGATTTCCATTTGGCATAATTATAAATATACATAATTTTCGAGCTCAATTACTCATGTTCTGCAAGCCCTATTTAATACTTAAAAAGGGCAAGTAGGAAATCGGATTGCTAGAAGTATGCAAAGAGATTACAGTCTTGATGTCAGATGTGATAAGCTCCCACAAGGCCTAAATAATCTGACTCCTGAAAGTAAAGTGGTATCTGTGAGGAATTTCTGGCTCACTCTTGGTAGCTTTGCTCAAGTAGCAAAGCTTTCCTTAGAGAAACAGATGTGGTATATGTGTAGCAACTTAGCAAATCAACAATATAGTTAGTACCTAAAGACCTACATATTTACAAATCAAGTTATATTACAAATAGGACAGTATAATGAATAAAATGCCACAAAATGAAGTCCCAAGTAGGGATCAAAGGTAATAGCAAGAACAGACCTTGCTCTGTGGCAACAAGAGGAAAGCTCAAATCGAATGTTAGTTGCAAACACTGAGATCTAGAAACCGTTATGGCGAATCCTGATTTTTTGTTTGTCCCTAACAAAAGTTAAACATTTTCTGGAGATCGAAAATCGTCATTTAAGTGGCTGGAAGCTGGAAGCGAGAATATGGAGGATACATTTGTTGAGCAGTCCTGCTGAGTATAGCTTCTAACTTTGAATCAAAAACATCTGAGTGTGAGAAACCATACCATAACGCTGCCAAGAGAGTGTTTTTTCAGTTTATTTTATCACACTGTAACAGTCTAGAAATTAATTTTTCAATACGCTAACTTTGGGGAAAAAATGACCTCTGTTTCCTGACTCCAAACCTCTCAAGATCTTCAAAACAGGTTGCTCCCAGACCACTTGATAGGTTCAAGTTGCAAGAGTGCTCTTTACAACCCCAGCTCCTCAGCCAAATTTTCTCTTATTCTGCTCCGTGAAACCTCACTGTAGCAGCATCAGCTTTCTTTGTTGAAATGACCTGCTATTCTTCACAGACACTTAGAGGACCGATGTTAAGCTTTGATTGGTGCGTTGGTTTTCTTCAAGGGTATAACCTCTCCCTTGCGCGTAGGACCTGATGTACAGCTCACAGCAACAACAGCATACCAGGGCTTCATTAGCAGGATATGTACCCCCTGGATCCTAGATGGTCAGCAGGCTAGTGCCACTTCTCCTGGAGCAGCTCTCTTGTCCCAATAACTCAATACAAAGCTGGATACAATTCTCTCCACATACCTCTTTCAGGCAGCGAGGAATTCATCAAAGCAGTAGCAATGACGTGGTTTTCCAATCAGTAGTTGCTGTTGGCCCGTAAGTAAATATGAGTAAAATCCTAATGCATTCTCCTCCCAGGTTTTGCATCAGTGTGACACAGTTTCTTTTCCAGGGCTAGACTTTCAGGTAAAACATGCATTGTAAAACGACAGGGCAAATTCATAATGAACTGAAGTGGATAGCTGTAGTCAGCAATAACACGGTTCTCGTGGATTCACTTTCGATTCTCTTTATATCATTCAGTGGAGTAAAACCCTGAAAACCATGTACCAAAAGTGATTACTATTATGTTATGCATAAAGCAAAAAAACTGAATTAAATGAATCAGTGACAAACAAGAGGAGATGATAAAACTGGCCCTATATGCATCCAGAATATTCATAGACAAACAATCGCCTGTAAGGTGTACAGTGCATGTGCTGTTCAGTGCAGAAGGACAAATGTATTGTGAATCTAATACAGTGCGCCACTCAGGCTGAATCAGTCTATGTGAAGGCTTTTGGAAAGAAAATGTCAAGTAAGTCTTTAACAAGTACCTAAGAAATTCATTCCGGTTCCTTCAAACTCGCAGTTTCAACCCATATGGAAAAAGTCCCAGCATCTCAGTATATACTAATCCAGCATTCTCAGGTATGTAAACAATGGCAAAACATCTTGTAAGCATATAAAGTCAATGAGCCCTTAAGGAGAAGCAATTTACCACAGCTGGAGCACTTGTAGAGTAATACATGAGACCTTTTGCCAAGGTCAGGAGCATTGTGACACAGTGATAAATATGTAGTTTGACAGAATATAGGGAAAAAATTAATTTTGTTTGTTTTATGTATAAAATAATAGTCATTGGTAATTGTGTCAGTGCAGGGATTTCTGTACCTCAAACCACTGAATGAAGTGAGTCCAAGGAAATCAGTTTCTATTGTTCACTTCATGTAAAACCTGTCATATATCCCGTTTCATTGCAGGAATCCAAAATGGTGGATCTGTTCCCTCATTGCGCTAATCTTTTCAGATGCCAAACTCCATTGTAGGCTGACTCTGTTACTCCCAGTAAGCATCAAAGGAAATCTCCACCTCAAAGCCAAAGTCAGTTCTAGCCACTATGTGTTGTTTGTCTCCAAAGATCTGAGGCTGATAAGTGAACGCAAAAGAAGCATATGACTTTCTGCCCTCCCTTCCTGGCCCTTTGTGTGGGCTTCCTTTTAAATTGGAGTAGCTCCGATGCTGGTCCAGTGAAGGCGTGTGGGGAGCTGGCAGAAGCGGCAGGGGCATTGGGGCTCACCCCACAGCCCCAGTGATGACCACAACCTGGTGCCTGAGTGAGCAAGGGCACCCGGGTTTGAAAAAAAGGAACATGGTGTAAGCCTGCAAGTAAAACAAAGAACAACTTTTGTTGTCAAACAGCAAAGCCACCAGTAAAATCTTCGAGTCCAGGATGAAGGAGCACCCCTTAAGCCCCAGTCAGAGCTGAATAAATAGTTTTCATTCTCTACATTTGTAATTTATATTTGTGTTTGAATTAAAGTTCATTATATGTGTTTTCATGTGAAAGCACTGACTGGACATTGATGGACTGATTGATTCTTAGTTTCTATCCCACTCCACCTCTCTGAGTAAGCCTTGCACTGCTGCCTTGCTTCCCCAGTGGTTCAGTGCTGAAAGACATGCTGGGTGCTGAATGTGGAGCCAGTAATACTGTGGAGCAAGAATACAGGAGGTAAAAGACTTCAGTAACTCACGATTGCCCTGGAATACCCAGGGCCAAACCATTTCCCACATTTCCATATGAACTGCAATTGAGGTACTTATTCATTGCCCACTAGCTTAGAAGAAACTTGCCCTGTTCGTGCCCATCTCCTCCAATAGCCTCAGCTGTTGCACAGCAAGCTCCAGTGAAAGTTGCCACTGAAAAAACAGCAGAAGTATTTCATGTCATATGTACTAGCAACAGCAGAGCCACTTTAACACCAAGACACGTGGAATTCTCAATACTAAGATGGCAACTGAGTTGAATCAGAATCATTTAGCCTTGTGTTGAATCGACTGATGGCTGGTATGTGTTGCTCTAAGGAAACAGCTGAGCAGCTGTGATGTGCTTGTTGCCTCTTCCTCAGCGGTGATCACAATATATTTTCATTTTATACAGCCAGTTTTCTTTCAGAGCTGCATTCCCTCCATCCCAATGTGCGATGGCAGTGACATATGGCGTCTCTGCTGCTCAGTGTTTTATCTAGTGAACTCGTGTGGCACTCTTCTATGCATTCATGAAGTGATTTTGCCTGGTTCAGAACCAAGTACACCCATCAAGCTCACTCTACTAAACATGGGCCCTTCACATGAAGGTCAATTTGCTGCACATGTCTGCTATGTGTTCGTGAAGGAGGAGAACTGGAATGGATAGGGGGTTGTTAAACTGGGAGTAGCATCAGTCAGGGAGATCAGCAGTTAGAAACTGCTGCGGAGATTTTCATTTGACACCAGAGTACCAGTGCAGAAAATATGTGTCTGTCAGACTTTTGAATTTAGATGAGTGTGTGCTGATAATTTGTTTGGTGGCATAGCTGGTCCTTGGTGAGTATAGGGTCCGTACCCTAAGTATAGAAACCACAATATAGATGGGGCGTAATATCGAGGACAGAATATCAAAATTAAAATATCGACAAGTAAATCTAGATTAGCTGGACCTAACTCAACATATATGTACCCATGTACCTACGCAGTACATATATCTTCAAGGTACGTTGATGTGGAACTGGGAATGGTGAATTTATACTTCGCTATATGCATTTACGGTTCAGTATTCTGTCCCTAGATATTATTCTATCTCCATATTCAGTAGTTCAGTCCGTGGCAGTAAAGACAACCGGCTGAGCACATGATGTGGGTGTCAGTGATCTATGCATGTGGTTTGGGTGGTGGGTGGGATTGGATTTCCAGTAGCTACTGGGCAAGGTCTCTTGAAAATAGATATATGGGCCGTCTGGGTTATTAATGCTCCCCCCCCGCCCCCAATCTTGGGAAGCCTGGAAAGGGCACTTTCCTTAGGAAAGATTGCTACGGCCTTGTTTCAAGAGTAAGATACGTAAAATAAGTATCTTTAAATAAGTACACAGCATGATTTAGCTGTGGCCTCCATAAAAACATGAGTAAATGTCAACTCATTGATGGCGGAAAAGCAAAACATCTTAAATAGTGATAGCATTCTCACACCCTCACGGTCTGTCACACATTACTCACAGCACTCACACCCTTTACAAAGTACCTGTCAGACACAACCCACAGCACTCTCACACCCTTCACACACTAGGGCCCTGATTTATACGTTTTTTGTGCCGCATTATCGTCATTTTTTGATGCAAAAGCGGCGTAAACGTAAATTTGCGCCGCTTTTACGTCAAACCATGACGCTAATGCGGTGCAAAAAAGGTATAAACCAGGGCCTAGGTCTCTCACACTACCTACAGCATTCTTAGGCCCATATTTATACTTTTTGACGCTAAACTGCGCTAACGCAGTTTAGCGTCAAAAAGTTTTGCGCCGGCTAACGCCATTCTGAAGCGCCATGCGGGCGCCGTATTTATTGAATGGCGTTAGCCGGCGCAAGCAGACCGGCGCTGCCTGGTGTGCGCGAGAAAAACCACGTACACCAGGCAGCGCCGGCGTAGGGGGAAAATGGCGCATGGGCGTCTTAAAATGGGGCAAGTCAGGTTACGTCGAAAAAATCGTCGTAACCCGACTTGCGCCATTTTTTTTCGACGCCCATCCCCCATCAACATGACTCCTATCATTGTAAAGATAGGAGTCATGCCCCCTTGCCCAATGGCCATGCCCAGGGGACTTCGGTCCCCTGGGCATGGTCATTGGGCATAGTGGCATGTAGGGGGGCACAAATAAGGCCCCCCTATGCCACAAAAAATTAAAAAAAAAATACTTACCTGAACTTACCTTAATGTCCATGGGATGGGTCCCTCCGTCCTTGGGTGTCCTCCTGGGGTGGGCAAGGGTGGCAGGGGGGGTCCCTGGGGGCAGGGGAGGGCACTCTGGGCTCATTTTGAGCCCACTTGTCCCTTAACGCCATGCCTGACCCAGGCGTTAAAAAGCGGCGCAAATGCGCCGTTTTTAGCCACGCCCACTCCCGGGCGTCTCTTTTGCCCGGGAGTATAAATACCACGTAAAGGCCTGGGAGTCATTTTTTAGACGGGAACGCCTCCCTTGCATATCATTAACGCAAGGAAGGGGTTCACGCTAAAAAATGACGCACATTCCGGGAACTTTGGCGCTATACGCCTCTAACGCCATAGTATAAATATGGCGTTAGTTGGCGTTAGTTTAGCGTCGAATTTGCGTCGAAAAAAACGACGCAAATTCGGCGCAAACGGAGTATAAATACGGCCCTTAGTTCCCTCACAAGTAGCATTCTCACCACGCTGACAGCCCTCTCACACCCCTTAAAGACTAACAGCCACAAGCTACTGACAACACTTTCATGTGGAATTTGTGTGAGTGTGATATTGTGGATGAGTGATCGGATGAATTCATGATTGAGTCAGTGAGTGAAGTTATAGATGAATTAGTGCATGGATAGACCGTTGTCAATGTTTTTGTTTTGGCAGGCGAAAATTAGTTTTTTATACACAGAATTTCCACCGACAGTAAGACAGCACTTTATTTATGATGTATCATTTTCTATCATGTCCTTAGGTATGCTTTGGAAACGTCCGCAACTAAAAGTGGATATTAGCAGTTTTGCCTGTCTAAGGCAAATGCATGCTGTCTCGGACAAACCAAACCGAAACGCAACCGATGTTCCTTCCTTTTAATGAAATCTTAACTCTACTTTAAATAGATGGAGTCTGCCCTCTAGCGTTTGTTTGAATTCTTGCACATATTTGTGCCCCATCAATGTCTCTTTTTTACTCACAATACGTAAGGTTTTTTTTTTTATTTATGTATTGTTATTTTACGCGTATTGATATAACGCACAACATGTCATTCATTTGGCTGGTGCCCGCCAACCTTGATTTCGATAATTCCGTCACGGACTGGAGTATCTGGTTCAGTTTACGAAGTTGACTGGCACGGCTCCTTCTATGGTCCCAATAGCAGCTGTGGCTGGCGCTCTGCTAGCTGGCAGACCTCGACCGAGTGTGCCGTAAAATTTGAGTCCATGTAGTTATCAGCAGGGACCCGAAACTGAAACCATTATCCCTATAGAAAACAAGAAAATGCCTCGACAAGATCTGGCGATCCAAAATGGAGCTGACCAGAGGGTGAAACACGAAGATGTCCAGTGGCTTATCCAAAGTGTCATGGGCCTTAGTGCAAGGGGACCCAAAGGTGACGCAAAACCTAAGTGAGATTTATCAAGCCACGCTAGGCCACCTTGCATGGCCCTGCATGGCTTGATAAATCTATCGCTGCCTTGTGTTAGTCTGTCCCACAGAGGCATTCCATGTGTGGTGCGTGGGTGTTCCCACGGAACACCCATAGATGTTGACACATTCCCAGATTTACCAGAGGTGGTAGACCTGGGAATGCGTCACATTGCGACACCTCCCAGGTGAGGCGTAACTTTCTCTTTCATTGTCTGCTGTGCTCTGCACCACACATAGAAAGAGGAAAATGCCTCAGAGGATTGTTTTGGTGCTTCCTGCACAAAAAGAATCTTGCTTACACCGGAGACGCCCTTGCACCATGGTGCTAGGGTGCCTGCATTGGCACTAGGCAGCACATTGTACGCCAGCACTGGGAAAAGAGAGCAATGAGCCACATTATGTTGAATATGGGCCATTCCTGCCCTTTCCCTATCACGCAGCACTGCGCAGCAAGGTGACCTAGGTGACTTGCTGTGCTGTGCTGTGCTGCGTGATTTCTTGATCAATGTGCCCGTGTAAATGCTACCCATCAAGGGAGCCATAGAAGATTTCTGATTGCTTACATGTGACATTTCAATGACCATCTAAGTGACACTTTATCACAAGTACAGCAAAGCAGTTAGGTTCATGTAGTGAGATACATTTCTGAAATTAACCTCTTTGATGTGGGGTGATGCTCGAGCTATAGCCTCAAACAATATTATTTGCTTACGTGGCAGTTGGGACAAAAATCACACATCAAGGAGCTGGCTTTTGCCTTACAGCAGTATAACTTATTGGCAAAGGTGGTTCACAATATGCTGTGACCAGTGGGCAAATGTAGCCCTTATCCCTTCATGTGTCATATCTTCAACCAGTAGTGGTGTTTTAGGCAACCGTACATTGCATCATGAATCTTGTAGTTTTGCGTTTTATATGGCCTACAAAGTGAGAACAAAGTAAGAATGTGTCACACATATCTTAGCATAAGTAATAGTAAAAGTAATAGTGTTAAGGAATTTTAGAGGGTAGAGAAGTAGAAAATACTATTCAAAAAGAGGCCCATGACACCTATTCAGTGCTTATTCACCATCTGTGTATGCTATTGCATAATTCTGAGGTGTTTATTTTGTAGGGGAAATTCACTAATACTATGTGCATGCAATTTTTTTCTTGGTAGGGTGAGTGCTGAGCAGCCTAGCATAGGGTCACCCCACATCCACTACGCAGCTTCTGGTTTTACTGCTGGCTGTGGTTAAGAGCACCAGCACTGCCCTTGCGGTTGTAGCATACACATGGGCAACAAAGACTGGCCCCCAACAGAGACGTGCACCGAGTATCCCTAAACTTACCTTTTATGTGTGGTACGAGCTTGCGTCACTCCGCAGTCAGCCCTTCTCAGACGTGGTACACCTGGGGGCCCTATTGGAGCCCCACAAACTGTGTTTAAAACCCGGGGTATGTAACTCTCAAGAATAACACGTTTTCATGTCCTATTACAATCTTCCCTTGAAAAAAATACCCACGTTTACTTTTGACCATTTCTTGCACTCAGGATTTGTAGGCAAAAACATGTCACCTTACCATGGCTTTTATTTATTGAAAAGGGTGCATTGGTGAGCGCAATGTTCCACCCTACTGCATCTTCAGTGCACCGTCTAGTTTCTGGGTCAGTGCATGCTCGGTTTCAGGCTCCCTAGGAGCCAGGCATCTCAGGACATTGGCGCTGGGCTTCTGTTTTTTTTAATCCAAGAAGCTGAGGGGTAGAGGCTTAAGCAGGACAGCTGTGGGGATCATACCTTCACAACTCGGTGAACAAGTTGACATGCTGTCAAGGAGGAATTACTGTCTGGCCGGTGCAGGCTTAGTACAGCAGACCTGCACAGCTTCAAACAGACATAATACATCGCTGCCTCTGAGAGCAGAGCAAACAACAGCACTGAAGGGGCCTGCTAGGCCATGAAAAACCACGACAACCTCATCTCGACCCAAGGCAGAAGCTAAATGCTGACAGGGAGTCAGTACAGGAAAGGTATTGGCTCAGGCACAGCCAGTCACAAGCCTTCATAGTGCACTTGAGCGCCCAAGCTGACCCTTAAGAGATCACCAGTTTGCCTGACAATTCATTAAAGTGCGCTGATGCGGGAGCATGCAAAATATCATGGTTGATAGAGATAGAGTCACAAGTAGATCATATGTAGGGTTCCCAAGAGCCTACTAATGCAATGCATCCTGGTGTGAAGTGAGTACCTTCAAATAGTGACCCAGAGCTTTAAAGATGGAAATCCTCCTACTCAACGCTTCTTTCAGATTTGAGGTGTGGAAGGTCTAACACCTCCTGACCAGAATCGTGAAAGGGAGCTAGGATATCCAAGACAGTCTTAGCTGAGCTGCTCAGCCCAAGAACAAAAGAGGGTTCTGAAGCAAGTCCGTAATCACAGATTGACATTTATGAAGTATTTCAGCTTGAAACCACTAAGCTGGTTGTCCTCGGAGATGGCTGTAGAAACTAACTCTTGCTAACCCAAAAACTACAATTAAGCTTGGAACCAGGAAAACTCTTCCAAAAAGAGTCTTCCTGTCCCACCCCACTTCAGGCTTACCTGGGAACCAATTCATCAATACTAACCAAGTCCTTCTCTTCCTCTTCATCTAGGCTATTACAACAAGCTTTATGCGGTCATAAAAAAACCATCATAGCAAAAGAATACTCCTTATAAATACAAATTACAAAATAAAAAGTTTAAAAATAAACAATGTATAATAAAATGTAAAAGGAGAATACCTTCCATTATTAAGAATAAAACCAATAAAAGATCTGTCAGTGCAAACCCTGAGACAATCAAATTGCAAGTTACAATGTTTTTAAATGACAAGTCCGTATATACCATGCAGCCACAAGGAACTTGCTAACTGCATGGATCAAAAGAGCAGAAGTGTCCTCTTTGGAATCCTAAGGGCAATAGCAAATCATTTAAAACCCAACATCTGACATGCTGGACGGATCCACTTATGTCGGGGGGTAACATACACTGGACAGAAGAACATAAAATGGTCAATTGTTTCCAGAGCAGAATTGCAACATAGACATAAGTTGGACACGGATGGTGTACCCCAACTGCCAGTAAAAGACAATAGCGGTAAACACCCATAACGGAAACAAGCATACAAGCTCTTTCCCAAAGAATCAGGGATGAGATCTAAATAGAGCTCATACTGAGGATACCATTTGAAATCAAGGAATACATTGGTCAATCTTCTGTATGTTGTACCCAGGAGATTGCTGTTCCTAACGTAAAACCAATAAGCTATTTTCAGAGACAGTTTATGAGCCTTCCCTAAATCCTGTGGATTCTCCCAATAATTCCCAATCCCCAGAATGTGAAAGCAGCTTGACACATGCTAAAACCATGGAATAGAGGCTATATTAGATCTTTTTAAAAGATCAAAAGAGAGTCCCTATAAATCACAAGCTGGGGAGTCGTCCAAATTCTTACCCAGAGAAGTAGCAGTCTTAAAACTATCATAGCAGAGATACGGTTAAAACCAAGGTACAGAAAAATGTGAATCAGGGGGGTACCGCCTGGGCACGCAAGTAGCGCTCTGGCAAAGTTGTTCATCTAGGCTACTTTAGGCGTCTGTAGAAAATCTTTCTCCCCCCAAGTGAACCACTGATAAATCTAGAATAATTCTTTCACTACCAGCAGTAACTTATCCTATTGAATTCTTTCTGCTCCTCTCCAATGCACCTGCTCCCAACGGGATGCTTTCCAGTTTGTTTTCCAATCCATTTTGTAAAGAAATATCTGCAAAGTCACATGTGCATCTCTTGTCACTTCAACTTGGTACATACTTTGCAAAGAAAGGTGGTGAAAAGAAATACTATTAGCATTCAGAATGCAGTACTCTCCTGTGTCCCACCTACTTCTACAATATCTCAGTCACTACCCCTATATATTCCTCACCTCTATCTTCAGAAACCCACATCCTTCTAGCCTTAGTTTCTTCACCTATTCAAAACGAATACTTGACAAACTATGAAAAGGGCAACTCCAACCCAGTTAAATATATGCTCATCAACTGCAGCAGGTGATAACCAGTATGAGTCTGTCTACCCTTCTGTCTAAATAACAACCCTTTCTACTATTGCTCATAAAATCCTAGAATGTCTTGCAAAGGCAGTTTTTGGAATCCTCTGACCTCCTAAGTATAACATCCTTACCTAGGCCTAATGGATCCATCTTAGATCGCTGAAGTTTAATAACCAAACTCCAACCCCCACCAGGCCATCTAGCAGCAATGCACCTGTTAACCCCTTCCTGACCAACTAGTCCAAAAACAATACCATATATCACGTAGCCTATCCCAAAATGACAACTTAATAACTTTACCAACTATTGATTTCTTGCTGATTGCCAATTCAACAGAACCTCCGCTGCCTCATTGCCTACAATGAAGTTTACTTTATTTTGACCAGCACTTTAACCTCCAACTAACTACCAATGAAAATTGCAAAAACTGCAGAAACACAATCACTTATCTCTCACCACTAGAAGTTGGCTGGACCTTTGGACTCAGTGACGAGTGTGGTAATTGGATTCACTTATCACAGATCAGTGACATGGAAAGCATAAACACTTCTAATCACCATAACCAAATTTACCCATTAAACAAGACTTCAAACTGAACAAAATTTCAAAGCTTTGTTACAACCACAAAGCTAATGTAACGTAAATCGTGTGCAAAACTAAATTATAAACTTACATGAAAACCATAGGCTGACCAAAACGTTAAAAGAGATTAAGGCCCTCATTACAACTCTGGCGGTCGGTATTAAAGCGGCGGTAATACCGCCAACAGGCCAGCAGAAAAAAATTGAATCACGACCATGGCGGAAACCGCCAACATAGACAGCCACTTAAACACTCAGACGCCACAGCGGTAGATACAAACACCGCAGCGGTAACCACCAACAGACAGGCGGAAGAGAAAGTACCACCCACTGTATTTCAACACGCCTATCCGCCACCTTTTCTGGGGCGGAACCAACGCTATCAAAAGCATGGCGGAAACAGTACACAGAAGGGAAAACACTCACCTCTCGACACCCAATGAGGAACCCGGACGCCATGGAGCCCGAACTACAGGTGTTACCAATCTTGGTGTATCTTCTCATCTACCAGGAGTACGAACGGCGGCGGTGACGACCACGGTGAGTACTGCACCTACAACACAGGGGGGGGGAGAGAGTGACACACACACGCAACACGCAATACCCCCACCCTCACCCACAACAACATACACACAAATACATGCAGCAACATTACATATACACCCCATCACCCCCTGGAAGAATGCAAGGACAAAAGGAAATTATTGTAACGATTGTAATCATGAAAAATCTGATAGTCAAAAATCAAAATTCAGTATATACAAATATGTACACCAACTACACAAGTCCGGATAGTGTACCAATCATTGTCCGTGGACCACTGGTCCCAAAATGCATGGGCAAAGCCCACACTAGATACCTGACTGGAAACAGAGAGAACACTGCTGGGGCATCAGACCGAAAATATACAGGCACCTCAGGGGGAGGTGGGGCACATCAGCCAGATGAAGGCATGACGCCACTGCTGCACGAGGGGGCTCCATGCCCATTGCTGTATCCTGGGGAGTGCAAAGCCACAGTCTCTCAAGTCTCTCCAGTGGGTGGTTTGCCCACTGCTTTATCCTGGGGAATGCAAAGCCACAGTCTCTCAAGTCTCTCCAGTGGGTGGTTTGCCCACTGCTTTATCTTGGGGAGTGCAAAGCCACAGTCTCTCAAGTCTCTCCAGTGGGTGGTTTGCCCACTGCTCTATCCTGGGGAGTGCAAAGCCACAGTCTCTCAAGTCTCTCCAGTGGGTGGTTTGCCCACTACTTTATTGCTACTTTGTGCAAAGCCATAGTATCTCAAGTGGATGTCATTCTCCACTGGTTCTGGAGAGGGCCTGGTGCCCAGAGTGCTTCATCCTGCCAAGGACTGAGGTAGTGGATGTATCTCTCCACTGGTTCTGGAGGGGGCCTGGTGCCCAGAGTGCTTCACCCTGCCAAGGACTGAGGTAGTGGATGCTTTTCTCCACTGGTTCTGGAGGGGGCATGGTGCCCAGAGTGCCTCATCCTGCCAAGGACTGAGGTAGTGGATGCTTTTCTTCACTGGTTCTGGAGGGGGCCTGGTGCCCGAGTGCTTCATCCTGCCAAGGACTGAGGTAGTGGATGCTTTTCGGCACTGGTTCTGGAGGCCTGGTGCCCAGAGTGCTTCATCCTGCCAAGGACTGGGGAAGTGGATGCTTTTCTCCACTGGTTCTGGAGGGGGCATGGTGCCCAGAGTGCTCCATGTGCAGTGTTGCTGGTACAATTCCCTCACCTGGGTGTGTGTGCCACGAGATTGCCGAGGTACAGGTAGCATGATGCGCCATGGAGGCAGCGACAAAACCCACACTGCTGCGGCTTCGCCTTCCACCTGCAGGTGCAAACAGTGATGGAAGTCATGCCTCATGGAAGCTGCCCAGGGTCCAGGAACTCTCCTCCAGTCTCGGACGACTGACCACTGGGGATGCTAGCCATGTCAGCGGTGGTGCCACTGTCCGAGCACGTCGCAGGGCTGGTGGCGGTGCTTGCGGCGGTGTCTGTGGCGGCGGTGCTGGCGGTGGTGCATGGGTCAGCACCTGCTGAGGGACACAGCAGGACTTCTCCTGCAGCCTCGGACGGCTGCCCACTGGGGAAGAGGCTGGGGACTTTCGCTGAGGCTGTAGACGTGCCAGTGGCTGTTCAGGTGGTTGTGCAGGTGGCGGTGCAGGTGGCGGTTGTGGTGGCGGGGCAGCTAGCGGTGTTCGCCGCAATACAGGTTGGTGTGGTCGTGGACAGAAGGTGTGACACTGGTCCTCTGTCGGTGCCACCGTGCCCTCTCCTGACCTGCTCTTCTGCTTTTGTCCATTCCCCACCTTTGATGGTGCCGCAGTTGTCTTGCCACTATCCCCTTTTGTTTTTGCTGAGCCCTTGGTGGCTGGTAGTTTCGGCTTCTCCCTCCGGGATGTGGGCACCATTTTCACCTTGGCAGGTGGCGGAATGTCCTTGCCCTCGCTATGTGGCACACTGGCAGCCCTGATGGATGGCGCACTCGATGACCCCGCAGTTGCTGGCACCACTGTGCCTGGGGATTTGGTGGCTGAGGTGCTGGGCTGGGACTTGGAAAGCATGGCCCTGGGGGAAGGATGGGGGAAAGGTGAAGGCAAGAGGTCAAGGGTTGCCAGGAAAAGTTTTTTAGACACACTGGTACGGGAAGATGGAGGGGGTTTGGGGGTGGAGGAAGAGGTAGTGGTTGTAGGAGGTGTACGTCTGCTGAATTTGGGTGAAGGTGCAATGGCCGGGTGCTGTTGTGAGGTGGATGGCTGTTGGGTGGGTGTGTGCCTGCGTTTGTGTAGTTTTGGAGGAGGGCTCACAGACACACTGGGAGAGGACACAGGGGATGTGTGAATGGTAGTGGGGGTGGTGATTGCATGTGAGCGGTGTGTGGTGATGGGTGTGCTGGTGATGGAGGTAGTGGCTGAGGATGTAGTGCATGCAGGTGTGAGTGGAGGCGAGACATGGAGGGAGAAGGATGATGTGGAGGATGGGGACACAGTGGAGGCAGTGGATGTTGGTGTGTCTGCATGGGTATGGTGCTTGTGTGAGTGCCTGTGGGATGTGTGGTGCTTATGTTTGCCATGTCCACTCTTGTGTGTTGATGTGTGTGCATGCTGGTCTGATGGTGTGCTTGGGATAAGCTGAGGTACAGGGGATTGGGTGTGGGTGGACGAAGTTGGAGGGGGGAGGCTGGACACAGAGACAATGGCTGCCATCAGTGCTGAGGCCAGAGCCTGAAATGCTCTCTGTTGGGCCACCTGGCCAGAATGAATGCCCTCTGGGTATGCATTTGTTTGTTGCAAATGCCTCTCAACACCCTGGACGGCATTCAAAATGGTAGATTGCCCAACAGCGAGGGATCTCAGGAGGTCAATAGCTGACTGGGGCAGGGCCTGAGGTGCCTGTGGCGAAGGAGATGGCCACCCTCCTGGGTGAGCGGGCACGGGACACACGCTGAGGGGCTGCTGGTCGGGCGGTGCTGGTAGGGGGGTGGCGGCTGTACCTGTTGATGCGGTGGGCACAGAGGTGCCCGCCACCGCAAGGGAACTCCCATCAGAGGAGGAGTCGCTGTCACTGGTGTCTTCTCCTGTCCCCGCCATGGAGCTCCCCTCGCCCTCCGTCCCACTGGTGGCTTCAGACTACATTGATTCACCCTCCAGGGCCAAGTGGGTTGCAGCTCCCTCCTGCTCCGGTGCCAATGCTCCTCCGCCTGATGATGCTATTGCACACAAGAACAGGGAGACCACAAAAAGGGGGGGGAAAGACAGAAGGAAAACATGTTCAGTGCATGCAACACCACTACCGTTGGCGGGCACAGCACACAGGGAGCAGCCCTCAGCACTACGCCATGCACTAACAGTTCCTAGAAAATTCACCTGACCCTGGGGTACGAGGCCTAAGCCCAATTGCTGCACACCTGGAAGTCACAGGAGCCTGACTAGGTGTAGATGGCTCTTACCACTAGTGGGGTTGGAGTGCCACATAGCCTGCCTCACAAGGGACCTTGCCTACCAAGTTCGCCCTGGCCTAGGGGAACCCACAGCCCACCTCCCCACCCAGACACCTTGTAATACGTGCAAAGTCAGCTGAATAAGAGTATAGTCACCCCTTGTGGCTGCTGTGATGCCCTCAAGTGCCCATCCAACTCCGGATAGGCCACCGCCAGGATCCGGGACATCATGGGGGTCATGGTGCGACAGGCACCCCTTCCACGTTGGGAGGCCATCCCCAGCTGGGCCTCCACCGTCTTCTTGCTCCAGCGGCGCAGGTCCTCCCATCTTTTACGCCAGTGGGTGCTCCATCTGTGGTAGACCCCAAGGGTCCGGGCGTCCTTGGCGATGGCACGCCAAATACCCTTCTTCTGGTGGGTGCTGACCTAGAGGAATGGTACAGGGGAAAAGGAAATTACTCACCCGTCAGGACCTTCATACTCATTGCCCACCAGTTCCCACCCATGTCCTGACGCACATACACTCACCATCCGCATATGGAGGCCTCAGCACCCCCATGTATCTTCCATCCACACCACTCAAAGCAGGCATTGCCCACGCAGCATGCTCACAGTGTACTCACCTGTTTGTCTGGAGGACCGTACAGTTGCATGTACTGGGGGAGGACCCCATCCACTAGTTTCTCCAACTCCTCCAAAGTGAAGGCAGGGGCCCTTTCCCCAGACACTGTAGCTACTGTCGCTTCCAGACACAGGTCACAGCAGCACTTGCAGTGTAGGTCCTCTCCTGTTGAAGGTCAGGTATCAAGTGAGTGAACAGACAGAAAATGGCGGTCACGTCCGCAGCGGTGCGTACTGTCACCGCCGGCGTACATCGTCATTGGCTCCTGGGACCCATAGGGCCCAATGTTAACCAATGCAGAATTGCGCCGCGGTCTTTGACCGCCCACCGCAACGGTGTACAACGCCAGCGCAGTTACCTCATATCCCCTTGTCCCACCTTACAGGTCAGGCAGCCGCCATTGCAGGGGGCCACATGGGATGCATAAAAACTGCATCACACCTATCTAGGCCGGAAATACAGACAGATACATTGCAGATTAATAACGTTTTTGCAAATAACACATTGTGATACCTCAGTGTTGGATGACCCTCTGCTCGCTGTTCTCCTCCATAGGGCACGTCTACTGGGGCAGGTGATGAGATGGTGGCATCCTCCGGTGTACAGACCCCTGGTTGACCTGTCGACAATGGAAGAGAGACACATCATAATCACATACAGACTTGGTTGTGCAACAATCCTGGAACTGTGTACCCAGTTGGAGCCAGACCTGATGTCAGCTATCCGCCATCCTATAGGGATACCCCCTGTAGTGCAGGTCCTGTCTGTACTCCATTTCCTGGCCAGTGGGTCTTTTCAAACAACAGTGGCCATGGCATCAGGGATGTCCCAGCCAATGTTCTCTAACGTGTTGTCCAGAGTGTTGTCTGCCCTGCTGAAACACATGCGCAGCTACATCGTTTTCCCTCAAGTGGAGGATTTGCCCACAGGGAAAGGTGACTTTTATGCCCTGGGACATATCCCCAACATCATTGGTGCCATTGATGGTACACATGTGGCATTTGTCCCCCCGCAGGAAGGAACAGGTGTACAGAAACGGCAAAAGCTACCATTCGATGAATGTGCAGATGGTATGTTTGGCAGACCAGTACATCTCCCATGTGAATACCAAGTATCCTGGCTCTGTGCATGACGCTTACATTTTGAGAAGTAGCAGCATCCCTTATGTGATGGGGCAACTCCAGAGGCACCGTGTGTGGCTAATAGGTGAGGCCAAGGTCCCAATACAGTTGACATAGGTGCCTGGGTATGGGGTTGTCCCTAAGGGTTAGTGTGTGTCTAACAGTTGTCCCTCGACATTTGCAGGTGACTCTGGTTACCCCAACCTGTCATGGCTACTGACCCCATTGAGGAATCCCAGGACAAGGGCAGAGGGATGCTACAATGAGGCACATGGGCGAACTAGGAGGATAATAGAACGCACCTTCGGCCTCCTGAAGGCCAGATTCCGGTGCCTCCATCTGACACCGAAGAAGGTGTGCCAGATAATCGTGGCCTGCTGTATGCTGCACAACCTGGCTTTGCGACGCCAGGTGCCTTTTCTGCAGGAGGATGGGCCAGATGGTGGTCTTGTGGCAGCTGCGGAGCCTGGACAGTGAAGAAGAGGAGGCAGAAGAAGAGGATATCGACTTCCCACATCTCATACTATTGTTGGAGCTAGCAAAAGTCTGTCATTTTCACTCAGTGTATGGACCCTGACTTGCCACTTTGACTTTCCATTTCACAGATCTGGGGCCCACTTTGTGCCCTCTGCTATGTTTACTCCTGGCCTACAGCTGTGTTACATTGGTATGTGAACAAGTAAATTGACATTGCTATATTCCATAGATATTGCAATTACACATTTGCGAAAGCAGAGATTGTTTTGTGATTGAAGTGTGTTTATTCCTGTGCAAATAAGTTGAGGGGGTTGTAAAATAGGCTGGGGTGATGATGAAGGTATGTCCATGACAGAGGCCAGTCTATTTGTTTCACAGGTGCATTGTCCAAAGGGGCATAGGAAGTGGAGCAATGCCAGTTAAAGGATGGACAGGGTGAAATAGTGGGACAGAAGGGTGACATTCAGGGGGGTCTTATTTCCTGGAGGGGGTCTTGGCAATGTTCTCTGCCTTGTTCCTGGATCTCAGGGACCCTTTGCGGGGTGGTTCTCCATCTGCAGGGGGTGGGGTGCTCGTGGCCTGTTGTTCCTGTGGCGGTGCGTCCTGTCCACTAGCGCCGGCGGAGGTGGAGGGCTGTTCATCGTCCATGCTAGTGTCAGGGGCCCGTTGGTGTGCCACTGTGTCCCTCCTGGTGTTGAGAAGGTCTGCCAGCACCCCTACAATGGTGACCAGGGTGGTGTTGATGGACTTCAAGTCCTCCCTTATCCCCAGGTAGTGTTCCTCCTGCAGCCGCTGGGTCTCCTGAAACTTGGCCAGTACCGTGCCCATGGTCTCCTGGGAATGGTGGTAAGCTCCCATGATGTTGGAGAGTGCCTCGTGGAGAGAGGGTTCCCTGGGCCTGTCCTCCCCCTGTCGCACAGCAGTCCTCCCAGCTTCCCTGTTATCCTGTGCCTCTATCCCCTAAACCGTGTGCCCACTGCCACTGCTCCCAGGTCCCTAATTGTCCTGTGTTAGTGGGGTTTCCTGGGTTCCCTGTAGTGGTGGACACACTGCTGATTCACGTGTCCTGGAGACAGAGGGATGGGCCCGCTGGGTGGGTGCTGTGCTGGTGTTTCCTGAGGGGGGAGGCTCTGTGGTGGTTTGGGACTGTGTCAGGGGAACCGACTGTCCCGAGGTCCCTGATGGGCCGGGGTGGTCATCTTGATCCAGGCGTGCAGAGCTGCTGTTGTCATTGTGGGTCTCTTCTGTGGGGGGACTGGATATGTCTGGCACGTCCTGTCTGGTGGCGTTGGGTATGGGTCCTGTTTGGGTGTAAATGCATAGTTATTGTATCTGTGTGTGCCATCTTGTGCAATGGGTGAGTGACCCTCTACTCCTGTGCTTGCATTATTGGCTTGGTCCTTGTGTGATTGGTGATTTTGGGGCCTGGGTGAGTATCTGTACTGGACATGCTTTGGTGATGGGTGTCCATGCCTTGGTGTTATATGCAGGGCTTGGTTTTGGGATGTGTGGGTTGTGTTAGTGGGGTATCTGTAGGTTGTTGGGGTGATGGGTGTGAGGGTAAGGGTGGCGGTATGTGATGGCATGCAGGTGGGTTGTGGGGGATAAAGTAGTAAAGATATGTCTTACCAGAGTCCAGTCCTTCTTCTACTCCTGCGAGGCCCTCAGGATGCATAATTGCCAAGACTTGCTCCTCCCATGTTGTTAGTTGTGTGGGAGGAGGTGGGGGTCCTCCGCCAGTCCTCTGTACAGCAATCTGGTGTCTAGATACCACGGAACGCACCTTCCCCCGTAGGTCGTTCCACCTCTTCCTGATGTCATCCCGTGTTCTTGGATGCTGTCCCACTGCGTTAACCATGTCGAAAATTCTGCGCCATAGCTCCATCTTCCTTGCAATGGATGTCTGCTGCACCAGTGATCCGAATAGCTGTGGCTCTACCCGGACGATTTCCTCCACTATGACCCTGAGCTCCTCCTCAGAGAACCTGGGGTGTCTTTGAGGTGCCATGATGTGGTGTGGGTGATGTGTGAGGTGGTGTCTGTTGTGATGTGTGAGGGGATGTGTTGATGTGTGTTGTTTGAGGTGTGTAGATGTTGTGTAAGTGATGGTGTTGTGTGTCTGTGGATGCTGGTGTTGTGTTAGCTAATCTCTCTCTCTGGCCTTCTTTCAGATTTTATGTTGTAAGGGTTTGTGGGTGATGTGGGTGTGTGTTTTACATTGGATTGGGTGTGTGGGTGTGGTGTGTGTATGTGTATCAGGTGTGTGTATTTTGAATTGTCCAATGTGGTTGTGTTTTGTAAGTGTGTGTGTATTTTGTGCGTTGATTCGTGGGTCGTGATAGTGTGGGCGTATTCCTGTTGGCATGACAGTGTCGGTTTTGGTATCGCCAGTTTATCACTGACCTTTGGTGTGGCGGACTTGTGTGGGTGTCTGTTTTGTGGCGGATTCCGAGCTGTGGGTCATAATACCTGTAATGGAATTCGGCAGCTGCAGCGGTATGTTGGTGGTCTTCTGCACGGCAGAAAGCGGGATTTACCACCAGGGTTGTAATGCGGGCCTAAGTCTACCAAACCAATACTGTTAAACACTCCAAAAGAACAACACAGATTAACAATACTAAAATATGCACATTAAGGTCAGGTTTCAGAAGAGACGATGGTCACATCAGTAAATGTGTGGGTACGGGCTAACACTTGTGGACAAAACTAAAGGAAAGACAAAATACACTGGTGTAATTGTCTAAACTGGAAATGAAACAAGAAAACACATTTAAGTTATACCCTCCCTCATTGGACAGCGGGAAGGAAAGTTTCATCACACAGAGTGCACATAGGATGGGTCAGCAGTTCAGAATTGATTGGGCATATTAGTACTGAACAGCATAAGCTAACAGGGCATATAGGACGAAAGGAAATTCATAGTATAAAGATCAAATATGGCAGAAGACAAAGGGCCAGATTATCTAAGTGTTTTGCGATTGCAAGTGGCCCAAAGGGCTGTTTCCGATCGCAAACACTACATTTTGGTATGTAACAAATCCAATTTGCGATTCAGTAACTTGTTACTGAGTCGCAAATTGGAATTGCGACTACATATCGATTCGGTATTAGGAAGGGGCGTGTCAAGGGCATCCCTTCCTAATACCAAATCACAGAGGTATGTATGATTGTTTTCTGACCGCAAATGCGGTCGCAAAACAATCACAGTTACCACCAATTTCAAATTGTTGGCAACCCACTTGCAAAGGGAAGTGCAAAGGGCTGTTTCCGATCGCAAAAACTACATTTTGGTATGTAACAAATCCAATTTGCGATTCAGTAACTTGTTACCGAGTCGCAAATTGGAATTACGACTACATACCGATTCAGTATTAGGAAGGGGCGTGTCAAGGGCGTCCATTCCTAATACCAAATCACAGAGGTATGTATGATTGTTTTGTGACCGCGAATGCGGTCGCAAAACAATCGCAGTTACCACCAATTTCAAATTGTTGGTAACCAATTTGCAAAGGGGAAGTGTTCCCCAAGGGACCCCTTCCCCTTTGTGAATGCATGCTTAAACATTTTTTAAGAGCAAGCAAAACTTTTCATTTTTCATTTTTTTAAGGAAAACGGGCTGCATTTAAACAAAAAAGATTGCTTTATTGAAAAGCAATCACAGACATGGTGGTCTGCTGATGTAGCCATTCGCAATGGCTTGCAAATTGTGACCTACCTCATGAATATTAATGAGGTAGGTCCATTTGCGAGCCCTTGCAAATTGCAGTATGAAACTCCTGGAGTTTCATACATTCAAATAGTGATTACTTAATTTTGATTCACAAAAAATCGCAATTAGGTAATCGCTATTGAATAAAATGATACATCTGGCGCTTAGAGAGGGACAGGATGTGGAGATGACAGTAGCATACTAACGAAAACTTTCAAAAGTCTCTCCCTAACTAGAAAGCTCAAGACATTTGTGATTGGCTCTCCCGGTGGGCTTATCTTACGCACAGCGATCAATATCTAATAGGATTTCACATGCCTATCAAGTTTACAACTATTCTTGTTACTTGTTGTAACATCAGGATCTTTACTCACAGTACACAGGATGAGTTGAATGATTCTCACACAAAGCTAATAATATTTCCTATTTTGTTCGACAGGTAGAACAAATACTGTTACTTTGTAAATTTCAAAACATGTTCATAATCTTTAAAACAATAGAACATTCAACATTACGTCAGCAACATAAGGGAAAAATTCAGGTCTGAGGGAAACAGAATAAGCAAATAATTTTCCTTTTCTGCTGCAAAAACAAATCTTCAGGCATAGTCTAGCTAAGAAAGCTCAGATACACATTAATACAATTAATACAAATAAACCTCTTGCACATTATTCAATTGCAAACATTGTTCATGACTCATTAAGCTGTCATATAAATATAGATAAGAAAAGAATCACATTACAATACATTATATAAAAACGTATCATATTTACAAATAAAAGTCTTCCAGAAAAACTATGTCAAATACCACTAAGAGCATCTTATTATCAAAAAAAGGTTAAAACAACAACATCTTACGCCAGACCACCTCTCCTTTTAAGAAATGACCAACAGAACTGCATACATCGTGATCACTCAACTGGCAAAGGAAGAGCAAAGCTGCCCTACAATTAGTAAAAGTCTTCTGTCGTAGCAGTGGTATCAGATACAGTTTTATAAAAGACTCATAAGATTAACAAAAAAACACAAAGTGCAGCAATGTTTGTGGGGAATGTTCATCACAGGGACAAATACAAATATCATCAGAGGAAAACTGCCCTTGGGGAAAGGAAAGCATCCAACAGAGAGCCCCCAATCTAAAGCGGGTTAGTACCATTGGCTCATACACATTATGAACATACAACAGGTAAGATGCCGGTCCTGGTGACATTTGGGCCATACAGTACTCCCTGACTGTCACCTTCATTCATTTGTCTCTCTGGCTGCCCGTCTGTGCTCTAGAAAGCAATCTCGAACCCATGCTTTATCCTTTTTAGATATTAAATGTGGATTCTTTAACAATTGTGGGCAGCCCAGAGCAGTCATAGAGGCTTTAATATATTTCAGCCATGGGACTGAGCAAGCAAGATCACTAGCGAGGCAGTCCTTGATAATCAACTGACAGAGAATTATCAAGGACTGCCTTGCTAGTGATCTTGCTTGCTCAAGGACAGCCTCCTCGTTGGTACTGATGACACACCAGAGCTCCAATGGAGCAACACTAATTCTGTCCTGTAGATATTCTAGACCTAATTCCTGATGGATAGAGAAGTGTGGTGTGGAAGGCGGAATGCCCAGCAACCAGCAACATAATCGATTTTCCTCTACCTGGAGGCTCCTAACCTCTTTATAGCCCCACAACCCCATACCATAGGTCACGGCGGGTAGACACTTCCTCTTACAAACTTCCAGTAAGGGGCAACCAGTTTCCTCCCTATATTAGCAGCTAAGAAGTAAGTAATTCCCACTGTGCGCATAAAGCCTAAGATCCTATTTTTCAAACAGGGGAGCCAACTACATGCCTAGTCAATTTCTAACCCCAAGTATTGGAAAGAACTTAATTTTGCCAGAGCACGCCCTTCTATGTGCATTGGACGCGTCTTAGTATTCTTAGGGCCACAGACCATTATAAAAGTTTTCGTACAATTCGTTTTAAGGTCCAAACGTTTTGTGAACCCAACAAAGCTGTCTACCAACTTCTTAAGCCCATTAGCTGTCCTTGCCAGTAGAACTGCGTCATCCCTATACAATAAAGTCATACTGGCGTTATTCCAAAAGCGTGGGACATCAGCTCCTATGGAGACAAAAGTTTTCTCTAGGTCATTAGTATATAGAAGAAATAAAATAGGGGCAGGAACACACCTTTGGCGTACACCCCGACTGACTCTAAAAGTTGAGGTAGTGTCACCGTTTGGCCTATACCTCACTTCTGTCCTCTGCTTCTGGTGTAAGAGTCTCAGAAGACTTACCAACCCACCATCAAGACCCATGGTTAGTAAAATTCCCCACAATTTCTGCCTGTTGACACAGTCGAGCACACTCGAAAAGTCCATGAAAGCTAAATGAATGGACACACCCTTCACGTACTTATACTTAGCCATAAGAAGGTAGAGATTGAGGCACTGTTCTATAGTGCCCAAGCCTTTCCAGAAACCATATTGAGCCTGGGACCAAATTTTATTCTCTTGCACCCAAGAAATCAGGTGTTCCAACACAACCCATCCTATTCATTTTGAAGAGGAGTCTAGCAGCAATATTGGTCGATAACACCTGGGGTCCAAGATATTGCCCTTTTCGAAAATTGGTATCACTACAGATGCCCACCAAGACATTAGAGGCCTTACTCTAAACTCCTTGTTAAAAATATTAGTTAGAAGTGGGGACCAAAACTCTGGATATTTTATAACTAGATCCATCAGAATCCCTTCCGGTCAAAGTGCCTTTTTGGGTAGGCTATCATGAATAGCCTTTAATACCTCCATCTCTGAAAAGGGGGAACTAAGATTCAATGGTAAATTCACCTGATCAACATCAACCCTTGCCTCATCAGACCCATAGATACTGGAAAAATGATGAAGCCAGGCTTCAGGGGTGATATGTGACGTAACAACGTCCGGAGAATTACCATTAGCAAGACATGCCGAACCACCCGTCAGAAAGCCTTGGAGTCCTTTTTCTGGAATGCTTTCACTATGGTTTCCCATTGCTCTTCCTTGATTTCAGCCATCCGCTTCTTAAAGGCCCGGGATATGCCTTTCTACAGGCAGAAACAGCATCCTTATCTTTAGGAGTTTGCCTGAGAGCCTGTCGCAAAGAGGCTTTTGCTATCCTACATGATTTGTCAAACCATGAGCAACCAACCATGGGACCTTTCTTTATAGGTCTGCTCATCAAATCCCTGATACGAGAAAAGATTTCAGCAAAGCCTAATAAAGAGTTAGCAGCATCACCGCTATCCACTTGACACAATATTATCAAATTAGGACAGTCATTTTGCACCTGGTCCATGATGAGCGCTAGGTTTTCAGAATGCCAGACCACCCTCCTGCCATTGTCCTTAGTCCCTAATGTTTGTTGACTGGGACCTGCCTCCCTCATTCCAACCTGCAGAGGTGGTTTTAAAAATAGAGCAAGGGGGTATGGTCACAGTAGACAGATGGTATCACTTCAGTCCCACAAATCTAAGCTAAGAGGTTCAGAGAAACAAACACATAGTCGGTGGTTGAGCTACACCCCCACCCAATAAAAGTTGGAGCCATCATGCCATCTGTGCTAAAAGTAGGTCTGACCAAATCATGTGACAGAAGGAAGGCATATAAGTGCTGCCCCTCCAGGTTCAAACCTGCTTGATCCACTTCACAACTGACAGAGTCAAAAGGGTAGTCCATTCAAAGGGATATATCTCCCAGTTTGGCGTTTAAAAATTCCCTGCCATTAGTAAATTGAATGACCCACCTTTTGCCTGGGCACTATCAGCCAGAGAGCTAAAAGCTAAAGTAATGTCTTGAAAATTAGAATTGTTATTAAATACAAAATCATTATTATAGTAATTCACCATAAAAATTCTTAGCTTGCCACCCAAGCTAACCTCAAGCACCTGAATCCCCCCACCACTCCCCTTATCTGTTGCTACCGGGAGAATTTTGTGCCCAATGTTAACCCTAAACCAAGCCACCAGACCCTCTTTAGTATAGCCTGAGGGTGAAGGAGTGGCAAAATTGCTGAAGCTAGTGTACCCATCAAGAACAAATTCTGATACAGCCCAAGTTTCTTGCATAAAAACAATATCAAAGTTTGATATGAACATCCGCCATCCCTCAACCTCTAGTATTGAGGCCAAACCAGCTACATTCCAGCTGAGAAGTTTCAAAAAAGGTATCTTACTAGCAGAAGGTTGCAATTCTGATGACAAAATTATCACCTCCCCAGGGGAATTTGCAGAGAAACTGGTCTCAGACCCAGTGGCCATAGCAGAAATGTACCCATCCAACATCTGCTCAACCCCACAAGCAACTCCACTAGGCACATTAATTAAAGTTGTAAATGTTTGTCAATCACCATCTTCCACTTCATTCAAAGCTGAGTATCTATTACTAAGTGGGGGAAAAAGTAGGGGGAGGATGGTTCCCTATACCTGGCGCAGATGCATGATGAGTAATTTGGTTTACAGTGATATCAGCAACACCAGCAGGGCTAGATGTTAATTAAAAAAAAATCCAACAGTAATATTCTGATCTGCTTAAGTTTCATTATGCCAGCTCTAGCAAAAGCTAGCACTTCCCTAGCAACACCAGGATCACGAAAATTGATAATAACATAGTCGTCAAGTGATTGCCTTCTAGTGGACCTATGCCTCCGACCCGTTGAACTAATAAAATATCTTTAAAAAGATCCCACTTAGCATACATTTGCATTTAAACAAACAATAACTTTGTTTTTAATAGCTGAAGCAGTTTCATTGATGTTCCCTTGAAACCTAGGGAGATTTCCTCAGATAACCACATAGGGACATGAAGCTGGGGGCAAACCCATAACCGGGAGCTAAGACTGGGGGTGCTCTACCAATTGTTGCCTATGTTAGCTAGCTAGATGTGACATCTTATTAGAAGTTTTGGGAATTGGGCCCTGTGGGCGGGGTTAACAGAAATTGTGGGTAACTGATTAACCAGGCCATCATCTCTATCCTCATTGTAGAAGCTGGAAGAAAGGCTCTGAGCAGCTACACCGGGTGAATAACTAGGGCCAAGGGCCACTACCATGAGAGGGGAACAATCAGAAACCATTGACTGGATTGCTACTGACTGTAGTTGAACAGATCCCTTACCTACCACAAGTTGTCCAAGCTAGATTCCAGCGAGGCAAATCGTCTATGTATATTGTTGGACCTGGCTTTTTAACAGGGACATCCCCAAACTTTTTGCCTCCTTCCTCCTATTTTTTCTGACCTGTTGTTGTTGGCTTTTGACCTCTGGGCACTTTACCGCTGCTAACCAGTGCTAAAGTGCATATGCTCTCTGTATAAATTGTACTACTGATTGGTTTATCCATGATTGACTATTTAATTTACTTGTAATTCCCTGGTAGAGTGCACTACATGTGCCTAGGGCAGGTAGGTTAAATGCTACTAGTGGGCCTGCAGCACTGGTTGTGCCACCCACCTTGTCTCAGGTCTGCCATTGCAAGGCCTGTGTGTGCAGTTTCACTGCCACTTCGACTTGGCATTTAAAGGTACTTGCCAAGCCTAGAACTCCCCTTTTGCTATACATTAGTCACCCCTAATGTGTGCCCTAGGTAACCCCTGGAGCAGGGTGCTGTGTGGGTAAAAGGCAGGACATGTACTTGTAAGGTTATAGGTCCTGGTAGTGTAAAGCTCCTAAATTCGTTTTTACACTACTGTGAGGCCTGCTCCCTTCATAGGCTAACATTGGGGCTGCTCTCATACATTGTTGAAGTGGCAGCTGCTGATCTGAAAGGAGCAGGAAGGTCATATTTAGTATGGCCAGAATGGTAATATAAAATCCTGCTGACTGGTGAAGTCGGATTTAATATTACTATTCTAGAAATGCCACTTTTAGAAAGTGAGCATTTCTTTGCACTAAAACCTTGTTGTGCCCTTCAATCCACGTCTGGCTAGGTTTAGTTGACAGCTCCTTGTGCATTCACTCAGACACACCCCAAACACAGGGTACTCAGCCTCACTTGCATACATCTGCATTTTGAATGGGTCTTCCTGGGCTGGGAGGGTGGAGGGCCTGCCCTCACACAAAGGACTGCCACACCCCCTACTGGGACTCTGGCAGACAGGATTGAACTGAAAGGGGGCTTGGTGCATTTCTTAGACACTCTTTGAAGTCACCCCCACTTCAAAGGCACAACTTAGTATAAAACAGGGCCTCTGCCCTACCTCATCAGACACTTGCTGGAGAAGAAACCTGAACCAGAAACTACATCCTGCCAAGAAGAACTGCCTGGCTGCTCAAAGGACTCACCTGTCTGCTTTTCTACAAAGGACTGCTGCCTTGCTGTTGGCCTGCTGCCTTGCTGAACTCTTGCCTGGCTGTAAAAGTGCTCTCCAAGGGCTTGGATAGAGCTTGCCTCCTGTTCCCAGAAGTCTCAGGACCAAAAAGACTTCTCTCTTCCTCTTGGACGCTCCGTGCGCCGAACTTTTCGACGCACAGCTTGTTCCGCGGCAAGAAAAACGCCGCACACCGACGCTGATCAACGCGACGCCTTCGGGACGACCGAAACTTTGACGCACGGCCTCGCAAGGACAACGCCGCCCGACTTCCCGGGAGAAATCGACGCGACGCCTGCCGTGAGATCGAAACTTTGACGCACGGCCTTGCAAGGACACCGCCGCCCGACTTCCCAGGAGAAATCGACGCGACGCCTGCCGTGAGATCAAAACTTTGACGCACGGCCTCGCAGGGACAACGCCGGCCGACTCCGCAGGAGAAATCGACGCAACGCCTGCCGTGAGATCAAAACTTTGACGCACGGCCTCGCAAGGACAACGCCGCCCGACTCCGCAGGAGAAATCGACGCGACGCCTGCCGTGAGATCGAAAGTTCGACGCGCAGCCCCGCAGAACGACGCGCAGCTGGAAAACAAGCAGGAAAATCCACGCACAGACCCGGGACATCTGGTAATCCCCGCGACCCACAGAAAGAGACTGTCCGCATGCCGGAAAACGACGCATGACTCCCCACGTGGAAAATAACGACGCAAGTCCGTGTGTGCTGGGGAGAAATCGACGCACACATTCTTTTTCCACGCACCCCTTCCTTTGTGGCCCTCTGAGGAGATTTTCCACCAGAAACCAGGTACTTTGTGTTTGAAAGAGACTTTGTTTACTTTCTAAAGACTTAAGACACTTTATATCACTTTTCAGTGATATCTTTACAAATTCATATTGCAACTTTGATCGTTTTGACCTGAAGATACCCAGATAAATATTATATATTTTTCTAAACACTGTGTGGTGTATTTTTGTGGTGTTATGCTATGGTGTTGTATGATTTATTGCACAAATGCTTTACACATTGCCTTCTAAGTTAAGTGCCAAGCTACCGGAGGGTGAGCACAGGCTGATTTTGGATTGTGTGTGACTTACCCTGACTAGAGTGAGGGTTCTTGCTTGGACAGAGGGCAACCTGACTGCCAACCAAAATCCCCATTTCTAACATATATGTTACAACTTGGAGTCAAACAAATCACTAAACCAAGACTTTATCAATGCCCAGGAAGCAACATTTGGTAGGTGCAATGGCACTGGGCTAACAGAAGGTTCGTAGTTCGGGAGCTGCAAGGGTGAAGTTGGCTTAGGTTTTAAGGCCCTCCTTCACTTTTTTGGTAATCGGCCAGAGTCCGTCTAAGACACCAGAACAGTCAGCTACATTCAGACCTTCTTCCAACACTGGATAACAGCTCCACCTGACTCCAAGCAAGCGGTTTGAGTGACAGACACCGCAGGAGAAATGTCTTGCGATGTACTTCCAGTAGAACCGATTTCGCATGTACCAGTGGGACTTGATGGCTTAGTAAAGGGCATGGATTTAATGTCCTTCACCACTAGAGAAGGATGACGCTCCGCCAGCTTGGTTTCATTTGATACCAAGACCACGGCCCATACTAAAAAATTATCAATAGAGGAGCGAGGATGCGTTTGCAGAGTAAAAGTGGAGCAGTGGTAACTTTCCTTTTCCCTATATTGTCCGAACTTCCCAAGGGGGGGACAGAAGATGCCCAGAAAAAAATAGCCCAAAGCTTAACAGGTCAGGAAAATAACTGTGAAAGAGCGTGGGCCAAGCCCAGCCCCTGACAGTCTTTGACGGGCTAAGATGGGACGCCCAGGCTATAAGCACCCCCGGGCGCAAAAGTCCATGTCAGCGACCATCCTGCCTTGAAGATGCCTGGGCCTGGTAGTGCACGGCCCCCCACTCGAGGCGAACTGGAACATATTAAAACATAATTTAAATGTGTGTTTTTCCTACATACATGTAACATGTTAATAATTTCATTTAAATCTGTATAAGTACAATTGATTCATGTTCATATAATATTCCTAATATACTTCATCTCTACTGTTTCTCTAAAATAATATTTTTATTATTAATTCGTGTCAGTAATTCACTCTAATATAATTGCACAATATCTTTCTTGTTGGAATGCGATGTCAAATACAAATGGAGGACATACTGTCCATCATAATTCAAATGTGCACATTTTACATTTCGTGTTAATTTCTCCGTTAGACTTTTAAATGAAAGTCTGTAAGTCACCATATGCTGACCTCTATGCTGCTAATATATTAGTAAAATTTGATCTCTATCAGATCCTTGACCAAAACATTTTCGTCTCTCCCTGCCAATATCCTTACAGGATCAACTCTCCATACCCGAGCTGTCTGAAACATTGTGTAAGTGGTTACCAGCCTCACATTTGGAAAAAATGTGCATGCACTTACAATAGGCCTTTGCGCATATCTCTTTATCTTATACCTAACATAGACTCCAATTCTCCCTGTCCTCTGGCCACACTCCCCACCACTAACTCAATAGTGAACACAGAAAAGGCTGATATGGTAGTGGTACCCACTGGCTGTATAGTCGATGATGCATGCTATTGCACACAAATCCATGCCATCACCCATCTTGTCCCTGAACGCCTCATCATTAGTTAACCAAGCTAATTCACCAATAATAACCTAGCCCTCTACATCTTACATATGCACTTGAAAAAATTGACACAGCTCTCTGGTTAATGCTTGCAAAACTGTCCAGTTCTGTCACTCACCCATGAGCCGTCTTTTGATCACACTTCTCTGTGCAGACATTTAAAAACATCCACAAATTTATGTTTCCAAATATTTGGTTTTGCCATGATGATAAGTTACCACAGTATGGTGGTCCCTATTTAAAGCACTTTTTAAACAACTCTGCTTGCCAACCCCTTCGACTGAGCCTGCATCGCCTGTTGCATTGTTAATTACAGGATGCTTTCCCTGCAGCAATTGTTCCCTTCTGCAACTTTCAATTACACACTATCACTTTCTACTATGGCTGTCAGCACCCCTTTATTTAATGTTTCTCTAGTTTCCTTCCTAACATCTCCAATCTCTCCTTTGTTTACCCACACCCTGGCTCATTACTCCATGTCTGCACTTGCTTCTTTCTAGCATTGTGTGTGGCACCTACCAAGTAATTCACTAACTGTTCTTAACTTGCTCTTAGGCGAGCTGTCATCTGCTCTGGTAATTCTGTCAGCCTTCCCTTCATTGTCTGCTGCCTACTGTCCACACCGCTTTCTTCAGCACTCAGCTCCTACCTCATCTCGTCCCCAAAGCATTGTTGCATTAAGTGTCCACCTTGGCCACCAGTGTCCCATTTCAGTCATGTTGTAATTCCCTTCCTGCATTATTTTGCATTACATGCAAGTCCTCTTCTACCACCTTTAATTTCTCCATGTCATCCCGATTCCTGCTCTCCCTGTCGCCCAGAATCTCTCCCTTATAACACAACACAAGCTTCTGCCCCACCCACTAAATCTCTTTTCTTGTCACACCCGCCAACACTATCTGCTCAGTCCCTGGTTATTGGCTGTATTTTTCTCCCATCCCTTCGTTTTTTGAGGCGGATGAACTGGACCTTACCACACTTCTTAGGACCACGATGCCTGAGCCACCCCTAACTTTTCCGGAACTGGCTTTGCTGAACTTAGGGCCAGTGAAGACTGCCCTTTTACTGGCTGGTTTTCTTCAACCAGTCAGGCGAGTGCACAGCTGTTCCCAGGATGCTCCACGTGGTACATCGTTCACTTCCGTTTTACATTGCCCTATTTGCTAGAGCCAGCTCTACAAGGTCCCAGCACACCCACTTGCTCCATTGGGACTCACTCATGTTTCACCAGGTGGCACCTGCAGCACCGCCTGCTGCTGTGCTATCAGCACCACATTTGCCACCTCCAGCTATGCACACTCTTTTGACCCCTCCACTTCTCTGGTTGATGACTGTTCTTCACCATTGCCTGAGATTGTATCGCCTTTCTGTGTCTTGTCCACACACTTCTACATTCCTAGTTCCTCCCTCACAAATACATCTTATGTGTGTTGCCTCTCTCCAGGCCCTTGCACCACTAAATGACAGTACTTCTTCCCCAGTCCTTCTTCCCCATTATATTTCCTGCAGACAACGTAGGGAGCATGCCTCAACACCTGCTGCCTCTCTCTCCCCCGATGATTACCATACTGGCCAACTCCATTGAGCCACGGGACCCTACTCCTTCCACCTGAGCACTATGAGGTCAGTGCAATCGCCCTCTCCAAATATCCTCAGCACTTCCCTCACCGCTGCCAGCCTCGTGCGTTCCTGCCAACTCACTACCCACAGCCCATCCCCACTGCAAATTCAACTACTGAACCCCGTTGACCTTAAACTGACCATCATTTACTACCTATTCCTGCAGGCCTACAATACAAGCTTCTACTATGTAACCCCACTAAACTTCATTGCAATGCACACCCTCCGAAAACCCAAACCTTTAGCCCCACCCCCATGATCAGATGGCAGAGCATGCCACTCCCCCAACAATCCAGGTTTGTCTTATTACCCCTAACCCCATTGTGTTGTTTGCTGACTTAGGTAAATATAACATTTTGCCAATTGTAAGGGACTATAGTATTCTTATATGTACGTTTCTTGGCATAGATGAGATCCGCAACACGCTGCCACACTGCTATTTAAGTAGCAGTTTATTTTAGCAGCGTAGAACGTCAAAAATCCAAGAGGAGCTGAAATCGGTAGAGCAGGTTTACAAGCACAATATCCCCGCTCTGATAAAAACAGAAATGATGACTTTAGCTGAAGGAGAGTGTTTTCATGTGTGTGGCTATTTTTCCTTTTCCACTTTACAGAGGGGGCAGTCTGTGAATTCCACCAACCCCCCTTATTTACAGATGCATCAGATGTGTGCCTGTGATGTTGGCCCGTATGCCTATTTGCATGTTTTCTATGCTCGTAGAGTTACCTGTCTATATGAGCACCACAACAAATCCACACATTACCAGCTTGTCAATACATTTTGTAACAAGGCGTCAAAGAGAAAGCGTCAGCCCACGTATCTCTTTCAGAAAAGTGGCTGTGCAACATTGTGCAGGAATTCCTGTGAAATTCTAAAATGTTCTGAGCTGGATTCTTTTTGATTTAAGATAGTCCCACATAGTAGGGAATCTCTCTCTTTACACTTGCATATAGATAAATTGTTCAGTAAGCACACATCTTTCTCTCTCGCTCTGTCACATTCTCCCTCTCCTTTTCTTCGTCCTCTTTCTCATTCTCATAAGCACCTTTTTCCCAAAATAAAGGGAACTTCCGTTGCCTCGTGAGGTTGTACAAGTAAGGGTGTGTGGTGCTGATTTGTAGCAGTGGCTCTCGTGTTTCATCTTGGAGTGCGCACATCCTAACGTTGGGACCTTCGATAAAATAGTCTTCAAGACAGAGCTGACCACAGTCCATACTTGTGATGCTGCCTTTCCCCCGATTCTGTGCTCTGTGTGTCAGACTATGAGACTTTGGAACAAATCCCAAACATTCAGCTTTAGATCGGGATGGCTTTGTTGCCTACTCTTGTGAGAGAGGCTGTTGAGAGAGAAGAGGTGCAGCTGTCATTGATACATTTTCTTCACGTCTAACAAGAAAACTCTTCCTCTTTCCTATCTTAGCAACTGATGAACAGTGCAGGAAGCTCTGTTTTTAAGGTGGTCACCTCCAGATGTTTGCAGGGGGAACAATGCAAAGATTAAAGATTTATGAAGCTCCAACAGTTGAGAGGTCTGAGCTTCTCTTTCCCCAGCTTGATATGGAGTTTCTAGGATACCCCTGACAAAAAACTCAGGAAGTACTACAAAAAAGAGGCGGGGCAGTGTGAATACGTTTTAGCAAAAGGTTTAAGTGCAACCACAATAACTGCTGTATTACAACTATAAAGTAGGATGTGAGAACCTGGACATCAAAATGCTATCTGGAACAGAAAAGGGAAAAATGCTTTCATGAAGGAATTCTAGCTTCCCTAGAATAATACACACCACAAAAAGATTGTGGGTCTGTTCCACTGAAGACTGTGACCAGGAAGACGAGTGTGCTGTGCTGCCTTGGAGAAAACTAACAGCAGCGTCGGATTGGGATGGTGGGCAGTCGGGCATTGGGAGAAGGGCTGGCCACTAAGGAGTGGCGGCTGCCACTGAATAGGGGGTGAGATTTAAAAAAAAAAGAAATTAAATAAAACATTTACATTTCTTCTGGAGACGCATTCGCGTCTCCTCCCTCCGCTTCCCGGCAGCACACCGGCTCCCAGCCAATCATGACGTTGCTGTCACCAACATGACAGCAGTGTTGTGACTAGTGTGAGCGCGGTGCTTCGACGATCACACAGGGAGTGGGAGCCTGAGCACCTTCTCCACCCGGCTGTTCAATACAGCCGGGTGGAGAAACGCGAAGTGGTCATGTCTGTTTGGCCAGCCCAACACGGCCAGCCAAACAGACATGCGCACTTATTGTGCACTCCCTCCAGCCCTTCTATGGCCCCCTCCAATCCAGCCCCGCCCTAGCCCGGCACCCAGGAAAAATAAAATGATAATAATGCTTTGTTATTATAATTTTTTTTCCTTCCCCCTTCTGCTTAAGAGCAGTGGGGCGACGCTCCTCTGGCTTAGCGGAGGAGCCGTCCCTGTGACTAAGGCTCACCTGTGGGCCAGTTTTTGTTATGAGCTCTGTCATCCGGCCCACAGAGCCTTACTGTCTTCCCTCCAAGCCCCTGTAATATGGAATCAGAATCATGGGAAGGCAGAGTCTGAAGGGAAAGCTTGCAGCAGCATTGCTAAGCCAGTATTGTTCTGCCCGCTGCAGACTTCAGTTTGGCCCCTGTGGGGCTGTCGCAGATGCCCAGAAGCAGTGTCCTACTCCCCTGCCCTGCTAATAAATTGAGGCAGTATGTTGAGAGTGCAGCATCCTGGCTGGGGGCAGGTGATGTGGCCATTGGGCCATCATCACCTCAACCTCCCTTGAGTACCGGGAGCTGTGTTCTTTTCTTCACCCCTCCCATGCCAGGCCATTTCCCTCAGGCTATAGTTGGCTGGGAGCCAGTGAGAGTAAGGGAAGCAGCCCCGCTGGAGGCCAGTTATTGGCACCTCGGCCCCAAAGTCTTTCAGGCCTCGGTGGAGGGGGGTCTGTGATGGCACAGGCGTCGCTGTGAGGCACCGCTGATCTTCAGTAATGTAACTGGTGCTCATATAACTCTGATTCTCTTGGGACGATTTTACCATATATAAAAGTACATTTCAAAAATAACCTTCTGTATGTTCATGTTTTAAAAGTCTGCAAAGGCTGGAGCATGATACTGAAAGAGGATTCTTTAAATGATAATAAAAATGTCTGTATTCCTTTTAACATGGCTTTTCTGCCTTTGTTTAATTTAATTATCAGCCATGGATCATGAAAGTATCTTTAGACTACATTTAAAACTGCTTTCACCTTAGATTTACTGTTTAAAGTACATGTTCATCAGAGGAGAAAATACCAGATTTATGAAATTTTCTTTATTTTTTGTACCGGCCAAGATATTAAAAAAGAGGTAATGCCGGTTAAAACAACGGCAGGTTGCAAACCTACCCTGATCAGGAGTTGGGGGCTTTGGGCCACTTAATTTCCCCCACCCCCGGGCCACAGTATAGTTCTTATAGTTTTCATCAATGTTTCTGCCCACCAAGACTAGCCAAATGGTGTTTTGTGAACGGGCGTGATACGGGAATGTGGGCAACTTTTTTTGGGGGTGCCCGGGCCGAATTATGATCCCAATCTGATCCTGACCAGCAGGCCTAGATGCTACCTACCATTTGAGCTGTCGATGTGAAGACAGTGGTTGAGAAGCTTTTCTTTCACTAGAACCTGCATCCTGAACCCTAAAGAACCTATGGGGCCTTTGGACCACTCGTGCATGAGTGATATTTTTTTTCGAAGCAACTTTTGAAATAGGAATCCTTGGTACAATTGAGTAACTCAGTGTTTAAACTGGACCTACATTTTAGAGAACATTTAACTGCTTTAAAACTGTTCTCGTGGTTCTTACTATTGTTTCAGTGTTTAAAATGAATGCAATGCTGCCCCCTCGTAGCTGTTTTGAAAAGCAAGGACAAGGCTCTGGCATGTCCACATTCTTTTCTTTTCCAATTTGTAAACGTGCCCACATTTAATCAATGAAACCAAATATTATAAATTCGTTTTTTAATAGCTGCTATTTTCCTGGTCTCATTTGTTTGTCACTTAAATAATTAAAGCCTTTTTGTTTTAAAATAATTTGGTTTATGGCTTCATTTTATTTTTGGACCCCAATGGTGGAGAATTTTGAATAGGTGAGAGTGAATAACATGGATGATTATCACCTGAGTTGTGAGTGACATCAAATACATAATGTAAGTGAAGTTTGAGTTGTCTGTGTTGGCGTTCAGTACTCCAAAGTGAAAGATATCTATTTATTCATTATCACCCAGCTACAATGTTATATTATGTATGGCCTACCCAAATCATCTACCCCATCTTTATGCAGGAGTAGAAGAGTCATGGGGGAGCCATGGACTAACCTTCCACAGCCCCCTGCCTGTGTCCAGCCACCCATGCACACCACCCTTTCTTCAATCATCTCCTCTCCACCCCAATATTGTAAAGTAATATCTGGTCTGTGCCTGCAACCCTAATAATACTCAGTGCCCCCCCCCCCCCACACTCACACTAAGTTGTGCTTTCTGTCGTCATCAAAACAAAGTGCCAACGTCACACTAAGGGACTCGCTAAGAGTCCTGTCAGACCAGTCAGGAACCACTTTATGTTTCTCACTGCCGCTACATGATAGCAGTGAATAACTAGATTCATTTTCTGTTATTTACAATAGTGGAACTCAGTGATAGCCATACACAGCATGTGGAACTATAGAATGGAGTAACTGAGTTCTGAGTGGCATTAAACAGATAACAATAGTGAAACTAGAGTTGTTTATGATGTCACTCAGAACCCTGAGGTAAAAAAAAAACCATTATTCACTTTTTACCTATGTATAATGGTCCCCCAAATAATTTCTCCCGTATTCAACTGCTATGCAGGGGCAGAGGTCTAATTAAAGAACCTTATATAACTTGGCCTCTTCCCTTATCAAATGTAAAAAATTCTATAGCATAATTCCACTGACACTACCACACTCTGGGGCATTAAGTAAAGTGGAGCTGCATCGAGTGTAGCACCACTTTGCTTGCGCCCCTTAGTGCACCCCATACTGCCACCACGTGTGCACCATATCTTAGATACGGAGCACCATGGCGCATGGTAGGGGGCAATAGCATAATTTTTATTGATGTACTCTGCAGGAGTGGTGCCAAAATATTGGCGCTAATCCTGCAGAGTATAAAGGAGCCCATTATAAATAATGGAAGCCCCCTTTTAATGCCTGCTCTGAGCAGTTGTTAAAAGTGCAGTAAAAAATGACGCAAGATTTCCTTGCACCATTTTTTCAGCTAACGAGGGAATGCCCCCTTATTAAACATTATGCCTAGCGCAGGTATAATGTAGCTCAAAGGGTTACAGGTAGCGCAATGCATGCATTGCGCCACATTGTAAATATGACCGAGGATTTTGGCCTCGTTGGGCACATTAGCATAAAAAAAGTGATGCTAATGTGACGCAAGGTGGCGCTAGGGGCTTATAAATATACCCCTCTGTCTCCATTGTCCTCCCTCCCTCCCAAAGCTGTGCGAAATTTCGGCTGTCCGTTTAAACAGGCAGCCAGTGCTGCACTGACAGACTTTTGGAAAGCCCTGTTAAAGGAACCTGAAATTCCTCCTAGGAACTGTGAGAAAAACAATTTGTGTTTCCCAATGTTGCGCCGTAATTTCATTGTATAACCAGTGTAGGAAGTTGGCTCTGTATGTGCTATTTCAAAGTAAGGAATAGCATGCACAGAGTCCAAGGGTTCCCCTTAGAGGTAAAATAGTGGTAAAAATAGATAATACTAATGCTCTATTTTGTGGTAGTGTGGTCGAGCAGTAGGCTTATCCAAGGAGTAGTGTTAAGCATTTGTTGTACATACACATAGACAATAAATGAGGTACACACACTCAGAGACAAATCCAGCCAATAGGTTTTTATATAGAAAAATATCTTTTCTTAGTTTATTTTAAGAACCACAGGTTCAAATTCTACATGTAATATCTCATTCGAAAGGTATTGCAGGTAAGTACTTTAGGAACTTCAAATCATCAAAATAGCATGTATACTTTTCAAGTTATTCACAAATAGCTGTTTTAAAAGTGGACACAGTGCAATTTTCACAGTTCCTAGGGGAGGTAAGAATTTGTTAGGTTAACCAGGTAAGTAAGACACTTACAGGGCTTAGTTCTTGGTCCAAGGTAGCCCACCGTTGGGGGTTCAGAGCAACCCCAAAGTCACCACACCAGCAGCTCAGGGCCGGTCAGGTGCAGAGTTCAAAGTGGTGCCCAAAACACATAGGCTAGAATGGAGAGAAGGGGGTGCCCCGGTTCCGGTCTGCTTGCAGGTAAGTACCCACGTCTTCGGAGGGCAGACCAGGGGGGTTTTGTAGGGCACCGGGGGGGACACAAGCCCACACAGAAATTTCACCCTCAGCAGCGCGGGGGCGGCCGGGTGCAGTGTAGAAACAAGCGTCGGGTTTGTAATGGAAGTCAATGGGAGATCTAGGGATCTCTTCAGCGCTGCAGGCAGGCAAGGGGGGGGTTCCTCGGGGAAACCTCCACTTGGTCAAGGGAGAGGGACTCCTGGGGG
This sequence comes from Pleurodeles waltl, assembly GCF_031143425.1. NCBI lineage: Eukaryota > Metazoa > Chordata > Amphibia > Caudata > Salamandridae > Pleurodeles > Pleurodeles waltl. The sequence continues at coordinate 782,177,598 of NC_090436.1, forward strand.
TCACTCCTCCAGTGAAAGTCCGGTCCTTCAGGTCCTGGGGGCTGCGGGTGCAGGGTCTCTCCCAGGTGTCGGGACTTAGGATTCCAAGAGTCGCGGTCAGGGGAAGCCTCGGGATTCCCTCTGCAGGCGGCGCTGTGGGGGCTCAGGGGGGACAGGTTTTTGTACTCACAGTCTTAGAGTAGTCCTGGGGTCCCTCCTGAGGTGTTGGATCGCCACCAGCCGAGTCGGGGTCGCCGGGTGCAGTGTTGCAAGTCTCACGCTTCTTGCGGGGAGCTTGCAGGGTTCTTTAAAGCTGCTGGAAACAAAGTTGCAGCTTTTCTTGGAGCAGGTCCGCTGTCCTCGGGAGTTTCTTGTCTTTTCGAAGCAGGGGCAGTCCTCAGAGGATGTCGAGGTCGCTGGTCCCTTTGGAAGGCGTCGCTGGAGCAGGATCTTTGGAGGGCAGGAGACAGGCCGGTGAGTTTCTGGAGCCAAGGCAGTTGTCGTCTTCTGGTCTTCCTCTGCAGGGGTTTTCAGCTAGGCAGTCCTTCTTCTTGTAGTTGCAGGAATCTGATTTTCTAGGGTTCAGGGTAGCCCTTAAATACTAAATTTAAGGGCGTGTTTAGGTCTGGGGGGTTAGTAGCCAATGGCTACTAGCCCTGAGGGTGGGTACACCCTCTTTGTGCCTCCTCCCAAGGGGAGGGGGTCACAATCCTAACCCTATTGGGGGAATCCTCCATCTGCAAGATGGAGGATCTCTAAAAGTTAGAGTCACTTCAGCTCAGGACACCTTAGGGGCTGTCCTGACTGGCCAGTGACTCCTCCTTGTTTTTCTCATTATTTTCTCCGGCCTTGCCGCCAAAAGTGGGGCCTGGCCGGAGGGGGCGGGCAACTCCACTAGCTGGAGTGTCCTGCTGGGTTGGCACAAAGGAGGTGAGCCTTTGAGGCTCACCGCCAGGTGTGACAATTCCTGCCTGGGGGAGGTGTTAGCATCTCCACCCAGTGCAGGCTTTGTTACTGGCCTCAGAGTGACAAAGGCACTCTCCCCATGGGGCCAGCAACATGTCTCGGTTTGTGGCAGGCTGCTAAAACTAGTCAGCCTACACAGATAGTCGGTTAAGTTTCAGGGGGCACCTCTAAGGTGCCCTCTGGGGTGTATTTTACAATAAAATGTACACTGGCATCAGTGTGCATTTATTGTGCTGAGAAGTTTGATACCAAACTTCCCAGTTTTCAGTGTAGCCATTATGGTGCTGTGGAGTTCGTGTTTGACAGACTCCCAGACCATATACTCTTATGGCTACCCTGCACTTACAATGTCTAAGGTTTTGTTTAGACACTGTAGGGGTACCATGCTCATGCACTGGTACCCTCACCTATGGTATAGTGCACCCTGCCTTAGGGCTGTAAGGCCTGCTAGAGGGGTGTCTTACCTATACTGCATAGGCAGTGAGAGGCTGGCATGGCACCCTGAGGGGAGTGCCATGTCGACTTACTCGTTTTGTCCTCACTAGCACACACAAGCTGGCAAGCAGTGTGTCTGTGCTGAGTGAGAGGTCTCCAGGGTGGCATAAGACATGCTGCAGCCCTTAGAGACCTTCCTTGGCATCAGGGCCCTTGGTACTAGAAGTACCAGTTACAAGGGACTTATCTGAATGCCAGGGTGTGCCAATTGTGGATACAATGGTACATTTTAGGTGAAGGAACACTGGTGCTGGGGCCTGGTTAGCAGGGTCCCAGCACACTTCTCAGTCAAGTCAGCATCAGTATCAGGCAAAAAGTGGGGGGTAACTGCAACAGGGAGCCATTTCTTTACAACCAGGTTCAGCATTTCTTATGTTATAGGCAATTATGTAATACGTATGCATAAAACTTAGATACTAAGTGATACCAGTGATTGTGATATATATTTCTGTAGTGTGTTGTGGTTCAAATTTTTTAAAGTGCAATCTTATATATTTTTTTAAGGTAATAATGCCTTATGGTGTTTCCACTTCAATGACAAAAAATCCGAAACCCAACATTATAACAAAGACTCCTGATGATCTTGTAAAGCAGTCGCTTAACTACGTTACATTTGGAGACCAGGTCTTTGGATCGCTAGCTCATGAAGTCCTTGTAAGTAAACTTTTAAAGTTGTGAAACATGTTAGAACACTTGCTTTAAAACCTCACATTTTAATGTGACATATGCGTTAATAGAACGAGATGGCATCTTGGGACTTTGTACATCTGAATGTTTCCAAAACCGATGAAGTGCTATGCTGGTTGCCAGGCATAATTCATGAAATGCATTAAATGGTTATTATGTGCTGGGCGCTGGGGTCAGTTTAGACAAAAATACAATGCTGACTGAATACTATAGGACAGCCATTTCTAATATAGCAGACCCGGTTGAGCGATGGTGATGCTTACCCCTCTCCCTCATCAGGCGACTGGCACTGATTAAAATAGACATTCTGGGGGTGATTCCAACCCTGGCGGTCGGTGTTAAAGCGGCGGCCAACCCGCCAACAGGCAGGTGGTCCAAAAAATGAATTCTGACCCTGGCGGGAACCGCCAACACAGGCCGCCACTTTAACACTCCGACCGCCACAGCGGGACAGACAAACAGCGCGGCGGTCACCACCAACAGGCAGGCGGGAGTCAATGTACCGCCCACCCTATCACGACTCACCAATCCGCCACCTTTTCCGGGGCGGGAGCCCCGCCGATAAAAACACGGCGGAAACAGACTACGAACGGGAAAACGCTCACCTCTACGCACTCCACGAGGAAGGAGGACAGCATGGAACCCGAATTAAACATCCTACCAGCTATTGTCTACCTGCTCATCTACCACGAGTACGAACTCCGGCGCAGAAGACAACGGTGAGTACTGCACCTACGACACAGGGGAGGGGGGAGGAGGAAAGCCAACGGGCACACACATACGCCCCTCCCCCTCAACTATCAACACACCAATGCAGAGCAACAACTGAGTGACACCCCCCAAACCCCCCTGAAAAATGCAAAGTCAAATTTAAATTGTAAATTTAAATTTATGTATAAATAAGGTTCATTAAAGTCATGGAAAATTATCGACATGAAATTTCAAACCAAAAATAATGAACAGTGCGAAAGCTATGTACATAGTCAATAAGTCCTGCTCAGTTGCCAAATATCCACAGTCCGTGGGCCAATGTCTAGAAAACACATGGGCAAAGCCCACACAGGAGACATGAGTCCGTTGGAGAGAACACTGCTGGGGCATCAGATGACAAAACTACAGGCACCTCAGGGGGAAGGGAAGGGGGGGCACCTCAGCCACATGAGTCCACGACGCCAGAACCACGAAGGGGCCACCATGCCCACTGTACCATCCTGGGGAGTGCAAAGCCACAGTCTCTCAAGTCTCTACAGTGGGTGGGTTGCCCACTCTACCATCCTGGGGAGTGCAAAGCCACAGTCTCTAAAGTCTCTACAGTGGGTGGCTTGCCCACTCTACCATCCTGGGGAGTGCAAAGCAACAGTCCATCAGGTGGAGTACAGACACCACTGGTTATGGAGGAGGCAGGGTGGCCAGAGTGCTGCGTGAACACTAGATCGACACAGAACCGGCACTGTGAATGGGCCAGCGGTGCTTGAGACGGCGGGCCCAGTGGAGCGGTGCATGAGATGAAGGGCCCAGCGGAGCGGTGCTTGAGACGGCGGGGCCCAGCGGAGCGGTGCTTAAGATGAAGGGCCCAGCGGAGCGGTGCTTGAGATGAAGGGCCCAGCGGAGCGGTGCTTGAGATGAAGGGCCCAGCGGAGCGGTGCTTGAGACGGCGGGGCCCAGCGGAGCGGTGCTTGAGATGAAGTGCCCAGCGGAGCGGTGCTTGAGATGAAGGGCCCAGCGGAGCGGTGCTTGAGATGAAGGGCCCAGCGGAGCGGTGCTTGAGATGAAGGGCCCAGCGGAGCGGTGCTTGAGACGGCGGGGCCCAGCGGAGCGGTGCTTGAGATGAAGGGCCCTGTTCAGCGGTGCTTGTCTTCACGGCGGGGCCCTGTTCAGCGGTGCTTGTCTTCACGGCAGGGCCCTGTTCAGCGGTGCTTGTCTTCACGGCGGGGCCCTGTTCAGCGGTGCTTGTCTTCACGGCGGGGCCCTGTTCAGCGGTGCCTTTCTGCACGGCGGGGCCCTGTTCAGCGGTGCTTGTCTTCACGGCAGGGCCCTGTTCAGCGGTGCTTGTCTTCACGGCGGGGCCCTGTTCAGCGGTGCCTATCTTCACGGCGGGGCCCTGTTCAGCGGTGCTTGTCTTCACGGCGGGGCCCTGTTCAGCGGTGCTTGTCTTCACGGCGGGGCCCTGTTCAGCGGTGCTTGTCTTCACGGCGGGGCCCTGTTCAGCGGTGCTTGTCTTGTCTTTCAAGGGAGCCAGACCTGGCCAGGACTCCCTGCTTAGTCGCCCTCCGACCGTGCAGTTTCTGGACCCTCCTGTGACAGAGTCCTGGGCCCGTGGGTGTCCTCCGTCACACCCGGGATGGGGCTTGTGGGGCCCTCCTGGTCCGCGCCCCTGCTGGCTGACTTCTCCGCCCTGCTGCCCTTGCCCTCCTTCGATGAGGCTCTCTGGCCCTTGCCTCACCTTGATGTTGTGGCAGGTGACGGGCCACGACTACGCTCCTTGGTGGCAGCCGTGTCAGCCTTCTCGCGGCGGCCCTTCTGTTTACGGGTTCTCTTTCCAGGAGGTGGGCTGGCTGTCCCCTTGCTGCTGGCCGATGTATCAGTGCTGGGAAAGGGTGGACTCCAAAACCTGTGCACAATGGTGAGACTTGATGCAGGGCTGGTGGTGGCTGAGGTGCTCTTCGGACTCTTAACAGATGGAGGGGGTGGGTCAGGTGGTGCAAAGAGGTTAACTTTGGAGAGGAAAAGTTTTTTAGGAGCAATGGGAAGGGTAGGTGCAGTGGGTATGGGAGTGGAGGAAGAGGATGTGGTTGTAGGAGAGTCAGGTGTGCTGTCTTTGGGTGAAGGTGCATGGGCCTGGAGGCTGTCGTGAGGTGGTTGGCTGTTGGGTGGGTGGCTGCCTGGGTTTGTGTGGTTTGGAAGAGGGGTGACAGACACAGTGGGAGAGGACACAGGGGACGTGTAAATGGCAGTGGGGGTGGTGACTGCACGTGTGCGGACTGTACTGGAGGGTGTGGTGGTGATGGAAGTACTGGCTGATGGTGGTGTGCATGCAGGTGGGAGTGGAGACGTCACAGGGAGGGAGGAGGGAGACGAGGAGGAGGGGGACACAGAGGTGGTAGTGACTGTTGCCATGTCTGCATCTGGATGTTGCTTGGGTGAATGCTTGTTGGATATGTGGTGCTTATGTCTGGATGAGCTGGCCTTGGGTGTTGAGGTGTGTGCAGGCTGGTCAGATGGTGTGGATGGGATCGGCTGAGGAACAGGAGACTGGGAGAGGGTAGAGGCAGTTAGAAGAGGGAGGCTGGAAACAGGGACAATGGCTGCCGTCAGTGCTGAGCCCAGAGCATTGAACGATCGTTGATGGGCAGCCTGACCCGAATGAATGCCCTCCAGGTATGCATTGCTCCGATGCACCGCCCTTTCTACACCCTGGATGGCATTCAAAAGGGTAGACTGCCCAACAATGATGGTTTGTAGGAGGTCAATGACCTCCTCACTGAGGGCAGCAGGGGTAACTGGGGCAGGGCCTGAGGTGCCTGGGGCGAAGGAGATGCCCGCCTTCTTGGGCGAGCGGGCATGGAGCGAAGGCTGAGAGGCTGCTGGGAGGGCGGAGCTGGTGCACTGGGTGGCGGCTGTACCTGTTGAGGCGGGGGGCACGGATGTTGCCGCCACCGCTAGGGAGCTCCCTTCCGAGGACGTGTCCGTGTCGCTGACGTCTCCACGGGTCCCCGTTGTGGAGCTCCCCTCGCCCTCCGTATCACTGGTGACCCCGGTGTCCGTAGCATGGCCCACCGGGGCCATGTGAGTTGCAGCTCCCTCGTGCTCCGATGCCAATTCTCCTCCGCCTGATGATGCTAATGCACACATGCACAAGAAGATAAAGAAAAAGGGTGGGGGGAGAAATAAAGACAGGTTGAGTGCATGCATTGTCAACACCGTTGTCGGAGAGGACAGACAAAGGAGCCTCCTGCACTACGCCGCGCAATCGGGGTACACTACTCAGTACTTGTGACTAGGCCTACTGGTCTATGGACAACAAATGCACACATGGATGATGCTGGACCATGGATAGCTGTACTTGGCAATCTACAGAGGTGGGGGGCGGGGGCACAGGGCCATGCCTAAAGGAGGGGACTACACTACAGAAAGCGCCCTGGCCTAATGTCACCCACAGCCCTCCTCCCCCACCCAGACACCTCCACTGCACGGTAATATAGCAGAATGTGCTGATACTCACCCCCTTGTGTCTGCTGTGATGTCCTCACGCGCCCATCCAAATCGGGGTAGGCCACCGCCAGGATCCGGGACATCAGGGGAGTCAAGGTACGACTGGCACCCCTCCTACGTTGGGAGGCCATCCCCAGCAGTGACTCGGCGGTCTTCCTGGTCCCGCGGCGGATGTCCTCCCACCTCTTTCGGCAGTGGGTGCCCCGTCTGTTGTGGACCCCCAGGGCCCGGACGTCCTTGGCGATGGCACGCCAAATGTCGACTTTCTGATGGGCGCTGACCTATTTGACATGTACAGGGTGGGAAAGGAAATATCATCATTTGTCTGCATGTAAGATGTGTTTGGCCCCCCCTCCCCAACCTTGCCATGTGGCACATGCTCTCATCTGTCGTGCCTTGCACTCCTCATTCGCTTCCCTCCCCACCATCTTACATCCACCATACACAACCCAGGCATAGCCCATTCAACGTGCACCCAGTGTACTTACCTGTTGGTCTGGAGGACCGTAGAGTAGCGCATACTGGGGGAGGACCCCATCCACAAGTTTATCCAACTCTTCAGGTGTGAAGGCAGGGGCCCTTTCCCCAGTCGCAGCAGCCATTGTCTCTTCCAGACCGAGGTCACAGCAGCACTTGCAGTATAGGTCCTCTGCTGTGGATGATCAAGTCTCGAGTGATTAAGCAGTTAGAAAATGGCGGTACGCCCGCGGCGGTGCGTACCGCGGCGGTGCGTACCGCGACCGCCGGCGCACATCATCATCGGCTAATGAAACCCATAGGGTCCAATGTTAACCAATGCGCCTTCGCACCGCGGTCTTCGACCGCCTACCGCCACGGTGTGCCACGCCAGCGAGTTGACCTCACATCCCATTGTCACACTTCACAGGTCAGGCAGCCGCCATTTCAAGGGCCTTAATTTCTACTGCGTCACACAGGCCTAGGCCTTGCATTGCCACACATACAAGCCTTTCAATGCATAGATAATCGTGTACTGTGCAAGCAGTGTGAACGAACCTGTGGGTTGCTTGACTCTGTCCTCCATGTTGTCCTTCCTAGGCACCGTCCGCTGGGACTTGCGAGGAGAAGGAGGAATGTTCCCGTGTACCGACCGCTGGTGGACCTGTCGACAATGGAAGAACGACATATTATACTTCGAGACCGACTTGACCGAACCACTATACATGAACTGTGTGCCCAGCTGGAGCCACACCTGATGTCCCCCATCCGCCAACCCACTGGAATTCCCCCTCTGGTGCAGGTTCTGTCAGTACTCCATTTTTTGGCAAGTGGGTCTTTTCAGACAACAGTGGCGATGTCATCAGGGATGTCTCAGCCTATGTTTTCTAAGGTTTTGTCCAGAGTGTTGTCTGCCCTGATGAAATACATGCGAAGCTACATTGTTTTCCCTGAGGAGGATGATTTGGCTACAGTGAAGGGTGATTTCTATGCCCTTGGACACATTCCGAATGTCATTGGTGCCATTGATGGGACCCATGTAGCTTTGTCCCCCCAAAAGACAATGAGCAGGTGTACAGAAATAGAAAAAATTACCATTCGATGAATGTCCAGGTGGTCTGTTTGGCTGACCAGTACATCTCCCATGTAAATGCCAAGTTCCCTGGGTCAGTGCATGACGCGTATGTTATGCGAAATAGCAGCATCCCTTATGTGATGGAACAGCTACAGAGACACCGTGTGTGGCTAATAGGTGACTCTGGTTACCCCAACCTGCCTTGGCTATTGACCCCAGTGAGGAATCCCCGGACCAGGGCAGAGGAACGGTACAATGAGGCCCATGGGGTACTAGGAGGATAATAGAAAGGACCTTCGGGGTCCTGAAGGCCAGGTTTAGGTGCCTGCATATGACAGGTGGATCCCTCATGTACTCACCAAAGAAGGTGTGCCAGATCATCGTGGCCTGCTGTATGCTTCACAATCTTGCATTGCGACGCCAGGTGCCTTTTCTGCAGGAGGATGGTCCAGATGGTGGTGTTGTAGCAGCTGTAGAGCCTGTGGAGAGTGAAGAGGAGGAAGACGACGGGGACGACACGGACAACAGGGACACAGTTATAGAACAGTATTTTCAGTAGCACACAGGTAAGAATCACCCACGCCATTTTACATTTACTTCAGTGCTCCTGCATCTGTACTTTCTGTGTTTCCCCCCAGTTCCTTTTAACTGATTTGTGACTTTCCCTTCCCTTTTCAGAGCTGTATGACCCACTGCGTGACTTCTGCTTTGTTTGTCCATGGACTACAGCTTATTGACATTGGTATGTTGTCATCACAATGTAACTGAACATTATTGCAGCGTTATGTGTAATACATTTGTTAGGAATACAAGCAGACTCCAGATTATTTTCAGTGCAATAAGTGATTTATTTGAAGTGCTACATATAGGTCCATGATAGTAAAATGGTGATGGGTGGGGGTGGAGTCATATCCATGGCAGAATCCAGGTCTCAGTTTCACAGGTGCATTGTCCATATGCCTGTGGAAGGATGGAGCAGGGGCAGTTTAAGGTTGGACAGGGTGACAATGTGGGACAGTGGGATGACATCAGGGGGTATCTTACGCTGGCAGCGGTCTTGGCATCCTACTCTGTCTTCTTGTGTGATCTCAGGTTCCGCTTGCGGGGTGGTTGTTCTTCAGCAGGAGGTGGGGTTCGGGTGGCCTGTCGTTTTGTGGGGGCCTCCTGTCCACTAGCGCTGGCGGAGGTGGTAGGCTGTTCCTGGCTATTGACAGGGGCCCTGTGTGGTGCCACATGGTCCCGCAATGTGGTGTCTATCCGGTTGAGGGCCAGGACGATGGTCCCCATTGCGGAGCCGATATTCCTGAGTTTGTCTCTGAACCCCATGTACCGTTCCTCCTGCTGTGCCTGGATCTCCTGGAACCTGGCCAGTACCGTCGCCATCGTCTCCTGGGAGTGGTGGTATGCTCCCATGATGGTGTTGAGGGCCTCTTGGAGAGTGGGTTCCCTGGGCCTGTCCCCCCCCTGTCGCACAGCAGCCCTCCCAGTGCCCCTGTTTTCCCGGACCTCTGTCCCCTGGACGGTGTGCCCACTACCACTGCCCCCAGGTCCCTGTTGTTGTTGGGGTGGTGGGTCAACCTGGGTGCCCTGTAGTGGCGGACACACCGCTGATTGACGCGTCCTGGAGACAGAGGCATGGGCCCGCTGGGTGGGAGCTGTGCTGGTATTCCCAGAGGGGGTTTGGTCTGCTGTGGCCTGTGGCTGTGTGTGGGGAATCGACTGTCCAGAGGTCCCCGATGGTCCGGGCTGGTCATCAGGTTCTAGGTCGACAGAGCTGCTGTCATCACTGGGGGCCTGTTCTGGGGATGGGATGGACAATTCTGGACCCTCCTGGCCGGTGTGTTGGCGTTCGGGCCCTGCAGGGGTGAAAGAGTATGGTTATAGCTTTTGTGTGTGCCATGGCTTGCGATTTGTGGGTGCCCTTGTCCCCCAGTGCTGGCATTCCCTTGTGGGAGGAGTTATGAGGGTGGTTTGTGGGGGGGGATGGGTATGTGCAGTGGTCATGCTTAGGTGATGGGTGTCCAGGGTTTGTGTTGGCATTCAGGGATTGGTGTTGGGTTGGGTGGGTTGTGCTGGTGAGACATTGGCAGGCAGGATGTGTGCTGGGGGGTTGGGGGTGGGGGTGGGGGGGTGGGTTGGCATGCTGGTGGTTGGGGGGGGTGAAGTAGTTGAGATTAGACTTACCAGAGTCCATTCCTCCGCCTACTCCAGCGAGCCCCTCAGGATGCAGGATGTTCAAGACCTCTTGCTCCCATGCAGTGAATTCGGGTGGAATGGGTGGGGGTCCGCCGCCAGTCTTCTGCACAGCGATGTTGTGTCTTGACACCATAGACCGCACCTTCCCCCGTAGGTCGTTTCAGCGCTTTCAGATGTCTTCCCGATTTCTGGGATGCTGTCCCACGGCGTTGACCCTGTCGACAATCCTTTGCCATAGCTCTGCCTTCCTGGCTATTGTGGTGTGCTGCACCTGTGTGCCGAAGAGCTGGCGCTCTACCCTGATCATTTCCTCCACCATGACCCTGAGTTCTTGGTCCGAGAACCTGGGGTGTCTTTGGGGTGCCATAGGGTGGTGTGGATGTGGTATGGGGTGGTGTTTGTAGTGATGTGAGTGGTGGTGTGTGGTGATGTGCGCGTAGATGTAGTGTGGGTGATGAAGTTGGGTTCCTGTGTGTGTTGTGGTTTGCGTTCCCTGTGCTCTCTCTCTGTGTATTGCGCCTTGTCTCTGAATTTCGATTTGTGAGGGTTTGTGGGTGATGTGGGTGTGTGTTTTATATGGTGATGGGTGTGTGGGAGTGTTGTGTGTATGTGTCTCAGGTGTGTGTATTTTGAATTGTCCAATGTGGCTGTGTTTTGTAAGGGTGTGTGTATTTTGACCGCGGCGGTGTGTACCGCCAATGGAATACCGCTGTTGAAAGACCGCCGCGTGGATTCGTGGGTCGTAATGGCATGGGCGTGTTTGTGTTGGCGTGACGGTGGAGGTTTGGTCATCTCCAGTTTATCGCTGACCGCTGATGAGGCGGGCTTCCGTGGATGTCGGGATTTTGGCGGTTTGGCAGTTGTGGGTCAGAATGGCCGTGGCGGGTTGCCGCGGCGGTGTTATGGCGGTCTTCTGACCGGCGGTAAGAGCCTTTTACCGTCGAGGTCAGAATGACCCCCTGTGTCTCGACTATTGTATCTCTTCTATAATGTCCCCCTTTGCCTGATCAAACAATTCGTTAACACCTTACACTCCCACATGATATCATTGGGGTGGGCGGGTAAACAGCCACAGATAAGATGGGAGGTACTTATACTACCCAATGAATGTGGCTGTCTCGCGGCACTGAGCTTTGAACTCTACAGTGCCCACTAATGGATGCACCCCTCACCCCATGTGGCACATGTGGTAATTGACCTCCATGCTGCGCAGCCCTGGCATCTAGCGGCCCAAAAAAGTATAAATACGGGCCTTAGTTGCTGAACGCAAATGCACTGAAGGATTATGGTGACCTGAAGGGCAGGCAGGAACAGATGGGGTACAAATAGGACAGAGACAGACCATAGTGGCATGAATGTTAAGCAGGGGTATAAGACCATTCCCCCGATCTGCATATGTGATTACAAAAATAACTACTCATGTTTCTGTGCTGAACTATTTATTATGACACAACAGACTCATTGTAACCTGCATGTTACATATTAGTGCATATTATGCGATATTACTTTGCTTGTGTTGGATGCTAAATGAAATTCTAATACAAAAAGAAAAAAATATTATCTGAAAATTAGGGAACTGTAAGGATAAAGTCTAAAACCATTGTCATCTCAGTTCCCTAAGACCTATGTGAGTCAGAGTTATTGGACAGTGTTGGAAGTGGGGTTTCTGGTTGGCTAGGTTATGCACCTAAGCCAGGCAGAACCCACCACTCTAGTCAGGGCAAGTAAGTTACACATCAACGATAACCTGTGCTCACTCCCTGGTCGCTTGGCACAGAGCAGTCAGGCTTATCCTCGGAGGCAATGTGTAAAGCATTTGTGCAACACATTCACACCAGCGACATGCTAAATACACCACAAAAGGGGCTCCACAAATAATAATTTATAAAAATATGCTTCTTAGATTGTAAATATATATCTCATAGACCATATATATCATAAATATTGTGCACATTATGCAGTTACTGAAATGCTACTTGTATCCTGACAATGTAAAAGAAATCACCACAATATGCATCAGAATACCAGTAAATCCTTAGGGTATGACGTATTAGGTTATGAAAACAGAAGACACATAAATCACCAAATAGCAACAAAAGTGAGCCCCCATAGTTAAGGGCCCCCCTGCCCTTCTGCTAGTGGGGTTACGGTAATTCTGAGAGCATGGTAGAATTAGGGAGATAGGGTGCCCGAGCAGCAAGGTGCCTACTACCTATAATAAGGTAATCCGTCTCCAAATTAAGAAAAAAACACTCCACAAGACCAGACCCGCAACAATGGGCCACAGGGTAGGACCCCAAGATATGACCCAAGCACTGTGCGGGCACACTCTCTGCGATCTCACCATGCATGGGGTTTCCAAAGTACAGCTGCCTGCGAGCACGCAGGGCAGCTGCAGAAGGTACAGGAATTGTGGGTAGAATGCTGGCAAGCTTCTCTATGGCATACCGGTGGCACGCACAAGTCTTCTGCTCTGGTGCTGCCGTACACTGCTGGTGAAGCATGGTGAACTGCGAGGGCCCCAACGGATCTGGTGGGGCTCAGCACAATCAACCAACACCCCAGCACTTGGAGGCATGTGGGGGAAAGTGCCCAAATCCTCGTACTGCAGCGTGGTCACATGCCGCAGGAAAAGGCACCTGTCCCACTTGGGATCTCTGCAGTAGTGTGATCAGCAGCTTGGCCGCAATGTAAGAGCCTCCTACAGCGCTGCAGATTCCATTCTCAATGCTTGGCACTTGGCAGTCCCAGCAACACGCTGGAAAACAGGTAATCCAATGGGTTGCAATCCGCTAATCCTGATAAATTTGCTGAACGGGGTCCCCACGACAAGTTAGGTTGCAAAGCCATACTGCACTTGCGGACCCTCGGATTCCTCATGAAGAAGGAGGTGAGCCATCAGCCCTTGGAGAGCACTGGGTGCAAGGAACAAAGCGGGGGCCAGGCCGGAATGCCAGCATATAAAGGGGATTTGCGAAGTGGCAGTCTCTCCAGCAGTCTAACAGACAGGTAGATACACACAAAACAGGGGTGTGGAATTCCTATTGCCTGACGCCCAGGACATATTGTTTGAGGTCAAAGGCAACAAGTTTTCATGTTTTTTGTCCATGGGACAAGTAGGCTTAACACCTTCAGCACAAACTTTGGCTGTCAGTTTTGCACGGAAGGGAACTGTCTGCAGTTAAGGTAATAGTTGTATCCATATGTTAATTTTGTTCGAACTTGTACTTACTGTTCAATAATGTTAAGCCTTTTTAGGGGAAGTGCTTTAAATAAATGTAAGATCACACTGAACTACTGACAGTGGGTCCAGTAAAAACAAGTGTACACATGTTTGAAAAGTTTAACAATCTGAGTCTATGTATAATCCTCCCAGAATGCTCTCTGATTAGATGAAAATGTTTGCAGAAGCTTGTAAGCAAATTTGATGATTTTTCTTTGAAGCATCACTTAGTAAACTGTGTTGATGCATGCTAGTATTTCCCAAAAATATCCATAATGGAAAATCATTGCAACCATTTCCAACAAAATTATGGGAAACATGAAAGTAAACAAGCACTGGCAAAGCTAACTGATCCGGCATTGGTTGTCAGTCTTTCATTTTTTTCAATGTGTGTCTTGTTTTGAAATGCCTTTTGTAACACTTTATTGTTGTGGGAGCTGCCATGCCCTCACCATTGTAACAAACATTGGCAAAACATTTGGGTTCAAAAAGCACACATTGCCACAGTGGTTCCTAGCACTGAACAAAACTACTTTGTGTGTTGATATGCCTCCTTGTGGAAGAGCAGAATGCTATCACTCACAGTAAAGCCAGCCAATAGATGGCTAGAGAGAGATTTCGAATTTTAATAAAAACAAAATGACTTGGTTAACACCAGACCTAATTGGAGGCCCAATTCTTAAAGAAAGTCACAAAAGTGCACCCTTTGTTAATGTCGTTCTATTAGTGGCTTTTATGAATTTAGAGAAGTAGACTAGGAAATCTTACTCCTAGAAAATTTGCAAGCCATATTTTAGCATAAGCAAATATGTATGTGTAGATTTGCTAATGTGAAAACCTATTGAGTGTTTGCAAGTTCACTTTCTCTCCAACCACTTTTTTCCTCAACACTGGAAGAACTTCTACTTCTGCCCTTGTCAGGAGTAAATATGCAACTTTTCTCAGTATCGGAATAGATTAGCCAAGAACTGGTGTAAATCCTTACAAAATTCAAGTTAGTTAGTTTTCACAGACTCAAGCGCTTTCCAGCACTGGAACTACTGCTTACTGCTTCCTCCAGCCTCAGTATATAGATGTGCAGAATGGTGGCAAATTAAGGAAACTGATATGGTAGGTCTTGAAATTACTAGTATTCAAGCATTGAACACTAGCAATTTAAAGTCCTACTACATAGCTGGCCCAGGCATAATCAGAGAAGCTATTATCAGAGCTCTTACATAATGAGATTGCTGCATTAATTTGTCGCCACACTACATGGCAACAAAGGGACCAGTAGATTTGTTTACAGGACAAGTAGAGTTAGGAAGCAACTTGTCCCCTGGACAAGTATATAGCTAATGAAATTTCACACCCCTGACAAAACAAAGCATGTAGTCCCAAAGTAGGTTCCTCCTGGTAGCACAGCAGCTCTATGGCAATGTGCAGCCTGTAGATCCAGTGAGTCATTTAGTCCACCAGCAAGACACAGGCAGCAGGGCAACAGCAGTAAAGCAGTCCAGATGAGTCCTTTGGGGCAGTGCAGCAGTGCTTCTAACAGAGGTTCAGTCCTAGTTCCAAAAGCGCTCTACTAGTCATGGGGACACAGCCCTGTACTTATATTCCAAAAGGTAACTTCAAAGAAACCCTTTCAAGTGTAACACAACCCCTTTCAACCCAGCTCTGGCTCCAGACATCAGTAGTGGTTATATCAGTCCACTGTGTGAGTGCAGGACACAGCCTATTGACATGTAAATTGTGAATGTCCCACCCTCTCCCAGCCCAGGATGACTATAAGTATGCAGTTACCTCTTCTGTCACACTTGGACCCTCCTCTGTTGTGGCTGTCTGGAAAGTGGAAGGAGACAGACGCTAGCGGTCCCATATTTAAAGGGTATGAGTACATTGCAATGGAGGCAGAGTTTTTCTGGAGATTATGTTGTATGACGGTTAAGCAATTCTAATATTTTAATCTTTGTAGATTTGATTACTTGGGCTTGTAGGTTGAAGTCCCCGGTGTGTTGTTACAGAGCCTATTTGTGCAACCTGTTGTAAGTAGCAGAATACAGCTATTCTGGTTGGGCGCCTGACACAGTGTCCTTGATGGTGCACGTTTGCTATGTTTTTAAAGTATTTTTAACTTTCCTTGTCATATGGGTAGTGGCTTATATTAGTATCCACACCTGTGTTATGGTGTTTTTTGGGTTCAACAGGGGGTACACATGGTGTGATTTAATAGATTGCACGTACTGTTTTTTAATTATTTTTTCTTATGTGTAGGTTTTATTTAACAACACTTAGGGGGTCATTACGACCTCGGCGGTCTTTTTATAAGATCGCCGAGGGACCGCTGTGCTGAAGACCGCCAGTGGTGGCGGTTTTCCACTCGGCGTATTATGACTGTTGCCAGCTCTATGTCGTTTTTCCGATGGAGAGCCGCCAACAGCCATAGTGACAGGCAGGGGGGAAGTGGAGGTTGCTCCACCTCCACCGCCACGCCAACAGAACACCGCCCAGCGAATCACGTCCTGTGATTCGGCGCGGCGGTGTTCTGTTGGCGGTGTGGTGTCGGTGGAGCTGCCCCCATGGCTCCTGTCCCCTCCCGGAGGATCGACGGAACAGGTAAGTCGATCGTCCGTTAGGGGAGGGAGGTGGGGGGTGTTGTGTGGGTGCATGGGGGTGTGCTTGGGTGTATGTAGAGGGGGTGTGTGAGTGCGTGTATGGTTGCGGGGCTGTTGCGTGTTTTGGGAATGAGTGCGTGTATGTGTGTGGGTATGTCTGTATGGATGTGTGCGTGTATGTTTGAATGTGGGTGTGCGTGTCTGACTGTGTATGTGGATGTTGGCATGTGTGTCGGTGTGTGTGCGTGTATGTGTGTTGGTGGTGCCTGCGTGCGTGTCGGGTGTGTATGTGTAAGGTAATGTTGGGGGTCGGGGTGGGGAGGAGGTCCTGCCACCTTTGGGGGGGTGGCAGGAGTGGTGGGTGGTGTAGGGGAGGGAGTCGGGTGGTTGGAGACCCCTATCTGTGCCAGGGAAGGAATTCCCTGGTACTGATAGTGCTTACCGCCATGGATTTCATGGCGGTTCTTACCGCTGGAAATCCACAGCGGTAAGCCGGGTCACATTACCGGCGGCGGTATTGTCACGCCCGCCGGGCTGGAGGCCCAGGTCTCCAGCCCAGCGGTCGTCTCCGCCCTGGCGGGCGGAACGGAGAAGCGGCGGATGACCATGGCGGTAACCGTCATGGTCATAATCCTCAAAAAAAGACCGCCAGCCTGTTGGCGGTCTTACCGCCGCTTTAGCACCGTCCACCAGGGTTGTAATGACCCCCTTTGTCCTGATGATGGTCTGACGAACCTCTGACTGCCACTACAGGCCGGAACGTCACCATTTTCTTCTCATTTGACAAGCTGAATTGAAAGTCCATGATATTGCTTGAACTGGGACTGAAAACCAGGCAATTATTGTGGAGAACTGTGTCTTGAGGAGGGTTATAACCCCTTCCTGGATCTGCAGTGGGGATTCGATCTTATGATCTAGAGGGGTTATATACACTGTTGTTGTTTATGAAATTAATATTCATTGGAATTGTTGTAAATTTCTTTGAACTTCTGAATCCTATTTAGTGATATATTAGGTTTTTAACACTACGGAGTTGTCTTATTCATTAATTGAAGACTGGATCATATGTACGCATACTATATCTAAATAATTCCTCTAGGAGCATTTTAAGTGAGACATTGTCTGGAAAGTATGCACCAAGTGTAGCTGTTACTTTGCCCTAGACATGGACTGGAGTCAGGCTGCAAAACACTAGAGTTATAAGCACAAAGAAATGCTACTTTCTAAAAGTGGCATTTCTGAAATAGCAATGTAAAATCCAACTACGCAGGTAAGAAAGATCTCACACATACCAAACATGCTGCTCCTTTCATATCAGAAATTACCATTTAACCATATATTAGGGAATTGCCAATGTTATGCTATGAGAGGAGCAGCCCTCACAGTAGTGAAAAACAAAATAGGCTGTTTGTCACTGCTGGACCTGTAAAACATATAGGTACATGTCTTACCTCTTACATACACATCACCCTGCCCATAGGGCTACCTAAAGCCTACCTTAAGGGTGACTTAGGTGTAGTGAAAAAGGAGTTTAGGCCTTGGCAAGTAGATTGGATTGCCAAGTCAATGTGGCAGTAAACTGCACATGCAGGCACTGCAGTGGTGGCTCTGAGACAAGTTTGAAATTCTACTTTGATGGGTGGCACAATCAGGGCTGCTGTCCCACTAGTACAATTTAATTTACAGGCCCTGGGTATATGGTATACCACTTTACAAGGGACTTACAGATAAATTAAATATGGCAAACAGGTGTAAGCCAATCATACCAAGTTTTAGGGGTGAGATCACATGTACTTTATCACTGATTAGCAGTGGTAAAGTTCCCAGAGTCCTAAAGCCAACAAAAAAGGGTCATAAAAATAGAAGGAGGAAAGCAAAATGTTTGGGGATAACCCTGCAGAAACGGTAATTTACAACAGACAGTCCTTGTGAAAAGTATTGGCTATTATCTCTGAATCCACAGCTCTTATGAGGCTTTGATTTTCAAGGACAATTGAGGTGGAGTAATTGTAATTGTAAATTGTATTTATATTGCTCTTACAACCCCCTGACGAGGCATTGACGAAGCACGCAACTCCAGAACCCAATATTAGAGTTTAATAGTAATTTTCCCTTGTGCGTAATAAATGGTTACTCTTGGAAAGGGATGTAGATTTAGAAACTCAGATAAGTACCACTTTGAGAAAGCTTGTAATGATGAGAAAGTTAGCAGTGCTGTTTCTGTGTAACAAAAAAACGTCTTATTTTGGTCATAGGTTTACTAGTAATGGAAAATGCAGTAGAACATAGAAAGGCATTCTCCACATAATCTAAGTACATTAATTCTGTAAACGTTTCCATCTCTGCATGAGCAAATTAGTATTAAAAGAACAGTTCAGTGTCCACCTAAGTATGCATCTTTAAGTTGTATCTTTGTTACCTGGCAATTTGTTAGTTTCAGCATGTAGTGCACCCAGGACACCATCAAACTGGAGCTGAAGATGTGTAAAACAGAAAAGCAAGGCTCCTTCAAAGCACCCTTTTAACGAACGCCTCTTTAAAGAACACTACATCACAGTAAAATAACGCTCCATTTTCTGTCTCACAACCAAGCTATCTCTTCAATTACTGGCTGTCTCATCTTTGTCTTGAATAGGTTCAGTGCTGTGTTGTATTTCAGCTACGTTTCACTATACAAATATGCATAGATACATATACAGGAGTGTAACAAAGCAGTCAAAGTGAAGAATGCTTGACAGGATCCCAAAGTATTTCCCATTGGTGCATGTCTGTGGTGCCAGCTGGAAGGAATCTCAGTATTACTGGATGCCAACGGACAGTGAAGAGGTAGATCCACACCGAAACCCAAAACAATCTGCTACCCAACCAACCTAAAACTTCACTCTTAGTAATTTGATGAGGAATGTATACATTCCTTTAGAGATCTAGGATTTATTGTCTTTGCAACCTCAATATTGAAGTATCTCAGATGGTTCTCAATGAGCATAGAACATCAAGGCCTCTAGGATGCTTTTGATTACACAGTAGTTAATTCTGTGATTGAAACAAGGACAAGGCATCGGGCAACCCACTGGTAAAGCAACGGTTTGCTTGGATTTTTCTTGATCTCTTCCCTGTGGTTGGAGTGCATGGGTTCTCTTGCAGTCATATGTGGAGAGAAATACAGAGGGAGGCTCCCCAAACCACGCAGTTATTCCTGAGCATGCAAAAAAGCAATCACAACACTACTTCCGTCTTGGGACACGCTTCTCCCACTGGTCTGCATTGCAGCCTGTATGCATCTGAGTGTCACGGTTCTCAAAAGTTATTTAGAGTAAGTTTTCTATCAAGTTGTCATCTAACTCCTTGTTCTCAGGGTCCAACAACAGCAATCTTCTTTCCAAATCACATAGCCTAGAGCAATTGTCTAATTATTCCTCTGGGTTAGAAAAGCGCCCAGGATGAAAGTTTTAACTGAAATGCTGATCGCATTGGCCAGCTTATGTCCTAATGTTTGGGCAGTTGGTGCCAGGACAAGTCACTCCCATGCAGAGCTCGGTTTCACAATTCGGAGAGAGCATACCACAACCAAGTTTATTTTTCTTTATATTGTGATTTCACCTATGGTTATCGGGTATCCCACAATACTTCCAATGTCTGAGAGTCTGTGGTAATTGGATTTACTCCCACATTACTTTCAGTGACAGTGGATTCACTCCAGATGTTTGCCAACCAATCAGAGGCTACTGCTTAAGCTGCTTTACCTGTGACTGAGCTGGACATATAATACGAAGGATATATATGACTCATGACTCTTTTTCTGAAATGTGAGCATATGCCTATGCTATTGGCATAACACAGGTGAAACTGCTGGAAAGTGATAAAAGGGTTTTGCTGAACACAAGCAGCTTCGCTCTACTTCCGTGTAGCTTTTGTGGTTCCAGTCCAGGAAAACAACAACCCAAGCTACAGAGACCTGCATAGGAAAGAAGGGTCAAATTGTCAGCAACAAATTAGGAACAGCCACCCAAAAAAGCTACAGCCGCCATGCATTATATTCCCCCTATTTACTTACAATCATGTCAACCACATTCCTATGGCTTTTGGGGTGCCTGGGCGAGAGTGAAGTGGCGAGTTACACCAGATGTTGAGGATTTTGCCAAGTACGGATGAAAGGAAGCCTCTCTATACTTATTGCAAGTAAAAACGATCTATACCCCACCAGATTAACCTACCACCAAATAACACTATGGTGAGGGGGGATAATAGACTGACTAGTGAAAAGGAGTTATAGTGTGTTGTAAGAATTTGAATTATTATCTGAGATAGGTGACTGCCCACATCAAGGAATAATCATATATCTTGCCAGGGTGAACCCTTAAGGTCACTAAATTACCTGAGCCCTGGTAACTAGGGCACATGGTTGGCAAGCCTAATTTTGGTCAATGTATATAGTGAACAAATCTCAAATCACCAAGCAATAGAAATCCTAAACCAAATTAGAAAAATAACTAAAATGTAATAAACAAAATGACACCAAAACAACAACCATCCAAAAAGGGGAGCCTGAGATATGGGAAATGGATTTTTAATGTTTTTGGAATAAACAGCACCAAAAGTACTAAGTGCCAATGACAGCTTATGGTTGCAGAGACTGGGACCTAGATGTGTTTTGAGGCTGACCACAATGTAGTGCGGGTCGGATACACCATCCAGGGTTGTCCCAATCAAGGATTTTGCCTTCTTATTCAGGGCCTGATTTAATATTTGGCAGACAGAGTAGTCTCTGTTGGCCTGGCAGAGAAATTAACATCATCCAACCTGGCTGAGATTACTCCTACCTTGACAGGAACCATAATCACAGCGGTTACAATCAGTGCTTTTTAAAGTTTTGCACACATTTTCATTAACACGACAGAGTAGTCCTTCAAAATATTTTTTTTATTCTCAAAAAGAAAAACCCAAAGCAGGATTTCTTTTTGAAAATAAAAAAAATAACCCCCTCGCCATGGGAATTATTTCCCATGACGAGGAGGGAAGTTTTCACTACCGCTTACCTCCAGGGCTTTCTTGGCAGTGGCTGACAGTGAAAACTGACCTTCATGTCCACCCATAAATTAGGTGAGCAGACATTGTGGTCAGCTTCTGGCAGCTCTTACTCCATCTAGCCGCCTGAGGGGTGTAACCAATATGGAGAAAGAGTAGTCTCCCCCATGGTCACACCTGTGGTCTGCTTGCATCAAAATTCAGTGGGCTGATCATCATCTTGCTGGTAAGGATACTCTATTGCCGTTTTGCATAGTATCCTTACTGCCAAGATTAAATCAGCCCCTTAATCTCTTAAGTAACAACTTTTCAGTTTCTGTACTAGTTCCCCAGGGTCACTTCTCTAAGGCTCCCTGAACCGCAGGATCAGCACTTAGGGGACAGGACTTGCTCCAGAAGATGCCATCAGCTAGATCCAATTGTGGTCCAGGTGTTACTGGTCAGCTGGGCACTCAAAGGAAACGGTCTCCTGCAGCTTTTTGTGTCCCTATAGCCACACAGGTGGTCAGCCAACTGAATCTTGAAGTCCATTTCTTTGTCCTGGGTAAAACGGGGGCAGGTCCAGTCATTCAGGCTCCTCTCAGGTCACAGACCACAAGTCCATTCCTCTTCTGCCCTTCCACGGCCCAGATAGTGTTCTGTCCGGGTGCCTTTGGGTGCCACATTTATGCCTGGCACCAGTTTGTGGGTGAAGGAGACTCCAAGGCAGTCCCTAACCAATGGGGTAAAAGATGTTGGGACAACTCTACTCACTTTTTCAGTAGCACCTGTTTGCCCCACCACAAACAGAAAAAACATTCCATGTCTCAGGGCACTTTCAAGATGTCAAAATTCTTCAGCCACACTAAACTTGGAGTCTGAGGGTTGTGGGTACGTAAGAGAATGCACTATGCTAGTCACCAGTGTGTCCCTGTATCTAACACTAAATCTAGTTTGAAGCAGGCACTGTACCCACAACAGACCTAGATACAAGAGCTTCCCTGGCATCCTATTCTGTCCTTTTCAAGCCCCGCAAAGTGTTACATGTGGCTCAACAGACCTTTCAGGCTGGATTTGACAATGTGGTGTCAAACAAAAAATGCCCATATCCCCCATCCTGCATATTCTATTGAGCTCAGAGGAATCATCTCTGCTTAGTTATGGCATGGTACTGTGTGCTCTTGGGAGGAAGTTTACACCGCTTCCCATGCTGAACAAAGCTGAGAGCTGCTGGAGAGTTAGTACAAATTAGCCGCCAGGAAATTCAGGCAGGTAAAATGTAACTTTTTGAAAGTTACTTTCCCTTACTATTTATTAAAAATCGAACTTCCTTAATGATTTGGATTTTACTATTGAAAATAGTTATTTCATTATTTTTAGTTGGTTCAGTTCCCAAGATACAATATTATTAATTTAATCTGTACTATGATTTTCTACTTAGGACAGCTAGGCCTACTGCAGTGAAAATAGCTTTTAAGGGTCTTCTCACTATAGGGTCATGGTAATAATTATTTTCTACCTGTCTTACTTTTACAAACCAGGCATCCTGCCTTGTGGTTTACAGTGCCTACGTAGGTGTGACAATAATATTTGAAAAGGAGATATTTACCTGTCAGAAAGTGTTATATTGACAGGTCGTCTTGACGGTATTACACTGCAAAAAGTCAGGTTACACATGGTAGGCATTTAGCCATGCACTGTCATTGTAGCAGCTAGCATGATAGGTGCTGCAGTCCACAAGTGGAAATTAACTTTCCAGGCCCTAGATTAAGTGAACAATAGTCGCTGTATAGTCACTGTATTTCTGGTTGGTAGGGGTAAAGTACACAGAGTTCTGAAGCCAGCAAAGGAGTTAGGGCAAAAACCCTGGGGAACATCAAGCCAAAGATGATTATTTCCAATAGATGTGTACCTTCATCTTTGCTGTGCTGGGGAACACCATACAGGATCACCATACAGTATCCCTTTGGGACTTCTGGTATGAGTCTCCTGAGCAGAAATTTGTACCAGGCCTGTTAGACATGTTGAAGTCAAAAGCAGGATCACACATAGGCAGTGTTCCAGAGGCAGCTGAACATACAACCTGCCCTATGTATTTTAGAGGGCAGGCTGCATGCTGTTGACCAGGCAAATATCTGGTATCTTGGCAGTTAAACCTCAAAAAAAGGCCTTCCCCAATCCAGTGTGAGAACCCTGACTTATGCCATCTTGTGAAATCTATATATTGATAAGTTAATAGGACATTTGTGCTGCTCCAGGTTGTCTACTTTCATGGCCATAACTACTCTCAGAGGTTTGCAACAATGAAGGCAGTTCCAAGCAATTAGAGGTAGAACTTCTTTAGAGCCCATACTGTGGCATAAGCCACTTGCTAAGTGGTTACCAATTCTGCTTTGAGTAGAAGACGATAACTGAATAAATCCACCAGAGAATCTTTTTTCCATACAGTTTAGGTGGGAGGCAATATATCTAGTCCTTTGTCAGAAGCAGCTATCTGTCCTATAAATAGAGTTATTAGCATTTTGCCACATAGGAGACAACTAATAAAATAGTAAGAATTTGGTTGCACACATACACTATCTCAAACCATCAATATTGCTACATGATGTTTACATGGAAAGATCCATACCTCTGATTATAGACTGGACTATGTATGCAAGAAAATTAAATCATTGTTCCAATACTCCAGATTATATGGTGTTATGTATGACAGTTCCTGGCTTAGCATAAAGGTGCCTCAAAAACCATGCAGGCTCTTTGTTTTGCAGACATTGCAATACATCTCTAATATCTACCAAGCACCCAGCTTTAGGAAAGGCTTCATGTATTATCTGGGGCCCTCCTTTGTTGATTACACACCCAAAAGTGTTATTTTGGGAATTAAGTCAAGATGCCAACCCAGTATCCTACACAATGGTTCCAGGCTGTCCCTGCTACAGGGTTGAGGGACATATTCCGTGTGGAACAAATCTCACCATATGGCTTTCTTTAAGTCCTTGGTAGCGAACCACACGCAAGTGTGTGGAAGGTTGGAGACAAAGGATTCCTGTGAATTGTAGGGAAAAACCTTGCTGCCAGCAATGTAACTTCAGGGAATGGGGGGGTTTGGGTGTTACATCCCCTTAATAAAATGTATTTTCTGATAATTGGGGGCAGGTGCTTTTAGCCAGGTATGGGGAGGTGTCTGTCGGACTTCACCTGGAATGCTTGCATACACACAGACAGAAATGCACAAACACTCTCACTCACTCCCTCTCCATTTTGAAAAACCCTCAAAAATGTTGGTTATTTTACAAAATATTGTCTTTTATCTCACTTGGTAATCCAACTCGTCCACATTCCTCTCCCTTTCCACTGCCCAGTAAGACTCTCTCTTGCCAACCCTATTGTTGGAAAATCTGAACCTCACACACTTCCAGTCTTACTGACCAAGCTACACCCCTGCTTGCTGCTCCGTTGGTCTTCAAAGTGTTGCCAACAGCAAGTTGAGAGGTAGTTGAGTGGGCAACTGCTCCCTCTATTGTGTCTTATAAGTTGGGTCCTTCTAAGGGAGCTCACAACTACCTGCTGACACAAGAGGACAAAGACTGTGAGCCGACCAGTTTAGGAGTGTTGGAAATGGCCCTCTCTGCAGGGTCTCCCCTGAACATATTGCCTTTTTGCCTTCACTTTTTGCTGAATTTGTTTTTTTTGGCCTTTGCTAACCAGTGCTAAAGTGCTTGTGCTTTCTCCTTAAAACATGGTTTGATTCCTATATACCTAACTGGCATATTTAATTTACTTATAAGTCCCTAGTAAAGTATACTACATGTGTCCTGTAAATTAAATGCTACTAGTGGGCCTGCAGCTCTTGTTGTTCCATTCACTTAAGTAGCACTTTAAAACATGTCCCAGGCCTGCCTTTACAGCCTGAATGCAGTGTTACACTACCATGTCGAGTTGGCAGTCAAAACCCTTTGCCAAGTCTTAAACTCCCCTTTTATTACATATAAGTCTCCCCTAATGCAGGCCCTAAGTAGCCAATAGGGCTGGCGGCTATGTAATTAAAAGGCAGGAAATATACTTTTAAGTTTTAAAAGCCATGGTAGTGAAAAACTCTCATATTTGTTCAGTACTGTGAAGCCAACCATCCTCACAGGATGACATTGAGGATTCCTTATTACATTTAATAAGCTATAATCCCTGATTGGAAAGGAGTTGATCTGTTATGTTTAGTACCCATGGAATAATGATAAATCCTCTTTAATGGTAAAGACAGGTTTATTGATACAATTTTGAAAACACCACTTTCAGAAAGCTGGCATTTTCCTGCTCTTAGTCTTGTCTGTCTGCAACCTGTCTCCAATATACGTCCTTCAAAGACACCACTGGGGATAAGACTTGGAATTCTGACTATACCAAAACAGTACTCTACAAGGCTACTGAACCTGTGAAGAACTCTGCCAGGAGGAAGGACTGTGGTGCTGCTGCAAGGACTGCCACTCTGACTGCTGCTCTGCAACAACTGATTTTCTGCTGTGCTACCCTGCTGATTGCTACCCTCTTCCCTGCTGAGGAAGGACTGGACCTATCTCACTTGAACGCAGAATTACTCTAAGGGCATATTGACTTGATCCCTGTACTAAGAGTCAGGGACATCAAAGACTTTTCATCAATTTGGACTTTGCTTGCTGGAAGTCTTTGTATGCCGAGTGGGGCCAATCCAGGCCTGCACCCTGGGAGTAGGTATAAAGTGCTACAACTGCCAGAACCTGTACATTTACACCATTGCAGTGATCGGAACTGGCACATCTCCCTCAATGCCAATGCATTGCCGCTATCATGAGGATAAACCACACTGTATCTCCAACTGCACAACACATTGTCTCCAGCTTATCTCTGACTTTACGTGGCTCAGAAATGCTGAATTGCCTATGTCAGAAGGAATCCTCTGCTCCCCTCATCTCAGCTTCAACATCAACGCATCCACAAACCAAGGTACTCTTTCATCAGGCTAAGGCTGGTCCTGCCATCTAACCCACATTCCATCGCAGTCGGCCTGACTTTTCAGATTTGACCCGGTCTAAGACGACCAGACAGCCCTTGCTGGTGCTTTATGCTTCTAACCACTACAACTAAGTTTATTCTTTAAAAAAATCATATTGCAACTTCTACTTATTGAATTTTTGTTGTTTTGGTTTTGTTTTGTTGAGAAAACAGAATCTATTTTTCTAACCTGGTGTGGAGTCTTTTTTTGGTGTTTTCACTGTGCTACTGTTTGAAGTGTTGCACAAATACTTTGCACATTGCCTCCTAAGTTAAGTCTGACTGCTCTTTGCCAAGCTACCAGAGGGTGAGCACAGGTACATTTAGGGTGTGTTTGTGACTTACCCTGACTAGGATTGTGGTTCCTGCTTGGACAGGGTGCGTAACCCTGTCAAACAGAAACCCAGGGCCTTATTTACACCGCCCTGCACCTCCAGGAAAGGGCAGAAATGTGCCATATCTGCACGATTGAATGCATTTCTGTCCTCACCCCCTGCACTTTTGCAGAAATTGCTGCCATGCGCCAGTGCAGGCAAACTTGCACCATGGTGCAAGGGTGCCTACATTGTGGGGAGGATTGTTTTTGTGCAGGAAGGGATACCTTCCTGCACAAAAACAATCAATAGAGGTGTTTTCCTCCTTCTATGTGTGCTGCAGAATACAGCATACATAGAAAGAGAAAAGAATGGGGAGAAATAAATATATTTCTCCCCATAGTGTCACTTTTATGCCACCCCTGGGATGGCTTACTCCATATCTACAAGGCCACGAAAAACCACGTAGAGTTACTTTGCGTGGCCTTGTAGATATCGGTCAGTAGTATGCTCCACCGGTGCACCACTAAAAGTGACGCACCAGCAGTGCAGGCTGCTTGTAAATATGGGACCCAGTTTCTGAAAAGGAAGAGTGCACAATAGATATGAACTATCTAAACCAATCCCAGAACTGGACTTGTGGAATACCCAACATGTGTCTGCAAAGTGATTATAAGAATATGGCAGAAACCCCCAAGTCGTGAGCCAAGATTTCTCATCAACCAAAATCTGGGATCCCACAGCTGTGGAGACAAGACATTCTTTTGTGCTCCAGGGTTAGTTTTGACAACTTGGCTCCACACAACAATCATCACCACGATCAGCAGTTTCATCAACCAAATCAACAGCAAATATGACTGCTAGGCGCTAATAAAATAATCACCATTGAGACCTTGGGAAGGCTTCTCATTTGTTGGTTGACAGCTTTGACTTTGGACTCAAGGAAGACCCCAAGACAAGTATTTCTGCCCGTATGACGAATGTGATTGAGCACACCCTTTGTGGACCTGTGCCAGTGATGTCCTTTTTGCTAGGATGTGCATCAGGACATTAATTGAACCAGGCACTTTTGTTGGCTTGGCTGGGACAGAGTCAGTGTGGCTGTTCTAAGGAGCAGATTGTGAGTGTGAAAAAATACCTTGTTGCACCCTACTAGCCTAGTCCAGTAAGAACATGTTAAAGTGAACTAAGGGGCATATTGATCAATGGTTTTGCATTGGCCTCACCCCACACAAGGGAGCACAGGGCAATGCAAAACCTATAATGTGATTTACCAAGCCACGCAAAGGCACCTTACATGGACTTGCATGGCTTGGTAAATCTGGAGTAATGCAAGATAGTGCAAGTCCTTTCTTTGCGTTACTCTGCATAAGGGAGGCATTCCTTGGGTGGAGTGTGGGTATTCGCACGCATCTACCAATAGATTCTGAAGCATTACTAGATTTACCAACACTGGTAGACGTGGGAATATCTTACAATGCTACGCCTTCTCAGGGGAGGCATAACAAGATGAAATACCTTTATTTTTCCTTGTTTTTCCTCTTTCAACATGTGCTGAATTCTGTAGCACATGTAGAAAGAGGAAAACGCCTAAGAGGACTGTTTGTGTGCAGGAAAGTGTCCCTTCCTACACAATAACAATCCTGCCTGTAGCACAGGTACCCTTGCAGCAAGGTGCAAAGGGTCTGGGTTGGCGCTAGGCATCGGTTTGTGCACCAGCACAGTCAGAGAGCAGGAATGCACCATATTTGAATAGATATGGAACCTTCCTGCCCCCACTTTCATGCAGCACAGGAGAGTGCAACAAGGTGTTATGCTGCATTGCAAGAAATAATGATAAATATGGCCTTGAACGTCCTAAACCCCATCCACATTTGTCTGACTTAATTTGTAAAGGAGACTTCTTTCAACAGCATCAACACTACCTTTAACCCGTTATCTCTCACTATCTTCTTTGTAAATGTATTCCCTCTACTTTCCTTCCAAAGCCCTGGGTCCACCATCTGCCTCTGTCCATAAAACATACTTACACACTTGTCGATGCAGCTGTAGTGATCCCATTCCAGGTTCATCTTACATCCTACAAATCATTCCTTTGTACCCTATCAATTCCCTTTAATTCACTCTCAAAACTCCCATGATCTTCAGTCCTGTAATGAATGTCCCCGCCAGAAGTTATCCCCCAAACATACCTCTCTCCTCACTCCCCCGCACATTTACCAAACCATATTCAATCTTGTGGTTATCTGTTTTCGTGGCACCTTTCCCCTGTAATTACTAGATAAGAAACAGGCTTTGAGGCCTACATTGCTTCACTGCTTCACTTATACACCTCAGGCCCATAGTCCTACTACACCCACTTCAGCCAACTCATCTAAACCCTTCTCCCATCAGCTGACAAAACCTTAGCTTTTTCATATAGAATTTTGATTTCCTTTTTTAATTACTTTTTTGTCATACTCTTGCCCTCAGCATTTCCAATTTTCTATAGTTATTGCACTAGTAGAAATATCTGTCGCTTGACCCCTATTTTCTTTCTTTTTATTTATCTATTTCACAACTTGACTTATTTTTTAAATCATTTTACCTATGCTCCTTCAGCCTATTAGGCTTCTGCACTCTTGATTTTGCCAGATTCAATCCAAATTAATTGCACATCTCTAAGTTTCTCCCGTCTGCACAGCATGATGGGCTCTTTCCATCCATAATCTACCTGACCACTCTGCTCATCCAACCCTGCTCACAACTCTGCTCTACAGGAGATACTATTAAAGAACAAACATTGGCAATGGCAATAGGTCTCGTCTACACAACAGCTATTGACTTTGCCAATATGTTTTAGCCATGCTAGACACCAGCGTGGCTGCTGTTTAACATGGCTAAAAGTTAGTGGGGTGTCGTAAAGTGGAGTAGAGTGAAGTACTATGGAGTGGTGTAGAGAGTTGTCGAGTGGCATAGAGTAGAGTTGAGTGGCTAAAGTAGAGTGCCATGGAGTGGCATCATGTGGAGTGGTGGAGAGTGTTGTGGAGTGTCATGGTGGGAGTAGAATATCATGGAGTGGAAGGGCATGGAGTGCAGTAGACTTGAAGGTCATAAAGTGGCTTGGAGTGATGTAGAGTGTAGTGGCGTTGAGTGCATTGGCCTAGAGTGTAGTAGAGTGGTGTAGAGTTGAGTGGTGCAGAATAGAGTTCAGTGGTGCACAGTGCAGTGGCACAGATACAGAGGTGCAGAGTACAGAGGTACAGAGAACAGTCATATAGTGGGGCATAGTAGAGTGCACAGTCATATATAGTGGAGTGGTGTACAGAAGAGTAGACAGGCATTGTTTGCAGTGTTGCACAGTAGATTAGAGTGCTGTAGAGTGGAGTGGCATAGAGTGCAGTGACTGGTGGTGAGGTGCATTGGCACAGATTGCAGCAGAGTGGCGAAGAGTAGAGTGGTGCAGAATTGAGTGAGGCGATATAGACTGAAGTGGCATGGAGTGCAGTGGTGCAGAATAGAGTGAATGCAGATTACAGTGGTGTAGAGTACAGTGGCAGAGAGTAGAGTGGCAAAGAGTGCAGTAGTGTAGGGTAGAGTGACATAGAGTGCATTGGTGTAGAGTGTAGTGGCATACAGTTTTACAGAGTGAAATATAGTGGCATACAGTGCAGTGGTGCACAGTAGATCAGCATAAAGTGCAGTGGTAAAGAGTGCACTGGTTTTGAGTAAAGTGGTGTAGAGCGCAATGATGTAGAGTGCAGTTCTGTAGAGAGCAGTGGAACAGGAGTGTGAGTTGAATAGAGTGGTGTAGAGTGAAGTGGCACAGGGAGAATTGCAGTGGTGTAGAGTGGAGTGGTGTAGAGTGGAATGGTGCAGAGTAGAATAGAATGGCATAGAGTGCAGAGGCGTAGAGCAGAGTGTCAGAGTGCAGTGTTGTAGAGTGCAGTGGTGCAGAATAGATTAGAGTGGATGGTGGTAGAATGCAGTGTTATAGAGTGGAGCGTTGTAGAGGGTAAAGGTGTACAGTGCATTATCATAGAGTACAGCAGGCTGGTGTTGAGTAGAGTGGTGCAGAGTAGAGTGCAGTGGCATAGAGTGCAGTGGTGCAGAGTAGAGTGGCATAGAGTGCAGTGGCGAAGAGTGAAGTGGTGCAGAGTAGAGTGGAGCGGTGCAAGGTAGATTGCAGTAACACATAATGGAGTGATGCAGAGTAGAGTGATGTAGAGTGTAGTGACATATACTGCATTGGCGTAGAGTGGTGTAGAGTGGGGTAGATTGGAGTGCAGTGGTATAGAGTGCAGTCTTTAAGAGCAGACTAGTAGAGTGCAGTAGTATATAATGGCGTGGTGTAGAGTGCAGTGGTGCAGAGTAGGGTGATGCAGACTAGGGTGACGTAGAGAGCAGTGGCATAGAGTACAATGGCATAAAATGCAGTTGGCCTAGAGTGGAGTGCCATAGAGTGTTGCAGAGTAGAGTATAGTACAAATAACAAAATCGTCCAAATGAGGACTACAAAAGTTATTTTGAAAGGAAAAACAAATTCTCACAGGACACACAATGCTATTAATCATATGCTGCACTCAATGGGGAACTAAAAAGAGAACAAAAGAAATATAACATCAGGGCCAAGAAATATGCAAATTATTGTGTATATTTAAGTTTTTGTAGAATATATAAATATTTCAAAGCATGATAATGGTTCCTCCACCAGGTGAAAAGGCGCCAGAAAAAAGGTGCTCATGCAAAGTGGCACGTGATCAATATTTACAAATAAATGAATAAAACATGAATTGCAGTGCATGAAAGCAACTGCATACAGCCTGTCCGAACTGAAGCTCTGTATCTCACTCAGTATCTTTCTAACTGAGGTAATATTTTGATCAATTAAATTTCACCTGAAGGACAATGGTTCAGTCCAGGCAGAGATAAAAGATTGTTGGCGTGTCTACCCAGAAAAAACATGCGGTCGCTCCAAATCTTTCATGTGGGTGTTCATCAGTACGGTTTAAGTGGCACAACCTAAAGTAGCATAGATTCTCATCCCTCAAGTGAGTGAGCAAACACATGTATGGATGTAGCACCATTATCATGCTTTAAATTATTTGCATATATTTCAAAAACCTGAATATAGACGATATTGTGCATATTTATTGGCCTTGGCATTGTATTTCTTTTGTTCTTTCCTTTTTAGTCCCCATAGAGTTCAGCACATGGTTAATAACATTTGTGTCCTGTGAGAATTTGTTTCTTCTTTCAAAATAACTGTGTAATCCCTGTGTGGATCATTTTGTTGTTTGTGCTAAACTGTACCCACATCCTACGGTCTTTTGGGCTACCTCATTATGTTGCAATGGAGTAGAGTACAGTGGCATAGAGTGCAGTGGTGTAGAGTAGATTGCTTCAGAGTAGCGTGGTGTGGTGCATGGTAGAGTACAGTGGCATAGATTGGCATAGAATGCTGTGATGCAGAGTAGATTTGGGTGGCGTAGAGTGGATTGGCATAGAGTGCACTGGCATTTAGTGGAGTGGATTGGATAGAGAGCAATGGCATAGATTTGCAGTGTTGCAGAGTGGCCTAGAGTGGAGTTGCTCAGAGTTGAGCAGTGTAGAGTGCAGTGGCGAAGAGTGCAGTGGTGCATAGTAGAGTAGTGTGGGGTAGAGTGTATTGGCATATAGTGGACCGGTGTAGAGTAGAGAGGTATAGAATGAGTTGCGCAGAGTGCTGTGGTATGCAGTGGCATAGTGTGGAGTGGTGCAGAGTAAAGTGCAGTGATTTTGAGCAGTGCAGAGTAGAGTGAAGTAGGGTAAAGTGGCGTATTCGTGTATGGTAGTGTAATGCCAATACAGACAACACAATTGAGATGATCATTACATTTCCAAAGACGAACAGTTTTGCTGATGAAAATATACACGGCGCAAACAATATGTGGAAATGTCATTCCCTAGTGTTTTGATTTGTTGTGTTAAAATATTTGTTTCTATCGCATTTCATACTTACCATAAATGTGCTTCCTTTGTGCTGTCCGAATTCTGATATATTCTGAAGTGTATGCACAGTTCATTTACAGACATTTAAATGTTGTTTTGTGCCAGAAAAAACCCAATGTCGTACAGAATTCTGACCAGCACATCCACTGGAGCCAGTTGGTCATATAAATTCTATCACTTTGAAGTCAGAACAAACTCACTGGAAGGCAGAGGCTGACATTTGACCTTTGTCTTGAACTGCACTTCAATTATGACAACATAACATAAAATGACTGAGCAACATGCTAGTGATCAGTTAACTGCATTACCGAAAGTGTGTGTTTGTTATCCTTCCAAAAAAGGCCCCGAATGCGAGTCTTGCAGAGCAAAATGACTGCATGGTTTTATGCGTTAATTATGCTTCATATTATTAGGGTTTCAGCATGCAGATCAGTTTCAAGAAGACTGCTGACCATTAAAACTGTATGCAAAAGATCACGTAGCGAAACGCACCGGGTTGTGTCATGTGGCAAAGTCCCACAAAGAAATAGTAATAACACTTTCATTACTAGCTGAGTGGTAACAATGTCCACACAATGAATCACCACCTACATTTTTCTTCTACCCGGAGCAGGTGCAAATCATATTTAAGCTCCCCTAAAAAAATTACATGTATAATTACAGGCCAGATGCACCCAACAGTGAATTACAACATGAGTACACATTGAAAAACGGTCTAAATATTTATATATATGGGTGTTTCTTTTTAAATTTGAACATATTTCAGTCAAACAAACATCATTAAACACATACACACAGGTGGGTCAAATAAGGCCCAGGTTTTATAAAAGACGCCAACACCCAGTGCCACACTTTTCATCTTGACCCTGACCATGGAGGAAGCACATATAGCACTCTACTCCGCCATGCATGAAATACAAGTACTCGTTCAGCAGGCCCTCATACATGAGCAGAAGAAGGAAAAGACATGGTGCCAGTGACATAGGAGATGGTGTAGAATAGCGATTCTCAAAGTGCAATGTATGGAGAATCTAGATTTCATTAAAGACATGGAGGCTAGCATTATGTATTAAAACCTTTATTGCCACTCCAAGCAACAGTCTTTAAAAGAAAAAATAGAACAGTCCAGAATAGAAGTCTATGAACAGAATTCTCTCCCTCTTTTGATCACAATCCGACATCCGTTCCAAAGGATCTTCATCTTAGGTCATGCACCCATCTTTAATGCGTCATTTGGTTGTTCTCTACAAAGGAAACATCCACATTAAAATCATACACAATAAAATCCCAACAATAAATTACCATACCTTAGGATAGAAACAAACATCAACAAACAACCTTATAACCATAATTCTTTAAACTTTTCAACAAAATGATGAACCTTTCTCTTTACATACATTCTTCGCAATATACCACAAAAGTCCTTCTTCTCCCAAATCAACCTCATTATCTCTCTTTAAAAAAATGTTTTTTTAAATATTTCAATTATCACTTTTATGCCCTAAAAAAGGTAGAGGATGGTGGGATAATGTTAGCCTCCGTGTCTTTAATGCAATCTAGATTCTTTATACATTGCACTTTGAGAATCACTATTTCATTACAAGATCGGACGCTATCATTATGCAAGTTGGAAGTAATCTAACGCCACATCAGACATATGGTCAAAAGGTTTGCAATAATGTTTCACAAACGCTTCAGTACTTGACCAATCAGCCACTCTCAAGATATCCTCCAATCTGTCACCTTTCCAAATTGATACCACCATATAAAGCTTCACAAATGAGATAAAAAATTGATTTACACCATCAGGTCTGAACTCCCGAGTTCTTTATTCATATTCTTTTAAACATCTTACCACACAAAGATCTCTATATGAATCATATTTTGGAAAAAATATACTTTTTGACATAGTCTTTGTTATCTTTGTTATCGCAAACGACACACCAAAAGGATCATAAAATGTATCACTTACCTCCAAAGCCTTAATGTCTCATTTCCTCTGACAGGAAATCAAACACAACAGTGAAGCTAATTTTATTGACAACTTCTTAAGTTCTAAAAACCTATTAGTAGGCCAAGAAACAAATAAAGAAAGTACTTTATTTACATCCCATTAAACCTTATACCTTGCCACAGACTGTCTCTTTAACCTAATACTCTTCATGATCCTACAGACTAAAATGTTAGAACCTACACCATGACCTTCACAAGCCTATGGCCTGCCGAAATTGCAGACCTATATTAATTGTTCTATAACTAAAATCTTTCTCAAATAACTCAACTAAGAAATTCACAACATTCACTACAGATGCCTCCACGAAATCCGGACCTCTTTTCAGGCACCAACAAACCCATTTATTCCAAATACCTCTGTATCAGCGTCTAGTCCCTGGCGCCCATAATTCCTTGAGTAGCTCTTCAGCTTTTCCCGAAAGGCCTGACACTTCTAAAGATTTCCTGCCACCTTCCAAACAAGAAGGTTCAAAACCCCTGTCTTTACCAAGGATGCTCTTCTCCGTCCACATTTTCCAAAAGACCCACTCTGGCTGGCAAATAGAAAGGAATGTCGCACATCTGTTCCAATAACTTTGGAAACCATTCTTGGGACACCCAAAATTAAGTAACTAGAAGCAATAGACATCCTTCTGCCCTCACCTTCTGCAAAACCCTCTGAATCATCACACATGTGGAAACGCATAACCTTTCGGCATTGTCCAATCTTGCTGAAAAGCCTCCACTCCAATCTGGAAAGTCAATCTGCTTTCAAAAAGATTTACCTCTAGAGGACCCCAAAACTCTTTTATCTTCACAAATTATCT
This sequence comes from Pleurodeles waltl, assembly GCF_031143425.1. Classification (NCBI taxonomy): domain Eukaryota; kingdom Metazoa; phylum Chordata; class Amphibia; order Caudata; family Salamandridae; genus Pleurodeles; species Pleurodeles waltl. The sequence continues at coordinate 782,212,616 of NC_090436.1, forward strand.
CTGCAAAGCTTCCAATCTGAAAAATCTCTAAAAAAATTGTGAATTCTAGTCCGCAGAAACATTGTCCTTCCCAGGCAAATATTGTGCCTTATCTTCTGCTCTAAACAAAAATTCAAAATTTCTTTTGCTAAATCTGAAAGGGCCCAAGACCAAGAACCCCCTAACCAATTTATATGACACTGCAGAAACATTGTCCATCTTCAGCTGTACTGCACTGTTCTTCAAAACATCTACACTCATAAGCTTATGCAAAGCTGCCATAATTTCTAAACAAAGGATATGTAGATTCCTCCTTGGAACCAACCATAAACCACCAGTTTCCTGAGTACCCCAACCTGACAGACTTGTGTCTGATTCCAAAACAAAATAAGGCATACATCCAAAAATTGTTCGACCATTCCAAGCGTCCAGATTGCCCAACCACCAAATTAATTCCTCTTTTGCCTGTGCATTCAAAGTATTCTTGTCTTCATACCATAGTCCTGATTAAAGTGCGTTTCCCTTCACTCATTGGAGAGCTTGATAATGCAAGGGACCCAGGAACACTGCCTGAATTGAAGAAGACAACAAACCTAACACTCTTGCCAGCTCTCTCAATATTAAAACATCCTTCCTCAACACAGAAGGAATCTCCTTCTTTATCTTCAATACGTTCTTTATTGGTAAACATAACGTCACCTGCACAGTGTTTCTTGAAAATCCCCAAAACTCCAAAATTTGAGCTGGAGTCAGTACCAATTTCTCTAGGTTCACAGCGAAACTCAAGGACTCTAGAAGTCCCATTGTCATCTGTAAATCTGTAGTAAGCTGATCCACACCCTGGGAGAATATATAATCCAAATAAACAATCAATCTCACTCAGTTCTCTCTCAGAAAGGCTACCACTACCCTCATGACCTTGGTGAAGCACCAAGGAGCTGAAGATAAACCAAAGGGAGACAACAAAACTGATAAAACTTACCTTTCCACTGAAATTGTAGATAAACCTGAATGTCCTCGGATATCAAAAATAGTAAAGCAAGCATATTTGTGATCCAACTTCACTAACCAATCATTATTTAAAGGCATGTCTCTTAGTAGATGGACTCCCTCCATCTTGAAATGTCTGTACACAATAAACTTGTTAAGATTCTGTACATTTATGACTGGCTTCCAGCTCTGCTCATTTGTCTCCACTAGAAAGAGAGTACTTATGAACACAACCTTCTCCCTTGTTATTGGCACAATTGCTTGCTTGTCCAACAAACTTAATATCTCGCCTTCCACTTTCAATTCCTGTTCCTTGTTGAAAAACAATGCTCTTGGTTGATTGCCTTGGAAGGGTCTTTCTAAAACATCTATCACACAATTTTGTACAGTCTCTAACACCCAGGCGTCCTGTGTTATTTTCTCACACTCTTTTTAAAAAAAGTTTAAACGACCTCCTATCTTTCTTTGGGAAAAACCAGAAGTAATCATTGTACTCACCTCGAAATCCTGATAATGTTTGTCCTCGGGTCCTGCCAGCACTTCAATGCTGACTTCTTCCTCTTTCTGGATAGAAATTGGAGTTTGCACCTCCCTGATAAGTTCTTCCACCTTTTTGACCATAGTGGGACCTTTGAAAACCTCGGCCAGCAGAAAATCCCCGTCTGCCAGCCCTTCCAAAGACACCCCCACTGATTATTCTGTGCATATTGTCATGTGCTCCAGCCAAAGCAGTGAAAGTTGAGACATATTTTCCAATATTCTTGACCAATTGTTCACCAAAGAACTATCCTCTTGCGTCATCACTGCCTTCTTTAATGGCCAACTTATTTAATTTCAGACTGATCTTCATTAAAATAGCTTTCCGCCTTTCAGCATTTAATGCTTCATTAGCATTCCCCAACAAAATAAGAGCTCTCTGGCTCTAGCCTCTAACCAAATCCAAATCCAAAGCTGTATCATTCAAATAAGCTTCTCCAGCGATATCCAAAATTCTGGCTAAAGGCCCCAAAACGTGCGCTGGTGCCTGAATGCAGGTATTTCTGTCTGTATAGTTTCAACCCACCAGTCACTATCAGAGCAGTACGGCTTTGAGCCGCCCTTTTCGGGAAGACGGTCAGGCGTTGCAGTGCCGGGCTGGTGAGGAGCATTTCACGATGATGATACCAGTCATCCATTGTGATGCTTGAGGGCTCTTGCTCCTGAGATTTTAGGTCCCCCAGGTCGTTAGAGAACACTTGGAACAGTGTACCTTTGTTTACATCTTCATGATATAACACAGCCAACACTGTGTAAGGTTCCCTGGAAGGTGAATGGTGCACTTATCCCATTATCCGATTAGACAAATACCCAGGATTGAAAAACAACACCGCATGAGTGTTCAAATGCTATGTGATGCAGAAATAATTATTAGACATTGCTAGTCAAAATTTCTTGTAGCAACTCACGGTACCATGAACTTTCACAATAGCAGCATTTCATACACCATGGAAACATTCTACCCAAGAAGGACATTGCTGGAGAATGAGTGCATGTGTCTCCTAACTCAACTGTCACCTTTCAGAACCCCTGCGAAACCTAAACAGTGCACACAACAGCAAACAAATATGTTACCTGACACTAGTGTTACAAATGTTATGATACATTAAGAAAGAAAATCAGAAATATAGTAGCGATGCATCTTGGTACTTGTAGTGACATTAAGAGTTCCAATCAATAATTAGTTATTTTTTAAATAAAATGTAGACATTAAGGCCAGATTTACAAGGCCCTACTGCCTCCTTGCGCCATCCTAGCATCATTTTTTTAAACACTAATGTGGCTCAATCAGGCAATTTTCGCTGTGCTATATTTACAAAATGATGCAATGCATGCATTGTTCCGCTTTGCGATCCCTTGCACCACATTATGCCTGCATCAGGCATAATGTATGCAAGGGGGGCGTTCTGCATTAGGATGCCTGCAAAAATGGAGCAGTGAAATCTGCAATCGTCTTTTTTATGTCATTTTTAACACTTGCTCAAAGCAGGCGTTAAAGTGAAGCAAAAATTTAAATCAATGGGCTTCCTTGCACTTTGCTGCTCTGGCGTCAATAGCATCTGAAATGTTGACGTAATCGGTCTAACATGCGCCATGGTGCACAGTATTGTAAATATGGCGCACCCTTGGTGTCGAAAGGTGGGGCTGGGGCGACACAAGAAAACTAGTGCATCAGCACTGATGCACCAGTTTCTTGTAAATATACCATTTACAAGAAACTGGTGCATCAGCGCTGATAATATAGCGCTGAAAATAGTATATTTACAAGAAACTGGTGCATCAGTGCTGATGCGCCGTACTCTTGTTAATACAATTCATCCTTGTGTTTCTAAAGCAATGGCGCGCAGTGCTGCTAATTTTGGTGCAGTGCCTCTCTGCGCCACTTTATTGTAAATAAAAGTCGAAGTTTAGACCTAAAGTCTAATCTTACTTATAGTAAAGTTAGACTTTTCGTCTAAGTTTAGACCAAAAGCCTGAACTTAGACCAAAAGTCTAACTTTACTCGTAGTAAAGTTGGACTTTTGGTATAAAGTCTAACTTTACTATGAGTAAAGTTAGACTTTTGGTTTAAATTTACCTTTGTGAACCAGGGCCCTAAATGTTTTAATGCCTTTTTCTGGCCTTGTGGGCACCACCCTCTCTCCTTTCCAAAATAGCATTACCCAACAGAAAAAAACCTAACTCTAATGCATACCATACCATATAAGACTATCAATACATGTAAATACAGCAATATTAACATGCACTTTTTAGCTATGGGAGCAGAAGTGTTAATTGAGCAGTATGGGCAGACCTCTGGTGAATATGTAGAGCAACTTGAAGGGGCAAGACTATGGCCCTCATTACAACCCTGGCGGTCAGTGTTAAAGCGGCGGAAATACCACCAACTGGCCGGTGGTAAAAAAAATGGGATCATGACCACGGCGTAAACCGCCAACACATACAGCCACTTTACCACTCCGACCGCCACAGCCAACAGACAGGTGGAAGACAATGTACTGCCCACCCCATTACAACCCGCCCAGCCGCCAGCTTTTCCGGGGCGGTACCAACGCCATCAAAAGCACGGCGGAAACAGTACACAGAAGGGAAACCCCTCACCTCATGACACTAAACGAAGAACCAGGACGCCATTGAGCCCGGACTACAGGTGTTACCCGTGCTGGTGTATCTTCTCATACACAAGGAATATCAAAGGTGGCGGCGACGACCACAGTGAGTACTGCACCTGGCACACAGAGGAGGGGGGAAGGAAAGAAAAAAAGAGTGACACCAACACGCAACACCCCCAGCCCCACGCTCACCCACAACACCATACACACAAACACATGCAACAACATTACATTTACACCCCGTAACCACCTGGAAAAACGCAAGGACAAAAGGAATATAGTCAAATCACTGATATATTAGAAATAGGCCGATATACGTTTTGAATATAAAAACAGTATTTACAAATATTTACAATATGTACAGAAGGCCGTACATTGTCCTTTGCAAATGTCCATGGGCCACTGGGACAAAAATCATGGGCCAAGCCCACACTTGACTCCTGCCTCAATACGGAGAGAACACTGCAGGGGAATCAGGTCGTAAACACACAGGCACCTCAGTGGGATGAGGAAAGGGGGGCACCTCAGCCGGAAGATGGAATAACGCCACTGCTCCACGAGGGTGCTCCTTGCCCACTGCTTTGTCCTGGGGAGTGCAAAGCCACAGTCTCTCTAGTGGGTGCTTTGCCCACTGCTTGGTCCTGGGGAGTGCAAAGCCACAGTCTCTCTAGTGGGTGCTTTGCCCACTGCTTGGTCCTGGGGAGTGCAAAGCCACAGTCTCTCAAGTGGGTGCTTTGCCCACTGCTTGGTCCTGGGGAGTGCAAGGCCACAGTCTCTCTAGTGGGTGATTTGCCCACTGCTTGGTCCTGGTGAGTGCAAGGCCACAGTCTCTCAAGTAGGTGGTTTGCCCACTGCTTGGTCCTGGGGAGTGCAAGGCCACAATCTCTCAAGTGGGTGGTTTGTTCACTGCTTGGTCCTGGGGAGTGCAATCCACAGTCTCTCTAGTGGATGTCTTCTCCACTGGTTCTGGACGGGGCCTTTTGCCCAGTGTGCTTCATCCTGCCAAGGATAGGGTGAGTGGATGCATATCTCCACTGTTTCTGGAGGGGGCTTTGTGCCCAGTCTGCTTCATCCTGCCAAGGATAGGGTGAGTGGATTCATATCTCCACTGGTTCTGGAGGGGCCTTTGTGCCCAGTGATGCAGCACTTGGGGTGTGGCAGTTCACATTCCCTCACCTGGGTGTCTGAGGCACGAGATTTGCAGGGACGAGGTAGCATGATACTTCATGGAGGCAGGGCCACTACTGACTAAGGCTGCAAACTGGTGGTAGTGCCTGTGCTGGTGGGGGTGCTGCCAGTGGTGGTGGGAGGCTCCAGCCCGTCTCCAGCAGCCTCGGACGGATGCACACTGGGGCTGCTGCTGCTGGTAGTGGTCCTACTGTCAGCGGTGCAGGTGGCGGTGCATGCGGAGGTGCTTGCGGCGGATATGCTGGCGATGCTGCCCGCGGTGAATGTGCCGGTGCTGCCAGTGGTGAAGGGAGGCACCAGCCCGTCTCCTGCAGCCTTGGATGGCTGCCGACTGGGGCTACTGCTGCTGACAGTAGTGGTGGCAGTGCAGGTGGTGGTGCTTGTGGTGGTGCTTGCTGCAGGGATGCTGGCAGTGCTGGCCGCGGTGCAGGTGTCAGTGCTGCCAGTGGTGGAAGGAGGCACCAGCCCGTCTCCTGCAGCCTCGGACGGCTGCCCACTGGGGCTGCTGCTGCTGACAGTAGTGGTGACAGTGGTGGTGCAGCTGGCGGTGCTTGTGGCGGGAATGCTGGCGGTGCTGGCCGTGGTACAGGTGGTGGGGCTGTCGGTTCTGATGGTGGCCACCAGGCCCTCACCTGGAGCCTCCGAGGCCTGAAGTGCCCTGGCTTGGCTTTTCCGCCCCTTCCTCACCTTGGCAGATGCTGCTGAGACCTTGGCTCTGGCAGCTGGAGTTTTGGAGGAGGCCTTGCTGGGTAGGTCGTGCTCCTTGCCCTTGCTGCATGCTGTCCCCTTCTTCACCTTGGCAGGTGGCAGAATGGTGTGGTCCTTTGCAGGGGTCTGTGGCACACTGGCTGGCCTGACTGGTGCCCCCTTTGATCCTCTGGGAGTTGCAGGTACCACAGCGGACGCCAACTTGGTGGCTGAGGTGCTGGCCTGGGTTCTGGACACCCTGGCCCGAGGGGAAGGACGGGGGGAGGGGTAGGGGACAGGTCAATGTTTGCAAGTAAAACTTTTTAAACACACTGGGACGGGAAGATGGAGAGGGTCTAAGAGTGGTTGTAGGAGGTGTCGGTCTGCTGAGTTTGGGTGAAGGTGCATGGGCTGGATGCTGTTGTGAGGTGGATGGCTGTTGGGTGGGTGGGTGCTTGCGTTTGTGTACTTTGGGAGGAGGGGGTCACAGACATACTGGGAGAGGACACAGGGGACGTTTGCATGGTTGTGGGGGTGGAGACTGCTCGTGAGGGGTGTGTTGTGATGGGCCTGGTGCTGATGGAGGTAGTGGATGAAGATGTAGTGCATGCAGGTGTGAGTGGAGATGCTACTGGGAGGGAGGTGGACAAAGAGGAGGAGGGTGACACAGTGGAGGCAGTGGATGCTGGTGTGTTTGCATGGATATGGTGCCTGCGTGAGTGCCTGTGGGATGTGTGGTGCTTATGTTTGCCAGAGCTTCCCTTGTGTGTTGAGGTGTGTGCATGAGAGTCTGATGGTGTGCTTGGTATAGGCTGAGGTACAGGGGTTTGGGTCTGGGTGGAGGAAATTGGAGGGGTGAGGCTAGAGACAGGGACAATGGCTGCCATCAGTGCTGAGGCCAGAGTCTGAAAAACTCACTGATGGGCTGCCTGACCAGAATGAATGCCCTCCAGGTATGCATTTCTTTGTTGCAAATGCCTCTCGATACCCTGGATGGCATTCAGTATGGTTGACTGCCCAACAGAGAGGGATCTCAAGAGGTCAATAGCCTCCTCACTGAGGGCAGCAGGGCTGACTAGGGCAGGGCCTGAGGTGCCTGGGGTGAAGGAGATGCCCACCTTCCTGGGTGAGCGGGCATGGCAAACACGCTGAGGGGCTGCTGGGAGGGCGGTGCTGGTAGGGGTGGTGGCGGCTGTACCTGTTGTTGGGGTGGGCACAGAGGTGCCCGCCACCGCCAGGGAGCTTCCATTGGAGGAGGAGTCGCTGTCTGTGGGTCCCCTCGTGTCCCCGTTGTGGTGCTCCCCTCGCCCTCCGTCCCACTGGTGCCCTCACCGTCAGTGGATTCGGCCTACAGGCCTATGTGGGATGCAGCTCCTTCCGTCGCCGGTGCCTCTGCTCCTCCGCCAGATGATGCTAATGCACACAAGGACAGGGTGACAAAACAAAAAGCGTGGGGGAAGAGACAGAGGAAACACTTGGTCAATGCCAGCAACACCACTACCATTGACGTACACAACACACAGGGAGCAGCCCTATGCACTAGGCCATGCCCAACCATTTACTAAGACAGTCACCAGTCCATGGGGTACAATGCCTAACGCCATCATCTGCACACCAGAAACCCACAGGACCCTGCCCACTAGTAGATGCCCACATACACTATTGGGGTAGGAGTGCTCCAGAGCCTGCCCAACAAGGGACCTACCCTGTCGTGTTGGCCCTGGCCTAGGGGCATCCACAGCCCACATCTCCCTCCCAGGTACCTCTTAATGCGCGCAAAATCAGGTTTCAGATTCTGTACTCAACCCTTTGTGGCTGCTGTGATGTCTTCAAGCGCCCAACCAACTCTGGATAGGCCACCGCCAGGATGCAGAACATCAGGGGGGTCATAGTGCGACGGGCACTCCTTTACTCGTTGAGAGGCAGCCCCAGCTGGGCCTCCGCCGTCTTCTTTGCCCAGCGGCGTAGGTCCTCCCAACGTTTGCGGCAGTGGGTGCTCCATCTATCAAAAAGCCCCAGGGTCCACACGTCCTTGACGATGGCACACCAAATACCCTTTTTCTGGTGGGCGCTGACCTGGAGGGAAAAGACAGCAGAAAAGGGATTATTCACCCATCTGGACTGTCAGACTCAGTGCCCACCAGATCCCACCCATCCCCTGACGCACATACATTGACCACCTTACATGCTGCACTCAAGCCAGGACGCCTCTGCACCCCACCCACACGTGGCTTACACACACAGCAATCCATACATTCATGGCCCACGCATCATGCTCACGGTGTACTCACCTGTTTGTCTGGAGGACCGTAGAGTAACGTGTACTGAGGTAGGACCCCATCCACCAGTTACTCCAACTTCTCTGCAGTGAAGGCAGGGGCCCTTTGCCCAGACACTCGAGCCATTATCGCTTCCAGACACAGGTCACAGCAGCACGTGCAGTGTAGGTCCTCTCCTGTTGAAGGTCAGGTAGCAAGTGAGTGAATAGATAGAAAATGGCGGTCACATCCACGGCGGTACGTAGTGTCACTGCCGGTGTACATGGCCATTGGCTCCTGGAACCCATAGGGCCCAATGATAACCAATGCGAAGTTGCGCAGCGGTCATCGACCGCCTACCGCGACGGTGCACAACGCCAGCACAATTACCTCATTTCCACTTGTCTCCCCTCACAGGTCAGGCAGCTGCCATTTCAGGGGGGCACAGGGCATGGCACCTAACTGCGTCACAGCAGACATTGGCACATCCACTGACTCTCGAGTTCACATACTGTTTCTGTAAAGTAAACAAATCATCATTAGTTCAATAGATGTGTGAATATGACCCTCTGCTCACCGTTCTCTTCCATAGGCTTCAACCGCTGAGGCAGATTATGAGATGGCGGCATCCTCCGGTGTACAGACCCCTGGTGGACCTTGTGACTATGGAGGACAGACACAGTCTCATTACCTACAGACTTGATCGTGCCACAAGCCAAGAACTGTGTACCCAATTGGAGCCAGACCTGATGTCAGCTATCCGCCAGCCCACAGGGATCCCCCCTCTAGTGCAGGTCCTGTCAGTGCTCCATTTCCTGGCAAGTGGTTCCTTCCAAACAACAGTGGCCATGGCATCAGGGATGTCTCAGCCAATGTTCTCTAACGTGTTGACCAGACTCTTGTCTGCCCTGCTGAAACACATGCGCAGCTACATCGTGTTCCCCCAGGTGGAGGATTTGGCCACAGTGAAGGCTGACTTTTATGGCCTGGGACATATCCCCAACATCATTGGTGCCATTGATGGTACACATGTGGCATTTGCCCCCTGCCCCTGGAGAAATGAACAGGTTTACAGGAATAGAAAAATATATCACTCTCTGAATGTGCAGATGTTGTGTTTGGTGGACCAGTACATCTCTCATGTGAATGCCAAATATCCTGGCTCTGTGCATGACGCCTTTATCTTGAGGAGTAGCAGCATCCCATATGCGATGGACCTACTCAAGAAGCATCTGGTGTGGCTAATAGGTGAGCCAAAGGTCCCAACCCAGTATAAATTGGTATATGGGTGTGGGATTGTCCCTAAGGGTGAGTGTGTGGTTAACAATTATCCCTCGATATTTGCAGGTGACTCTGGTTACCCCAACCTCTCATGGCTACTGACCCCAGTGAGGAATGGCAGGACAAGGGCAGAGGAACGTTACAATGAGGCACATGGGCGGACAAGGAGGATTAAAGAAAGGGCCTTCGGCCTCCTGAAGGCCAAGTTCCGGTGCCTCCATCTGACAGGTGGATCCCTGTACTACTCACCCAAGAAGGTGTGCCAGATCATCGTTGCATGTTGCACAACCTGGCCCTGAGACGCCAGGTGCCTTTTCTGCACGAGGATGTGCCTGGAGATGGTCTTGTGGCAGTGGTGGAGCCTGTGGACAGTGAGGAAGAGGAGGCTGAGAAAGAAGATGTGGACAACAGAACCAATATAATTCTGCAGTACTTCCAGTGACACACAGGTAAGACACTGTAACTCCACTTTACATTTCAGTTATCTGTTGGACATTGTACAAGGCAACCTCTTTCCCTATGTCTAAGGCCACTGACTGTTCCCTTTGAAGTCTCTATTTTCAGATCTCTGTGTCCCACTCTGGCTCCTGCTATGTGTACTGCTGCCCACCAAAGGCCATTCTAAAGTATATTTCACTGTACATTTGAGTTGCAATGCTTTGATAATGTTGAACTAATACATTTGTGAATAATTTGACAGACTCCAGATTGGTATTTGTTCCAAGGGTGTTTATTTAGGTGCTCATAAGTTGAGGGGGATGTGCCAGGGGCTGGGGTGGTGGTGGTGGAAAGTCCTGGGTAGAGTCCAGTCTCTTGGTATCACAGGTGCATTGTCCAATGGGGCATAGGAAGGTTAGTAATGGCAGTTCAAGGTGGACAGGGTGACAGAGTGGGACAGAAGGGTGACAATCAGGAGAGTCTTATTTCCGGGCTGGGGTCTTGAGCAGTGTTCACTGGCTTGTGCCTGGATTGCAGGGACCGTTTGTGAGGTGGTTCTCCTTCTGCAGGGGGTGGGGTGCTGGTGGCTTGTTGGTCCTGTGGCGGGGCCTCCTGTCCACTAGCGCCGCCGGAGGTGAAAGGCTGTTCCTCGGTTTGGCTAGTGTCAGGGGCCTGTTGGTGTGCCACTGCCACCCTCATGGTGTTGGCCATGTCAGCCAGCACCCCTGCAATGGTGACCAGGGTGGTATTGATGGACTTCAAGTCTTCCCTGATCCCCAGGTACTGCCCCTCCTGCAGCCGCTGGGTCTCCTGCAACTTGGCCAGTATCTGGCCCATGGTCTACTGGAATGGTGGTATGCTCCCAGGATGTTGGAGAGTGCCTCGTGGAGAGTGGGTTCCCTGGGCCTGTCCTCGACCTGTCACACAGCAGTCCTCCCAGCGTCCCTGTTGTCCTGTGCCTCTGTCCCCTAAGCTGTGTGCCCACTGACCCCAGGGCACTGATCGTCCTCTGCTTGTGGGGTTGCATAAGGTCCCTGTAGTGGGGGACACACTGCTGATTGACGTGCCCTGGGGACAGTGGCATGGGCCCGCTGGGTAGGTGCTGTTCTGGTGTTTCCTGAGGCGGGAGGCTCTGTGTTGGGTTGGGACTGTGGCAGGGGAACCGACTGTCCAGAGGTCCTGGATGGGCCAGGTTGGTCATCCTGATCCAGGCGTGCAGAGCTGCTGTCATCACTGTGGGCCTCTTCGGGGGGGGACTGGATGTAGCTGGCACGTCCTCTCCGGTGATGTTGATTATGGGTACTGTGGGAATGAAAATGCAGTGTTAGTGTATCTGCGTGTGCCATCTTGTGCATGGGTGTGTTTCCCTGTATGATTGTGATTTCCCTGTCAGCTTGGCCTTGTGTGAGTGGTGATTTTGTGGACTGGGTGAGTCTCTCTACTGGGCATGCAGTGGTGATGGGTGTCCGTGCAGGTCTGTGATGGGTGTCCATGCATTGTTGTTGCATGCAGGGCTTGGTATTGGGAGGGGGGATTGTGTTAGTGGGGTATATGTGAGGTGGTAGAGTGATGGGGGTGAGGGTGGTGGTTGATGTTTGTGATGGCATGCAGGAAGGGTGGGGGGGATAAAGTAGTTAAGATTTGACTTACCAGAATCCAGTCCTCCTGCTACTCCTGTGAGGCCCTCAGGATGCAGTATTGCCAAGAATTGCTCCTCCCATGTTGTTAGTTGTGAGGGAGGAGGTGGTGGTCCACCGCCAGTCCTCTGTACTGCTACCTGGGGTCTGGATACCACGGAACGCACCTTCCCCCGTAGGTCATTCAATCTCTTCCTGATGTCATCCCTGGTTCATGGGTGCTGTTCCACGTCATTGACCCTGTCCACTATTCTCGGCCATAGCTTTATCTTCCTTGCAATAGACGTCTGCTGCACCTGTGATCCGAATAGCTGTGGCTCTCCCCGGATGATTTCTTCCACCATGACCCTTAGCTCCTCCTGAGAAAACCTTGGGTGTCTTTGGGGTGCCATGGAAGTGGTGTGAGTGATATGTGTGAGGATGTGTGGGGTGATGTGTGGGGTGATGTGTGGGGTGATATGTTGGGGTGTATGCTGTGATGTGCGTGAATGGTGTATGGGTGATGGTGTACTGTGGCTCTGATTGAGTGGGTGCTCCTGGCTTGTCTCTCTCTGCTTGATGTTTATTTTTTTGCTGTAAGGGGTTGTGGGTAATGTGGGTGTGTGTTTTATATTGGTATGGTCGTGTGGGTGTGGTGTGTGTCAGGTGCGTGTACTTTGAATTGTCCAATGTGGTGTAGTTTTGTAAGTGTGTGTGTATTTTGAGCGCATCGGTGTGTACCGCCAATGGTTTACTGCAGTTGAAAGACTGCCACAGTGATTCGTGGGTCATGATACTGTGGGCGTATTCCTGTTGGCGTGACAGTGTGGGTTTTGCTATCGCCAGTTTATCACTGACCTTTGGTCTGGCAGACTTGTGTGGGTGTCTGTATAGTGGTGAATTTCTCAGTGTGGGTCATAATACCCGTGACGGAATACCGCTGCGGCCATGGTATGTTGGCGGTCATCAACACAGCAGTAGGCGCTATTTACAGTCACGGTTGTAATGAGGGCCTATGACTTCTAGAATCACTTGCAGCAGGAATTATCTCAGAAATAGATAACAGTCTAAACAATCCCTTTTGTAATCCATGTTTGTGCATCTAATTAACAGAAGATGACTAATTCTCACTCTCCAAATATGTCAGTAAAGTAACAGACAGTTTGCATGTGACGATTATAGGACCGTGTGTTGATCCTTTGCTCTGCTAGATCAATCTGAAGCTGCTTTTGTGCCGTCTGCACATTTGAATGTGATAGCGTGTTGCTGATCCTTACTCCTGTAGGTGTACCCTCACCAGCTGTCCAATGGGATAAGACACCAATTGCAAGTGATTATCCACCGCCACAATTGCATCAACAATTACATGTGATTGTGTCTGCAATGCCACATGCCTGAACTCCATGGCAACTATCCTCCTATAAAAATGAGGTGTGGCAAAATCACTTCTGGTATTTCTGATTCCACAGGACATGGAAGATGCTCGTAATAATACAAGCTTTCAGATTCAGCAGACAGATTTACCAGCAAGTAACCGTAAATCCGGATGACATTTTTCTGCACCCAGCTATGTCTTCACTTGTAATCAGGGTCTACACATTTGCACCCCTCTGCAAAATATGAGCTCTATTAAAAAAAATTGCATCAGTGTTTTCAAAACCATTCTGCATTAAAAGTGAAGTGTTGATAGAGTTGTGACCACATTTCATTTGCATCACAAACCCGATGCCATCTGTTAGAGTAGAAATGTACTCATATTCATTATTGCATAGTTAACCAAGCTTTACCCTGTGCCAGGCCGTTATCTATAATGGATCAAAGAGGTAGAATTAGAAACAGTCTCCCCGTGAGAGTGTTGCTTGATAAGAACACCAAATTTGCCTGGAAATACATCCAGATTTGGTGTTCACCAGAGCATGCATTGCACCTATAAGATCTGTTTGAGATAGAGGCACTAACCATTTTGCACACTATTGTCGCATAGTTTAAATTATCAATATTTCAGTCTTTGATGCAAGTTGTTTCGCCACATCTAGTAACAATCACATTTCATCTTGATAATTACTGTGGTGTACACATTGTGGACATCCACAGTCATCTCCCCTGAGCTTGAGAGTTTAACATATATGTAAAGAACGAGCCACGCAGTAAGTGGCAGAGGAACAGTTCTTTAGTGCCGATATGCTTCTCAATAGGTCCTTACATACAGAGAGCTATGCCAGCACAACAGGAATTGGCAACCGTCCCTCGGTATCAACACCCATGAAGCTTACCATTCTAACCACTAGACACATCCTCCCCCAAAAATATCAAACGAAATACAAGACAAGGAACTAACATATTGAATGAGTTCCCTAAACTCTAATAACAAACTCTAATAACAAAATGATAATATACACAAATGTTACTTCAAAGAATTATCTAAATTTCATCATGAACTCTTTGGGATGTCCTGGTAATTTTCTCTCTCTCTCTCACTTTGTTGAACATTCTGGATGAATAGCAGGACACACATCTGATTACAACTTAGAGCCACGACTCACACACTCCCCCATCAAATGTCTATTATTATCATCTTGCATTCCACAATATTCATCCCCATGTATAGTGACATTTTTACACAAACTCACATGTCGCAAAATACGTAGCCTACAATCATCAAGTTTGACAGCACCATCCAACACCTTTACTATTTTCACAGGATCAGACAACGGGCCACTATTTTTGCCACTAATCCAGGTTTCCTTATGCACGCATACTGTCTTGCCACAAAATTAAGCATAGTTCTCCCTTTATTGATCTTATTCAACACTTGACTTTGGTACTTTTCTACCCGCCTTCTTATTTGACCATCAATTTCTGTCATTGTCTCCTCTTGTTCAACCTCCATCATACTAATTTAGAAGACAGCTTCCTCCCTCTCAATACCTCAAATGCTGTTTTACCTGTTACTGAATGGGGAGTGATTCAGTAAGATAATAACATACTTTGTAAAGCTTGCTTCCATGATAATGTAGATTTCAGCGCCAATTGTAAAGCCTCTTTAACCAGAAACCTTTCTACTTGACCGTTACTTTTGGGATGTTATAATGATACTTTTACATGGATCACGCCACAAGTTTTTAAAATTATTGTAAGTTACTAGATGTGAGTTGTACACCATTATCAGATACTAGTGCTCTGGAATATGTTCCATGGCAAACACATCTTTCAAAAAATCAAAAACCACATCCTTAGTTACACTACCAACCATACAAACTTCTGGCCATTTAGAAAAATAGTCAATGAGGACAATAGCATATTCCTCATTGGACAGCAATGTGGTGAACTGACCCATTAAATCAATTGCTACATTGCTCCAGGATCCCTCAGGCAGCTCAACCATTTGTAGGGTACCAGCATAGGTTTAACTATTTTGTCACTTGATTTACATGCATTACCCTCTCTCACCCAACAGTCTACCATCCCATACTCGTTATCATTGTAAAGAATGTGCCACATAGTAAATGGCATAGGAACAGTTTTTTAATGCCAGTATGCTTCTGAATAGGTCCGAGAGCAATGCCAGCACAACAGGAATCTGCAACCGCCCCTCGGAAACTGCCTCCTGTATAATTCTTATCCTATATTCTACCCCCATTTTGAGCCCCTATCTTAACGTTATAACCACCACAATATAATATGGTATTATTATTTGGTGGTATCATTTTCTTTGGTTAGAAATGTTACTTAGACCCAAGTTAGAGCACTACCTTGGGTTTTCATCTTAAAGGATTACATGATATATATACCTCACCATAAGATTGAGAACTTACCTGGTCTCCTGTGAAGGAACACGCCCTAGTTACTCTCATCCAATCATATACATTTCTTTGTGGTTACACTATTTCCAAATTATGATGCCATTGGTTATAGGTAATTAATGTAAAATTCAAAAAATCTAATAAGATATGACATTGGTTACTCATAAATATGTGTACTTTAATTAGAACTGGAACATTTATGTGTTTATCAATACTGAAAGGCACCTTAGATAAGCCCTAACGACAAGAAAGGATAATCATCATAGTTGTTTGGGTAATTGTGGTCCCAGGCCTGGTACTTCTTACAACCAGGCTGATATGAATGTAGCTACAAACTCACAGAAAGAGGTGTAACTACAGAATGGCTGTTTTTATACAAACAACAAAACAGAGTTGATTATGAGTTTGATGGATGGTTGTCTGCCAAACTGCAACCACCTTGCCAGAGCTATTATGGTTTCCTGCTAGGCCGACGGGAAGAAGCCTAAGTTTCTGCCTGCTGGCCTACTGGGAAACAGGCTACAGCATTATCTCTGGTTTGTAATCGAGCCGGCGGCAATGCTGTAGCCAGCAGGGTGCACCAGCACGCTCGCAATGTTCACTGTCTGTAAAGCAGACACTGAACATTTCGATGGTGCTGGCTGAGGGGCCCCCTGCACAGCCCATGGCAAGTGCATGGGCAGTGCAAGGGATCCCCTGTGGCCCACTGCACCTGTTCTCCGCCAGCCTTTTCATGGCAATGCTACCATCATGAAACTGCTGGCGGAGAACGAGGTCGTAATCCCCAGGGCAGGGCTACTTGCAGGGCTTCCCTGGCAGATTAGGACCTCTGCCACCACCAGACCACTGGGATCCAAGATCCAGGCAGAGCTGACAGTTCCCTGGCCGTCTGACCGCCAAGATTGTAATGTGGCGGTTGGACTGCTGCATTGATATCGGTGCAGACCTCCACCTCGAATGTGGCGGTCTATACACCTCCACACTCGTAATAAGCCCCTTAATCTGCACTGAACTACCCCATAGCTAGTTGAATGCAGATTAAATTACAAATACAGTTATGAAAAGTTGCAAAGACTTTTCAAAAAAGTGTGACGAAATTTGTGAAGGTTCCATAATTTATGCATGTAAATCTGAAAAGCGTGACTTTTATGATAATTTGACACCCTTATCCTTATTTTACACAATAACGTAAAACACTTTAAAGAAAACAGGTAAACCTTCCTTGGCATGGTTACCCCCTGACTTTTTGCCTTTTGTTGATGCCAGTTATGACTGAAAATGTGCTGGGACCCTGCTAACCAGGCCCCAGCACAGTGTTCTTTCCCTAAACTGTACCTTTGTTCCCACAAATGGCACAGCCCTGGCACACAGATAAGTCCCTTGTAAATGGTAACCCTGGTACCAAGGGCCCTGTGGCCAGGGAAGGACTCTAAGGGCTGCAGCATGTATTATGCCACCCTGGGACCCCTCACTCAGCACATTCACCCTGCCTCACAGCTTGTGTGTGCTGGTGGGGAGAAAAAGACTAAATCGACATGGCACTCCCCTCAGGGTGCCATGCCCACCTCTCACTGCCGGTGGCATAGGTAAGTCACCCCTCTAGCAGACCTTACAACCCTAAGGCAGGGTGCACTATACCACAGGTGAAGGCATAGTTGCATGAGCACTATGCCCCTACAGTGTCTAAGCAAAACCGTAGACATTGTAAGTGCTGGGTAGCCATAAAGAGTATATGGTCTGGGAGTCTGTCAATTACGAACTCCACAGTCACATAATGGCTACACTGGAATCTGGGAAGTTTGGTGTCAAACTTCTCAGCACAATAAATGCACACTGATGCCAGTGTGGGATTTATTGTAACATACACCCAGAGGGCATCTTAGAGATGGAGGAGATAATGAGGAAAATGAGGAGTCAACCACCAGTCAGGACAGCCCCTACGGTGTCCTGAGCTGAGGTGACCCCTGCCTTCAGAAATCCTCGATCTTGAGTTTGGAGGAATCCCCCAATAGGACTAGGGATGTGCCCCCCCTCCCCTCAGGGAGGAGGCACAAAGAGGGTGTAGTCACCCTCGAGGACAGTAGCCATTGGCTACTGCCCCCCAGACCTAAACACACCCCTAGATTTAGTATTTGGGGGCGACCCTGAACCCAGGAAATCAGATTCATGCAACCTACAACAAGAAGAAGGACTGCTGACCTAAAAGCCGTGCAGAGACCATGGAAACGACAACTGACTTGGCCCCAACCCTACCAGCCTGTTTCCAGACTCAAAGAACCTGCACAGCGACGCATCCGACAGGGACCAGCGACCTCTGAGGACTCAGAGGGCTGCCCTGAACCCGAAGGACCAAGAAACTCCCGAGAACAGTGGCACTGTTCAAAACCTGCAACAACTTTGTAACAGCAACGCCTGCACAGAGGATCCAGAGGCTCCCCCTGACCGCGACTGCCTGGTAACAAAGGAACCGACGCCTGGACCAAGCACTGCACCCACAGCCCCCAGGACCGAGAGGAACCACCTACCAGTGCAGGAGTGACCAGCAGGCGGCCCTCATCCTAGCCCAGTCGGTGGCTGGCCCAAGAAGCCCCCTGTGCCCTGCCTGCATCACCTAAGTGATCCCCGGGTCCATTACTTTCTATAGCAAACCCAAAGCCTACTTTGCCTACTGCACCCGGCTGCCCCTGTGCCTCTGATGGTGTGTTTTGTGGGCTTGTGTCTCCCCCCCCCAGTGCTCTACAAAACCCCCCTGGTTCGCTCCCCGAGGATGCAGGTACTTACCTGTAAGCAGACTAGGACCGGAGCACCCCTGTTCTTCATAGACGCCTATGTGTTTTGGGCCCTCCTTTGACCTCTGCACCTGACCAGCCCTGCATTGCTGGTGCTGTGGCTTTGGGGTTGCCTTGAACCCCCAACGGCGGTCTGCCTATGCCCAGGAGACTGACATGTGTAAGTGCCTTACTTACCTGAGAAACCTAACCAAACTTACCTCCCCCAGGAACTGTTGATTTTTGCAGTGTCTACTTTTGAAATAGCTTATTACCATTTTAACATAAACTGTGTGTACTACTGCTTTAAATCAAAGTCCTATACTTACCTGTATGAAGTACCTTGCATTTTATGTACTTACCTCAAATCTTGAATCTTGTGGTTCTAAAGTAAATAAATAAAATATATTTTTCTATATACAATCTATTGGCCTGGAGTTAAGTCTTTGAGTGTGTGTTCCTCATTTATTGCCTGTGCTAGCACACCTGGCCCTTAGTAAGTAAACTTACAAGTCGACGCGTATAGGTCGATGAACCTTTTGAATCGCATGGAGTATCCTAGTCATGCAGCGACTATTGCATCAACATCTGGCATCACTAATCATGAAATCAATGTTAAACCATACTAACCAAGAATGACCACAACTCAATAAAGAGTTAACAATTTCTTTTCTCCATATTTCTTACAATTATAAATCATTGGTAGTTCAAACGTTATTCACTTCATTAATTCATTAATAGACACCATTACTTAAAAGACATTGTAAAAAGATAATTCTAAAGCTACAACACTAGCATTGATAATGAAATTCAGCAACTTAGTTTGTCAGTCAATTGTTGCTGTCCACGTCTCCACTAAGAGCCTACCTAACCAGGATTAACGTTAGCATGGGGGTCTTCATGCAAAAACAATTTAGTGACTACATAAATTTGGGAAAATCTCTACCTAAATCAGAATCTCTGTAAAACAGCGCAGTTGGTACCTAAAAGAAAAGGCAATAAATCGTCAGACACATTTTCATATCTACCTATCCAGGATGGATCAGCAACAAGTCAGTCTTTGTCCTCAGGTCATCAATCAATCAGCTACGGATCAGGCTCACAGAGTATGAACCCAATTTCAGCACCTCGGACAGCGTCGCCTGACGTCATCAATTTTCTCCTCATATCTGAAATTTCATCCCCTCGTCATGACTTTTTATTAGGGTTTCCCAGTCCATCCCCCTAAATTCTAATTGGTCAGAAAGTCAGCAGGTATGACTTTAATCTATAGTTTTTGTTTACCGAATCCATTAATTTTCATACTGTGCCATTCTCAAGATGTGGACTGGTTCTCCATTTGATGTCCTCATCATCCGGCCCTCCAGGTATCGAAATTGTTGCATATGGCTCTTAATCAGTGCCTCTATTGTTTAAGTCCTTGGGAAGTACATTTAGCCTGCTCTACACATAATTGAATCAAATTGTCTTTATCATCTCCTGTCTGCTGGTACATTGCAGAAAATTCTAGCTAAGTAACTTGAACTTCGAACAGGTCAAGGTTATATTCAGCGGTTTCCAGTCCTTTGCAAGGCGTCCGGTTTCTCCATGTTCAGAGTGTGCGGGGCCTAGCGGTACTAGGCCTTTAGTTCAGCTAACTTAGTAATACAAAACAAAGGTTGTACATCTTATTATGACATATTACTAAATTTTCTCATATATTTTCATTATTTCGTACAATTGTAGTCATTTTAATGCACATGGTGATCATACCCTGAAGGCACATTTCAAAGGCGCACAATATTTTTCTAAAATAATTTCACATTTTCTCATTAGTAATAATATATTATAACTTTCTTAATTAGCATATCTGCTTCAACAGTCCCTTGTCTGATGACTAAATATGTCATGACACCTTCCCTTATCATCATTTTGCAATTGTGTTTCTGATGTTTCTTGACTCCTCCTTAAGTTTTCTCTATAGATTCTTCTCCTAGGCTATTCTTCCCTTCTCTGATCATTCTTGGACTTCTTTAATTTTATTTTTTCCCACAGTTTGCATATACCCTATAATCCTAATATAGAAACAATCACAATCAATATTCCCTCTACAATTTTCCATAATACCCCATTCCAAATTTGACTAAACCAATTACCTACGGAAACAAATCCATTTCCAACCTTTTTACATACTCCTGGTTCCTTCAATTCTTTTAAATCCTTGCTTGAATTAGTTAAGTTAGTAAGTAAGTCTTTTATCTCCTTATCACTATCGGGTATATATGAACAACAATGCTTAGCATTAATCATCCTACAGACTCCACCGTCTTTCGCTAAGAGTATGTCTAAAGCAAGCCTATTTTGAAGCGTCATAGCTCTATCCGCAGCTAATTCAGTATCTAGCAGGAGTATTGCCCCTGTAAGGTTTGTCAGAATGTTATCCACAATAGTAGACAACTTTTGTATCTTAATTGCATTCAAAATAACTCCTACAGAAGGAATTATTGCACCAAACATATCTCCCTCCTGTCGCTCATGGTGTAATTCAGTCACTTTCGGAAATTTCTTTAAATCGACAATCTGATACATTTTTGGGAAAACCATCCCCAAATAGCATGTCCCATACCATTCTCTAGGAAGAAGGTAATAAGCATTAAGTCCACAAATATAGTAGATTCCAGGAATCGCAGGGTCCTGACCATTCAGCATAAAAGTCCATTTACTCTGAAACAAAAACACATGCCTACATTCACTCGTTTCCACAAATAAAGTATCAGTGCGTGATGTTGACCTATATATACAAAGCTTTCCTACATGTAATGCATCTAAAGCTATTTTCCCTTGTGTTTTAATAGCAGTGTGTGAGAAAACAGGGCTGATTGCAGAGGCCCCCTAACTTTTTGCCCCCATTTTCCACTTTTTGCTGGTGTTTTCCTGACTATGATGGTGCACTGGGTACTACTAACCGGTCCCAGGGCCTGTACTCTGTGTAAAACCAATATGCAAATTAGGCTAATTCTAATTGGCTAAGTCAACCTACCTATATGTCCCTAGTATATGGTAGGGCATGTAGGTTTAGGGACCACAGCATAGGTAGTGCACCCATAGGTGCACTGCTGAGGTGCCCAGTGTCATTTTAAAGGCAGGCCTGTCTTGCTGGCTGCTTTTAAATTAAAGTTATATGCAAATTCGACTTTGGAATTAAAAGTAGTTCCAAAGTCTTAAACAACCTTATTTTTACATATAAGTCATCCCTAAGGTGTGCCCCATGTGACCCTAGGGCTGGGTGCCATGTAACTATAAGCAGTGACCTTATAAAAGTAGTTTTATAAGCCCTGGTGAGGTAAAACAGCCTAGTTTGTTTTTCCCTCATTGTAGTAAACGGCCTTCATAGGCTAGAATGTGGACACTTTATTTTAAGTTTTAAAGTCCCCTTAAGTAATGGATACCAAGAGTTTGGTATCAAATTAATTGTTATAATAAATCCCACAACATACAGTTGTGGGATTTAATATAACTTGTTCAGGTAAAGAGTTTTAAACTTTACCTGAAAAGTTGCCAATTTCAGCCCTGCATTGATTTTACTGCTGTGCTCTGATTGGCCAGTCTCTGGCCAGGCTGCCTTGATGAGGTGTGAAGTGGCCTGGCTTCACACAAAGAGATGTGCCTGTGGGAGGGATTTTCTACTCAGCAGATGGTGAGGCAGGAAGGGAGAGGGCTGCCAAACTGGTCTTCAAAGGCAGAGAAGGACATTTGGAGCACCCCAGCAACACCCCCACATCCTGCAACCCCAGACAGCTAGGTGCCCCCTTGATTAGATTAGGAGAGGGCAGGAGAGGGGTGTGTTTATGATTTTTAGCCCTACCAGTGGGTGGGCTCAGCCAGATGTAACCTCCAAAAATCAGATTCAGCCATGATGGATTTTTGAAAAATGTTGCCTCCTGGGATTGATTTTTGCCACACTTCCCAGGAAGTGGTCATCACAGGGGGAAGGACCCTGCACCTGATTGGAGAATCAGGACCCCCCTGTTTTTCACCCAGGAGCAAGGATAAAACTGGCAGACCTGCACCCACACCTCAGTTCCCTACCACATCCCTACCGGGAAGAACTACAGGAGAAGAAGGACTGCCCTGCTGGTCCCCTGGCCTGCACCTGGAACCTGCTCTCAGAAGGACTGCACCAGCTGCACACTTGGGCTTCACCACAAAAAGGACTTTGCCTGGCTTCAACTGGTTCAAGGAGGGACTCCCTGTTTGCTATAGGTGAAAAATTGCTAACCAGAGTCCCCTGCACCAACTCCTGAAGAAACCGACCAGCTGACCACTGTACAGAGGCCAAAAAGGAGTTTGCGCCAGATGCATTCTGGGAGTTGTAGTCCGCACCCTCAAAGGATCATCGCAGAGCTTCTGGACCCTTGGGGTGAGCTGTGGACCCCAAAAGAACATTAAAAGAACATCTGGGAGAAGCCCCAGAAGTTTGAAGAAGTTTGGAGAACTTTTGAAAAAAAGATCCATAGAGGAACCGACCTGCCGCGGCAACTCTAGCTGGCTTGCCTCAACCGCGACCCGGCCTGATTTGCTGGTTCGTCCCGGTGAAGAAAATCTCCAAAAAAGAGACTAAGTCCAAAGGTAAAAAGTTGACCGGGACCTCCCAGCCAGCGTATCCGAGGAGGGCTCCAAGGACATCGGATCAAGATCCAGGTATACCCCGGTCGAAGGATTTTCACCTCGAAAAACGACTAAGTCCAAAGGGAAATATCTCCACCGAGGGTTCCCGTGACGTGTATCTGGAGAAGAGTTCCAGGAGGTCGGATTGGACTGGCAGGTTCGTCCCGCTGAAGAAAATCTTCAGAAAAGAGACTAAGGTGGTCATTACAACCCTGGCGGTCGGTGTTAAAGCGGCGGTAAAACCGCCAACATTCCGGCGGAAATAAAAATGGAATTACGACCGTGGCGGAAACCGCCAACATAGACAGCCACTTTAACACTCCGACCGACAAGGCGGTACAAACAAACAGCGCGGCGGTAACCGCCAAAAGTCAGGCGGAGGACGATGTACCGCCCACAGAATTACAGCAGTCCAATCCGCCACCTTTTCCGGGGCGGATTCACCATGAACAAAATCACGGCGGAAACAGGACTTGGAAGGGGAAACGCTCAGCTTTACACACCCCACGAGGAACCAGGTGGCCATGGAACCCGAGCTCTAGATTCTTCCAGCCTTTATCTTCCTGCTCCTCTACCAGGAGCACGAACGCCGGCGGCGAAGACCACGGTGAGTACTGCACCTACGACACAGGGGAGGGTAAAAACAGTGACACGCAACACGCAAAACCCCGACTCCCACCCCAGTGAGGAATCCCAGGACAAGGGCAGAGGAACGCTCCAATGAGGCCCATGGGTGAACTAGGAGGGTTATAGAGCGGACCTTCGGCCTATTGAAGGCCAGGTTCCGGTGCCTCCATATGACAGGTGGTTCCCTATTCTACTCAACAAAGAAGGTGTGCCACATCACCGTGGTCTGCTGTATGCTTCACAACTTGGCTTTGTGACAACAGGTGCCTTTTCTGCAGGAGGATGGTCCAGATGGAGGTGTTGTGGCAGCTGTGGAGCCTGTGGACAGTGAAGATGAGGAAGCAGAAGAAGAGGACATAGACAACAGGAACACGGTGATCCTGCAATACTTCCAGTGAGACACAGGTAAGAAGACATCTGATTTAATTCTACTACCTCTCATCTGTCTGTCATTTTCACCCAGTGTAATACACTTTTTCGAAAGCACAGATAGACTCCTGATTGTTTTGTGATTTAAAGGTGTTTATTTAAGTGTTCAATAGTGGAGGGGGTTGTAAAATGGTCAGGGGTGATGGTGGAGGAATGTCCATGGCAGAGTCCAGTCTATTAGTCTCACAGGTGCATTGTCCAAAGGAACATAGGAAGTGGAGCTAGGGCAGTTTAAGTGTGGACAGGGTGACAAAGTGGGACAGAGGGATGACAATCAGGGGGGTCTCATTTCTTGGCGGGGGTCTTGGCATTGTTCTCTGTCTTTGTCCTGGATCTCAGAGACTGCTCGTGGGGTGGTTCTCCATCTGCAGGGGGTGGGGTGCTGGTGTGGTGGTCCTGTGGCGGTGTCTCCTGTCCACTAGTGCCGGCGGAGGTGGTGGGCAGTTCATCGTCCAGGCTAGTGTCAGGGGCCCCTTGTTGTGCCACAGTGTCCCTCCTGGTGTTCACGAGTTCCTTCAGCACCCCTACAATGGTGCCCAGGGTGGAATTGATGGAATTGAGCTCCTCCCTGAAGCCCAACTACTGTTCCTCCTGCAGCCGCTGGGTCGCCTGAAACTTGGCCAGTACCGTTGCCATCATCTCCTGGGAATGGTGGTAGGCTCCCATGATGTTGGAGAGGGCCTCGTGGAGAGTGGGTTACCTGGGCCTGCCCTCCCCCAGTCGCACAGCAGCCCTCCCAGTTCCCCTGTGTTCCTGGGCCTCAGTCTCCTGAACTGTGTGCCCACTACCACTGCCCCCAGGACCCTGGTGTTGTTGGGGTAGTGGGTTAGCCTGGGTTCCCTGTAGGGGTGGACACACTGCTGATTGACGTGTCCTGGGGACAGAGGTATGGGCCACTGGGTCGGTGCTGTGCTGGTGTTTCCAGAGGGGGGAAGCTCTGTAGTGGCCTGTGCCAGTGTGAGGGGAACCGACTGTCCTGAGGTCCCAGATGGGCCGGGCTGGTCATCTTGATCCAGTTGGACAGAGCTGCTGTCATCACTGTCGGCCTCTTCTGTGGGTGGAGTGGACATATCTGGACCCTCCTGTCCGGTGACGTTGGGTAGGGGTCCTGCAGGGTTGTAAAGGCATGATTATTGCATCTGTGTGTGCCATGGTGTGCAAAGGATGGGTGACCGTGTACCCCAGTGCTTGCATTCCTGTGTGGGACCTTGTGTGATAATGGTTTAGGGGGGTGTATGGGTATGTGCAGTGGCCATGCTTTGGTGATGGGTGTCCATGCTTTGGTGTTGCATGCAGGGCTTGGGATGTGTGGTTTGTGATATTGGGACATATGTGAGGAGTTGGAGTGATGGGGGGTGAGGGCGAGGGTGGGGGTATGTGATAGCATGCAGGTAGGGTGGGGGATAAAGTAGTTAAAAATTTGACTTACCAGAGTCCATTCCTCCAGCTACTTCTGCGAGGCCCTCAGGATGCAGTATAGCCAAGACCTGCTCCTCCCATGTAGTGAGTTCTGGGGGAGGAGGCGGGGGTCCGCCCCCAGTCCTCTGAACCGCAAGGTGGTGTCTTGAGACCACGGAACGCACCTTCCCCCATAGACCGTTCCACCTCTTCCTGATGTCATCCCGTGTTCTTGGGTGCTGTCCCACTGCGTTGACCCTGTGCACAATTCTTCGCCATAGCTCCACCTTCCTAGCTATGGTGGTGTGCTGCACCTGTGCTCCGAATAGCTGTGGCTCTACCCGGTTGATATCCTCCACCATGACCCTGAGCTCCTCCTCAGAGAACCTGGGGTATCTTTGCGGGGCAATGGGGTGGTGTGGGTGATGTGTGGGGTGGTGTGTGTTGTGATGTGTGAGGTGATATTTAGAGGTGTGTTGTGTGAGGTGCTTGGATGTTGTGTGAGTGATGGTGTTGAGTGTCTGTGGATGCTAGTTTGTAGATAATGGTGTACGTCTCTGGCCTTCAGTTGCAATTGTTGACGTAAGGGTTTCTGGGTGATGTGGGTGTGTGTTTAATATTGTATTGGGTGTGTGGGAGTGGTGTGTGTATGTGTATCAGGTGTGTGTATTTGGAATTGTCCAATGTGGTAGTGTGTTGTAAGTGTTGGTGTATTTTGAGCGTGGCGTTGTGTGTACCGCCAATGGAATACCGCAGTTGAAAGACCACTGCGTGGATTCGTGGGTTGTGATAGTCTGGGTGTATTCCTGTTGGTGTGACGGTGGAGGTTTTGTTATCGCCAGTTTATCACTGACCTTTGGTGTGGCGGACTTGTGTTGGTGTCTGGATTTTGGCGGATTCCGAGCTGTGGGTCATAATGACCATGGCGGAATTCCGCGGCCATGGTGGTGTGTTGGCAGTCTTCTGCACGGCGGGAAGCGGCTTTTACCGGCAATGTTGTAATGACCCCCTAAGTCCAAAGGTCAACTTTTGACCGAGGCCTCCCGCGAGCTGTAGCCAAGCAGGGCTCCATCGCGGTCAGCCTTAAGCTTTCACTTTGCTCCGGTCGAGGTGCAACCAGATGACCCGATTGGCACTTTTTGTTTCTAGGCCCTAAAAAACAATAATTCTTTAAAAATTCATATCTCTGGTTCCCCTTATCCGATTTTATTCGTTTTTGTGTCATTTTAAAGATAAAAATATAATCTATATTCATAAATTGGTTTTAGATTTTTAAACTGTTTCCTATGTTTTATTTAATTACTTTCTTGTGATATTTGAATGCTTTGCACTCTGTCTCCTAAGTTAAGCCTTGACACTTGTTGCCAAGCTACCAAGGGTTGAGCTGGGTTCAATTTACTGAGACCTAACTGTACCTAAGTGGAAGTTAGTGGCCTATTGCTAAGTGTAGGTACCTACCTGCCCTTACCAATAACCCATTTTCTAACACAGTGTAAGCATAATCATTTTTATAAGTCCTTTTCACCAATCCTTTCTCTAACTTCTCCTTCAATGCCTTTCTTCTATCATCAGTATGCCCTATAAAGCTCTTTTCTAACAGAGTCAATTATTTCGGTGTGCATACGCAGTGGCAAAGGTTAGTGTTGGTTCAAAGAAGCCCCTAACTGATACTATATCATGCTCTTTAGCTGTTTTACTTAATAATAGGCACAAAAGAAAACACAAGATCATAGTTCGAATAGAAATACTGAATATACTCTTGGTTATAGAATCTTGTTAGTAGCAGACTACAGATTATGCCATAAATTAAAGGCAGACTATGGTACGTAAACCCTTCTTCCACAGAGTAAGGAATTTATGTACACACAAGACAATTCCTCGCATACATTGTTTCAACATACTCACTCAACAAGCGATAAAATATATTAGAAGAAAGCTCTCCTTGAGCATTAGTATAGTCATGCAAGTATTTTTCATCTAACTTAAACCTCTCTAAAGCCGTTAGTGTAGTAGTTTCCGGAACAGAAACAATAACAGCCTCTTTCATCTCATGAACAGACATTCCCACTATCATTATTATAAACATTATTCCACACGTAATTGCCCCTCCAACACTCAAATACCTACAATATCTAATTTTTCTAGTGCGGTTATTTAACTCAGCCATGATCTGTAAAGAATCAGAAAGTAATATCAACTCTTAAAACAAAGTGCAACACAAAATCAAAAATGAAAAATATTTCTTTCTCACAGTTCAGTTTCACGTGTAGGAACCCTTTTCTCCTTTGTCAAAATCAGTTAGCAGCTTGTCACATCCGGGTTTCAAATGTCATATCATGTTATCAATGTCTTTTACGGGTTTTATTTCAACAGTCTCTTTTCAGGTTTCTCAGATTTAGCTCAACAACTCAGTCTATTGATCACCTGCAGGTTGCATCAAAGTACTGACTTAGAACTTCTCTGTCAAAACAAAAGGACATGAACTCGTTTTGCCATTCACTTGTTGCTACATATGCCCACTTAGGACATGCGTATCTACGACTTGCTTTTTCAACCTTCGTTCTCCACTTAATTCTCCTTTGCTTAGTTCTTCGTCCCTTGTAGTATCCCCTTCTTCCTCTATTGGTTCATTTATGTCCAACTCCTTCTTCTTCCTAATTCGCGATTCAGGCCAATTGTCTACTTTTCTCGTTCTTTCAGTCAATATTCTCCTCAGAATTGGACTCTTTTCTATTTTTTTCTCCATGGTGTTTTCTCTTGATGGACCTGCAACGGGTTCAGGAGGAGTCAGACCACTTTGACTTTGATCTGTCTCAACTCTTTCCACCTCTTGATCTGGCACTTGCTCTGTTTGCTTTTCAGCACCATCTGCTTCTGGGAGAACCCCTTCTGTGTTTGGTTCTCCTGCTGTATATCCGTGGGATTAGACTCTTGCTCACCCTCCTGTAATTCTTCACCTTCGTCTCTTACAGGGGTGATTGATTCATCTTCCACCAGCTAAGGATCAACTTCAGGTTCAGCTTGCTCTTTTTCTGGCTCAGTTATGGTGACCTGTTTTCCTGCTGTTGGTGCTCTCAACAATACTTCTTCATGTTCTTGCGGACTCACCACTCTCTTTGTATGGCTTGCATGTATCCAGTTCGGCAGCCCTGCACACTTTACAGCTGTTGTAGTTGTTAGCACCACCTGGTAGGGACCTTTCGAACGCGGTTCTAAATAGGTCTTTCGAACATGCTTTTTTGATGATGACCCAATTTCCAGCTTTCAGATTGTGACCTGGGTCATGGATGGGTGGCAGGGTAACAACCTGCACCTGCTGAGAGAAAGAGCGAACCACAACAGCCAGACCTTTGCAGTAGTCCAACGCCATATCATCTGTAATATTGACAAGTGCATTGGCTGGAGTTGCTGGCAATCTCATTGCTCTGCCCATGAGGATCTCATGGAGTGACAGTTATGTCTTTCTCTCAGGTATATTTCGCATTGACATTAGTACCAAAGGTAAAGCATCTGGCCATTTCAGATTAGTCGCGGCACACATCTTGGCAGTTCTCAACTTCAAAGTACCATTCATTTGTTCCGCTAGTCCTGATGCTTTGGTGGCAGTTCTCAACTTCAAAGTACCATTCATTTGTTCCGCTAGTCCTGATGCTTTGGGGCCATAGCTGCAATGCAACTTCTGCTCAATGTTTAGTGCTGCACATAAGAGTTTGGTTACTTCGTTATTGAAGTGAGTTCACCTATCTGATTCTAATGAGATCGGGAGACCAAACCTTGGTATTAACTCTCTAAGCAACAGTTTTGCTACTGTAAGACTATCATTTCTTCGTGTGGGGTATGCCTCAATCCAATGACTAAACACACACACAATCACCAACACGTATTTTAATCCACCACATGCAGGCATCTCAATGAAATCCCACTGCATTCTGCTGAATGGTCCTCCTGCTCTTCCAGTGTGGTTCAAGTTCACCCTTTTCCCACATTTAGTTGCTGACAGATTACACATCAATGACATACTGCCTCTGCTGCTTGTCTGA
This sequence comes from Pleurodeles waltl, assembly GCF_031143425.1. NCBI lineage: Eukaryota > Metazoa > Chordata > Amphibia > Caudata > Salamandridae > Pleurodeles > Pleurodeles waltl. The sequence goes on from NC_090436.1 coordinate 782,241,914, forward strand.
ACTTCGGATTGAACCAATCAACCTTAAACAATCTAACCATGGCATCTCTTCCAATATGTGCTTGGCCATGGTAGTACCTGGCCATCTGGGACAATAAGCTATTGGGCAACACCAACTGACCTTCTTCAGAAACCCAAATCTCATCAGGTCTTTGGACACATTTTAGCCTAACCCAGAGTCACTTTTCACTCTTTATCTGCATTCTCCTGCAAGGTTCACATTTAAACTAAAACTTGTGCAATTATTCTCTTCTTCAGACATTAGTTCTCACTTGTCTTTAAACAATATACAGTTCAAGGCGCAAAATCTTGCGTCTTGATCTGTACATCCATTTCCCAATGAAATGTAATCCTGTGTCTTTTGATGTGCACTGCATTTTACCACAGAAATCTCTTCAGGTAACTGTATTGCGTACAACAATTCTTTTATTCGGTCGGCATTTCTCACTGGTATTCCAGTAGAGGTCAAAAAAACCTCGCTATGACCACAATTGACCAAAATCATGAACAATTCCAAATCCATATTGACTATCAGTATAGACTTTGACTCTTAATCTTGCAGAAACATAGCATGCTCTAGTAAGAGCTACTAATTCTGGCACTTGTGCAGAGTATACACCTGGAAGCCATGAAGCTTCTAACGTGCCTGTAATGGTACATACTGCATATCCCACTCTCAATGTGCCTGTTCCATCTCTGAGACACGATCCATCAACAAAGACAATTTGGTCATTTTCTTCTAAATGCATGTCTCTAATATCAGGTCTCGGTTTTATACATAATTCAGTTACCTCAAAACAATCATGCTCAACGTCTTCTTCCTTTTCAATTTCAACAGTGTCACTTGGAAGCAATGTCTCCGGATTCAGCACTGTACATCTCTTTAATGTTACATTTGGAGCACCCAATATGCTCGTCTCATACCTTGTCAGTCTTGCACCCATCAAGTATTGTGTTTTCGTCCTTGTCAATAAAATTTCAACAGAGTGTGGTACCATTACCGTCAAAGGGTATCCCATGACTACCCCTTCACATTGGGACAGACTTTGACCAACTGCGGCTACTGCACGCAGGCAACCTGGTAAAGCTGCTGCAACCGGGTCCCTGGTAGCTGAAAAATAGACTACTGGGCGATAACCACCTCCATGGACCTGTGTTAAGACAGACAAAGAACAAGCATCAAGTTCATGACAAAACAAAGTGAAAGGCTTTGTGCAATCAGGCATTCCCAATGCTGGAGCTCTACCCAAACTCTGTCTCAATTCATTGAATGCCTTCATCTGGTCTTCATCTAGAGTAATGGGATCCGTGACTTCCTCATGTGTCAACTGCTGCAAGAGTTTAGCAATCTCAGCAAAATTCGGAATCCTCTATCTGCAGTACCCCACCATTCCCAAAAACATCCTAACATCTTGCTGTGAACTCGGGGGACTTGTCTACAGAATCATGGTAATTCTCCCTGGTGATTCTCCTTAATCCCTTCTCAATCTGATGTCCTATATATGGTACTGATTTTTGACAATACTGCAGTTTCAGAGGTGAAACTTTATGTCCAAATTCTCCCAAATGATTCAACAGGGCAATCAAGTCATACTTACACTTGTCCCTTGTTCTGGATGCGATCAGCAAATCATTAATTTATTTCAGTAGAGTTAATTGGTATGGCAATTCCAATGACTCCAGGTTCTTTTTCAAGATCTGATCAAACAGAGTATACCCTTGTGGAAGCCTGCACCAGCTGTAGACTCTGTCTAGAAATGTTAAACTAAAAAGAAACTGACTATCCTCATGAAGAGGCACAGAAAAGAAAGCTTGTGACAGATTTACCACTGTGAACCACTCTGCATCGCAAGGAATCTGAAACAGTATCAATGCTGGATTCGGCACTACTGGACAACATTTAACCACCAAATCAATCACTTTTCTAAAAATCCTGCACAACACGCACTTTCCCACATGGCTTTTTCAAGCCCATTATTGGTGAATTACATGGGCTTCTTAACACTTCCTGCAAAACTCCTTGTTTTAGAAAGTCTCTGATTATTTGTGCCACCCTCATAAGAACATCTTGTGGCATGTTATACTGTGGAAGCTGAGGAAATATTGCATTTGGTTTATAGTAATCTTAATCGGCTCTACTCCCTTAATCAGACCTACATCTTTACCTGTCAAGGCCCAGAATTCTTCCTTCACTATTCCCTGCAAGTCTGCATGCAATTCTTTCACAGTAAACATAGGGAAAAATTCAATCAACGGGTATTCTCCATAGGCATTGTTAACCATCATTTCAGTCACCTGTTCTTCCTCATCATCACTATTGGTTTGAACTTCTATTCCAGTGTCCAAACAATTAATGGAACAACTTGTCTTACACAGTAATGGGCAGCTGTAGGAACAAAAAAAATTGCGAGTCGGAAATCGCGACTCCTTGTGAATTGCTATTTCTGACTCGCAAAATGAGATGCACGCAAAAATCGCTACACCAAATAGCAATTTGGTGCAGAGTCACACCGCAATTTGCGACCGCACAATTTGCAAAATCGCTATTTGAGAGTTCGCAATTTGTGAGGTCGCAAATTGCACAAGGGTGTGGTCCGGAGTCGCATATTGTGACTGACAAATTGCACGCAGGTGGAAATAAAATAGTGAAATCCCCACTTCCCAGTTCTGAGTGATGACATCAGAACCAGGAAGTACCCCCATGGAACAGGGAGGAGCCTATCCAGCCCAAACAGCAGAGTCACGCCCAGCTGAGAGGAGCTACTTCAACAATGGCATCTCAGGACAAGGAGACACCCAGTGCTGGCAGGAAAAGAAAACTGACGTTTTCAGAGAAGGAGCTGGAGGTGTTAACAGAGGAGTGCTGCCTGCACCATGATGTATTGTTTGGAAAGGCAGCAATGAGTGTCCCCGACACTCAAAAGAAAAAGAATCTGGCAGGACATCCTCACCAAGATTAATGCCATTGGAGTGAGCCACCGCACAATAGATAAGGTCTGCAAAAGGTGGTACGACCTCCGGTCCAGGACCAAGGAAAGGGTGGCTGAGCGTAGGAGGGAGATGCATGGCACTGGAGGAGGCCCATCTACAGTACCAACCCCTACAGCCATAGAGATCATGGTGGAGACCACTCTGGAGCGGGAGGCAGTACTTGGAATTGGAGCCTTTGACAGTTCAGCTCCAGGAACATCCAAAAGTAAGTACCAAAATTAACACCACTCTATGCACCATGCACACAACCACAGCACACATAAGCATGCACCTCCAGATTAGCTCCATTCCTATATTGCAACCTATAGAACAGTGCATTATGGGCAATGTAGTACAGTAGTCCAAATATTGAGAAATATTTATTCTGAGACATCAAATATATGTGAGGCACTGACAATGTATCCTCTGTGTCCCACAGGTCTCCCACAAGGACCCACCAATAGCCCTACTGTGCAGGGAGACGAACCAGCCACACACACACACACACACACAAGATGAGGCAGCCACAGAAACTGCTGGGGAGTGCATGACAACACCACCCGTCCAACATGCACCAGAGGACATGGATGAGCCTGATCTGGGTTTTGAGGCAGCCAACGTGACACTGGGGCCAATGATGAGGGAGAGTCGACCACATAGATCAGCTGGCTCTGTGCGGAGACGGCAACGCCCAATGCAGTCAGCGAGTGAGGAGGATGTCACAGACAAACAATTGTTGGGACTGGAGGCATCCTTACTGCAGAGTCACTGGCTGCAAAACAGACACATGCGGGTGATGAATAGGAACCTGAACAGACTGCAGCACACTCTCCCAGGGTTTTGCCAATGTGGACAACCAGTTTACTGCTATGAACACAAAGATGGCAAACCTTACCAGTTCCATAAACAACTTAGTCAGGGAAATCGTGGCAGATAGGGCACATGCAAAGCGCAGGGAGTGCAAAACTGCTGCCCGTTTGGACAGCCTAAGTGTTTCAATTGGGCGCCTTGCAACCACAACAACCTGCCTGTCAAGGCACACAGTGAAGCTGCAGGTTGAACTTGGGCATTTTGCAGGTGATGTGATGTGGCAAGAGGACTTGGGCGCATCAGCCCTGCAGTGGACCTGCTAGAGACCAGCCAGGCAGCAAGGGGCATTGGCGATACCCCTCAGGATAGCGAGGAGATCTCCACTGTCAGCAGTGTGTCTGCTACTGATGCACGAATCCTGTGGAGTAGCAGTGCCCGGCAAGGATCAGGGGCCATGGTGGCCGTAGTCGCAGGAGGCTGTGAGCTACCAATCTGTGTTGTGACTGAGGCACATGAACTAAATGTGTCAGACTTTACTTTTTGCTTTCTTCATGCAGTTTAGTTGACTATATTTTCTTCATTATATTCCTGAAGTTAAAGGGATAATTTGTTGTACTACACAATTGGGCTATGTGTGTCTTACATTAGTGAGTGTTGTCACGGTTGCCACGTGCCTGCCAAAGTAGTGAGTTGCAATGTGGTTCCGTCTCTGTCTGCCCTCCATTGCGATGCTTCCATCCCCAGGCTGTCGGTGTGGTAGCTCTTGCTCCTCATCCTCCGAATCTGTGTTGTCAGGGGTGAGATATAGCCCACGTCTGGTGGCAATGTTGTGTAGGATGGCACAAGTAGCAACAATCTTGCATGCAGTTTCTGAGGCATACTGGAGTGCCCCTCCACTTTTGTGCTGGCATCAGAATTGTGACTTCAACAAGCCGAACGCCCTCTCTATGACAGATCTGGTCCACTGATGTCCTATGTTGTATCGCCTCTCATTCTGATTGCCGGGTGCTAGGTATGGGGTGAGTATCCATGGTCTCAGGGCATATGCACTGTCACCTGTGTGACAAAAGAGGTAAAATTAGCAGGACATCACAGGGTTACGCAGTAACATGTATTTAAGACATCAGAGTGTACTGCACATTACCTAATAAATATCCTTCGCCAAATTCCCCACGTTCTAGGAGTTGGTGTATCCCACTTGTAGGAGGCTGGCCTGGCTTTTATTGGGTACCTTGTGGTACTTACACCTTGTGCCAGGTCCAGTTATCCCTTATTAGTAGAATAGAGGTGTTCTAGCAGCGTAGGCTGATAGAGGTAGCTATAGCAGAGCAGCTTAGGCTGAACTAGGAGACATGCAAAGCTCCTACTATACCACATATATCACTTATCACTATATCATAAGAAAACACAATACTCAGAGTTACTAAAAATAAAGGTACTTTATTTTAGTGACAATATGCCAAAAGTATCTCAGAGGATATACTCCCTTAGGAGGTAAGTAATATACACTAAATATACACACAAAGACCAAAATCAGGTAAGTAACAGTTAGAAAAGTAGTGCAAACACTGTAGGACACAATAGGATGCAATAGGGAGAAATAGGCCTAGGGGCAACACAAACCATATACTCCAAAAGTGGAATGCAAACCATGAATGGACCCCAGGCCTAGTGTAGTGTGTAGAGGGTCACTGGGAGTGTAAGAAAACACTAAGGGTGTCCAAGATACCCCACCCCAAGACCCTGAAATGGCACTTAGAAGATCTGAGGACAACGGTCGACTCAGAGCCACAAAAGAGGGTCCCACGACGTTGGAGTCCAACTCAGCGAGTTGGGCAATGCAGGATGGAGTACTGGGGACCTGGGCTAGGCTGTGCACAAAGGAAGTCTTGCAAAAGTGCACAGAAGCCCAAGCAGCTGCAGTTCACGCGGTACACAGGATTACTGTTTGGCGTGGTGAGGCAAGGGCTTACCTCCACCAAATTTGGACGAACGGGCCACTGGACTGTCGAAGACACTTGGACCCAGCTCCTGTGTTCCAGGGATCACGCTCGTCAGGGTGAGAAGTTTGGTGCCTGCGTTAGCAGGGGGAAGATTCCGTCGACCCACAGGAGATTTCTTCTTGGCTTACAGTGCAGGGTGAAGGCAGACAGCCCTCAGAGCATGCACCACCAGGAAACAGTCGAGAAAGCCGGCAGGATGAGGCGCTACAATGTTGCTGGTAGTCTTCTTGCTACTTTGTTGTGGCTATGCAGGTGTCCTGGAGTAGTCAGCGGTTGATCCTTGGCAGAAGTCGAAGAGGGAAGTGCAGAGGAGCTCTGGTGAGCTCTTGCATTTATCTGGTGAGATGCCCACAGGAGAGACCCTAAATAGCTCACAGAGGAGGATTGGCTACTGAGAAAGGTAAGCACCTATCAGGAGGGGTCTCTGACGTCACCTGCTGGCACTGTCCACTCAGAGCTGTCCATTGTGCCCTCACACCTCTGCATCCAAGATGGCAGAGGTCTGGGACACACTGGAGGAGCTCTGGGCACCTCCCCTGGGAGGTGCTGGTCAGGGGAGTGGTCGCTCCCCTTTCCTTTGTCCAGTTTCATGCCAGAGCAGGGCTGGGGGGATCCCTGAACTGGTGTAGACTGGCTTATGCAAGGAGGGCACCATCTGTGCCCTTCAAAGCATTTCCAGAGGCCAGGAGAGGCTACTCCTCCCAGGCCCTTCACACCTATTTCCAAAGGGAGAAACCGGAAATCCTTTGTTATGCCTTCCTGGGACCAGGCTGCCCAGGGGGGAAGAAACCTGTCTGAGGGGTTGGCAGCAGCAGTAGCTGCAGAGGAGACCTTGGAAAGGTAGTTTGGCAGTACCTGGGCTCTATGCTGGAGACCCGGGGATGCATGGAATTGTTCACCCGATACCAGACAATTCCATGATCCTAGACGTGTTACATGGCCATGTTCGGAGTTACCATGGTGACGCTACATATAGGTATTGACCTATATGTAGTGCACGCGTGTAATGGTGTCCCTGCACTCACAAAGTCCAGGGAATTTGCCCTGAACAATGTGGGGGCACCTTGGCTAGTGCCAGGGTGCCCACACACTAAGTAACTTTTCACCTAACCTTCACTAATTGAGGGTTAGACATATATGTGACTTATAAGTTACTTAAGTGAAGTGTAAAATGGCTGTGAAATAACGTGGACGTTATTTCACTCAGGCTGCAGTGGCAGTCCTGTGTAAGAATTGTCTGAGCTCCCTATGGGTGGCAAAATAAATGCTGCAGCCCATAGGGATCTCCTGGAACCCCAATACCCTGGGTACCTATGTACCATATACTAGGGAATTATAAGGATGTTCCTGTGTGCCAATCAGAACTGGTAAAATTAGTCACTAGCCTGCAGTGACAATTTTAAAAGCAGAGAGAGCATAAACACTGCGGTTCTGGTTAGCAGAGCCTCAGTGATACAGTTAGGCACCACACAGGGAACACATATAGGCCACAAACTTATGAGCACTGGGGTCCTGGCTAGCAGGATCCCAGTGACACAAATCAAACATACTGACAACATAGGGTTTTTACAATGAGCACTGGGCCCTGGCTAGCAGGATCCCAGTGAGACAGTAAAAACACCCTGACGTATACTCACAAATAGGCCAAAAGTGGGAGTAACAAGGCTAGAAAGAGGCTACCTTCCTACACCACTGTGGCTGAATATGTATGCATCATGTGTATTCCCTGGATATTTAGCCACAATGTCAGCAATGACATTATGGGCGTCACATACCATCTGGATGTTTAGTGAGTGGCTACATTTCCTATTGTGGAACACATATTCCAGGTTTGCAGGTGGGCAAATTGGTATATGTGTCCCGTCCACACACCCTATTACATGGGGGAAGTTGGCAATTCTGTAGAAGTACAACTTGGTGCTGTTAATTTCCCCCTTATTCCTGGGAAGGTATATATATCTGGACATGTGTGCGAGTTTGGCATCTAGGAAACGTCTGAAGAATCTTGAGGGGGCGCTTTGGGATACCCCACCTGCCACTGCTATCACCCCCTGATAGCTACCCGATGCCAAGAGGTGCAGTGAGCAGGACAGAGAGTAGCACTTGCACATGTGTGGGGATGGCGCAGCCACGCATTGTCTGGCGTTTAAGCTGAGGTTTCAGCAGTTCAATGATCTCTAGGATAGCTGCGCTGCTCAGTCTGTATTTATCATAAATCTCATCCTCAGTTTGTTGAAATAGTGTCTGCCTGGTTCGGTATAGCCTCTCCTCCTCTGCTGGGCAGCCTGGACTCTCCTCCTCCATGCAATCACATATAGTGCAGCCATTGTGAGAAAGCCAGATGCCTTCTGGGTCTCCTTTTATACTTTGGTTCTGGTTACCACTTGTTCAGAATCAGTGCTAATCTGGGTGTGCAGAACGGGCTTTTTGCGACTAGTCGCAATTTGCAATTGGCTTGTGCATTAGGTTTGTGACTCGCAATTTGCGACTTCGTAATTGCGACTCACAAAATCAGGTCGCACTTTTTGCAAGTCAGTAATGGGTTGCATCGCTATTTGGGACGCCGAAATGGGATTGGTACATACCATTTCGATTTTTGGGAGGTCGCAAATAGCCCTGCGACCCATTTGCGACTCACAAAAGTTTCCTACATCTGGCCCTAAATCTTTTCCCAGCAGAGATACGGGACTAGTCCCTGGTAATTTCCAATTTCAACCTGCACTGGTTCTGTGATTGGATTTGTCAACTGTCTATTTTCTACTCCCACAACTTGAACTGTCCTGCCTGAAAGAGGTAAATTAGGGACCTCTGTGCTTCTCACTGTAGAGCGCATAGCTCCTATATCCACTAAGAATGAAACCTTGTATCCCATCACTTTTCCCTTCACAAAAGGTCCTCTCTGATCTACTTCTAGGAAAGCTGCAAGCATACAAGTCCTTCATCTGAACTATCACTCATCCATTCTTTGTTTATTTCATTCTCACTGTAAAATGGAAATTGATGCACTGGGTTATTACTACTGTCTTGTCTCGACCTGTGACCTGCTGAGTAAGCATCACCTATTGCTGCTCCATCGGGGCTTGAGATATCTGCATTTGCTGTCTAGGTACCATGGGAACCTGCTGCTGCATTGGTTGCAGTTGGGTTAATTGTGCACGTGGCACCTGCATTTTCTGCACTAGTAGGAAATTCTGTCCTCGATTCTGAACATTAGGAATAAATCCTTTCATTCTTGGGACTTTCACAGTTTAAAATGTACTGACATCACCTTGCTGAACAACACCATCCTGCGCCATCAACGGACACTGCCGCTTTCAGTGTCCCACGTTTCCGCACAAATGACACGGCAACATCTTTTTCATTTCCTGCATGTCATTCTGAACTACTACAGTACTCAAATCCAGACCACGCATCATGTCAACTCCATGTCCTCTACCCCCTCACCTGAGGCTGAAACATAACAGCTCTCTGCTGCCTCGGCATAGGCGGTACTATAGCTCCTTGCACTCCTGTTTGAGCTGCTTTTATTTGCGTGACCATCGCCTTTTCTTTCAGCTTTTTCTGCTTAAATTCAGTCTCGTCACTGCAGTATTTTGCATACTGCAATACCTCATCAATCGGCTTTGCATGCCAGCAAATCAAATGACTCTTAATCATTTGCCCTACTTCTGGTCTCAAACCTCCGACGAACCTGAACACAAAATGCAACATGTCTTTCGGCTCAATCGCTTCCTTGCAACTGTACTCCTTGAACGCTTTTAATAATCTCTCATAATAGGTATGTATTGACTCCTTAGATTCCTGATCAGTTCTATAAATTCTCTGCCAATCAATGTTTTTAGGAGAAATTCTTGTCTTCAGGAACTCAAATCACCTTATAATAATTTTTCATCACCTCAGATGAAGGTGCACCCGTTACTCTATCCCTTTCTGGTTCACTTGTTGGCCAGTGCACTGCTCTCTTACACTCGACCCATAAGTCAGTTGGTACTACTATCTCCAATAGCATATTTAAGTCCTCCCACAGACACTTAGAAAGTTTCACAAATCTATCTGTCTGCTGATACCACTCGACCGGCTTCGCTCTCAATTTTGGTTAATCATTTGTAAATGACAATATATCACTCCTGTGCAATGGAACATGAACAAACTGCCCTCCTGGAATCTCTCTCATTGGAAGCATCTTTACTTTTGAGCCTCTTCGGATCCTTCTTGTGAATCCCGCTTTCACTTATCTTTTTTCTTTGTCCATCTACCTTCCCATTTCTCTAATGCTCCCCAAATCTGAGAACTCTGCAGCAATTCCCTCAAATGAGCTTTCATTCCAGCTGATCTCATGTGTTCGAAATCTTTTGCCTTGAAATCTAATCTGTAACTGCATTTCAAATGCTTTGTCTTCTCAATCTCGATGTCATGTTTCTCTGCTAGTTCTGCCTATTTCTGATGTATTTTACTTACTTCTCTTGTAATCTTTAGGCACAAATACCTAAACTCTTCTTCAGTGTAGGGCTCCAATCTGTTCACACCCATTGTTCCCTCAACTAATTCGGTTGCTTCTATATTCAACCTCACACAATTTAGCTGCTCTTCACCTTTGGATGTATTTTGAGGAGTGTTTAGACTATCTAGCCATTCACTCAATTGCTGAGCTGACAATCCCTGCAATGAAAGGTTACTCGCATTTGGCACTGGTAACTATTGCACCACTGCACCTGAAGTCTGCGGCGTCAAAAGTTTCAAACTTTGACTCGCATTTGGGCCATTCACTGCATCTAGAAGCGCTACAAGTGGACTAAGATCCATTAAAGGTCTGGATCCATTGAAAGTCTGACCTGCAGACGACATCATCTGCAAAGGATTACTCACTCCCCTGCCCAGAAGACTCCCTGACATTTCATTCTGCTCTCCTACGTTTGACTTCTTTTGCGCAAATAAGGGTACCATTGGACCAACAGTAATTGGTAGCGATATTGCATCTGGAGCTGCCCTGACACCTGCACCTTGTGGGAATGTTACCCCCATTGCTTGATTCATGACTGGTGTAATATGACTGTGTTCCTGTCATGGGTGGAAACTTCAGCAAACCCTGTGACAGTGCCGGAGTCAATAACATTGAAGTCAGTTCTGTCTCAACTAGCATTGGCCTCGGGAGCACTTGCTCCGTTGGCAACATTATGTTCGAAACTGTCTCAAGAACTGGCACATCTGGATAAATTCTCTGTACTGATGGTGGATGCATCTGGGCTTGAACCACAGTAGTAGTTCCTGCATTAGGTGTACTCTGTACTACCCCTAGTATTTGTCCATTATCTGTCTGAGCTGCTCCCTCAGTTCCCTGTACTTGTACTAGAACAGTTGTAGTGACACTAGTGTCTGGACCCCCTGAATAGGTCACAAAGGGCGGAGGTCAGTCTCTTAACAACTGCGTAATGAGGTCCTCATCATCAGAGTCCTCATCGTCTACATAGGGCTTTCTCTTTTTCTTTGTCCCTGCACTTTCACTCTCTTAAGCATTATCTTCCTTCCCTGTCTCATCTTCCTCTGTAATTGCAGGGAACAATTTGACACCCTGTAGCGTCTCTGCTCTCCACCTTTTCTGTTCCCAATCCCACCTAGCTTCAGCTAAAGATTTTTTTACTCATTTCATTCTCTTCTTGAACTTCATTACTTTTTGCTGTCTGGCCTCTAGCTTCCAAACTGCTAAAGCCTCAAACTGTGCTGGTCTCAGTAATGGCTTCATCTCATATAATGCCATTCGCAATGTGTCCAAAATTCCCAAATTAAACGGTCCATGTTCTGGAAACGCTAAGGACCCTCGCTTCTTTGTTAGCTTTAACCAAAGACAAGGTGCTACACCTCGCTACTCCATCACAATATAGGCCGGAGAATTTTCCGATGGGGTTGGCTCCCCTACTGACGCCTTAATGTAAGAATCACCCTTCATCGCACTTCTGAATGCCTTGAAAAACTTCATTTTGTCTGATCTGTAACTTCAATTCAATAATGAAATGACTTTTACTTCCAAGATTCCTTTCACCTGCTTACTCAACCAATCACCTCTTACGGACAGCTGCCAATCCGCTTGCGACTCTTCTCTCTAACCAACCTATCCCAGCACGGCACACTCTGAGATCACACTCACACACAGCGACGGACAAAGTCTTGCGGCTTGTCCTCCTAAACTTCAACTCCCACAACTAATGTAAATTATTGCAAGCACTTTTAACCGAATAACTAAAACAAAACTGCTGGTTTACTACAGGAAGGGGACACAATCGCTTCAGAGACCTTACGGATTTTCACTAATGGCTCTTTTGCTCATGTAGCTACTCCTCTTTCTCAGTCTCCCACATTCGCAAGCAAAATTCGACCTGCAAATTTTTACTCTTAACTGATCAATGGGTCTGTCCTGGTGCATATAGAACTCGCCAAATCTCAGTTGAAAAGATTTCTTTTATTCCTCTATCTCACACATCGACTTGTTGACCCGATCAACCTACTTAACCAGACAGATTACAACATATAACCAAGTGTCTCCTACACTTGTCAATATACTCCAGAGACTTAGACCACGCAGGGTCTTTACATCACCAACAACCATGTGGATAATTTTTTAGCACAAAGCACCACACACATGTGAAGTTCGACGATTTCCCTACTCTCATACTACGGAGTACGCACACTCCTACTAACCTCAACTGGAGTACGCAAACTCCCTACTTTACCTCACATACATCACAATTCATCTGCGGTTTGCTTAAGCCTGTGCAAGCGCAACCTACCTCTTTCACAGTATCTCAAAACACGCCGGGAACATACCCAACTTTACTAGCAGGATCCAGGATCTGGGAAAGTAATTTCTGGGCTTAAGGGAACATCATCTTTGCTACGATTGCCATTTCAGAAAAATACAATTCAAACCTCATAAAATATGAACAACTAACCCTAACTTAAACTGCTACCCTAACCGATAATCACCACATAACTAGTTCCCCAAGGAAACAAACCATCAAGCTGCTACCAAAAACTGCTAGCGCGCCTGGTCCTTAGTAAGTAAACATACAAGGGGATGCGTATAGGTCGATGAACCATTTGAATAGCATGGAGTATCCTAGTCATGCAGCGACTGTCGCATCAACATCTGGTATCAATAATCATAAAATCAACGTTAAACCATACTAACCAAGAATGACCATAACTCAATCAAGAGTTAACAATTTTTATTTCCCTAATTCTTACAATTCTAAATCATTAGTAGTTCAAACTTTATTCACTTCAATAATTCATTAATAGACACCGTTACTTAAAAGACATTGCAAAAAGATAATTCTAAAGCTACAACACTACCATTGATAATAAAATTCAGCTACTTAGTTCGTCAGTAAATTGTCACTGTCCATGTCTCCCCTAGGAGTCTACCTAACCAGGATTAGCATTAGCAATGAGGTCTTTATGCGAAAACAATTTAGTGAAAACATTAATTTGGAAAAATATCTACCTTAATGAGAATCTCTATAAAACAGCGCAGTTAGTACCTAGAAGAAAAGGCAATAAATCGTCAGACACATTTTCATAGCTACCTATCCAGGATGGATCAGCAACAAGTCAGTCTTCGTCCTCAGGTCATCAATCAGTCAGCTAGGGATCAGGCTCACAGAGTATGAACCCAATATCAGCACCTCGGACAGTGTCGCCTGACGTCATCAATTCTCCCCTCACATCTGAAATTTCATCCCCTAGTCATGACTTTTTAGAAGGGTTTCCCAGTCCATCACCCTAAATTCTAATTGGTCAGTCAGTCAGCAGATATGACTTTAATCTATAGTTTTTGTTTACCGAATCTATTAATTTTCATATTGCGCCATTCTCAAGACGTGGATTGATTCTCCAATTGATCTCCTCATCATCCGGCCCTCCAGGTATCGAAATTGTTGCATATGGCTCTTCAGTGAATGCCTCTATTGTTCAAGTCCTGGAAAGTACATTTAGCCTACTCTACACATAATTGTATCAAATTGTCTTCATCATCTCCTGTCTGCCGGTACTTTGCAGAAAATTCTAGCTAAGTAACTTGAACTTCGAACGGGTCAAGGTTATATTCAGCGGTTTCCAGTCCTTTGCAAGGCGTCCGGTTTCTCCATGTTCAGAGTGCGCTAACTAGGCCTTTAGTTCAGCTAACTTAGTAATACAAAAAAACGTTATACATCTTATTATGACATATTACTACATTTTTCTCATATATTTTCATTATTTCATACAATTTTAGTCATTTTAATGCATATGGTGATCATACCCTGAGGGCACATTTTCAAATGTGCACATTTTTCTACGATTATTTTCTCTACACATTTTCTTATTGGTAATAACATATTATAATTTTTTTAATTTGCATATCTGCTTCAACACCTGTGTGTGTACAACAAATGCTTAACACTACCCTCTGATAAGCCTACTGCTCGACCACACTACCACAAAATTGAGCATTAGTATTATCTAATTTTGCCACTATCAACCTCTAAGGGGAACCCTTGGACGCTGTGCACACTATCTCTCACTTTGAGATAGTATACACAAAGCCAACTTCCTACACCTGCTGATACAATTCTGTGAACATTTTCCAGTGCGCATAGAAAAGCCTTGGAAATTGTAAACTAGAAGATATATATTCAGCATAGATTTTTGCAAGTCTGTGTGCCGCCATTACAGTGGAACCGTTCTCGCTACTTATCAAAAAATAACTTTAAGTGCAGAAGAGAACCTCAATCCGGCAAAGGTGAACTGAGAAATTTTAAAATCTTCACAAAGGACACAATCAGGAGCCCTGCAAAACTTTGCTGACAAAAAATTTCATTTTACACTGCCTGCTTTCGATCCACCTATTTGATTCTGTACACCCTCTTGTTTGCATGTCACCAAACATTCACTCCTACTTTGCCCTTTGTGCTAGTTTCAATAATTGGAGAAGAATTTTTGTAATTTTCACCATAGTTGCAATTGTTTTAGTATTCCTTGAGAAAAGTGCAAAGCCAAGAGTGTGCTTCAATAACCCATAATTACAAGGGAAATCCTTCCGCTATATATGCAATATGAGTATCACTGAATGCAGGTATTCAAAAGACGCACGAGATATCGCCGTTCTCCAGACACGACTGCTTATTTTGTGAATATTTACTCTTGATATTCTCTTTCAGGGGCGAGTTATGAAATGTATTCCCTTATGGGTGTTACATAATGATTGGCTCCAAAATAAGATTGTGGAGAGTATTACGAAACGTATACAGAAAGAGGAGAAATCTGGACAAAGAGAAGCAACCTAAGGCCTAGTTTTACAGGTGTGTATGACTAATATACTGTTTTTTTTAAAGATATAAGTGGGTCAAATTTTCAACTTTTCTGATATCAAATGAGGACCAGGTTTCTGTTCTGTTCTTGCTGGCTGTGACTTGCTATCAGCTCCATGGTTTATAGGGTGGAATCTTCTCTGTCACAGCTGCCCGGGCCCGCTTATTGTAGGTATCTGTGGTGGTTCCATTGACTGAGTTCTGTCCTGACAGTTAGGGACAGGCACCACACATGAACGTCATCCCTGCACTCTAGGTTCAGTTTTTTTCCTTCAATTCCTCCCGACTCAGTCCAAGAACCCTGCTCACAATTCTCTCAGGCTTCAGGTGACTCCTAAAATAGAACGAAATTCAGTGTGCTAGGGAACGATATCCCCTTCTCTGTGCTGCAATTGTAGAAAACAGATATTAGCCACGGACCCACAGAAGGTTTGCCTGGTGCTTGGGCTCAGACACAACTCAAGGTTGTGTGACAAGCGTGCCCAGATGCACCCAAAAGCAAACGGCAACAGAGAGGCAATACTATACATCATTGAACGCAATAAGTCGTTTGCAGACCCCTTTTTTGAGTATTGCAATTTAATTTCACAAAAAAGAAAATATAAAAAATAGAAATTAATTGTACTAAATATTACCCATTCTATTTTTTTAATACCATATTTTTATTTTGTATAACACTAGTGCAGGCATATTCCAATAGAAGTAATCAAGTGACATCAAAATGATAAGGTCAAGCATGTTGCAATAACAACCTAGTCTCTCCCGGTATATGTACAGGTGAGTACAATTTCTCCCACGGTTCTACATTATTACTTAGATATGTCACACTTCTTTCTATATATTTTTAGTCCGACACTATGGTCTCTTCCCAATGAGAGCGCCAGTTGTTCCAAATATTTTCCCATTTTTTGACAACCTCGGTATACCACTTTTTCTGTGCTTTGGCACCAATCGATGTCCCTATGCCAATCTTGAATCCTAGGCGGTAGTGACACAACCCACACGTTTGCAATATTCCTATTTGCCACACTGGCAGCAACCTCCGACCATAATGTAGTATATTTTGGCCAATTTTCTTCTCCCTTCGCATTCAGAAGTCATCTGGCATTTATTGGGGTCTCCACCGTTGCTACTCTTGACATTAAACCTGTGACCCTCTCCCAATAGGACTGAATCACTGGACTCTTCCACAGTATATGTATGAACATACCTTCTTGCCCACAACCTCGTATGCAGTCCCTAGTGTGTACCCTTTCCATCATATGTAGCAGTGTTATTGTATAATATGACCTTTGAAGGATTCAAAGTTGTATCAGGCACAACCCAGCCCGCATTGCTATGACTCTTGGACCCTGTAGCGATTCACTCCATTCTTCATCATCTATGTCCCCCAAAACAGTCTCCCGCTTGACTCTCAGGGGTCCTAGAACATCCTGAACATTATTCATATTTTTGTACATTAGGGATATAGCTTTCTCTGACATAGGGTGCAACAAAAGTCTGCCTTGAAGTGGGGAAGACTACTCCTCCCACAATCCCCAATGAGATGTGTTGTGATGGCGTGTGTCACCTGTCGATAATGGTAATGTTTTGATTCAGCAGGTTGGAATGCTGCCTGCAGTGCCTCAAAGGTCCGAGGTCACCCGTCCCTTCAGACATCCCAGCCTTTCTATACCCTTGATCTCCCATCGTGAAAATGCCTCTAGGCCACCCACTTCCGATATTAGGTCCTTTTCCCACAGGGGAGTTTGTTCTCTCACTTCATCTGCCCATCCCAAAAATCTCCAGGCTACCTCTCATGTCTCCACCACTGTCTAGGTATGTGTTGGCAGGCTCGGTCTTCCTCCAGTCCTATAGAGTACTTCAAGGTAATCTCTGGAACCCATTGCCTCGCTGTCAACCTGGTGCTCTGGTTCTTGTTGATCGGCATACTACCAGTCATTTACGACCACTAATTGGGAGGCCCAGTAATATTTAAGTATGTCTGGGATCACCAGACCAAACCTCCATCATCTTGAGCTTTTGTAATGCTATTCTAGCGCTCCCTCCATCCCAAAGGAGACAAACCTCCTGGTCTACTTTTTAAAAGAAGGGCTGTGGTATGGGGAATGGTGTATTCTGCATGGTATATATTTGATATTTGATACTTGTAAAGTGCATTGCTACCCCAAGGTCTCCCAGCACTAGATTAGGGATACAACCATACACTCTAGTATACACTTCCTAAATCTAGATTCCTTAGTTATTTATCTAATCTGTATCGGTGGAGCATTCCAGAGTTGTGGAACAAGGCAGGCATAAGATCTGCCAAGCCATTTGGTTCTTCTAATTCTTTGGACCTTCAGGAGATGCCCTTGCGCCGGACAAAGAGGTCTGGAGGGGTGGTATCGTGTCAGTAAGCCTCTTAGTTTCTGCGGGCCTTTATTATGAATCACTTTATGGGCTAAACTTAGGCCCATATTTATACTTTTTTAGCACTGCATTTGTGTCATTTTTTTACCCAAAAGTGGGGCAAATTTACAAAAAACTATTATATTTTGTACGTTTGCGCCACTTTTTGAGTCTAAAAATGACACAAAAGTGGGCCTAAAAAAGTATAAATATGGGCTTTAAACTTGACTCTTGCTTCAATTGGTAACCAAATGTAGAGTCTGTAATGCATTCCTTGTTGATTATGGTTTGGAGATTTTCAATAGTGTTCTAGTGTAGGAAGCTGGCCTGGTTTGTAGTGGGTACCTAAGGTGCTTACACCATATACCAGGTCCAGTTATCCCTTATTAGTAAAATGTAGGCAGTGTCTAGAAGCCAGGCTGTCTAGAGGAAGCTGTGGATGTGCAGCCACGGCTTATCTAGGAGACAGGCAAAGCTCATGCAATACCACTGTAGTCACAGAGTGCTCACACACATGAAAGAAAGTGTTGCAAAAATAAAGGTACTTTATTTTGGTGACACAAATAGCAAAAATACCATAGAAACTATACTCCCTTAGGAGGGAAGTAATACACAAATGATATACACTGGTATGCAGAAATAGGCATAAAAACTGTGCAATTAGTGAAAAACACAATAGTGAGAAATGGGCCTGGGGGAACACAAACCACATACTAAGAAAGTGGAATGTGAATGTTGGTTTCCCACCCAAAGTTAAGTACTAGAACCTACCACAGTGACCAGGACAGCAGGAGTAAATCACAGTAACTTTCCTAGAACACACACAGAAACTAAAAGCAAAATTATGCATGAAACCAGAAGAGACTGCAAGAAACCAACACTGAATTCCTGGACCTGAGGACGTGTGGAAGAAGGGGACCAAGTCCAAGAAGCACAGAAGACTCCAGGAAGAACTGGAGCCCCTGCTAGCCATGATGAAGGTGAAAAAGAAGAACCACCGGTAAAGAAGAACAGCCAGTACTGCACCCAAGAAGATGGAGTCGGGTTCCTGGTTGGTGAAAATGATGTCCCACGCTGGATGGATGATTGCAGTCTGGTTTGCGTCAATAGAGTCCGCCAATAAGCCTTGGCACACGCAGAGCTCTTGGTTAGTGGAAAATGGCACTGCCCGGGACCAGGAAGGACCAGATGTACTCTACCCAGGAAGGGGAGTCAGAGAGGTCTCCCATCAACTCAGAGAGCCCACAGAAGTCCAGGCTGTGCGCACTGGTGTCTCACAGCATGGGGACAAAGAAGGTGCAAAAGGAGGCCCATGCAGCACTACAACAAAGGCTCCCACACCACCGGAGAACCACTCAGGAAGATGTGCGTCGCAGGATAGAGTGCTGGGGGCTGGTGCTGCATGGTGCATGAAGAACTTTGTGAAAGGATGCCGACAAGCCTTGGCAACTGCAAAACATTGGGTGTATGAGGGTACTGTCTTGCGTGGGGAGTCAAGCTCTTTCCTCCACCAAACTTGGACAGTAGGATGTCAGGACCGTCTGGACCACTTCAGTCCGCCACCTGTGATGCAGGATACACGCAGCTCAGCAGGAGAGGGGATCCACTTAGCCGGTTGTAGTTGAAGTAGGTGCCTGCAGAAGTAGGGGAGTGACTCCTTCACCCCAAGTGAGATTCCTTTGCTCTTCTAGTGCAGGCTGAAGATGGTCTGTCCTCAGAGGATGCACGACCAGGAAACAGTTGCAGTTGCTGGCAGGAGCTGAAGATACAATGTTGCAGAATGTGTCTTGCTTCTTTGTTGCAGTTTGTAGAGTTCCTGGAGGGTTCAGATGCAGTTTCTTTGCTGAGAAGTTGAGGTGGAGGATGCAGAGGTTTCCTGTTGGAGTCTTGCAATCTGAATCTGAAGAACCATCCAAAAAAGAGACCCTAAATAGCCCTGAAAGGGGGATTGGTCACCTAACTAGGTAAGCATCTATCAGGGGAGGGCTCTGACATCTAATGCTGGCACTGACCACTCAGATGTTCCCAGAGTTCAATGCCAACCTTGAATCTAAGATGGCAAAACCCAGGGACCCTCTGGAGGAGCTCTGAGCACCACCCATGAGGTGGTGATGGACAGGGGAGTGGTCACTCCCCTTTCCTTTGTCCAGTTTCGCGCCAGAGAATGAACCGATCCCTGAACAGGTGTAGACTGGATTATGCAAGGAAGGCACCAAATGTGTCCTTCAAAGTATTTCCAGTGGCTTGGGGAGGCTATCCCTTCTAAGCCTGTAACACCTATTTCCAAAGGGAGAGGGTGTAACACCCCTCTCCCAAAGGAAATCATTTGTTCTTCTTTCCTGGGCTGGAGCTTGTCAAGCAACAGGAGAGCAGAAACCTGTCTGAGAGGTGGCAGCAGCTATGGCTGCCTGGAAAACCTCAGAAGGCTGAAATGGCAGTGCTGGGGGTCCCCTAAGGAGCCCCCAGAGTGCATGGAATCATACAACCAATGCTTGCAAAAGCATGGGGGTATGATTCCTACATGTTTCATACCAAACATGCCTATGGTCGGAGTCACCATTATGTAGCTGGACATAGGTTGTGCCCTATGTCCAGTACACGCGTAAAATGGCATTCCCGCACTCACACAACCTGGGAACATGGTCCTGAGGGTCGAGGAGGCACCTCTGCTAGTGCAGGGGTGCCCTCACACACAGGTATTCTGCACCCTGCCCTCAAGACTGGAGGGTCTGCTATGGAGTGACTTATATGTGGCCTGGTGCAGTGTAAATGGCAGTGAAAGGGTGCATGCACCATTTCACGCAGGTTGCAATGGCAGTCCTGCAGAAGCCTTTGCTTGGGCTCCCTATGGGTGACAAAAGATATGCTGCACCCCATAGGGATCCACTGGGCCCCCAATGTCCTGGATCCCTAAGTACCATATACTAGGGACTTATAATACTGGGTTACCAGTATGCAACAACCAAATTCAGAGGAGTGATAACATAATCGCTGGGATCCTAGTTAGCAGGGTCCCAGTGAACACAGCCAAGCACACTGATATCAGGCAGAAAATGGGGGTAAACATGACAAAAAGAAGGTACTTTCACACATCTCGCAGCTGCATTTTGTACTACTTCTTGCAGCTTTCTTAGAACATATCTCGGCGAGCCCAGATAGAGAGAGTTACCGTAATCCAGGTGCAAGGTTATCACAGCCTATATCACAGATTTTCCTATGTTCTAAAAGGCAGCTTAAAGCAAACAGTTTATACAGTGCCGCCCTGATCATCATGGATAGAGGTAGCGTATGCCAATGACTTACATCCCATCAGAGCCTATCTATAATGACATATAAGCTCCTCTTCAAGAACTCCCCCACATCCTAATTATGTGAAGCTGTCTAACTCCATCGGTAACTTTGTCTCTCATGGCAAGCTTGGCACCTCACCCACCAGTGTGAACTGACAAGATTTGGCCCAATTGATACAATAGTCAGAGTGGTCCCTGAATATATGAAACACCTGAAACACTCTATCAATGGACATGGGGGCATTGCCAAGGTACAGCAGAACATCATCTGCATAAAGGCATGTACATTCCTCCCAAGCACCCGTTCCTCTTATTCTCAAATGAGCAGGTGAGCGCAGACCCATGCTGCTAATGGCTCCAGCGTGAGCATATATATTATGGGGGACAGTGGGCTTTCCTGCCGGTTACCCTTACCCAGACCAAACCTTCGGGACAGCTTGCCACCAGTTTCATATAGAGAAGGCAGACCCAGGCACAAAGGCCAGGGCCGAAGGGCAGGCTCTGGAGGACAGCAAAAAGGTAATCTCACTCAATACTATTGATTGCCAGTCGTGCATCCCGAGAAAGAATTACTGCTGGATCCACATGGGAGTCCCATACCATATGTAATACTCTGTATAAGCATCTCAGATTAAGATGTGTTTCCCCTATGTGGCATAAACCCAGATTGATCAAGGTGTATTATTGTGGTGATGATTTTATGTAGTCTGAGAGCCAGTGCCTTGGCCAGAACCTTGGCCTCACCATTTAGTAGAGATGTAGGACAGTAAGACGAGCACTCAGTTGGACGTTTATTTTTCCTAGGGGGCAGTACTATAGTTGCCATTTGTTGATCTATTGGGAGCTCTCCCTCTTTCAGTGCCACTTGGTACATTGCTAATAAGTGCTTAGACACCTTTGAGGCCGTTCAATTATATATTTTATCTGGCAGGCCATTAGGTCCTATCGCCTTCCCGGAGTGTAGGGATTTCAGGACTTCTATGATTTTGATTTCTGTGATTTCACTCTCCAGGGCCTCCCAGTCATCATTTGACAGAGTTTTGACCTGAATTAACTCAGCGCAGCCCACCAGTCAGGCACTCGAGGATGGTGAATAGAGGGCCTCATAATAATTGGCAAAGGCATTTGCTATCACATCGGCTAATCCCTGGAGCTTCCCTTCTCTATCCCAAATTTGAAGCACCCAACCCCTGTCCTTGTCTCTCTTCTGCAGCTAAGCCAGTAATTTGCCCACCTTGTTCTCTGTCTGTCCTCCCTATATCACCCAGCACTCATTCCATATAAGCTGGAGCCTATGACCGCTTTCAGCAGTAGCCCAATTTGGTCCCCTCTCTTCAGCTCCTTAATCTCTCTTTCCACATCTTCCAATTCTGCTCATTGGTCTTTTTTTTTAAACCTGGGATCATAGCGAGTGCCTGGCTTTGCACAACCGACTGGAACACCTCACATATTATGCTGGGGGAGTCAACTGTACCCCCATTATCCTGCAAATACTTCATGCCACCTTTTTGAGCTGTGCCATCTTAGTTTTGTCCTTAAATTACCAGGGATCTATGTGTGGCATTGCATCCGTTTGAGGCACCCACCTTTGAAAGACACTTCTTCTGGGGAATGATCAGATATACCCCTAGCCTTGTGTTGGGTCCCAATGAATCAGTGCGAAAGGAGGTAATTCCAAGTGGGAGCCGCTGGAATGTGCTGCTGAGTAAAAGGTATATTGGCATTCAAGGGGATTATGTTCCCTGCAGAGATCCACCAAGCCAAATACATCTACAAATGCCGGCAGCGTAGAGGCTCTGCCATCAACATCTCTTTGTCTGGATCTGTCTCATGTGGAATCCATAACTGCATTCCAGTCCCCCACTCCATGATCAGAACCACTGGGGGCATCCCAACTACAGTGGCACTGAGATCTGGTAGTGTTAGTGCATACGTCTTTAGTGGAATGTATACCACGAATATGTTTAAGGAACATCCCTTTGGGTAGTAATAAAGCATCCTTTGACAGGGTCTACAGTCATTTTTAACTTCACACATTCCAGTTCTTCACCTCACATGATTTCAGGTTTGAGAATATCCCTGTTGGGCACATCGGCACTCCTCAATAGAAAGACCTCCCTCGTCGGGCCCATTGGGCATTGCAGCGCTGGGCTGACAAGAAGGAGGCCAGATGATGAAGCATGCCACCTATTGGTGGGCGAGGGCTTTTGCTTCCAGCAATTAAGTGCCTAGATGACCTATTTATTCTCCCCTAGTTGGGTTTGAGTAGGACTCTACATTTCAGGACAGTGCACCTTGTTGCATTTGATCTAAGGAACATCCCTGCCAGTTGGCAGACTGTGCCACGAATTTCCTGCAGGAGTCATGTCATGTAGCTTGTGGAATGTATGGGAGCAACTTTTTAATCAGTATCCCCACCCCTCTGGAGTCGGATGTGAATCCTGTGTGTGCTGTCAGGTCATACCCCATCCTGTCCAGGGCAGGGTATTTAGTACCCCCCAAATGGGTCTCCTGCTAAAGTACTATGTCAGGAGTGGCATTTCAGATACTGCAGCATTATGGTTCTCCTAATTTTACTTGCCAGCCCATTAACATTCCAGGTCATTACCTTCAGAGCATTCATGGGTAAGGATTCCTCCCCATGGGTGGTGGGACCAAAACAATGCCTACATGTTGTATCCACCCCATCTAGAGTAAAGACCTATGCCTGTACCCCTCCCTGCACGTCTATATCTGTCACAGTCCTGCCCTGTATTGCCCGGTTGCTGAAACAAATAAGAACTAGAGAAAACACGCATTGAAGCAAACCATGACCCAACCAACTCCCCTCTCCCAGCCCCGGCAAAGAAAGCTTAGAACTGCCACAACCCCAACATGAAGAGTGGTGTTGCTCCCATAATAGCATAACACAATCAGAACGTTACTTGTAGGCCAATCAAGGAGTTGGTTGTCGCTCAACATTCTTGTTGCTGCAAGCATCCTGCTAGAATAGTTATTGCAATTATCCATGATAAAAAGACATTGCGACTGTTTAGCAGTCTCTCCTTGTAGCCCCTGCTTCTCAGTTAGCACTCATAGCCCTTAATCCTGTTACATTCCAGACCGATGTCGATCTTCATCCAAAGAGCGTTGGTCATTTAAGTGTTTATTATCCTTTGTAGTGTTCCTGTTTTACTTTCTTGCGACTCATCAGCCCTCCAACCAGTCCCAATCCTCCACCTCATGTTATCCAAAGTGCCCTGCTTTACTGGTGGGTAACAACAACATGTATTTAATATCCGCATCATGGAAGGCTTTCTTGACTTCAAAGAAGTTGAGTCGCTGACATTGCACCTGAACCGTAAAGTCTTGAAAAAAATTGTTGCATTTTCAAATTGAATAGGATGGCGTCACAATCCCTGTAGTTGAATACCCTTGCTACGATGGTCCACAGTGGTGTGCATGGTTTCGGCTGTCCACCAGTGACACCACAGCAAATTAATGCAATTAAGGTAGCCACACTGCAAATATTTGGCATTTTTTCATGACTCCCTCTGGCAAGTCTTTGGGCCCCAAGGACACCCTTTAGGTAGATATTTTAACGGCACACAGATGCTATGGATGCATTGACTATACACTCAGTGACTAATGATTGATTAACCGCTTAGAGAAGTTGACACAGAATTCCCTG
The DNA here is from genome assembly GCF_031143425.1 of Pleurodeles waltl. Lineage (NCBI taxonomy): Eukaryota > Metazoa > Chordata > Amphibia > Caudata > Salamandridae > Pleurodeles > Pleurodeles waltl. The sequence goes on from NC_090436.1 coordinate 782,266,388, forward strand.
ACTCCTTTGCACCATGGACCACTTTCGTGCATTCTGTCTTGAGGAGAAAAAATGCTGGGAAAAGGGAAACCACTAGAGTATGAATAGCTCTTCCCCAGTACTTAATTTGTCAAAAAATAAGTGTTGGGTCCTTGATAGCAGTCCACTGCAGCTTGCACCACCCGTTGTCCTGTCAGTTCTGCCAATGACAGTACCAACACAACTACGAAGCCTCTCACTCCTCCAAGTGTGACAATTCAGACTATTCCAGGAGCCCAAAATTATAAGAAAGGCTTGGGAGGCAGGCATTAGTCAATTTTAAGATGTAATGTATTAACAATCAACTGTTCTTGCTTGTGTTCGTTACTAAATTACACAAACAAATTATCATGAGTGCAGGTGCTTACAATTAAGTGCCGGTGCCGAGCACTGGAAACCAACACCTCAAATTAAGCCCTGCTCTCTCCTGAGATACCAGGTAGTGGTCTTTCAGCACAGACCTACATCTAAGCATAGTTACTGCACTTAGAGTGCCTACTTCAGCAAATACCAAAGTGTATGCATAGAAGTGAATCCCATAAAAATCGATGAATTGGAATGTAGCCTAACCCCTACCAGTGGATGAAATTAATTCTAGATTAATTCAAGAATTCATTCCACTGCTTTTTTATTTGTTTCAGTGGATGTTCTCAGTGTGATGCATATGCCCAGATTTGGGGCCAGCACCTCATTGATGAGGCCTAAGTAAGCTGAAACCATCATGGAGCTGTTGTGTAGATTTCTGGAGGGAACCTACGTTGGCAGTTCAGGTTGGACTATTCTTATATAGCCAGAACTCAGATTGATTTGCATGTGGCTAGTTGAAAGATTTTTTTTTTTTTTTAAATGAGCAGTGCATAACAATTACATTTTACGGAGCTTGACAAGGAAGAAACAAATAACCATTTTTGATACAAATGTAAAACTATATAAATAGACATTAATATTTCATATCACAAAATTGCATATTTTCCATTTAAAGAACAAGAAAATACTAAGTGTAATTAAAAAAAATACACAATAAGCAATTGGTTCCAAAATATAGACATACATTATACATTAAATACAAAGCTACTGTGGGAATCAGCATTAAGGGGGTCATTCCGACGGGGTCGGCGGGAGCACCGCCAACAGGCTGGCGGTGCCCCGCATAGCATTCTGACCGCGGCGGTTTGGCCGCGGTCAGAACAGGAAATCCGGCGGTCTCCCGCCGGTTTTCCGCTGCCCTCAGGAATCCTCCATGGCGGCGCAGCTTGCTGCGCCGCCATGGGGATTCCGACACCCCATACCGCCATCCTGTTCCTGGCGGTTCGCCCGCCAGGAACAGGATGGCGGTATGGGGTGTCGTGGGGCCCCTGGGGGCCCCTGCAGTGCCCATGCCAATGGCATGGGCACTGCAGGGGCCCCCGTAAGAGGGCCCCACAAAGAATTTCAGTGTCTGCTAAGCAGACACTGAAATTCGCGACAGGTGCAACTGCATCCGTCGCACCTTCCCACTCCGCCGGCTCCATTCGGAGCCGGCTTCCTCGTGGGAAGGGGTTTCCCGCTGGGCTGGCGGGCGGCCTTCTGGCGGTCGCCCACCAGCCCAGCGGGAAAGCCAGAATGGCCTCCGCGGTCTTTTGACCGTGGAGCGGCCATATGGCGGTTCCCGCCAGGCGGGCGGCGACCGCCGCCCGCCGGCCTCGGAATGAGGCCCTAAGTCTCCTGTTCACCGCTAGTTCTATACTTTTTAGCCGGTATAGACTACCCCATATGTTCTTTATTTAGCATATTACTAGTACACCTAGCCATCAGGATTACTTAAGTCAAACCGTACTCTACCCCAAATATTTGAAAATTTGGATAGCCGCCCCACTCGTTTAGCATAGGCCTCCTAAAACATCTTAGATCTTGCATTTTGGTCTGCCAGTTCTCAGAGAAGGGGCCCCTCTATTCTCCACTTCTGAACTATTAAACTGCGTGCAATAGTGATCCCTATATACAGCAAGAAATGAACGCTCTTTAGGCCCTTCATGTTACATAGGAGGAGCCAAGCAAAGCAAGCATGGGCTCCAGCAATATATGAGCCTGTGTAACATCTGTAAGATTCTGAAATATGCTCTCCCAAAAGCCTTGGAGTACAGGGCATGTCAAACAAGCATTTACAATGCGACGGGTCTCGCGTTTTGCTCATGTTAGAGCTGATCGCGTTGTAAACTCTTAACCCGACTTTTCACCTATCGGGCAAAAGTGCGTTTATGTACATAACCCGAAAAAGTGAAATCAAGTATGTAAAGCGCTCGACTTCTGCCAAGCGAGATCGGGCTCGTAAATGAGAGAAAAAAAAGTCCACGAGCCCGATGGAAAACAGCGAGCCTCGCATGTTTTCTGTACTTGGTCACTGCGCTCGAGGTGGCTTGCCACCGGAAAAGGCATGACATATGGGTGCCTTCGACTAATCAAAGCAAGCAGATTTTATTAGGGAAGCCCACGAACCAATAAAAAGCACTGACGTGAAGTTGACAGGGCTCCGAGCCCTTTTCTAAATACAAAAGAGTCTCCCTGCGATACGCATGCGCGAGCGCATGCAACGCAGGCTCGACCCTAAAAAGTATGGCACCAGTCTACTGCTCCATCTAGCTTACAGCGAAAACAGTGATCTAGCACTGCAATATTAATCAGATGTGTTCTGTGGGGAGTGTAATAAGCGAGCCCCCTGGACAGAAACCCCATTATTTAAAAATGTGCGGTCCTCAGGGACTCATGCCCCAATTCAGAGATATATCTATTCTTCCTCAGAAATTAAACAACCTGTGGAATGATTGATTTTGATTAACTGTTCCTCAACTAGAACACTCGTCATATTGTTCGGTATAGCCTGATACCAATTTCCTAAGCCTGTTAAGTGACTTTTACATAACAGTCGCATCAGTACATACATTTCAGAGTTTAAAGCACCATAGGGTGAAGAGAGAAAGCTAATTAACTATTGCCCACTTATTGTCAGGGTTCTGGCTCCCCCCCTCCAGCGAAGGTTTATTTCGTTCCATGTTAAGCGCCTTTCACTGTTGTAGAAGTCACCAAATCTATGGAACCCTTTTTTCTTCCATCGTTCCAAAATCACTTTAGGGATGTCAATGCCAAATGATCTAACAGTCTTCTTGTAGAATAAATGCATGGCAGTTCGAGACTCCCCAGAGTTGAAAAAGCTCTCTCATACGATACTCCAATGTATGCAATGGGTTATATCTCGATCGTTTGGGTAATCTGGGTATTTAAAAAAAACAGATAGTTCAGTCGCATATTCTTTTGCCATCTGCATCAAAATAAAATTGTCAAATATTTCAGTATTGGACATAATTCGCGCTATATTATCCAGAAGTGCAGCATGATAGTACACTTGACAATGAGGTAAAGCTAATCACCGTTGTAATTTTATCTAACAGCAAAACTTATTTTAGTACTGGGCTGTTTATTATTCCAGGTGAATTTTTTGAATAGTCGTTCCAGTTCTCTAAAATATGATTTGCTAACAATAATGGTAAGTGTGGGAAAAAGAACAAGCACTAATAGGAGAATCGAGATCTTCGTCAAGGCCACTCTTCCAATAATGGATATCGGCAGACAATTCCATCTTTGCAGCAGTGCGTTCATTTTATAAAAGGTGATCTTTAGTTTAAGTCAATTCATTGAGAATAGTCATGCGTTACATGAATGCCTTAGGATCTAATTGATCGTTGAGGCGCACACTGAGACTTGAGAGGGGGTTCGTTTGGAGAGGTTTCAAACAGTAATAATTCAGTCTTTGCTTGGTTTACTTTATAACTTACAACTCCAGTGAAGTTTGCAATTGCATCTAACATACTCATTGAAGATATAAAATAATCCCATCAGCCAAAAGCTTGATTTTTAAGAATCCCATCAACTGGAGGAGTAATTGTAGTGTTCGGATCTTGAAAGCTAATGGCTCAATAAATAACGTAAACAACAGAGGGGACAGTGGGCATCCCTGACGCGTGCCCGGTTTATTTTAATCTGCCCTGCTTCCTTCACATTTATAATCACTTTTGCTGTTACCCCTTGATAAAGATAGCATTACTAAAAATTGATCTGGGAATCCAAATTTTCGAATGATACAAAATAATGCATCCCAACTGACGAGGAGAATGCCTTCTCCGCGTACATCATAAAAATAGCGGCTTTTGTTTTAGGTTTGGAAAAATAGTCTATTACTTGGCTTAAAAAGTTTGTATTAGTCAACCTGGCAAAAATATGCATTGATTCCCATGTAGTAGCCCATTAGCTACTGGTATGATACGAGAGGCAATTTTTTTAGTAAAAAACAGAGTTTAATAAGCTAATTGGCCTATAAGAGTTAACATTAGTAGCGCTTTTATCTTTTTTGCTAAAGCTTACAACAATATACTCCTTAAAAGTTGGAAGGATAGGTTTCCCAGGTCCAAACTGATTGAATCATTTTACCAAAAAAATTGTACTAAATGTTTGGAAAAGACCCTAAAAACGTCTGAGGGGATCATCTCCATTGCACGCCCTACCATTAGACATATTCTGCAGAGCAAGAGAGACCTCAGGAGTTCGAATCTCTTTCAAGATTATGCTATTTTGCTCCCTAGTTGCCGGCAGCAGTACGACAGAGCCGAAAAACTGTTCTAGCTTATGACAGGAAACCTCTTCGGTTTTCTCATTAACATTCCAGTAGTGTTGTAAAAAGACCTCAGCAATCTCTTTACTTTTATCCAATTAGTAATACGTTTCTGGATTTTCGATTTTGTCAGTTATCTGCTTTCCTTTCCATAGTCTCCTAGACCAAGCAAGAAACTTGCCAATTTGTTGTCTCTTTATACATTTTTGATGATAAACCTGATGTCTACTTATTTCTTCAGTTAAAAACAAAATCGCGCATTGCTTGTTTTGCTCTAGCTAGCTCTTTTTTCTTTGTTTCACAATTGCCTATGGACATTTTCATGTTGGTTGCGCTATCTAAAGCACTCTGTACTGCATATACTCGTTTATTGCGCTCTTTAGTTTTTTAAGACTAAAAGGCTATTACGTGGCCGAGGATTATTGTATCATCTGCGGTACCCGAGTTAACCTTAAAAAACTCCTCTATAAATGATCTTGTTTTCTTCAACCAAATGACTTCTGAGAGTATTGCTAGATTGAAATGCCATCACGGTTGTTCCTTTATTCCAGCTCTTAAATGAATTTGAACTGATTAGAGTGGTCAGAGAATGCGTTCACTTTAATACTAAGTATCTGGCACTGGATTGACCTAGTTACAAGAAAAAAATCAATGCGAGATGCTGAAGAGAATTGCCGTGAACAACAGGTATATTCCTTCAGCAAAGGATACTCAAAGCACCAGGATCTACACATCCAAAATCATGCTTTAACACAGTTAGAATGCTAAGGGTGCAAGATTTTATTTTTTTCACTTGTTCAATATATCTAAACTAAGGTTTTGAATAAAGTTAAAGCCCTCCCCCCCACCCCCACATAATATTGGACCTACTGCTGTCATAGCCAAATTATGTATTTGAATTATTGGCTCGGTATCATCAGTGACATAGTAACTAGCCAAATTCACAATGTTCCCCTTAATTTCCACTATTTTCCATAGCCAGCATCCCTTGCCATCCCTAAAAACATCCCAGATTTGCCTGTCAAATGTATTGGCCAAAAGAATAGCTACCACTCTTATGGATGCTCCTGCAGAGGCAAATAAGGTATGCATGTATCCTTTGGGAATGAAGGATTTTGAAAAAGTATCTTTAAAATGGGTTTCTTCCAGGAAGATCAGTTCCGATTTAAATGCTGTTAGCCAATTCAAGATTGCACGTTTTTTTCCTTTTAAGAACCTCATTAATGTTACAGGAAATTATATTAGTTTTTGGATCATAGGATCACTGGGGCAAACTATCATCATTCTGGGAGGTACACCCCTTGTCTTCTGCTTCTTTAATATAGCTCACCAGATTCTCAGTTGATATTTTTATCTTGGACCTCTTGGTTATGCATCTGCTTTTTTTTGCTGCTGGTGCTCTCCTTGCCTCTTCCAACCCCCTATCCAAGGTGCTCCCCTGACTCTTCTTCCCTCTTCTCCATCCTCCACCACACCACCATCCAATTCAATTTGAAGAAGAGGAGTGCCCACAGTCCACTCCCTCAGCCCACCATGTTGATTGTGGTGCCCTGACATGGCGCCAGGTCACGCTGTCTTGCCTCTCCCCTGTACTCTTTCATGTTTACTATTTTTGGCTGGAAAGAGCATCCTTAAGTCAAAGTGCTAGCTTGATAAAAGTTATATAAAACAAGTGCAAAATGTAGCTTTTCAAAAGTGCTAAATGCTAGGTGCTTAGTGCAAGAATACCAATAGTCGTCTCTCCCACCTTAATATCGTAGGAGTCTGAAGTATTAAAAGCTATCCACAGTACTCTGCGATTAAAAACCTGAGACCTTTTTAATCTTAAACCATTGCACTATTCCTGCATCGCTAGAGCTTGAAGAATTGTAAAAACAAATGGGAAAAGGTGCCTAATGCAAAAGTGGCTTGTGGAAAATACAAATAAATTAATTCATTCATATAAACATCAAAAATGCGGAAAGAATTTGATCTCAAAATTAGCCCCTGGCCAATTTCCTACGCCTCAGTGGTATCTGGCTAGGGTGATACTAAGCCCATCCACATTGCCATTCATATTAGACTAGAAATATCATCCTCTAAACCCAGATACCAGTTCTATTGATGTGTGTGACACAACATTTCAAAGTGCAAAATGCTGATATGAAAAAGGCGATATTTCAAAGTGCAAAGTGGTAATGTGCAAAAAACTCACTTGCTATTCTGATCTTAATATCATGTGAGTTTGAAATAATAAGGCCCATATTTATACTTTTTTAGCACCGCATTTGCTCCACTTTTTGATACGATGTGTTAAAAAAGTACAAAGGTGGCTAAATCAAAAGTGACTAGTGCAAAATATGAAAACAATCATAAATAGTACAAAATTCCAATCCCTTTAAGTCCCCTGAATTAGCACCTGAACATTTCCTTATTTTCTTATTTCATAACCTTTTGCACTTCTTCCATGGTAAAGCAAATATAAAGCTGCCCTTTAAATAAGATCTTTAGCTTAGATTGTTGGACAATTAAAGCCTGTGCTCCAGCATTTTTTAATTGACCAATTAGCCCCAGGAGATCCCTTCGTCTATGCGACGCCAATGCTGACATATCTGAAAATACTCTGACTTGTGTCCTGTCAGGTAGGAGAAAAGATTTCCTTTAGATGGCTCTAAATCAGTGGTTCCCAACCTTTTGGCTTCTGTGGACCTCCACTTTATCACTACTGAAACCCAGGGACCCCCACTGAATCATTATAGGACTCCCGGGACCCCCCACTGAGCCAATACTGGAAGCCGGGGACCCCAGCGTAAATATTGTTGATGATTTGAAACGCAAAAGAATACACAAAAAATACAGAAAGAAGCATTCATCAAACACATACATAGATGATAACGCATTTTATTTAATTTGTCAACTAATATAACTAAGAAATTTTAATCAGAAGGTTGGATCTTTTCCAAATTCATTTGAAGCCACACCTCGTCCATACTATATTCTGTTTGATGCACCTGCACTGCACTGACAAACCAATCTGAGGATATTAGTTTATTTTTTAGCCTCCAATTTCAAATTCCTTGACACTGGCAGTACGTTTGAATATTTTCACTTATACATTCAGTCACTTTATATACACTTTATAAATCTGTTAATATTATTTAATTTTCCAAGCAGTCGCAGACGGCTTCAGGGATCACCAGTAGTCCCTGGGTCGCAGTTTGGGAAACACTGCTCTAGATAGATAAGATAGTAAGATAGTCTGCAAAGTTCATAATCATTGTTCGAAAGCATTTTGTATTCACTGTGCATTGCGCAGGAACCCAGTGAGCCTTCATTTTGGTAAACTCCTCAGGGCTTTCTCCAGTACATGTTCTTTGATCATTTTATCCATGTACAGCAGCAGGTTTTCAAATCCATCAATAAGTTAGGCCCTCTCTGGGATCCCCATAAAACGCAAATTTAATCTTCTTTGTCCATCTTGATTTGTGAGGCCTCCAGTTCTTTCTGGAGGACATCGATACCCTTATCCCAGCTATGAGAGCATTCTTCTAAGTCAGATACTCTCTGTTTGATATCTTTGATTTGCTCTGAGATTTGTTGCATCACTTACTCGATCTTATCAAGCCTATAATGAACCAATGCAATTTCCTGTGCCTGGGAAGTCTTAAATTCTCAAATTTCAGTAAGAAAAGTTTCAAGAAGACGCTGATGCATTGAGAGGTCAACTGGGGAAACACCTTGTAGTGGTATTGCTTGATAGTACCAGCAGGAAGATTTCCAAAGTTACCAAAAAGCCCATAGTGATGGTTTGCAATTGCAGGATGGTTCTTTGCAAGGCTTATATTTTTGACCTTGTAACACGCGGACTGGAGCAGGACCGGAACTGCCAGGCCTGGAGCAGAGATGTTTCTTGCAGTACTGAAGCAGAATTGGAGCTATCGGACCTGGAAGTGGCTTGACTGTAGCAGGTAGGACTGGAGCAGAACTGGATCTAGCATGACTGGAGCCGGTAGAACTGGTGCAGCACTAGAGTTGGAAGGATTAGAGATTAGTAGCCAACAGCAGGACAGAGCCACAGAAGGTATAAGACGTTAGTGCACTGATCGGAAGTGCTATATTTATTTGCCAATTTTGTTGCGTTGGGAGATTTCAATATCTGGACAGAAGATTCCTACCCCTCATAGGACATGGAACTCTTGTCCACATGTGAGGTCTTGGGATTGAAACAATCAGTAGCAGGTCCTACCCACATAGCAGGGCATACCCTAGATATGATATTTGCCTCCTCCAACTTAATTACCTCTATAAATATAACTCCTTTAAGCTGGTCGGATCACACACTCATTTTGTTTGAATTGGAGTGGCCTGATGCAGTAGTGGGGGAGCTGAATGCAAGAAAGCAGATCCTGGCATAACCTGAATAGGTTAAAAGAAAGAAGGATATTTGACAGTCTGAGCTGCCTCCAGGAAGAACGGTCAGTGGAGGAGAATTACGGCAAGTTTCAGTACTCTATAAAGCACGTTTTAGATGAGGTCCTACCAGAGAAAATGTTGACCCAGAGGGGAAGGCCATCTGAGCCATGGTTTACAGAATCCCTAAGGGAGAAAAGAAGTAATTATAGAAAGCTAGAAAGACAATGGCAGAAAGTATACCTTGAATCTGACAAAGTACAGTTAAGGTTAGCTTTGAAGGACTATAAAAGACAAATTAGGAAAGCTAAACAGGACTACTGCTCTAAAATTATTATGGAAGCAATCATCAAATCAAAAAAGATGTTTAGTGTACTTAGTAACTTAGTTAAACCTAACTGTGCAACTCAAACTATACAGCCTACCCAGGAACTCTGTGATAAGCTTTCAGACTATTTTCACGACAAAATCCAACTAATTCTAGCAGATATTAGCATGACACCTAGCAGCAAAGATCAATCCTTGGAGGAAGGGACGAAAGACACGCTCCCTCCAGTAGAAACCAAAATAAAACTAGATAGAATTGAACCCAATAAAAGAGGATGAATTTAAATGCTTAGTTCGGGGTATATCATCTGGCTCTTTGTTGGATCCCCTGCCGCCGTATATCTGGAAAGAAAGCGAAGAGGAACTATTGCCATATCTGCTTAAAATATGTAATCAATCCTTGAAGACCATTTCAGTACTTGAGATATGGAAAAAAAACACTGGTGACCCCATTGTTGAAAAAACGTTCAGCGGCCGGAATGATATGAGCAACTACCGTCCAATATCTCTTCTTCCATATCCAATGAAAATAGTGGAAAAATACATGAGCAAAATACTTGTGGACTTTTTGCAGAAGCATAATATTCTGGAGGCTCAACAAAATGGTTTCTGTCCAGCACATTGAATGGAGTCCGCTCTAATTCTGACTTTAGATGACGGAGGTCAAATGGCTGTATTAGTACTATTAGATCTATCAGCGGCCTTGACACCATCAACCCCCAGATATTGCTACACAGATGTAAAGAAATGGCAGTGGAGGGTAAGTGTCTACAATGGTTTGAATCATTGGTCTCAAAAAGATATTAAGTGATCTTGACTCCCCCGTTTCCAGTCAAAGTTTAGGAAAATGGAACATGGGGTACCGCAGGGCTTAGCACTGAGCCCCATTCTATTCAACATACACATACGCCCTTTACTAAGGTTACTTAGATCCTATCAGGTCCTTTTTGTGAATTATGCTGACAACAGACACAGCTTATTGTATCCTGTGAGAAACATAGTTTCGATTCAATAAAACAGTAAAAACAATCCAGCTTTGTATACGAGAAATGGCTAGCTGGCTAAAAAATAATCAGTTAAAAATAAAATTCAATGAAGGCAAAACAGAGTTTTTATGCTGCTCCCCTATCAATTACCTTGAAATTCGCTCCAGAAACTTTTGGCCATGGGTGAATACAGAGAACCTGCAATCATCACATGCAGTATGGAATCCGGGTGTTTACATGGATGAAAGACTTTCCCTAGAAACAGACATAAATAAAATAGCAGCTATCAGTTTGAGTCTGCTGAGAAATCTGAGGGGAATTGTCCCACTATTGCCTCAGCCAGCACATATACTGGCGGTACAAAGTACAATCCTGAGCAGATTACATTATTGTAACCTGCTGCTGCTTGGAGCACCGGAGTATTTAATTTACAGATTGTATAAGGTACAAAAGTTTGCTACAAAACTGCCCTTGAATAAAACAAGAAATGACTTCTCATCAGCAGCTTTGAGAGCCTTACACTGGTTGCCAGTGAAGAAACAAATTTCATTCAAGGCTCTATGTATAGTTCGCAAAGTGGTAAATAGTATTGGACCAACACGGTTGCAAAAGAAGCTTTTTTACTGTAGGCCAAGGAAGAACCTAAGCTCTACTACAGCAAATCTGACTCAGCTGCAAGAATTCAAGAAAATCAGGGAGGGGAGGAGGTCATTTACGATTAAAGCGGTCCAGTTATGGAACGACTTACCTGTTGACCTCAAAGCCAACAGAAATTTGGTTGGTTTTACGAAAAATCTAAAAACGTGGCTCTTTCCAAAAGAGGATTAGAAATTGAAAGCACAGGGATGGGCCTTGTACTGTGTTTTTAGCAGCTGACTGAGGGTAATCAAGAACCTGGCTGAGTTCGCTACAGAGCCAAGATACCTGTAATGGGGGACATTTGCACTTTATAAATGTTGGTTCATTCATCCATATGTTCAGGTAAAAAAGGAACCAAATAGTAGAAAAACCCTAACATCAAAAAAGAAACCACTGAACAGGAAGGAGCTGGTCATACTGAAATGGTCTTCATGTTTGCTAATTGTTACTTTAATTGCACTTGTATGTCTCTTAATACCCCATGTGAAGTGTCAAAGTGCATTATTTGTATAGCACTCCTTAATAAGGATCATAGGTAGCATTCTACACCGTAAGAGGGTGCTTGTTGGGAATGGTATTGTACTTGGAATAAGATCTATGTAGGAGGTGTTTTAGAATTGTGCTTGAGTGTTCAGAGTGATACTCTTGTCCTATCTTGAGTTTCAGTTCTTATCAGTGTGAACCATCATTTTGACTGTAGAATCTATAATTATGCGTAATGTCCATTTGTGAAGTTGGTTAGGGGCAAGAGCGGAGTCTGCAAGCAGGGACTATATTTAAGTCATCCAAGATGCAAGCCATTTTTTTCTCACAGGGGTTTATAAACATTTTTACAGTTCCCATTCTCGTTTATGTGTGTCAGTATTAATTCCCAGGCTTCAGGGGACTCCAAGCCCCATAGCTATTTATGTCAGGGAGGCGCCACAACACCTGTGTGAAGGAGGAGGAGGAGAGTGAAACCCACCTGAGCTATAAAGTGACAATATATCCCCCCAATGCGAAGGATGCATTTCAGGCTTCAGGGACTCCAAGCCTCATAGTTCTAAACATCAGGGATGCACCACCACACCTGGGTGAAGGGGAGGAGAAGACTGAAACCCCCATCGCTATAAAGCACGGACATATCACCCGCTGCAGGAATGCATTTCCAGGCTTCAGGGGCCTCCAAGACCCATCGTTCTAAGTTCCAGGGAGGTGCAGCTGCACCTGTGTGAACAGGGAGGAGTGTGAAAACCTCCTGTGTTATAAAGCACTGATATATCCCCTGCTGTACGAAACGTGGACAGGTCACGGCCAGGCAACTCCCGGGCCAAGGTCAGAGCTGTCCTCACCTGTCATAGCCCGGAAAAGGCTGGGCTGGATCACCCCCCTAGGTTTTAATCGCAGGACTGTCTGTTTTCCACTAACTATGATTTTTTGATTACATAAGAGGTTAATTGGCCCCCATTTGACTTATGGATTTCTTGATTTTCAGTTGTGTCTATTTTGCACACTATGGTATAGTAAAACTGTCGTCTAGCGCTCTCCAGAGTCAAGCAGCACTAACTGCCGATTTTTATTGTTGTACACTGTTTATATTTATTTTAATTTATACAGATTTGTAAACTGATATTATAGGCTGGGCTCTGTCGGAGAATATTTGGGGTAGTTGGTGGTGTCCAATCGATAGTCACTAACATGATAAAGCGAAAGGATCTATAGTTACCAACTGGGCGGGGGAAAACCCCTAAAATTAGAAGTAGTACAGGGGATAACTGCACTATGTCAGATATTGATGACTTATTTGAAGTAGAGGCAATGTTGTGTGATAATAGAAAAGTGGTAGTCCTCCTCAAATAACACATTTTTATTAAAAATGCAATGTTGCCCAACAACCCACTCCTAGTATGAAAGCTTCCGCAATTACCTCTACTGAGGACAGGGAGATGAACACCTTTCAACTGAGGCTTCCATTGCAATACCTTCTGATGCTACCCATGGCTGTGGGCCAGTACATAGGGATAATATTTCCTTAAGGGGCTCAGTTACTACTGGAGTAGTGGAAGCATCACCAGCAATTACCTGTACTGATAGATTTCTGCCTCTGGTCTCTTTTGAATTACCAGAGACAACTGAAGCATTTTCCAGGTCTACAACACTAGCTATCCGATTACTAGCAGCACCCTTCTACCATTTTAGGACCCCACACTTTATGGTCCTGCCCTTTCTAATTAGTTATTTACCATCCAGAGTAAGCTAGTGATGAAGGAACTGAGTCCAAAAATAGACTTCCTTATGAAAGAGGTTGTGGATCTAAAAGGGCCAGTTAAAACCCTGCTGGTACATATTGAAGCCCAAAGGGTGGGTTTGAGTAGTAGTTCTCAGGGGAATTGTATATTGTCTGCTGAATCACATAACAGAGTTATCCGCAGGTACACGCTCTGCCTTCTAGACCACCTAGACCATCGTGTGACCTCAATATCTTTGTGGAACAGTTGTATTACACAGGTCCATGGGAAGAAAAGGAGTGTTTAGACGAGTGTTAATAGGATATTCAAAGAAAATCTCAGAGAGCCCCTACAATACAATCCATCCCAACATTTTTCTCATGATGAATTTATTGAGAGAATATCCTGTAAAACATACTTTAGTGACAGGATATGTCATCCTAGATCTTTCCATCATCCCAATCAACAAAACAGTTCTTGCACAGGAATATGGGCTATACAGTGTACATGACAAATGTCCCCAAATTAAGACATAACACTGGAAATGATGGTGACTCCTTAAAAAGTTAATCATTGGATAAGGTATGCACAAAAATGTCTATCTGTTGTGTGATCAGACATAGTCAAGGCGGAATGTATAACTAGTAATAGGGAGGATCTTGGTAATATTTGCCTTTCATTTAGATTAAAGACATAGTGGAAGGCCTGGTTTCTATGGAACTTAGATTCCCTTTACTGACAAATGCACAGGTAAGGTTTGAGCTCAATATACCTACCTCTTGTATACAGCATCATTTGGGTAACTTGACACCCCCATCAAGCACACCTACTGTAAGACATGCTTCGGGAAAAGCTTGGAAGTAGTCGACTGACTCATAGGGGATGGGTCCTCTTTACATTATGATGACCCTCCAACTAAGGAACTCTCAAATTACTTGAACTTTAACTTCGGATAACACAGTAGACCAAAATCTGGTAGCGAAGCAACAGGAGGCTAAGGTTCACTCTCAAGTCTCTCATATAAAGATAGCAGTAGACTCTTCTGGTTCTAGGCTTAGTAAAAAAAAACATAGTGAGTCTACACATTTGGGCCCTCTTTGACTGCCAGCCTCGCTATGGCGGTCTTACCGCTGCGGACCCAGCGTTACAGACCGCCCGATTACAAGTTGTGGGGTTTGGCAGAAGCCAAACCGCCACAACGCGGCCTTGCCCACTGGTGCGGTCGCACCGATGCGGCCGGTGGTGAGCTCCTCCAGCCTGGCGGCAGGCCTCTGCATGTTGGCCGAATTACAAGGTTACAGATCCTCAGGCTTTCTGTGGCGATCACCCCCCCACAAAAACCCTGGCAGTAACGCACCCAGCGACAGGAATCCCCATTCTTGTCACTGGCACACACACACCCACACACCCACACACATGCAGACACCTCCCCATCCATCCACACAGTTATAAATACCCCCACCCGTCCACACACTTTCAAACACCGCCCCAACTGTACACATCCATTCTAACACCCCCACCCGCTCTCACACTGACATACACATACCCCCACTCACACATACACACCCCACCCTGCAAACATTCCCACCCCAGCCCCCTCTGCAATCATCCACACCCCATTCCCCTTCAAAAATGCATACATTCACATACACACCGCTCCGATTACGCATACATTCACACACACTTGCTTGCTCACAAACACGCACTCAGACACCCCATTGGCACACATACACACACTCAGACACCCCCATTTGTGCACATACATGCACTCACACCCCCATTTGCACACATACACGCACACACCACACACCACACACATTCACCCAACAACCCCCCTTTTCAGACGATCAACTTACCTTTTCCAGCAAGCTGGTCGTCTGGGAGGGAATGGGTCCTGGCGGTTTACACCACCAGCAAGACTCCGCCAAGTCGTATTACAGCTCGTAATACGGCGGGCGGGGTCTTGCAGGCGTGGAAGTGCTGGTAATACAACCACATCTTCAACTCCATCAGCCTGAGTTCCTGAATTCCAAACAGAACTCCAAAAATGGCGGTCAGCATGCCGCCAGCACTGGCGGTATGCTGGCTGCAGCGGGTTCGGCAGTCTCTGAAAAAGACCACCGAAGTCAAAATGAGGACCTTGGTGTCATGGAATATAGCTGGTTTGAGAGATTAACTGATAGATTCAGATTGGCAAGAGTTATGAGCAGTTTCAGGAAACCTGGCTATTAGATCCTCCATACAAGCCAGGGTATAAAACATTCTATATTGGTGCTATCCCCTCCTCTAGTGGTAGACTATCAGGGGGTCTTGCCTCTGGGAAAACATTGCACTTACTATTTGCATTGATACTCTGAGAATTGATTCTAGTGATATTTTTCGGATTAAAAATAAGTACCCAAAAGGGTCTTCAGTTATACCTCTTCAACATCTATCTTAGACCAAAGAAGGGCAACACTGAGTTATCATTAATAGAGTCATTAGATAGCTTTCTTAAAACCTTAAACCCAAAGGAAATGGTTATCCTAGGAGGAGGCCTGAACAGCACATTCAATCCTATAATCATCTTGAACTCGGTCAAAAGAGAGAAGGATATGATTTGGGCTATTCCTTGTCTTGATAGCGGTACCTAAGTTCCATGTACTGTGGTTGTTATTCAAATTGCCCACTTTAGAATACAACATGGGTTGAGGGCCTCCATTGGCAGGTCCAAATCTGACAATCCTAGTTCTTTTGCATTCAAAAGAGGCACCTTCTACTCAAAGATAGGATTACGCGCTTATTAGTGTCGCTCTTTGGGCAAGAATGCTGGACATTAAGGTAGATGCAAGAAAAGACAGTGATTATTTCCCCCTGCATTTAGTGATGTCAGGATTTGGTGCTGAGATGCCAACTCTATCTATAGATACTCTATTGATCTCACGCATATTGGGAACAATTGCAGATCAATCAAGTAGTCATTAATATCGGCAAATCTCAACACTATGACTAAGATCTATAATATCTTTTCAAACACTTTAGTTTAATTTGTTGATTGCCTGCCCCTAGACATACCAATTGTTGATATACATCTTTCTTTAGTGGAGAATTTAAGACCACACTTAACTTTCCTTAGCTATGTAACGAGGAACCAGCAAGGGATCCTTGTGCAATTCTTGCCAAGGATTGCAGAGTAGCCAAAAAGATAATAATTGAGGCCATAAAGCTCAAAATAATTTTCTCGGACCAAGAGGCATGAGCCAACTACAGGAAAACAATATCCTTTGCAAAAAGGAGAGAAGGTGATGCTGACTGGAGTGATTTGATCAGTGCATCTAGAACTAGAGGCATTATAACTTTCTCAAAAATAATAGCTCATAGAAATAAAGATCAATAAAATCCTGAAGCTTGGATTCAACACTTTCCAAATTTGTGCTCCCAGGGTGCAAAGAGGCTGAAGATTCATTTCCCTTACCCTCACAAAAACTATTGCCAGATCCAAATATTAGTCGGACCTATAAATCTTACTTTGCTATAGAAGAGACAATGTTGGCTATTGACACCATAAGTGTAGGAAAGGCCCAGAGAAGATCCCAGATGACTTTCTGAAACATGACAAATCTGTTTGGGCACCATAAATTAATCTTTGTTTCTTTAGATTACCAGATTCCTGGAACATGGAAAGGAGCATAAATAGTACCGATCTATAAAAAAAGAAATTGTCACAATCCAGCCAACTACAGACCCAAAGGTCTCTTAGACACCTTACAAAAGATAATTACCAGACAGATCCTGAACAAACTGAGGGGTATATTTAATAAGATTTTACGCCACATTTGCATCACAAAAGTGACGCAAATCGACGCAATTTTTTTTTAACCTGTTTTCTTTCCAGCAAAAAACTTATTTAGCTCTGGAAAGTAACCTAACAGTAACCCGTTACATGGGTGGTACATAGGCATTTTCATGCAACTACCCATATCTTTTGACACAAACCCTAGCTACAAATAATAGTAGACATGGATTTGTGCCAAATGTTTATGCCATGTGAAAGCAGATGTTAAAAGGAGAAATGTTTTCATTTCTCCTTTCTTTTCCGACTTTGCGTGTGTGTTGTGCTGTACAGTACACATACAACTTGGGGAAAGTTTTAAAGTGTGTCTATGCATAGCATTTTGTACTAGAAGGGTACCCTTCCAGTACAAAACCTAAGCTAGACTCACGCACACACCCTTGCACTATGGTGCAAAGGTGTGTGCATGGCGCACAACAGCAGATTTCTGCACCGGTGCTACTGGGAGGGGAGGAGAGTGCCATATTCTCACGCAGCACAGCACAGATTATTCTGCTACTGTGCTGCATGAGAATCTAGTAAATCTGGGCCTGAATGACTGGATTGAGGAAAGTAAGATTATTTCACCCTGTTGAGTGATTCAGAATGCAGATTAGTACAGTAGACCAGGTGTTCAGACTTCTATGTATTGCATTGCATTATCAAGTTGAAGTGAGGTCATTTATATGTAGCATTCCTCAATGTAAGGGCGACCTTTGCTCTTGTCCCAAGGGGCTCCCTGTGGGTGTCTCTTAGAAGATAAGGAGTTGAGGAATATCTTTCAACAAAGATAATTAGGCTGCACCAGGATAAGTTCGCTGGGGGTCCCGGGGTGAACTCACTGATTCTATCTCTATTAATAGGGGAATGAGGCAGGGCTGTGTGCTAGCACCCACCCTCTCTTGCTTTATGTAAATTACATTATAGAAGCCCTACAGGAGTGTAACCATGACTCCCGGAAGCTCAATGGGCTTCCAGTACCTGCATTACTTTTTGCAGATGCAACAATTTTGTTTCATCAGACCCCGAGGGACTTACAGAGATTGCTTGATAAATGTAATGCTTACTATGACATCAAGGGTCCAGATATCAATCCAAGCAAAACCAAATATATGGTCATTAGACCCCATAAAACACCTAGAGGGAACATAGGACTGTGTGAGCAGACATTAGGGTGGGTATCTAAGTTTGATTTCTTGGCCATCATGATTCATTCAAAGTGTTCTTGGTCCCCCACTTACACCAAAGTTAAGCTGTTCTTGGTCATAGCTCCATGGCAGTACTGAGGAAACATGAAACAACACCTAGAGTGATATCTCCAGCCACTGAAGTATATAAATATAAGGCCCAAGCAACTGCATTACATGGAGCAGAGTTGTGTGTGTGCGTGAGGGGGGGGGGGTTTTGACAATGTTGACAAGCTCAGTCTGGGAGAGAATAAGGGACCGATATAAGAGCCCCTAGCGCCACCTTAGCACCGCCATAGCATCATTTTATTGATGCTAAGGTGGCGCTAAAATGGCACTTTTCCTGCGCCATATTTACAAAGTGGCGCAATGCATCCATTGCGCCACTTTGTAAACCCCTGTGCCACATTATGCCTGCGCCAGGCATAATGTATGCAAGGGGGCATTCCCCCGTTAGGGGGGCCGAAATAACGGAGCAAGGAAATCTAAGATATTTCCTTGCGCCATTTTTTTCGGCACTTTTAAAGCCTGCTCAGAGCAGGCATTAAAAGGGGGCAAACTATTATTTATAATGGGACCCTATGTACTCTGCTAAATTTTGGTGCTACTTCTGCAGAGTACATCAATAGCATAAAAAATGGCATTATTGCTCCCTACCCTGCACCATGGTGCGCTGTATTTTAAATATGCGGAGGGGGTGCGCTAAAGGGCACGTGGAAAGTAGCGCTGCACTGGGTGCAGCACCACTTTCCTTAAATCTGCCCCAAAATGTATAAAATCGCTTTTGTGTCTCCCGAACAGCACCCTTCTTGTTTCATTGTTTAAAGATAGTATTCTCAAAAGAATAGGACAACTAGCAGCTCTGCACTTTTCGGTGAGAATATGGACAACGCAGGAACTTGCTTATTATAGGGAGGGACTAAGGAAAGTATTAGACCTTGAGAGACCCAGAAATCATCTAAAACTGGTCTATTGGAAATATGTGTATGACACATTACACCAAAACCCTAGGTTGGGATGGTTGACTGTTCAATTTTTGTTTGCTAAGCCTATTTTATACTATGAACCTTATTTGAATGTTGTGCAGCCTCAATTACCTAATCACTTTATATGAAATTCCATTATGACATCCTCCAAACTAAATCATATACATCAAGATTGAATTCTGGTAGACATGGCTCCAGCGACCATAACTGTACTTTATGCACTTTGCAAGCTGGGGAAAACATTGCATACAATCTATTCTTTTGTACTGAATATACTAACTTGAGAAGGAAACAGATCCACCAGATATATTGTAACATGGGTTTTAGGAAGTGTCTAGATGCATTAAGGATTCTAAAAACTGACACATCACTGCATATAGTATATAGCCTAAGTAGATACTTAATTGCAAAGAAAGGGAGCACACTGCCTACACTCCAGCAACAAAGTCCAACCCCAATGCATCATGGTAAATGCAGTCGAATTCGTAGTCCATTCCGAAAGTAATAAAGTCTTTCACCTCTGTAGGCGCAGCAAGTGCTGTTTATCCCTGTACACGTGTTTCTGGGTTTAGCCCATCATCAGCAGGGAGCAGCATGGTATAGGGGCTTGCTTGAAATGCCGCCAAATGTTTTCTCAGGTTTATGTACCTCTCATGACGCACAGGTGCCTCCCAAGGCTCGTCAGCCGTGGCTCAAGGGAGCCGTCCAAAGACAAAATTACAAAGAAAGGGAGCACACTGCCTACACTCCAGCAACAAAGTCCAACCCCAATGCATCATGGTAAATGCAGTCGAATTCGTAGTCCATTCCGAAAGTAATAAAGTCTTTCACCTCTGTAGGCGCAGCAAGTGCTGTTTATCCCTGTACACGTGTTTCTGGGTTTAGCCCATCATCAGCAGGGAGCAGCATGGTATAGGGGCTTGCTTGAAATGCCGCCAAATGTTTTCTCAGGTTTATGTACCTCTCATGACGCACAGGTGCCTCCCAAGGCTCGTCAGCCGTGGCTCAAGGGAGCCGTCCAAAGACAAAATTACAAAGAAAGGGAGCACACTGCCTACACTCCAGCAACAAAGTCCAACCCCAATGCATCATGGTAAATGCAGTCGAATTCGTAGTCCATTCCGAAAGTAATAAAGTCTTTCACCTCTGTAGGCGCAGCAAGTGCTGTTTATCCCTGTACACGTGTTTCTGGGTTTAGCCCATCATCAGCAGGGAGCAGCATGGTATAGGGGCTTGCTTGAAATGCCGCCAAATGTTTTCTCAGGTTTATGTACCTCTCATGACGCACAGGTGCCTCCCAAGGCTCGTCAGCCGTGGCTCAAGGGAGCCGTCCAAAGACAAAATTACAAAGAAAGGGAGCACACTGCCTACACTCCAGCAACAAAGTCCAACCCCAATGCATCATGGTAAATGCAGTCGAATTCGTAGTCCATTCCGAAAGTAATAAAGTCTTTCACCTCTGTAGGCGCAGCAAGTGCTGTTTATCCCTGTACACGTGTTTCTGGGTTTAGCCCATCATCAGCAGGGAGCAGCATGGTATAGGGGCTTGCTTGAAATGCCGCCAAATGTTTTCTCAGGTTTATGTACCTCTCATGACGCACAGGTGCCTCCCAAGGCTTGTCAGCCGTGGCTCAAGGGAGCCGTCCGCCAGCTACACGTTGCTCTTCGCTGATGACGGCCAAATAGCCAGAAACACGTGTCTGAAGATACGGCACTCGCCGCACCAACTTATGGTGAAAAACTTTCAAAATGCTGTTCAAATTCGTGCTAATGACTGCATTTACCATGATGCCTTGGGGTCACAAATGCTGGAATGGAAGACAGGGTGCTCCCCATTTTGACTGTTGTAATTAAGGCTCCCATGAGCCTCTGAGCTGACGAGCTCGGGTGAAGCACCTGTGCGCCTTCTTGAGTGGTACTTAAACCTGTGAATACTTTCAAGGCGGCATTTCAAGCAACCCCGCCAGCTACACGTTGCTCTTCGCTGATGACGGCCAAATAGCCAGAAACACGTGTCCGAAGATACGGCACTCGCCGCACCAACTTATGGTGAAAAACTTTCAAAATGCTGTTCAAATTCGTGCTAATGACTGCATTTACCATGATGCCTTGGGGTCACAAATGCTGGAATGGAAGACAGGGTGCTCCCCATTTTGACTGTTGTAATTAAGGCTCCCATGAGCCTCTGAGCTGACGAGCTCGGGTGAAGCACCTGTGCGCCTTCTTGAGTGGTACTTAAACCTGTGAATACTTTCAAGGCGGCATTTCAAGCAACCCCGCCAGCTACACGTTGCTCTTCGCTGATGACGGCCAAATAGCCAGAAACACGTGTCCGAAGATACGGCACTCGCCGCACCAACTTATGGTGAAAAACTTTCAAAATGCTGTTCAAATTCGTGCTAATGACTGCATTTACCATGATGCCTTGGGGTCACAAATGCTGGAATGGAAGACAGGGTGCTCCCCATTTTGACTGTTGTAATTAAGGCTCCCATGAGCCTCTGAGCTGACGAGCTCGGGTGAAGCACCTGTGCGCCTTCTTGAGTGGTACTTAAACCTGTGAATACTTTCAAGGCGGCATTTCAAGCAACCCCGCCAGCTACACGTTGCTCTTCGCTGATGACGGCCAAATAGCCAGAAACACGTGTCCGAAGATACGGCACTCGCCGCACCAACTTATGGTGAAAAACTTTCAAAATGCTGTTCAAATTCGTGCTAATGACTGCATTTACCATGATGCCTTGGGGTCACAAATGCTGGAATGGAAGACAGGGTGCTCCCCATTTTGACTGTTGTAATTAAGGCTCCCATGAGCCTCTGAGCTGACGAGCTCGGGTGAAGCACCTGTGCGCCTTCTTGAGTGGTACTTAAACCTGTGAATACTTTCAAGGCGGCATTTCAAGCAACTCCGCCAGCTACACGTTGCCTTCGCTGATGACGGCCAAATAGCCAGAAACACGTGTCCGAAGATACGGCACTCGCCGCACCAACTTATGGTGAAAAACTTTCAAAATGCTGTTCAAATTCGTGCTAATGACTGCATTTACCATGATGCCTTGGGGTCACAAATGCTGGAATGGAAGACAGGGTGCTCCCCATTTTGACTGTTGTAATTAAGGCTCCCATGAGCCTCTGAGCTGACGAGCTCGGGTGAAGCACCTGTGCGCCTTCTTAGTGGTACTTAAACCTGTGAATACTTTCAAGGCGGCATTTCAAGCAACCCCGCCAGCTACGTTGCTCTTCGCTGATGACGGCCAAATAGCCAGAAACACGTGTCCGAAGATACGGCACTCGCCGCACCAACTTATGGTGAAAAACTTTAAAAATGCTGTTCAAATTCGTGCTAATGACTGCATTTACCATGATGCCTTGGGGTCACAAATGCTGGAATGGAAGACAGGGTGCTCCCCATTTTGACTGTTGTAATTAAGGCTCCCATGAGCCTCTGAGCTGATGAGCTCGGGTGAAGCACCTGTGCGCCTTCTTGAGTGGTACTTAAACCTGTGAATACTTTCAAGGCGGCATTTCAAGCAACCCCGCCAGCTACACGTTGCTCTTCGCTGATGACGGCCAAATAGCCAGAAACACGTGTCCGAAGATACGGCACTCGCCGCACCAACTTATGGTGAAAAACTTTCAAAATGCTGTTCAAATTCGTGCTAATGACTGCATTTACCATGATGCCTTGGGGTCACAAATGCTGGAATGGAAGACAGGGTGCTCCCCATTTTGACTGTTGTAATTAAGGCTCCCATGAGCCTCTGAGCTGACGAGCTCGGGTGAAGCACCTGTGCGCCTTCTTGAGTGGTACTTAAACCTGTGAATACTTTCAAGGCGGCATTTCAAGCAACCCCGCCAGCTACAACGTTGCTCTTCGCTGATGACGGCCAAATAGCCAGAAACACGTGTCCGAAGATACGGCACTCGCCGCACCAACTTATGGTGAAAAACTTTCAAAATGCTGTTCAAATTCGTGCTTATGACTGCATTTACCATGATGCCTTGGGGTCACAAATGCTGGAATGGAAGACAGGGTGCTCCCCATTTTGACTGTTGTAATTAAGGCTCCCATGAGCCTCTGAGCTGACGAGCTCGGGTGAAGCACCTGTGCGCCTTCTTGAGTGGTACTTAAACCTGTGAATACTTTCAAGGCGGCATTTCAAGCAACCCCGCCAGCTACACGTTGCTCTTCGCTGATGACGGCCAAATAGCCAGAAACACGTGTCCGAAGAAACGGCACTCGCCGCACCAACTTATGGTGAAAAACTTTCAAAATGCTGTTCAAATTCGTGCTAATGACTGCATTTACCATGATGCCTTGGGGTCACAAATGCTGGAATGGAAGACAGGGTGCTCCCCATTTTGACTGTTGTAATTAAGGCTCCCATGAGCCTCTGAGCTGACGAGCTCGGGTGAAGCACCTGTGCGCCTTCTTGAGTGGTACTTAAACCTGTGAATACTTTCAAGGCGGCATTTCAAGCAACCCCGCCAGCTACACGTTGCTCTTCGCTGATGACGGCCAAATAGCCAGAAACACGTGTCCGAAGATACGGCACTCGCCGCACCAACTTATGGTGAAAAACTTTCAAAATGCTGTTCAAATTCGTGCTAATGACTGCATTTACCATGATGCCTTGGGGTCACAAATGCTGGAATGGAAGACAGGGTGCTCCCCATTTTGACTGTTGTAATTAAGGCTCCCATGAGCCTCTGAGCTGACGAGCTCGGGTGAAGCACCTGTGCGCCTTCTTGAGTGGTACTTAAACCTGTGAATACTTTCAAGGCGGCATTTCAAGCAACCCCCGCCAGCTACACGTTGCTCTTCGCTGATGACGGCCAAATAGCCAGAAACACGTGTCCGAAGATACGGCACTCGCCGCACCAACTTATGGTGAAAAACGTTCAAAATGCTGTTCAAATTCGTGCTAATGACTGCATTTACCATGATGCCTTGGGGTCACAAATGCTGGAATGGAAGACAGGGTGCTCCCCATTTTGACTGTTGTAATTAAGGCTCCCATGAGCCTCTGAGCTGACGAGCTCGGGTGAAGCACCTGTGCGCCTTCTTGAGTGGTACTTAAACCTGTGAATACTTTCAAGGCGGCATTTCAAGCAACCCCGCCAGCTACACGTTGCTCTTTCGCTGATGACGGCCAAATAGCCAGAAACACGTGTCCGAAGATACGGCACTCGCCGCACCAACTTATGGTGAAAAACTTTCAAAATGCTGTTCAAATTCGTGCTAATGACTGCATTTACCATGATGCCTTGGGGTCACAAATGCTGGAATGGAAGACAGGGTGCTCCCCATTTTGACTGTTGTAATTAAGGCTCCCATGAGCCTCTGAGCTGACGAGCTCGGGTGAAGCACCTGTGCGCCTTCTTGAGTGGTACTTAAACCTGTGAATACTTTCAAGGCGGCATTTCAAGCAACCCCGCCAGCTACACGTTGCTCTTCGCTGATGACGGCCAAATAGCCAGAAACACGTGTCCGAAGATACGGCACTCGCCGCACCAACTTATGGTGAAAAACTTTCAAAATGCTGTTCAAATTCGTGCTAATGACTGCATTTACCATGATGCCTTGGGGTCACAAATGCTGGAATGGAAGACAGGGTGCTCCCCATTTTGACTGTTGTAATTAAGGCTCCCATGAGCCTCTGAGCTGACGAGCTCGGGTGAAGCACCTGTGCGCCTTCTTGAGTGGTACTTAAACCTGTGAATACTTTCAAGGCGGCATTTCAAGCACCCCCGCCAGCTACACGTTGCTCTTCGCTGATGACGGCCAAATAGCCAGAAACACGTGTCCGAAGATACGGCACTCGCCGCACCAACTTATGGTGAAAAACTTTCAAAATGCTGTTCAAATTCGTGCTAATGACTGCATTTACCATGATGCCTTGGGGTCACAAATGCTGGAATGGAAGACAGGGTGCTCCCCATTTTGACTGTTGTAATTAAGGCTCCCATGAGCCTCTGAGCTGACGAGCTCGGGTGAAGCACCTGTGCGCCTTCTTGAGTGGTACTTAAACCTGTGAATACTTTCAAGGCGGCATTTCAAGCAACCCCGCCAGCTACACGTTGCTCTTCGCTGATGACGGCAAATAGCCAGAAACACGTGTCCGAAGATACGGCACTCGCCGCACGAACTTATGGTGAAAAACTTTCAAAATGCTGTTCAAATTCGTGCTAATGACTGCATTTACCATGATGCCTTGGGGTCACAAATGCTGGAATGGAAGACAGGGTGCTCCCCATTTTGACTGTTGTAATTAAGGCTCCCATGAGCCTCTGAGCTGACGAGCTCGGGTGAAGCACCTGTGCGCCTTCTTGAGTGGTACTTAAACCTGTGAATACTTTCAAGGCGGCATTTCAAGCAACCCCGCCAGCTACACGTTGCTCTTCGCTGATGACGGCCAAATAGCCAGAAACACGTGTCCGAAGATACGGCACTCGCCGCACCAACTTATGGTGAAAAACTTTCAAAATGCTGTTCAAATTCGTGCTAATGACTGCATTTACCATGATGCCTTGGGGTCACAAATGCTGGAATGGAAGACAGGGTGCTCGCTATTTTGACTGTTGTAATTAAGGCTCCCATGAGCCTCTGAGCTGACGAGTTCGGGTGAAGCACCTGTGCGCCTTCTTGAGTGGTACTTAAACCTGTGAATACTTTCAAGGCGGCATTTCAAGCAACCCCGCCAGCTACACGTTGCTCTTCGCTGATGATGGCCAAATAGCCAGAAACACGTGTCCGAAGATACGGCACTCGCCGCACCAACTTATGGTGAAAAACTTTCAAAATGCTGTTCAAATTCGTGCTAATGACTGCATTTACCATGATGCCTTGGGGTCACAAATGCTGGAATGGAAGACAGGGTGCTCCCCATTTTGACTGTTGTAATTAAGGCTCCCATGAGCCTCTGAGCTGACGAGCTCGGGTGAAGCACCTGTGCGCCTTCTTGAGTGGTACTTAAACCTGTGAATACTTTCAAGGCGGCATTTCAAGCAACCCCGCCAGCTACACGTTGCTCTTCGCTGATGACGGCCAAGTAGCCAGAAACACGTGTCCAAAGATACGGCACTCGCCGCACCAACTTATGGTGAAAAACTTTCAAAATGCTGTTCAAATTCGTGCTAATGACTGCATTTACCATGATGCCTTGGGGTCACAAATGCTGGAATGGAAGACAGGGTGCTCCCCATTTTGACTGTTGTAATTAAGGCTCCCATGAGCCTTTGAGCTGACGATCTCGGGTGAAGCACCTGTGCGCCTTCTTGAGTGGTACTTAAACCTGTGAATACTTTCAAGGCGGCATTTCAAGCAACCCCGCCAGCTACACGTTGCTCTTCGCTGATGACGGCCAAATAGCCAGAAACACGTGTCCGAAGATACGGCACTCGCCGCACCAACTTATGGTGAAAAACTTTCAAAATGCTGTTCAAATTCGTGCTAATGACTGCATTTACCATGATGCCTTGGGGTCACAAATGCTGGAATGGAAGACAGGGTGCTCCCCATTTTGACTGTTGTAATTAAGGCTCCCATGAGCCTCTGAGCTGACGAGCTCGGGTGAAGCACCTGTGCGCCTTCTTGAGTGGTACTTAAACCTGTGAATACTTTCAAGGCGGCATTTCAAGCAACCCCGCCAGCTACATGTTGCTCTTCGCTGATGACGGCCAAATAGCCAGAAACACGTGTCCGAAGATACGGCACTCGCCGCACCAACTTATGGTGAAAAACTTTCAAAATGCTGTTCAAATTCGTGCTAATGACTGCATTTACCATGATGCCTTGGGGTCACAAATGCTGGAATGGAAGACAGGGTGCTCCCCATTTTGACTGTTGTAATTAAGGCTCCCATGAGCCTCTGAGCTGACGAGCTCGGGTGAAGCACCTGTGCGCCTTCTTGAGTGGTACTTAAACCTGTGAATACTTTCAAGGCGGCATTTCAAGCAACCCCGCCAGCTACAAGTTGCTCTTCGCTGATGACGGCCAAATAGCCAGAAACACGTGTCCGAAGATACGGCACTCGCGCACCAACTTATGGTGAAAAACTTTCAAAATGCTGTTCAAATTCGTGCTAATGACTGCATTTACCATGATGCCTTGGGGTCACAAATGCTGGAATGGAAGACAGGGTGCTCCCCATTTTGACTGTTGTAATTAAGGCTCCCATGAGCCTCTGAGCTGACGAGCTCGGGTGAAGCACCTGTGCGCCTTCTTGAGTGGTACTTAAACCTGTGAATACTTTCAAGGCGGCATTTCAAGCAACCCCGCCAGCTACACGTTGCTCTTCGCTGATGACGGCCAAATAGCCAGAAACACGTGTCCGAAGATACGGCACTCGCCGCACCAACTTATGGTGAAAAACTTTGAAAATGCTGTTCAAATTCGTGCTAATGACTGCATTTACCATGATGCCTTGGGGTCACAAATGCTGGAATGGAAGACAGGGTGCTCCCCATTTTGACTGTTGTAATTAAGGCTCCCATGAGCCTCTGAGCTGACGAGCTCGGGTGAAGCACCTGTGCGCCTTCTTGAGTGGTACTTAAACCTGTGAATACTTTCAAGGCGGCATTTCAAGCAACCCCGCCAGCTACACGTTGCTCTTCGCTGATGACGGCCAAATAGCCAGAAACACGTGTCCGAAGATACGGCACTCGCCTGCACCAACTTATGGTGAAAAACTTTCAAAATGCTGTTCAAATTCGTGCTAATGACTGCATTTACCATGATGCCTTGGGGTCACAAATGCTGGAATGGAAGACAGGGTGCTCCCCATTTTGACTGTTGTAATTAAGGCTCCCATGAGCCTCTGAGCTGACGAGCTCGGGTGAAGCACCTGTGCGCCTTCTTGAGTGGTACTTAAACCTGTGAATACTTTCAAGGCGGCATTTCAAGCAACCCCGCCAGCTACACGTTGCTCTTCGCTGATGACGGCCAAATAGCCAGAAACACGTGTCCGAAGATACGGCACTCGCCGCACCAACTTATGGTGAAAAACTTTCAAAATGCTGTTCAAATTCGTGCTAATGACTGCATTTACCATGATGCCTTGGGGTCACAAATGCTGGAATGGAAGACAGGGTGCTCCCCATTTTGACTGTTGTAATTAAGGCTCCCATGAGCCTCTGAGCTGACGAGCTCGGGTGAAGCACCTGTGCGCCTTCTTGAGTGGTACTTAAACCTGTGAATACTTTCAAGGCAGCATTTCAAGCAACCCCGCCAGCTACACGTTGCTCTTCGCTGATGACGGCCAAATAGCCAGAAACACGTGTCCGAAGATACGGCACTCGCCGCACCAACTTATGGTGAAAAACTTTCAAAATGCTGTTCAAATTCGTGCTAATGACTGCATTTACCATGATGCCTTGGGGTCACAAATGCTGGAATGGAAGACAGGGTGCTCCCCATTTTGACTGTTGTAATTAAAGCTCCCATGAGCCTCTGAGCTGACGAGCTCGGGTGAAGCACCTGTGCGCCTTCTTGAGTGGTACTTAAACCTGTGAATACTTTCAAGGCGGCATTTCAAGCAACCCCGCCAGCTACACGTTGCTCTTCGCTGATGACGGCCAAATAGCCAGAAACACGTGTCCGAAGATACGGCACTCGCCGCACCAACTTATGGTGAAAAACTTTGAAAATGCTGTTCAAATTCGTGCTAATGACTGCATTTACCATGATGCCTTGGGGTCACAAATGCTGGAATGGAAGACAGGGTGCTCCCCATTTTGACTGTTGTAATTAAGGCTCCCATGAGCCTCTGAGCTGACGAGCTCGGGTGAAGCACCTGTGCGCCTTCTTGAGTGGTACTTAAACCTGTGAATACTTTCAAGGCGGCATTTCAAGCAACCCCGCCAGCTACACGTTGCTCTTCGCTGATGACGGCCAAATAGCCAGAAACACGTGTCCGAAGATGCGGCACTCGCCGCACCAACTTATGGTGAAAAACTTTCAAAATGCTGTTCAAATTCGTGCTAATGACTGCATTTACCATGATGCCTTGGGGTCACAAATGCTGGAATGGAAGACAGGGTGCTCCCCATTTTGACTGTTGTAATTAAGGCTCCCATGAGCCTCTGAGCTGACGAGCTGGGGTGAAGCACCTGTGCGCCTTCTTGAGTGGTACTTAAACCTGTGAATACTTTCAAGGCGGCATTTCAAGCAACCCCGCCAGCTACACGTTGCTCTTCGCTGATGACGGCCAAATAGCCAGAAACACGTGTCCGAAGATACGGCACTCGCCGCACCAACTTATGGTGAAAAACTTTCAAAATGCTGTTCAAATTCGTGCTAATGACTGCATTTACCATGATGCCTTGGGGTCACAAATGCTGGAATGGAAGACAGGGTGCTTCCCATTTTGACTGTTGTAATTAAGGCTCCCATGAGCCTCTGAGCTGACGAGCTCGGGTGAAGCACCTGTGCGCCTTCTTGAGTGGTACTTAAACCTGTGAATACTTTCAAGGCGGCATTTCAAGCAACCCCGCCAGCTACAAGTTGCTCTTCGCTGATGACGGCCAAATAGCCAGAAACACGTGTCCGAAGATACGGCACTCGCGCACCAACTTATGGTGAAAAACTTTCAAAATGCTGTTCAAATTCGTGCTAATGACTGCATTTACCATGATGCCTTGGGGTCACAAATGCTGGAATGGAAGACAGGGTGCTCCCCATTTTGACTGTTGTAATTAAGGCTCCCATGAGCCTCTGAGCTGACGAGCTCGGGTGAAGCACCTGTGCGCCTTCTTGAGTGGTACTTAAACCTGTGAATACTTTCAAGGCGGCATTTCAAGCAACCCCGCCAGCTACATGTTGCTCTTCGCTGATGACGGCCAAATAGCCAGAAACACGTGTCCGAAGATACGGCACTCGCCGCACCAACTTATGGTGAAAAACTTTCAAAATGCTGTTCAAATTCGTGCTAATGACTGCATTTACCATGATGCCTTGGGGTCACAAATGCTGGAATGGAAGACAGGGTGCTCCCCATTTTGACTGTTGTAATTAAGGCTCCCATGAGCCTCTGAGCTGACGAGCTCGGGTGAAGCACCTGTGCGCCTTCTTGAGTGGTACTTAAACCTGTGAATACTTTCAAGGCGGCATTTCAAGCAACCCCGCCAGCTACAAGTTGCTCTTCGCTGATGACGGCCAAATAGCCAGAAACACGTGTCCGAAGATACGGCACTCGCGCACCAACTTATGGTGAAAAACTTTCAAAATGCTGTTCAAATTCGTGCTAATGACTGCATTTACCATGATGCCTTGGGGTCACAAATGCTGGAATGGAAGACAGGGTGCTCCCCATTTTGACTGTTGTAATTAAGGCTCCCATGAGCCTCTGAGCTGACGAGCTCGGGTGAAGCACCTGTGCGCCTTCTTGAGTGGTACTTAAACCTGTGAATACTTTCAAGGCGGCATTTCAAGCAACCCCGCCAGCTACACGTTGCTCTTCGCTGATGACGGCCAAATAGCCAGAAACACGTGTCCGAAGATACGGCACTCGCCGCACCAACTTATGGTGAAAAACTTTCAAAATGCTGATCAAATTCGTGCTAATGACTGCATTTACCATGATGCCTTGGGGTCACAAATGCTGGAATGGAAGACAGGGTGCTCCCCATTTTGACTGTTGTAATTAAGGCTCCCATGAGCCTCTGAGCTGACGAGCTCGGGTGAAGCACCTGTGCGCCTTCTTGAGTGGTACTTAAACCTGTGAATACTTTCAAGGCGGCATTTCAAGCAACCCCGCCAGCTACACGTTGCTCTTCGCTGATGACGGCCAAATAGCCAGAAACACGTGTCCGAAGATACGGCACTCGCCGCACCAACTTATGGTGAAAAACGTTCAAAATGCTGTTCAAATTCGTGCTAATGACTGCATTTACCATGATGCCTTGGGGTCACAAATGCTGGAATGGAAGACAGGGTGCTCCCCATTTTGACTGTTGTAATTAAGGCTCCCATGAGCCTCTGAGCTGACGAGCTCGGGTGAAGCACCTGTGCGCCTTCTTGAGTGGTAATTAAACCTGTGAATACTTTCAAGGCGGCATTTCAAGCAACCCCGCCAGCTACACGTTGCTCTTCGCTGATGACGGCCAAATAGCCAGAAACACGTGTCCGAAGATACGGCACTCGCCGCACCAACTTATGGTGAAAAACTTTCAAAATGCTGTTCAAATTCGTGCTAATGACTGCATTTACCATGATGCCTTGGGGTCACAAATGCTGGAATGGAAGACAGGGTGCTCCCCATTTTGACTGTTGTAATTAAGGCTCCCATGAGCCTCTGAGCTGACGAGCTCGGGTGAAGCACCTGTGCGCCTTCTTGAGTGGTACTTAAACCTGTGAATACTTTCAAGGCGGCATTTCAAGCAACCCCGCCAGCTACACGTTGCTCTTCGCTGATGACGGCCAAATAGCCAGAAACACGTGTCCGAAGATACGGCACTCGCCGCACCAACTTATGGTGAAAAACTTTCAAAATGCCGTTCAAATTCGTGCTAATGACTGCCTTTACCATGATGCCTTGGGGTCACAAATGCTGGAATGGAAGACAGGGTGCTCCCCATTTTGACTGTTGTAATTAAGGCTCCCATGAGCCTCTGAGCTGACGAGCTCGGGTGAAGCACCTGTGCGCCTTCTTGAGTGGTACTTAAACCTGTGAATACTTTCAAGGCGGCATTTCAAGCAACCCCGCCAGCTACACGTTGCTCTTCGCTGATGACGGCCAAATAGCCAGAAACACGTGTCCGAAGATACGGCACTCGCCGCACCAACTTATGGTGAAAAACTTTCAAAATGCTGTTCAAATTCGTGCTAATGACTGCATTTACCATGATGCCTTGGGGTCACAAATGCTGGAATGGAAGACAGGGTGCTCCCCATTTTGACTGTTGTAATTAAGGCTCCCATGAGCCTCTGAGCTGACGAGCTCGGGTGAAGCACCTGTGCGCCTTCTTGAGTGGTACTTAAACCTGTGAATACTTTCAAGGCGGCATTTCAAGCAACCCCGCCAGCTACACGTTGCTCTTCGCTGATGACGGCCAAATAGCCAGAAACACGTGTCCGAAGATACGGCACTCGCCGCACCAACTTATGGTGAAAAACTTTCAAAATGCTGTTCAAATTCGTGCTAATGACTGCATTTACCATGATGCCTTGGGGTCACAAATGCTGGAATGGAAGGCAGGGTGCTCCCCATTTTGACAGATACTTAATTGCAGTTGGGTTTGTGTGGAGAAAGAGAGGTCAATCTTTTTTTCATTTTTTTATTTAAGGAAAACGTGAAGGGGAATTTGCTTACACGTCTCTGGAGTACTTTGTATTGATCCAAATGAATTCTTTAAAACTGACATAATTTATAATATTTGTTAGAAATGGGGTTTCTGGTTGGCTAAGGTATGCACCTAAGCCAGGCAGAACCTACCACTCTAGTCAGGGTAAGCAAGTTACACTCTAAAGATAGCCTGAGCTCACCCTCTTGTAGCTTGGCATAGAGCACTCAGGCTAACTAAAGAAGCAATGTGTAAACTATTTGTGCAACACTCAAATAATAATTAGAGTAAAAACACCACAGAAGAAAGAGATTCCATACAGAGGTATATCAAAAATAGAGATTCTTTATCAGAAAGCAATCACAATCAAAATCCCACAGATATTCACTCATCAATGTGTATTCAGTTTGGGTATAAGTTAGAAGGGAGCTTGTTTCAGAGCCTTTATGGTATTGCTGTTCAAGTGCATGCATTACTCTGCATAAGGCAGCTAGGGCTTGTTGGGACTGTTCAGTGGCCGGCCTAAGTATGGGATTCAAGCCTCCCCAGAGTAAGTACCTTTTTAACTGACAAGAGTGCAGCGGAAGCACTGAAGTGCCTCAGTTCCCTACAATGCGGGTCGCGTTGCTGCATCCGTGACTCCTCCTACAAGTTAGGTGGTTCTTGCACATAAAAAGATAGGTGTGTCTTATCTTTTATGTGTGGAGTATCCTGCCCTGACTGCTGGGTATCCACATTCCTAAAATTACTACTAATAAAATGAAACTCGTAGTTTGTGCATACCAAACAAATAGTAAACTTACACAAAAGTAGGTTTACCTTTGTGAGTCAGGCCCCAACTGTACATGTTCTAATTTCAGTAATGCTTAAAATATTGGGCCTGATTTAGATCTTGTAACAGTCCCGTCATCGGTTGTCTGACTGAAAATCTGTCTGCGCCTTGGTGGTCCGCTCGCCAGAATTAGATGTTGGCGGTCACATAGGGGATAGCCTGCCCAAGTCCTCCTACTCCGCCACGGATTCCCACAATTTCAACAGTACCACAGGAAACAGTGGCTGATGGCGGGACTCCAGCCACCTTTACAATCATACAGGTTTTGAAGTGCCTTACCACCAAGCCAACTGTGGTGGTCTGACCACATCTGAGTTGTTGGACTGGGGTGAAAACTTAACTTTTTCCCTGATTCCACTTCCGTTTTCAACTGGACATGACTGAACAAGACCTTCCATCGCTGCTGCCACTGGACCATGGAGAAAACACTAACCTCTCCTCCCCTCGACCAAGGTAGGGAACCCGCATTGCCTGTGTACATTGTGTGGGCAGGTCATATGAGCTTGGGACCACTGGAGTCATATCATTTTCTAAATTATTGTGACATGCATATGTCGGGGACACGATTGGGTCAGACATGGATGGGTACACACTGGTACATCACACATATCGTGCACATACACAACTGTCATTTTGGCATCAGTAATCATTGCCAAACGAATGCTGGCACCACAATGATGGTATAATAACACTTGTCAACTGTGCACATGTGTGCGCATTGCAAGTGGACCTGTACCTGTGATGTTGTGCTTCCAGCTGTGTTTGTGAGCCAGTACATGTATGTGTGTGTGTGTGTGTGTGCAATGCCTTTGCCTGTTTCAGATGGAGGGACCTGGAATGGGTGATGTGGTTGTGTGAGTATGTGTGTCACCTGCATATGGCTTTGATGTTTTTGTGTATGTTGTGTTGTGTGTTATGTTGCGGTGTTCAACATTCAAGTGAGTGTTGTTATGTGGTGGTCATTGCCGTGATGTGTGTAGTTGTGCTTGTGTGTGCGTGTGTTTGTGTAGATGAGTCTGTAGTTGTGTTGGTTCTTGTGGTTGTGTCGTGTGTGGATGTGGCGTCAATGGTCTTTTTATGTTGTGTCCTGGATGTACGTCAATGTGTGTTTTCGGCATATATGTGTTGTGGTGAAATGGCAATGAATATGTGTGTATGTGGTGTGTTGTGCACTGTCTTCTGCAAGGGACACATATGGTTAAAGTACAGTGTGTGTGTGTGTGTGAGAGAGACTTACCTTTATTCCATAGCCAGTGCCATTATCCAATGCGCATTGGGTCCAGCAACGACCTCCCTCAATCAGCAATCTGCTCGCAGCACACCGCCTGTTGACTGTAACATCTAAATATGGTGGGCGGGAATCCGCCAGCCTGACAGCTAGGAAGAGCACTCCTTTGTGGCAGCTCAGCAGCAATACATTTAAATACGGCGGGCAGAACACTGTCGACTTGATGGTGTTCTCAGGTCCACCGCCGTGGCAGATTGGCGGTAAGACTGCCAAGATATAAATTAGGCCCAAAGTTTGGAACAAACCTATGCCATGAATCCTGAGTTTCCTCTGTAAAGTCAACATTAATGCATAACACATAAACATTTTCGTATTTTATTCCAATGAGATACAGGCAATCCGATTAGCTGGAAGAATTTGCCAATCATCCGTGAATTCCAATAGAGATTTACATATCTCCATGAATCGTTTGTAAATATTTGTGAAAGATTCACCTAGGTCTACATTGAGGTGAATGAGTACACAAGTGTAACGAAGCTTGCACTGTTGTGAAGACCAGTTTGAAATTCAGCATTATTTAGCAGTTCTAATTTAACATTATAAATAATCTCAAGCATTTGAAGTCAATTCAGATTTCGATGTGGTCTATACAGAAAAACAGACTCAACTAACTAAATTTTCAGCTATTTTTACTGTTGGAATATGCACAAGGCCTACTGTTCACAAAGGCTTTTATGGTGAATGGGCTAATGTGGACAGTGATATTGGTGCACCGTACCATCAACTAAAACTGGTTTTGTATAGTGATTGTAATAATGGTTGCATTTGCAATAAATATAATAAATTAAGATTTCAATGCTTCACTCAAGCAACCGACCAAAAAAAACATTGGATTTATTTATACCTACTTGTCTTTGGGTGTTCTTCTTTGGAGTCTTTAAAGTATTTTTTCTTCTTTTTGTTTCCAGAGGTGAAGGGACTCTGGACATCTTCCAAGAGCACAAGAAAAACTTCTGGAAGCAAATATTTTCATATCTGTTTTAGATTTTCATATGTTGTAACTGAAACGAAGCAAATTGAAGCCCATTGACATTTGTAGCTGTAGCTGTGATGTCGTCTAATTACCTAAGAAAAAAAGGAGCGTTAACAAGGATTCACAGTGCCCTTGGGAAATAGTTAACTTGTTTGGCGATTCAGTGTATGTGGATTTACTTCATGACGCTTTAAAGAGACAATTTGGCCCAGTCCGTGTCATCATAGCAACAAGGTTGCGTTGTGCCTGCAAGTGAGGAGCAGCAAAGTGAACCTTCAAAGAGCTGCAACCTTTTTTGAACTAAAATGAGAAATCGTTAGAACCATGACATATTTTAGTTATCTTTGCAGCTGGTGATATAAAAAGTGAAAGTGCATTGAACAGGACGGAACACAATGTTGCAAACAATATCTAATTACTGAATGTAAAGCCACTGACCTTATTTAGAGTTGGATGGATGAAGTCCACCCACCAAAAAGTGATAGAAGTCCTGACTGCAATATACAGAGTGCGTTGATGTGAATGGCAGAAGGGACAGACATCTGGTCTTCCTTATTATGCGAGGTGGCTTAGTTTCTGTCATAGATATGGTGGCAAATGTTAATCTTATCGGCCATTACGGTTCAACAAGGAGCAAATATAAAATTAATTCCTTTTGACAACTATCCTATAAAAATAACACTACGGTGGGGGAATGGGGGGTGGGGAGGGGGGGACTACCAGGAATGACAAATCCGAACAGACTAGAAACATTCCAGAAAATTACACCAAATTGCACTTCCAGTCGATGTCTCTGTATTTCAGTAGCTGCAGAAATTCCTCTCTGCCTCATGGAACTAAGAAATTCAAGCACAATATCTGAGGTTTGTACTCCACTCTAAAACGAAGACAGCATGGAAGTATGTATGTGGAGCATTTGGACATTTCTGATAATTACTCTTAAACAGACAAGAATTAATGGTAAATCCAAATTTTATGCTTCCTTTTTTAATTTTATTCCTTTTGATGCACGCGCTATTATATATATCTTGATTGTTTTTTATGCTTTGAATGAAAAAATAATCTCATCATGTACTTGTGAAAGAAAATAAATTAGACATGCGTAAAAATATTGTATAAAAGTACACAACTTGTTTGCCTCATCTTGATCATCCTCTATATAATTCATAAGTACATTTAAAATGTTAGAAAAATGTTCTACCCCATGATTTCTTGTCATGAAATATTATTCTGCTCAGCTATACTCCTTACTTGAGGTGCTTCCTAACAATTTCACTCCTATGAGAACCGGATATCAGCATAGCTAAATTGTCCTCCTATTGAGGTCATGCCCTCAGGTAACAGTCCTACAAGCACTTTTCTAAATTATTGTTCAACCTTGGTTCTCTGTATGTTTCCTGTAAAATGTAATCTTACCCTGAGGTATATCTTTCTAGATGAGGGATGACCCAGGACATACAATCTCAGCCCCGTTTATTATTACTAATAACGTTATAGTATAATTGCATCAACCAGAATGCTGATTAATTTTAACACAAACCCTACACTTTCTTGCTTTACAATAAATATTGGGAGACGATTCAAGAAAGAATAAATGTAGTTTTACACTTTTCCTTTACAAAATGTAAAATTGCACTATTACTTTTCATTACACAGAGGCTAAGACTATTGATCAAGTGCTAAACCTGGCTTTAGAATCCCCATATCTAGATTCCAAAGTTACAAGTCTGCCGAAAACACACACACATCTTCTCTGAAGGGGTTGGAGAAAGAAAAGTGCTTGACTTGCTTATTACAATAATGAAGACTGATCTTGCAGTGTGAACAAAATATTGCTATGAATGTGCAAGCATTCAATATCTCTCACACAAATGTGACCTTTGCTTTTATTAACTTAAAACACCATGTGTCAGACGGGAGATTGAACCGGAAACTTGTAAATTGTTATGTTCTTGATTTTCACCCAAACTGGAAGACTGAATGATCAGGGGTCCACAGTGAATGCCGTATTTAAAAATGTGACACTTGATCAGTACTTTAGCATGCACTTTTTATTGACATGGCTAAAATGTAGAAGGCTGGCCTGGTTTGTAGTGGGTACCACAGGTACTTAGACCTTATACCAGGTCCAGTTATCCCTTATTAGTGAAACGTAGTCAGTGGCTAGAAGCCAGGCTGTCTAGAGGTAGCTGTAGGCAGAGCAGCCAAGGCTGAACTAGGAGACATGCCAAGCTCTTACAATACCACTGTAGTCACACAGTGCTTACACACAAGAAAGACAAAACTCAGTTTTAGCAAAAATAAAGGTACTTTATTTTAGTGACACAAAACCAAAAATATTTTAGAGGCTATACTCCCTTAGGAGGTAAGTAAATCACACAATATATACACTAGTAACCAAAAATAGATAAGTGAACAGTCAGAAAATAGCGCAAATAGTGAAAATCACAATAGGTTGCAAAGGGCCTAGGGGAAACACAAACCATATACTAAAATAGTGGAATGTGAAAGTCGGTTTCCCACCTAAGCAAGTGTAGTGTGTAGAGGGGCGCTGGGAGTGTAAGAAAACACCAAAGGTAAGTAAAATACCCCACACCAGAGCCCAGGAAAGCAGGAGTAAAACACAGCAAGTTTCCTAAAACACACTAGAAGTCGTAGTAGAAGACAGTGCAAGAACCAGAAGAGACTGCAAGACACACATGATGGATTCCTGGACCTGAAGATCTGTAGAAGAAGGGGACCAAGTCCAAGAAGCACTAAAGAGTCCAGGGAGAACAGGAGCCCCTGCTAACCCAGATAAAGGTGCAAAAGAGGAACCACCGGTGAGAAGACAAAGTCAGTATTGCACCAAAGAAGACATATACAGGTTGCTGGTTGGTGCAGAAGATGTCCCACGCCGGATGGATGAATGCAGTCTGGTTTGCATCGAGGGATTCCACCAAAAAGCCTGGGTAAATGCAAAACCCGTGTTTTATAAAAAAAATGGTGCTGCCCAGGCCCAGGAAGGACCAGGTCGCCTCTACCCAGGATGGGTAGACAAAGGGGGCTCTCAGCAACTCAGAGAGCCCTCAGAAGAATATGCAGCGCACACAGGAGTCCCACAGCATGGGGAAAAAAGAGTTGCAAATGGCAGTCGTCACAGCACTACACAAAGGAATCCCATGCCACCGGGGAACAACTCATGGAGCTGAGCATCACAGGATAGAGTGCTGGGGACCTGGGCTATGCTGTGCACAAAGGATTTCTTGGAGAAGTGCACAGAAGCCCTAGGAGCTCCAAAACACTTGATGCAAAGGGGTACTGTCTGGCACGGGGAGGCAAGCACTTACCTCCACCAAATTTGGACAGCTGGACCTTTGGACAGTCAGGGTCACTTAAGTCTACCACCTGTGTTCCAGGATCCACACTCGTCGTCGGGAGAGGGGACCCAGAGTACCTGTCGTCGTTGCAGAGAGGTGCCTGCTGAAGCAGGGAAGTGACTCCGTCACTCCTCAGGAGATTCCTTTGGTTCTTCTGGTGCAGGATGAAGACAGGCAGTTCTCAGAGTGAACACAACCTGGAAACTGTTGCAGTTGCTGTCAGGAGCTGAAGTTACAGAGTTGCAGTAGCCTTGTTGGATACTTTGTTGCAGATGTAGACTTCCTGGAGCGGTTCTGGTGTTGATCCAACGGTAGAAGATGAAGTAAAGGATGCAAAGGATCCCTGCTGGAGTCTTGCAATCCGAATCTGAGGAAACACCCACAGGAGAGACCCTAAATAGCCCTCAGAGGGGGATTGGTCACCTAGCCAGGTATGGACCTATCAGGAGCAGTCTCTGACCGGCCACTCAGATGCTCCCAGAGTTCCCTGACCATCCTGATAACAAGATGGTAGAACCCAGGTACTCTCTGGAAGAGCTCTGAGCACCACCCCTAGGGTGACGATGGACAGGGGAGTGGTCACTCCCCTTTCCTTTATCCAGTTTCGTGCCAGAGCAGGGACTGGGGGTCCCTGAACCGGTGTAGACTGGATTATGCAAGGAGGGCACCATCTGTGCTCTTCAAAGCACTTCCAGAGGCTCTGGGCGGAAACCACTCCCATGCCTGTAACACCTATTTCCAAAGGGAGAGGGTGTAACACCCCTCTCCTAAAGAAAATGCATTGTTTTGCCTTCCTGGAATTGAGCTGCTCAAGCCCCAGGAGGTCAGAAGCCTATCTGTGAGGTGGCAGCAGCTGGGGCTGCAGTGAAAACCTCAGAAGTCTGGTATGGCAGTACCGGGGGTCCATGGTGGAGCCCCCAGGGGGCATGGAATTGGCCCGCAATACCAGAATCAGATTGGGGGTACAATTTCTCAGTCCTAGACACCTCACATGGCCATATTCGGAATTACCATTTTGAAGCTACATATATGTTTTGACCTCTATGTAGTGCACACTTATAATGGCGTCCCCACACTCATGAAGTCTGAGAAATTGGTCCTGGACAATGTGGGGGCACCT
The DNA here is from genome assembly GCF_031143425.1 of Pleurodeles waltl. Lineage (NCBI taxonomy): Eukaryota > Metazoa > Chordata > Amphibia > Caudata > Salamandridae > Pleurodeles > Pleurodeles waltl. Next base: position 782,306,433 of record NC_090436.1, read on the forward strand.
CTACTAGTGCAGGGGTGCCCTCACACACAGTAACTTTGCACGTAGCCTTCAGGAACTGAAGATTAGACATATAGGTGACTTATAATTTACCTGGTGCAGTGAAAATGGCTGTGAAATAGTGCTTGCACTATTTCACTCAGGCTGCAATGGCAGTCCTGAAGAAGTGTTTGTATGAGCTCACTATGGGTGACAAAAGAAATGCTGCAGCCCATAAGGATCTCCTGGAACCCCAATGCCCTGGGTACCTAGGTACCATATACTAGGGACTTATAAGGGGGGTCCAGTATGCCAATTTGGAGTGGAAAACTGGGTTACCTAGCACCAATGCAGGCACCCTTGCATAATAGTGTAAGGGTACCTTTGTTGCATGCAGGATTGTTTTTGTGCAGGAAGGGGCACCTTTCTGCACAAAAACAATCTTGTGAGGCTTTTCCCCTTTCTGTGTGTGGTGCAGAAAGCAGCACACATACAAAGTCGAAAAGCAAGGAGAAATAAAACTTTTTTTCCTTGTTACGCCTCTCCTGGGAAAGTGCATCTTTTTGGCGCATTCCCAAGTTTACCTGCTCTTGTAAATCTGGGAATGCATCAAAATCCATAGATGGTGTGTGGGAACTCCCATGGAAAATCCTCCCTGGTGCAGAGTAATGCAACTCAGTGATTTGAGTTGTGTTACATTATTCTAGATTTATCAAGCCACGCAAGGATAAGCAAGGTGGCCTTGTGTGGCTTCATAAATCTAATTTTTCATTTATGTTGCGCTTGCACCATGTTGTATGCTGCAAGAGAGACGCAAAAAGGCTCATAAATATGCCTTGTAGCATGTGCTTACCATGAACATACAGGAGCTTGGAGCCAGCCCATCGCTTACCATTGGTGGACTTTCCTGTCATTCTCATTTGGATGCTTCTAATTTTATGGTTTTTTGTCAATCTTGAGTTTGTCCATGCCCTGGAGCATAACTTTTTTATCATCTCTTTTTTTGGCTTGTGTTCATGCCTCTTCTGCTCGCATTTAGGTAACTACTTTTTAAGGATGGCATTAGCCAAGACCTTTTGATTTTTCTTAAATATGTATAATATACTTATATAAAGGAGCTTTGAGCCATCGCTCTTCTTCCATTTGTCTGTTATTGTGTCATTCACATTTTGCTTCTACGCACTACAGCTTATAGAATGGGGCAGTGGGTCAGTTTACTTAAGTGTTGTTAAATACACTTTGACTGATTGCATTTGCTCATTTTGCTCTTTCACAAGGAGTGCGACCACACACAAGCTAGTTCACTTTAGTGCGAGTGTTTTTCTTTTTAATTTATAATTACTTTAGTCTTGCCTCTTTGTTTAGACCCTGCTTTGATAGCAGAATGCTTCTGATGTGCCCTCAGACCATATTCCATCTTTATCAAGTCTCATCTTTTGCCAATGCTGTTGTAAATTCCTTTTGGAATGTTTTGCTTTCTGACTGCTGCTATTTCACACCATACCAGATTGTGTTTATTTGAAACTGTTCTGTATTAAGCTATCCTCTTTTTACTTTTTTCTTGCTCTCCTTTTTTTCAATTATTTAATTTTCTTTCTTTCTTTTTTCTGTCTTTCTTTACTTTATTTCCTTCTCTATTTCATTCCTTCTTTCATTCTATCCTTCTTTCCTTCCTCATGTTGCTTCTTCGCCATCCACTGACTTGCTTAGGACCCACCTCTCAAGTTGCTTAACCCCATGCCCACCATGTTAATTACCTGCCCGCCTACCGTACTACTTAACCAACCACCTCTCTGCTGCTTTACCTCTGACCCTCTCCCTAACCCAATCCCGCTCATGGGTTTATAATTATTAAAGCACTTTTGCTCTGTTTTACTGATTGCAAATAAAAAGCTTGTGTCCTTTACAGGTGCATACATGCATGTTTAACATATGTACACGCCTACAAAATGGCGCTGCAGCTGCGTAATCATGTATTTTTTATTTTCTTTTAGTCATGCTGCACAGCAGCTGCGATGCTGCCTAGCATGGATAAAAAGCAGTGGCAATAGGTCTTAAAAGAGAGACCTTTTGGTTTTCTGTTTTATTTTTAGTGCCTAAGGACAAGTTTTTTACATTTGTTTTTCTATCCTCTTTACATAAAGTTAAGTAAATTGCAGAGCAGACAGTGTGTGAGATAAATGCAACATTGCCTGCATGAAGTAAGAGAGATGTATCCTTGAGTCTATTTTCAGGGTACCATGAGTCAGACTATGCAGACATGTCTCCTACCAGATTTTCAACTCTAAAGTTCAAATATATCTTTAAGGTTTAGGTTTCTTGGAGTGAAGTTAGTTGAGGCCTTTTACTGTATTTGAAAGAGATATCTTAGCAAACAACACATGTATGAGCAGGGACCAACTGGAGGTGAAAATAATTGGATTATCACACTTTTCTTGTGAAGATTGTACTGCATAAATTACTGCTTTCGCATAATTCTACAAAGGGTGCTTTCATACCCACGAGTGACCAAGATTATCTTGATTCAATGCTCCAGCAATGCATGTCAAGGTCAAGGTATTGTAGCCCACAAAACACTATTCAATATGTAATAGATATAGAAATATTACTTTTGGGTTACAAACAATCCTTTAAAGTGATCAGGGGGTTTCTAGAAACAGCCACAAACTTGATTTAATTATTCACAGTACCACACACACTGTACTAATAAGAATGAACACTTTTACAATAAAAGTAGTTATTACTACAGGAACAATCTATTTCTCAGACATCTAAGACAACTACACAGAATATTATAAAAATAGCATTGAAAAATGTTATAGTAATGATAACAAAAAAACATTTCCAGCATTAATAAAACTTCGTTCAGCATTGCTAAAACGCCCTATTGCTTATTTCTGTGTGCTATACTATAAGAGCATGAAAGGTCGAGCAATTTGCTATTTAGAGGTTTTTAGGGAGAAGAGATGCACTGCATACCTTGTTGACAGCTACAGCTGTCTTTATCAGCGGAGGCATTAAAACAGTGTTCCTCACAAAGGACAAACACCCACTGCAGTAGCAGTCAGTTGGTCTTCCTCCAGGGCACAGCTCTATCAGCTTCAGCCTTCAGGCGAGATGTATCATCTGCGAAGTATGAAGTGCACTGGCAGTAGGTGAAAATGTCTGGCAAAATCACGAGCGATAATCTGGGAATAGGACCTCTCTCCTAAGTGGATAAATGACAGTCCTTATATCCTAAATCTTATCACAGACTGGAATGTTCCTAGAAAGATAAGGTCTGGCAACATGGGTGTTAAAAGGCAGACATGACAATGATTCTGCAAAAACAGGAAATATGGTGATGTCTGGTGTCTAACGAAGAAGATGGTGGCATGCATGAACTTTGATGGAGTTTGGGCCTATTGAAGATGGAGTCAGTCCTTAGGGACTTTCCATCAATATCTGAAGATTTGGAGAAAAAAAACTAGTTTGTGGAAGTTATTTTGCACTCTCTGCTGATCATGGAGCCTTCCTGAAATAACAAAATGGTGCTAAATCAGATGGTGCCTTCTCTTTTAGATATAACAGAGCTGACTGTAGTAAATAAAAGAAATAACTGATAGATGGCACATTAACACTGCCATATGCATTAAAGACCTACAAACTGTCACATCAAGTAGGAGACACCTTTTTGTGATGGTGGATGTTCTTATTCATGTGGTGTAAGTGGATGTATACAATTTGAAATATTTGTACAACCATTAAAATTCTACTATAAATATAAAGACCGAGATTTACTAAGGCTTTTTACAGGTGCACAGCCTTGCTATCAAAGCCTATTTACTCTGCACAAGTAAACGGAAGGGGTACCGGAGACACCCGATTATATCGAGACCGCAAGACCCATCACCAGTAATTAAGAGATGAAAAAAAAATATGACAGAAACAGTGTGAACAATTTTGCAAAGCAAGAAAAGTGAAAATGTGCATACCATCAGAATATATATCTTAATAGTGTTTTGTTTTATTTTCTTTCTCCACATTTATGGCAGGTGTCACTGGAACTATGTGGCGAGGGGAAATCAAATTATGCGTCAGGCTATACTGAAATATGCTGCAAGGCAAATTGCGCAGCACAATGTTGTACATTTTCTGATAGTATTACTTCATTATTTTTTACTTTTTAACATGTCAGCATTGTCTTGCCAAAGGTACACCTTGCTATCACCAATTTAACAGCAAAATTCAGCAATAGGCAACTGAAATGTGACCGGTAAACCTTTGCAAAGCAAATTCCACTGTGCAGCAATAAATGTCCCTGGATTTTTAGTATCTTTTGATCTGTTTGAGCTAGAAACAACTTTTTTGTTAAAATCTGCAAATTATGCAGCGGATGATGGATTATGTAACAAATGTAACAAATTCATCAAAAGGCGGAATAAATCTGCAGAACAAGAATTGCATATTTCCAGTGTATTAGAAAATGGGCCTCTACTTGGTAAAAGTATGCACCCTGCCCACATAGGGGCCACAATCCTAGTCAAGTTAAATCGGATACACATCCTAAATTAACCTGTGCTCTCCCTCTGGAATTGGTGTAACAAAGACCTCCACATCATCCATGGTGCAGGGGGGCTCCCAAGCTCCAGGAAGCACCCTCAGCACAGTACACTGTGCAAGGGTAGTAGGACCCTGACTGGGTCCAGGGACCCCCCTCCAGGTACTTTGCCCTCTGGTATCTTGGCACAGAGCAGTCAGGCTTAACTTCAGAGGCAATGTGTAAAGTATTTGTGCAACACACTTAAAATACTTATCTTCATGGACCCAAATGAACTACAAAAGTTTCTGGACTCATCAGCCCTATCAGCAATGAGCAGTTGACATCTTCCTAATTCCTGCATTCATGGGTGTGTTCCTTCTACTCCTCTATCACAATGCAGCGGTGGAAGTGCGCATAACAACAGATTTGCCTACCCCTTGTGCTACAAGGCTGGCCAATGATCACCCCTACATGGTAGTGCTGAGACCACACTAATGTCACTAACTTTCCTGGTGCCATTGTTATAATGTGCAAATCACCGGTCTTGACACTAGTGGCCCATCCCAGGCTTTCAGAACTATTCCTCCAGTTAAAACAAAAAAGAATATCTTTGTTGCTTTCAGTAATGGCTGACTGTCTCCTGTTTAACATGCATGCAACTCTTTTAATGCTACTAGAAATGCATGTGGTTAGAGTACTACCTCTACATACAGCTTATACTTGTCGCCATAAAAACATTGTATCGTATGTTGGAGTGCTTATAATATACCGTTCTAAGGAACATCTTATGTCTATGCGTTACAGTATTAGGTGTACAACACGTTGATGCTGTTTTGTTTTGATGTTGTGTAATTCACATTCTATGGTGGTCATTCTGACCCTGGCGGTCTTTGACCGCCAGGGCGGAGGACCGCGGGAGCACCGCCGACAGGCCGGCGGTGCTCCAATGGGGATTCCGACCCGTAAGAGGGCCCCTACATGTATTTCACTGTCTGCTGCGCAGACAGTGAAATACGCGACGGGTGCAACTGCACCCGTCGCACAGCTTCCACTCCGCCGGCTCGATTCCGAGCCGGCTTCATCGTGGAAGCCTCTTTCCCGCTGGGCTGGCTGGCGGTCTGAAGGCGACCGCCCGCCAGCCCAGCGGGAAAGTCAGAATTACCGCCGCGGTCTTTCGACCGCGGAACGGTAACCTGACGGCGGGACTTTGGCGGGCGGCCTCCGCCGCCCGCCAAGGTCAGAATGAGGGCCTATATCTCTTATTTAAGGGGTTGACTTTTGAACTGAGCGGTAAGTATGATGCTCCTTACTTAATCTGTTTAAGACTGTGATCACCTTGATTGTGTTTATGTTTGTATGATGTTTATACCGCCCACGTACATGTTAATAATTGTCATTTCCTCCCACCCACTGGGACATCTGCAAGGTCCCCGGGTAGTATCCAAATTTCCACCACAGTCACCTATACCACCTATGTCTCCTCAGCCCCTTAAAGCCTATAGGCCCTCCAACAGCCACATACCGTCTACGGCATCATCATTTACCTTCCCAACTATATCATAATCCCATAAACTCTAATTCTTATCTCAGCTCATCTTGATGGACACTGTCTCAGCGCTTATCTCTCATATTTGCTTTACGAACACAAGTTCCCATGGACTCTTCACAAACAGCAAAAATTATCATCTGTCTAAGACTCTATGAATCCCCTTTGTCAGACCCCCTTATTCTAAACTGTTGTCTACCATTTAACCTGCATGGGTAGGTAGCTACCCGGCTGGATCGGGAAAAGCCAGTAGTGGCTCAAAATGTCCTGTGTAGAACATGGTTGGGGGAATGCATCATATATGGATTAGTTGGGTGGGGTGGCGGGTAGTTATGGAGTGGATTTCTTGATCTTGTTAAAATTGTTTTTGATCATTTTTGTTCCAGTGGATCTTACTCTCCCCACTATCTATCTAGTATTTTCTTATCTCTCCTTCTTCTACAGAACCTCTTGTTCTCTATCTCAGCTACCTGGGCAGTTCACCATCCCACAAAACGTCCCCGCATCAGTCAACATAGTCTAGAATACCAGTTGTATAGAGGTCCCAAGAACATCACAGGTACCCAGTCACATTAGACTTACCCACAACATCTCATACTCACTCTCCACTGCAGGCTTTGACATCTCCCTACAGTCTACTCCTGATCTGAGAGACCACAAACTTTTCCCATGTCCCAAACTCTGAACATACTCTCAATAAACAAAAAGGGTCTTAATCAGCTGGTCAAAGGTAGAGTTGTAGCTGATTAATGTAACACATTGACAGGGGACATTATCCTCTCACAAGAGACCCAATTGAAATCGATTCATAACACAACAGTTTACAGCCTATGGATTGCAGACATTGGGATCTCGCCAGCCCCACACAAGAAGAATGGGGTTTCACACTAATATAAAAAAAATCTGATATATCAGTTATCACATACTCATGATCAAGCGGGCAGATAGCTTATCTCGAAAATGAAAAAGAAGACATCTAGAATTCTTCATTGTGAACATCTACACACCAAATGACGTCATTGATTTCTGAAGGGATCTTAACCAGCAACTCCCTGTCCTCCAGGACAATTTGGGTGTTTTCTTGGGTGGTGATTTTAACTTGCCTATGGGTGGCAACTTAGACAGAATATCAGCCCACAACTTTATAGGCAACAAGATACATAAACAAATGAGAATCTGTTGTAATAATAATACTTTAATATACATCTGGTGCCTCCATAACCCCACTAGGAGTGACTATACCTTTTACTCTTTGCCCCACCACTCATTTTCATAAATACATTATATCGTGGTGAGCAAATCGCTGCTCCACTTTTCCCAGTTTCCAAAAATGTAGCCCATTGTGATCTCCGATCACACTTGTGTATCAATCCAACTAACACTCAGTGATCCGACCCTGCCACTCTGTCAGTGGTGCCTTAACAACGATCTCCGAGATGATCCCAACAATAAAAAAAGAGATTGAGACAGCCATCAACAACTTTCTCAAAAAGAACTTCTCGAATGACATATCCCCCACGACTCACTGGGATGCCCGCAAAGCCACATTGAGGGGGGTACTGATTCATATTGCATCCCTAAACAACAAGGCCATCGCTAACTGCCTCTAGGGGCTAGACCAATCTATCCAAACCCTAAGCATCCAAATCAGAAATTCTAAAGGTTCTGCTCACTTATCCAGTCTATGCTCAGAACAGTATGAGTACAACCAAATCCTGAGCCAGAGAGCTCAAACATGGATTGATGTGGGCAAAGCAAGTAGACTATGAAATAATAACAAATCTGGTAAATCTCTGGCTAACTGTCTAAAATATACAAAAAACAAATCTCTCATATGGTCCATTAAAAACCATGATTGGGTGGTCACCACTTCCTCATCTGGCATATTTAACTCTTTCAGGCAATTCTATGAAGAACTCAACAATGCAAATGCTTCCTCCTCCCTTTTTAAGATTACTGACTAACTCAACTATTGCAACCTTCCTAAAATATCACAGCAAGATTACATACCCTTTAATAAACCCATCACAACGGAGGAAATCATTTCAGTGATATGCTCCCTCGAAACCCAGAAAGCCCCAAACCCAGATTGCTATTTGGCTAAATTCTATAAAACCTTTACCAGCATTGTGGCAGGCCGCCTGCATGCAGTTTGTCACCAATATGTCTCTACAGCCTCATTACTAGGTCCGCCACTGAAGCTACCATTGTAGTGAACCTAAGGAAGGGAAAGACTCTCTCAATGTCAAAAATTACAGACGATCTCCCTTATTAATATTGACTGCAAGATTTACATGAAAATTGCAGCTCGCAGGCTCGAAGCAGTCATTCGGCAGTTGATCCAAACTCACAAACGGGCTTCCTTAAGGGCAGACGTGCAGTGGATAACATCAGGACATTCTGCCACACCTTAGAAAGAGCTAAACTATCCCACTCCCCAACAGCGGCCTTGGAGCTGGACGGAGAAAAGGGCTTTGACAAGGTGTCCGGGCCTTTTCTACATGCCACCCTACACAAATATAATCTTAGCGAGAAGGATGACTATAGCCCTCTATTCAGTTACACTGCAAGGGTAAGGGTTAACGATCACTTTTCCAAACATTTCACTCTCTCTCAAAGGTACTCGCCAAGGATGCTCGTTCTCCCCCTTGCTCTTCCTCTTGGTCATTGAAATGTTAATCTCCACTTTTAGAAAAAAACGAGGGATAATATGTATCAAATTCGCATCTGTCAGACATGTAGTGGCTGCATATGCAGAATACGTTTGACTATTCACTGAAGACGGCTCACAAGCCATACTAATTATTATGAAAGAAATAGACAGATACTCACAAGTGGTGGGCTATTCTTTAAATAAAGATACAACAGAGGTATTCCCCTTAAACATACACTGCACAGCTGCCATAATGGTGGATCTTGACCTAAAGTGGCAACCAACAGCCATGAAGTACTTAGGCATATGGTTCTCCTCCGATCTTAAACAATCAGTTGATCTTAATGAACAAAAAACACTAACCAAAATAAAGAACTTATTTTCTCCTTTTTGTCACCAAAGAATATCACCTGGTGGGGATGAGTGAACACAGTAAAGATGATGATAGCCACCCTGTTTAATGTTATCTCTAACATGCTCCCGGTGACCCTATCCCTCTACTTATTCAAATCGGAGTACAACTCTATGAATTCATTTTTTTAAAATAAGAAGGCGAGAATTTCTTTGAAAATCTTGAAGAGGGGTAAGTGCTCTGGTGGTTTAAATATCCCTGACAATACCCAAATATCAAAGAACACTCCTGATTTCTCACAGAACATGGTGGCTGAGACCACATGACCCTAACCCCATCACATGGCTCAACATTGAAACCAGCTTCACTGCACCACTACCCTTCAGCTCTATTCTTACATCTCACAATATGTCAAAGCTCCCGATGGACACTCCAGACAAATTTTGACAGATACTACAACCTCACTCCTCTTGCTTGACAAATGCCTAGAACATTAAAAACAGGGTTCGACCCTAGCCTCCCTATGGTTTAACCGCTCAATTAAATTGGATGGGAAAACAATATTTTTTGATGCATGGGCTCATAAATGTATGAATACCATACATAGTCTAGAACCACAGCTCAATCCCAACCCCTTTTCCACCCTGCAAACAAATTTTTACCTACCTAATATTGATTTTTTATAAATTGAAAAGTGTTCTGAGCAAACTAAAGCCCCCTGATGAACCAGACCTTTCTGCCGTGTTAGGCACTCTTAGGAGGAGTGGCCATACTGCCTCCCACCTGTATAAACTCCTTGACACACACACACTCAGACTTTTTAACAGAAAATGGGAATCCCATACCCAATCTGCAAATGCCTTGCACTTTAGTGAAATAACAGGGCAAAAGTTGTGGAACTCTCCCTTTGATACCAAAATCACCCCGCTGTAGTGCAACCCAGGATCTGATCTATCCACAAAACATACTGGACTCCAGCCAGGTTACACAAACTTGGGTTGAGGGTCTCGCCCACCTGCTGGCATTGTGTAAAAGACCACGGCGACCTCCAACACATGCTTTTAATTGCAAGATGACACTTTCATTATGGACAAAAATCCAAGATCTGCTGCTCCGACTCACAAGGGTCCCAATAGAGACTGACTTCCTAACAACTGTCCTAGGCCTCCATGCCAACCCTGAGCAACTGAAATAGACCCTCTCACAGCATCTCTTATAGTCCTCCTCCTCTCCCTAGGCACCAAAACTGTTCTTTCCTACTGGAAACCCCCTTCCACCAGTGCCTTCGACAAATGGTGAAACCTACTATGCTCAGTCAGAAGCTCTGATAACACATATTGTAAACTTCATGGTTCCCTAGGCCCCTGACGGCTTTAGGATGCACTTGATGAATACCTACAGAACAGCAAACCCCTATAAAGTCCTCTACCCTCTTCCCTCCCACTTGGGTTACTGCCTGGAGCTATATCATGTAGCTAAGGTTTCCCTACCCAGCATAGCCATTCCCTCCTTTCTTCTCTCTCTCTTTCTCCACCTCTTCCTCCTCTAATGAGCCAGCAGATTACTTTTTTAATTTTTTGTGGTGCACTCCGTTTAGATGGCCTGGTTTTTCACAATTACATCAAGTTAACAACTGCCAGATACACTTACCACCATTCTTGTTTTGTAATGCTTCGTAACTACTCACTACTATGTGTAGACTATTATTAGTAGCATTCTATCACTGATGTCTTTGTTTTTGTATTTTCAATGACTTTTGGAGCATACTGCATTATTGTTGTAGTTTTCTTTCCATTCTGTATAACATAAAATATATGAACAAGAAAATACAATAACTCAATGAAAACACCACAAAAAGACTGTGGGGGTCATTCTAACTCTGGCGGGCGGCGGAGGCCGCCCGCCAGAGTTCCCCCTCCAGAACACCGCTCCGCGGTCCGAAGACCGCCGCGGTGATTCTGTGTTTCCCGCTGGGCTGGCGGGCGACCGCCAGGAGGCCGCCCGCCAGCCCAGCGGGAAACCCCTTCCCACGAGGAAGCCGGCTCCGAATGGAGCCGGCGGAGTGGGAAGGGTGCGACGGGTGCAGTTGCACCCGTCGCGAATTTCAGTGTCTGCTAAGCAGACACTGAAATTCTTTGTGGGGCCCTCTTACGGGGGCCCCTGCAGTACCCATGCCATTGGCATGGGCACTGCAGGGGCCCCCAGGGGCCCCACGACACCCCATACCGCCAGGAACAGGATGGCGGTATGGGGTGTCGGAATCCCCATGGCGGCGCAGCAAGCTGCGCCGCCATGGAGGATTCCTAAGGGCAGCGGAAAACCGGCGGGAGACCGCCGGTTTTCCCTTTCTGACCGCGGCCAAACCGCCGCGGTCAGAATGCCCTTGAGAGCACGGCCAGCCTGTTGGCGGTGCTCTCGCGGTCGTTGACCCTGGCGGTCAATGACCGCCAGGGTCAGAATGACCCCCTGTATGTCAATTTAGAATAGAGAATATTTATCTGAGCAAAACAAGACCAAAACGACCAAATTCCAATAAGTAAAGATTGAAAAATGTTTTTTTATAGCTTAAATGTGAAATGGTGCTTAGAAGTCACTAGTGGTCAAAAGGTTACTTGAGGTCACGAGGGCCCAGTGCAGATCCAAAGTTCAGGCCTACCGCGATGGAGTGTAGGCTGGGCACAAAACCCATGCAAGATCTGCTGAAACAGTACCTTTAACCCCTTCGCTGCCAGGCCTTTTCCCCCTCCTGTGCCAGGCCTTTTTTTGCCTATTTGGGGCAGTTCGCGCTTAGGCCCTCATAACTTTTTGTCCACATAAGCTAACCAAGCCAAATTTGCGTCCTTTTTTTCCAACATCCTAGGGATTCTAAAGGTACCCAGACTTTGTGGGTTCCCCTGAAGGAGGCCAAGAAATTGGCCAAAATACAGTGAAAATTTCGTTTTTTGCAAAAAAATTGGAAAAAGGGGCTGCAGAAGAAGGCTTGTGGTTTTTCCCCTGAAAATGGCATCAACAAAGGGTTTGCGGTGCTAAACTCAGCAGCTTCCCAGCTTTCAGGAACAGGCAGACTTGAATCCGAAAACCCAATTTTTCAACACAATTTTTCCATTTTACTGGGGCATACCCCATTTGTGCAATTTTTTGTGCTTTCAGCCTCCTTCCAGTCAGTGACAGGAATGGTCATGAAACCAATGCTGGATCCCAGAAACCTAAACATTTCTGAAAAGTAGACAAAATTCTGAATTCAGCAAGGGGTCATTTGTGTAGATCCTACAAGGGTTTCCTACAGAAAATAACAGCTGAAAAAGAAAAATATTGAAATTGAGGTGAAAAAAACATCAATTTTTCTCTACTTTTTACTCTGTAACTTTTCCCTGCAATGTCAGATTATCGAAAGCAATATACCGTTACGTCTGCTGGACTCCTCTGGTTGCGGGGATATATAGGGTTTGTAGGTTCCTCAAGAACTCGAGGAACCCAGAGCCAATAAATGAGCTGCACCCTGCAGTGCGTTTTCATTCTATACCGGGTATACAGTAATTCATTTGCTGAAATATAAGGAGTAAAAAATAGCTATCAAGAAAACCTTTGCATTTCCAAAAAGGGCACAAGATAAGGTGTGCAGTGGTTATTTGCACATCTCTGAATTCCGGGGTGACCATAGTAGCACGTGAATTACATGGAATTTCTCAAATAGATGTCTTTTTTACACACACCCCTATATTTGGAAGGAATAAATGTAGAGAAAGACAAGGGACAATAACACTTGTTTTGCTATTCTATGTTCCCCCAAGTCTCCCGATAAAAATGATACCTCACTTGTTTGGGTAGGCCTAGCGCCCGCGACAGGATATGCCCCAAAACACAACGTGGACACATCACAGAAAACAGAGCTGTTTTTAGCAAAGTGACTACCTGTAGATTTTGGCCTCTAGCTCAGCCGCCACCTAGGGAAACCTACCAAACCTGTGCATTTCTGGAAACTAGAGACCTAGGGGAATCCAAGGAGGGGTTACTTGTTTGGCTCGGACCAGGTTCTGTTACCCAGAATCCTTTGCAAACCTCAAAATTTGGCTAAAAAAACACATGTTCCTCACATTTCTGTGGCAGAAAGTTCTGGAATCTGAGAGGAGCGACAAATTTCCTTCCACCCAGCATTCCCCCACGTCTCCCGATAAAAATGATACCTCACTTGTGTGGGTAGGCCTAGCGCCCGCGACAGGATATGCCCCAAAACACAACCTGGACACATCACAGAAAACAGAGCTGTTTTTAGCAAAGTGACTACCTGTAGATTTTGGCCTCTAGGTCAGCCGCCACCTAGGGAAACCTACCAAACCCGTGCATTTCTGAAAACTAGAGACCTAGGGGAATCCAAGGAGGGGTGACTTGTGTGGCTCGGACCAGGTTCGGTTACCCAGAATCCTTTGCAAACCTCAAAATTTGGCTAAAAAAACACATGTTCCTCACATTTCTGTGGCAGAAAGTTCTGGAATCTGAGAGGAGCCACAAATTTCCTTCCACCCAGCGTTCCCCCACGTCTCCCGATAAAAATGATACCTCACTTGTGTGGGTAGGCCTAGCGCCCGCGACAGGATATGCCCCAAAACACAACGTGGACATATCACAGAAAACAGAGCTGTTTTTAGCAAAGTGACTACCTGTAGATTTTGGCCTCTAGCTCAGCCGCCACCTAGGGAAACCTACCAAACCTATGCATTTCTGAAAACTAGAGACCTGGGGGAATCCAAGGAGGGGTGACTTGTGTGGCTCGGACCAGGTTCTGTTACCCAGAATCCTTTGCAAACCTCAAAATTTGGCTAAAAAAACACATGTTCCTCACATTTCTGTGGCAGAAAGTTCTGGAATCTGAGAGGAGCCACAAATTTCCTTCCACCCAGCGTTCCCCCACGTCTCCCGATAAAAATGATACCTCACTTGTGTGGGTAGGCCTAGCGCCCGCGACAGGATATGCCCCAAAACACAACGTGGACATATCACAGAAAACAGAGCTGTTTTTAGCAAAGTGACTACCTGTAGATTTTGGCCTCTAGCTCAGCCGCCACCTAGGGAAACCTACAAACCTATGCATTTCTGAAAACTAGAGACCTAGGGGAATCCAAGGAGGGGTGACTTGTGTGGCTCGGACCAGGTTCTGTTACCCAGAATCCTTTGCAAACCTCAAAATTTGGCTAAAAAAACACATGTTCCTCATATTTCTGTGGCAGAAAGTTCTGGAATCTGAGAGGAGCCACAAATTTCCTTCCACCCAGCGTTCCCCCACGTCTCCCGATAAAAATGATACCTCACTTGTGTGGGTAGGCCTAGCGCCCGCGACAGGATATGCCCCAAAACACAACGTGGACATATCACAGAAAACAGAGCTGTTTTTAGCAAAGTGACTACCTGTAGATTTTGGCCTCTAGCTCAGCCGCCACCTAGGGAAACCTACCAAACCTGTGCATTTCTGAAAACTAGAGACCTAGGGGAATCCAAGGAGGGGTGACTTGTGTGGCTCGGACCAGGTTCTGTTACCCAGAATCCTTTGCAAACCTCAAAATTTGGCTAAAAAACACATGTTCCTCACATTTCTGTGGCAGAAAGTTCTGGAATCTGAGAGGAGACACAAATTTCCTTCCACTCAGCGTTCCCCCACGTCTCCCGATAAAAATGATACCTCACTTGTGTGGGTAGGCCTAGCGCCCGCGACAGGATATGCCCCAAAACACAACGTGGACATATCACAGAAAACAGAGCTGTTTTTAGCAAAGTAACTACCTGTAGTTTTTGGCCTCTTGCTCAGCCGCCACCTAGGGAAACCTACCAAACCTATGCATTTCTGAAAACTAGAGACCTAGGGGAATCCAAGGAGGGGTGACTTGTGTGGCTCGGACCAGGTTCTGTTACCCAGAATCCTTTGCAAACCTCAAAATTTGGCTAAAAAAACACATGTTCCTCACATTTCTGTGGCAGAAAGTTCTGGAATCTGAGAGGAGCCACAAATTTCCTTCCACCCAGCGTTCCCCCACGTCTCCCGATAAAAATGATACCTCACTTGTGTGGGTAGGCCTAGCGCCCGCGACAGGATATGCCCCAAAACACAACGTGGACATATCACAGAAAACAGAGCTGTTTTTAGCAAAGTGACTACCTGTAGATTTTGGCCTCTAGCTCAGCCGCCACCTAGGGAAACCTACCAAACCTGTGCATTTCTGAAAACTAGAGACCTAGGGGAATCCAAGGAGGGGTGACTTGTGTGGCTCGGACTAGGTTCTGTTACCCAGAATCCTTTGCAAACCTCAAAATTTCGCTAAAAAACACATGTTCC
This sequence comes from Pleurodeles waltl, assembly GCF_031143425.1. Lineage (NCBI taxonomy): Eukaryota > Metazoa > Chordata > Amphibia > Caudata > Salamandridae > Pleurodeles > Pleurodeles waltl. The sequence continues at coordinate 782,321,807 of NC_090436.1, forward strand.
TCACATTTCTGTGGCAGAAAGTTCTGGAATCTGAGAGGAGACACAAATTTCCTTCCACCCAGCGTTCCCCCACGTCTCCCGATAAAAATGATACCTCACTTGTGTGGGTAGGCCTAGCGCCCGCGACAGGATATGCCCCAAAACACAACGTGGACATATCACAGAAAACAGAGCTGTTTTTAGCAAAGTGACTACCTGTAGATTTTGGCCTCTAGCTCAGCCGCCATCCAGGGAAACCTACCAAACCTGTGCATTTCTGAAAACTAGAGACCCAGGGGAATCCAAGGAGGGGTGACTTGTGTGGCTCGGACCAGGTTCTGTTACCCAGAATCCTTTGCAAACCTCAAAATTTGGCTAAAAAAACACATGTTCCTCACATTTCTGTGGCAGAAAGTTCTGGAATCTGAGAGGAGCCACAAATTTCCTTCCACCCAGCGTTCCCCCACGTCTCCCAATAAAAATGATACCTCACTTGTGTGGGTAGGCCTAGCGCCCGCGACAGGATATACCCCAAAACACAACGTGGACACATCACAGAAAACAGAGCTGTTTTTAGCAAAGTGACTACCTGTAGATTTTGGCCTCTAGCTCAGCCGCCACCTAGGGAAACCTACCAAACCTATGCATTTCTGAAAACTAGAGACCTAGGGGAATCCAAGGAGGGGTGACTTGTGTGGCTCGGACCAGGTTCTGTTACCCAGAATCCTTTGCAAACCTCAAAATTTGGCTAACAAAACACATGTTCCTCACATTTCTGTGGCAGAAAGTTCTGGAATCTGAGAGGAGACACAAATTTCCTTCCACCCAGCGTTCCCCCACGTCTCCCGATAAAAATGATACCTCACTTGTGTGGGTAGGCCTAGCGCCCGCGACAGGATATGCCCCAAAACACAACGTGGACATATCACAGAAAACAGAGCTGTTTTTAGCAAAGTGACTACCTGTAGATTTTGGCCTCTAGCTCAGCCGCCACCTAGGGAAACCTACCAAACCTATGCATTTCTGAAAACTAGAGACCTAGGGGAATCCAAGGAGGGGTGACTTGCGGGGCTCGGACTAGGTTCTGTTACCCAGAATCCTTTGCAAACCTCAACATTTGGCTAAAAAAACACATGTCCCTCACATTTCTGTGGCAGAAAGTTCTGGAATCTGAGAGGAGCTACAAATTTCCTTCCACCCAGCGTTCCCCCAAGTCTCCCGATAAAAATGATACCTCACTTGCGTGGGTAGGCCTAGCGCCAGCGACAGGAAACACCCCAAAGCGCAACGTGGACACATCCTAAATTTTGGAAAAAAACAGGTGTTTTTTGCGAAGTGCCTACCTGTAGATTTTGGCCTCTAGCTCAGCCGGCACCTAGGGAAACCTACCAAACCTGTGCATTTCTGAAAACTAGAGACCTAGGGGAATCCAAGGAGGGGTGACTTGCGGGGCTCGGACCAGGTTCTGTTACCCAGAATCCTTTGCAAACCTCAAAATTTGGCTAAAAATACACATGTTACTCATATTTCTGTGGCAGAAAGTTCTGGAATCTGAGAGGAGCCACAAATTTCCTTCTACCCAGCGTTCCCCCAAGTCTCCCGATAAAAATGATACCTCACTTGTGTGTGTAGGACTAGCGCCCACGAAAGGAAAGGGCCCAAAACACAACGTGGACACATCACATTTTTTTATAAAAAGCAGTGCCTACCTGTGGATTTTGGCCTGTAGCTCAGCCGACACCTGAGGAAACCTAGCAAACCAGTGCATTTTTTAAAACTAGAAACCCAGGGGAATCCAAGATGGGGTGACTTGCGGGGCTCTGACCAGGTTATGTTACCCAGAATCTTTTGCAAACATCAAAATTTGGCCCAAAAAACACTTTTTCCTCTCATTTCGGTGACAGAAAGTTCTGGAATCTGAGAGGAGCCACAAATTTCCTTCCACCCAGCGTTCCCCTAAGTCTCTCGATAAAAATGGTACATCACTTCTGTGGGTAGGCCTAGCGCCCACAAAAGGAAATGGCCCAAAACACAACGTGGACACAACATATTTTTTCACAGAAAACATAGGTGTTTTTTGCAAGGTGCCTACCTGTGGTGTTTGGCCTGTAGCTCAGCCGGCCCCAGGGGGGGGGGGGCAGAAATGCCCTAAAATAAATTTGCCCCCCCCAACCCCCACCCTCCCCCGCCGGGAGCGACCCTTGCCTACGGGGTCGCTCCCCCTGCGTGACATTGGCGCCAAAAAACAAATCCCCGGTGCCTAGTGGTTTCTGCCCCCTTGGGGGCAGATTGACCTAAAATTGGCCAATCTGCCCCCAGGGGGGCAGAAATGGTCTAAATACAATTTGCCCCCCCAGGGGAGCGACCCTTGCCTGATGGGTCGCTCCCCATCTCTAAAAAAAGAAAAAAAAAAAAAAAAAACACACACAAAAAATTGCCCTGGTGCCTAGAGTGTTCTGCCCCCCCCCCCGGGGGCAGTTCGGCCTAATAATAGGCCGATCTGTCCCCCGGGGGGGCAGAAATGGCCTAAAATAAATTTGCCCCCCAAACCCCCACACCCCCCCCCCGGGAGCGACCCTTGCCTACGGGGTCGCTCCCCCTGCGTGACATTGGCGCCAAAAAACAAATCCCCGGTGCCTAGTGGTTTCTGCCCCCTTGGGGGCAGATTGACCTAAAATCGGCCAATCTGCCCCCAGGGGGGCAGAAATGGTCTAAATACAATTTGCCCCCCAGGGGAGCGACCCTTGCCTGATGGGTCGCTCCCCATCTCTAAAAAAAAAAAAGGAAAAAAAAAAAAAACACAAAAAAAAAAATTGCCCTGGCGCCTAGAGGTTTCTTCCCCCCCTGGGGGCAGATCGGCCTAATAATAGGGCGATCTGCCCCCAGGGGGGGCAGAAATGGCCTAAAATAAATTCCCCTCCCCCCCCAGGGAGCGACCCTTGCCTAAGTGGTCGCTCCCTTTGCGTGAAATTCACGCAAAGAAAAAACTCCCTGGTGTCTAGTGGTTTCTACCCCCCTTGGGGGCAGATTGGCCTCATCAAAATAGGCCAATCTGCCCCCAAGGGGGGCAGAAATGGGCAAAATATAATTTTCCCCCAAGGGGAGCGACCCTTGCTTAAGGGGTCGCTCCCCACCAACAAAAAAAAAAATGAAACAAAAAAAAAAAAATAGTCCCTGGTGCCTAGAGGTTTCTGCCCCCCCTGGGGGCAGATCGGCCTAATAGTAGGCCGATCTGCCCCCAGGGGGGGCAGAAAAGGCCTTCCCGAAAATATGCCCCCCTGGGAGCGACCCTTGCCCAAGGGGTCGCTCCCTTTTGTCAATAACAATAAAAAAAAAAAAAAATCCCTGGTGTCTAGTGGTTTCTACCCCCCTTGGGGGCAGATTGGTCTCATCAAAATAGGCCAATCTGCCCCCAAGGGGGGCAGAAATGGGCAAAATATAGTTTTCCCCCAAGGGGAGCGACCCTTGCCTAAGGGGTCGCTCCCCACCAAAAAAAAAAAAAATGAAAAAAAAAAAAAAAATTGTCCCTGGTGCCTAGAGGTTTCTGCCCCCAGGGGGGGCAGAAAAGGCCTTCCCGAAAATATGCCCCCCTGGGAGCGACCCTTGCCCAAGGGGTCGCTCCCTTTTGTCAATAACAATAAAAAATAAAAAAAATCCCTGGTGTCTAGTGGTTTCTACCCCCCTTGGGGGCAGATTGGCCTCATCAAAATAGGCCAATCTGCCCCCAAGGGGGGCAGAAATGGCCAAAATATAATTTTCCCCCAAGGGGAACGACCCTTGCCAAAGGGGTCGCTCCCCAACTCAATAAAAAAAAATGAAACAAAAAAAAAATGGTCCCTGGTGCCTAGAGGTTTCTGCCCCCCCTGGGGGCAGAAAAGGCCTTTTCAAAAAAATGCCCCCCCTGGGAGCGACCCTTGCCCAAGGGGTCGCTCCCTTTTGTCAATTTCTAAGAAAAAAAAAAAAATCCCTGGTGTCTAGTGGGGTTTCAAAAGCCGGATTGCAAGCAATCCGGCTTTTGAAACCCTCGGAGGGACTTCAAAGGGAAGGAAATACTTTTCCTTCCCTTTGAAGCCCCTCCGGGCCTCCCAAGTGATTGAAAAAGAAATGCTTTTGCATTTCTTTTTCAATCGCGCTGGAAGCAGAGCTTCCAGCGCGACGAGGGAGGCCCCTGTGACACATCAGTGCGCGCGCTGACGTCACAGGGGGGGGTGGGGGGGGGGGGGTCGGGGGTGGAAGGGGAAGGTCTTCCCCTTCCATCCCCGACTTGGGGGGGAAGGGGGGTGCACGGGGGGCGAGCTAGCGCGCCCCCAAGTTCCCCTGTGCCATGGACGAGATGATCTCGTCCAAGGCACAGGGGAACTGTAGCCTTGGACGAGATCATCTCGTCCAAGGCACAGAAGAAGCAAAGCGTCAACATTGAGGGTACGATGCTTTGGTATTTTCCACGCAGTCGGGTCACTGTGTCGCCATCAGGTAATTGAAGTGAATGCGATGTGTTGTCGTTGAGCCATGCATAGCATCATCATCCAGCCACACAGGTTGTGAATACGCTTTCGTCGAGCAGACTCTTGGTCAGAGGAGCGATGCAGTGAAATTTTACACACATTCGAGGTGATGTGTTAGTTTGTGCAGGAGTCATCTGCAGAACCTTCTTCTGTGGCCCAGGACTAGAGAGACGCACCTCGGGCAAGGGAAGGGCTCACATATGGCAGAGTCCAGCAACACCAAGAGAGTTGCAAGCAGTCATACATGTCCCTGAGACTGCAGAAGAACAGGGGGCAAGCCAGCAAGCCCTTGGAGACACTCTGGTTCAGCAGAATGGGTCCAGTCCTTGTCTTCAACAGGGCAGCGATCATCAGCCAGCAGGATATCTCAGCAATGCAGAGAAGCGGTTCTTTGGAACAGTCAGTCCAGGAAGAGTGGCAATCTTTGCAGCACAGAAGTCCTTACTCCAGCAGAGTTCTTCCCAAGTCCAGTAGTAATATGATTTGCAAGGGACAGAGTCCTGGCTCCAACCTATGAGTTGGGGTCAATCAGCACTTTGTGTGGGCTCAGGCCACTACCCTTTGAAGTGTAAGAGGAGGCTCTTCCCATCCTCCCTGCACAAGAAGACCCATCAGTATGCAGATGAACGCAGATGCTGTTGAGTGTCCAGTGTTGTGGGTGTCTGGAGGGAATGCACAAAGGTAGCTGGCGCCCAGACCAGACATATTTTGGAGACAGGCTGTCCAGCACACAGAGTAGTGAGAGCAGAGAAAAGCCCACTTTTTAAAAGTGGCATTTCTAAAATAGTAATCATAAATCCGACTTTACCAATGAAGAGGATTTATCATTACCGTTCCAATTACATGAAACATGATGTAGCTACTCCTTTCTGTTCAGGAATTACATCTTAAAAGTATATTAAGGAATTGCCAACGCTGGCCTATGAGAGGAGCAGGCCTCACAGTAATGACTTTGGGAGTTTTTCATGATCAGGACATGTAAAACTTTAAAGTACATATCCTGTCTTTTACTTACATGGCACCATGCTCTGTGGGCTACCTATGGCCTACCTTAAGGGGGACATATGTAGTAAAAGGGAAGATTAATGCTTGGAAAGAAAGTGCACACACAGATCCTGCAGTGACAGGTTAAGGCATGTTTACATGGCTACGTAAGTGGGTGGCACAATCAAAGGTATAGGTCCACTAGTAGCATTTATTTACAGGCCATTGTTATATGATATACCACTTTACAAGGGACGTACAAGTAAATTAAAAATGCCTATTGTGTATATACCAATTTTGCCATGTTTACAAAAAGAGAGCACATGCACCTACGCATTGTTTAGTAGTGATAAAGAGCTCAGAGTCCTAAAGCCAACAAGAAAGAGGTCAGAAAAAGAGGAGGAGAAGGCAAAAAGTTTGGGGTAACCCTGCATAAAAGGCCATTTCCAACACAGTCTCCTGCTTATGACACTACATTAAGCAAAAAACACTGACAATGGAAAAGTTTTGACTCTTCGTAATTGGAAAGGCTTGTCAATTTTCACTATTACAGCTCAGATACAGAATGGAAAGGAGCAGTGCATTATACAAAGAAAAGCACTGGCAACAATACTACAGCAACACAGCTAACAAATGCTGCTGCTGTCCTGCCTACTCTCAATCTCCTAAAATGCTCGCAGAAGGTGGACCCCACTAATATATTTAGAAGGAACTTAAAGAACAAACACCCTACCTTGGGGCACTGTTGATTGTGCATTTAATCTCTCCTAACAGCTTCCCTCATTTTGTTGTTATGTTATATTAATGGCATTTGATAAAGCGCAAAATGACTCACACCCGAAGGTCAAACTGAGTTTGTTATGCAAGTATGAGGGAAGCCGTGTAGTTAATGCCTTGTTTATCGGGCAACACAGTTTAAAAATGCCACATTTCCTGATTGAGAGGCAGTGAAGGGCTTTCAAGATAGAAACAACAGATGAACGAGAGGGGGGATTGTAGATTAGTTGGGCTGAGGTATTCTGTACAACTTGAAGTTTGGCCAGCAGAGACTTGTTTTGCTGCTACTAGCAGTGTATTACCATAGTCCAGGCAGCTCATGATCAGTGCCTGGACTAGCGTTTTTCTTGATGATGCGGGGAGCCATGGGAAGATTTTCCTAAGTAGCCACAGGGTGGAAAAACAGATGTCACTTATGGTGCTGATATGGTCCTTCATAGAAAGTGCCTGGTCTAACTTGACACTGAGAATTTTTACTAACTGTTTTGGGCAAGCAGTGGGGCCCAATTCTGCATGCCACCAGTCCACTGACCAAGAATCCTGAGCTTTGCCAAACAGCACTATCTCAGTTTTAATTAGAATTTAATTATTAGCCATCCAATGCTGCATAATTTGCTGACTTTAATGACACACCATCTTAAATGGACCAAAAGTTACTAAATACGCAGTGACATGTTGCTGCACAGTGAAAGGTCCTTTGAAAAGGTTAACTGGTCACCTTCTGCTGCTTACTGCAATAGTTGCATTTTAAACTGCCGCTAATGACCCAAGGGTAGGTCGCTCCCCCTGCCGCTGCAGCTCCTCCAAGTTCCCGAGTTCCTGTGTTCCTGAGACCCACCTAACTGTAAGTACCCCCCTCCTCCCAGCCCCTCGCCCTGCCCCGCGCCACTCACCTTCTCTCCTGCTTCTTTTCCTCCTCTCTGTCTCTTCCTCCTCGCTCCCCCTCTGCAATCTTCTTCTGTGTTCTTCTGTTCTTCCCTTCTGTTCTTCTGTTCTTCCCTTCTGTTCTTCTGTGTTCTTCCGGTCTTCTGTGTTCTTCTTCTCTGTTCTTCTCTGTGCTTCTGTGTTCTTCTTCTGTGTTCTTCTGTGTTCTTCTGTGTTCTTCTCTGTTCTTCTCTGTTCTTCTCTGTTCTTCTGCTCTTCCGATCTTCTGTTCTTCTGTTCTTCTGCTCTTCTGCTCTTCCGGTCTTCTGTTCTTCTGTCTTCTGTTCTTCTGTCTTCTGTTCTCCTGTCTTCGGCTCTTCTACCTCCTCCGTCTTCTTCCCCCGAGCCTGCCCTCCTGCTCCTTCCTCATCCCCCTCCCTCACTCGCCTCCCCCTCTCTCACCCCTAGCTAACCCGTTCGCTATCTACCTCCCTCACTCCTCCTATCTTCCTATCTCTCTAGCTCCCTATCTCACTATCTAACTCCCCCACTCTCCACCTCCTCCTACCTACCTATCTGTCTATCTATCTATTTCCGTATCTATCGACTTCTCTATCTATTTTCTCTATCTATTTCTCTATCTCTCCCCCCCTCCCGCCACCCCCTCTACTACCTATCTCCCTATCCTCTCACTCTACCTCTCTCCCTCACCCACCTCTACAACCCCCCCTCCCCTATCTTCACAACCCTACTCCTATCTCTCTCCCTAATCTCCAAACCTCCTAACACTCACCCTCCTCCACCCTAAACCCCCTCCCCCAGCTCCTCTCACTCTACCTGTCCCCCCCTCCCTCGCGCTTTCCCGCCGCGACCTCCTGCACGCCCCCGCCCCCCAGCTCCCATTCGCCCCCAGCTGACCCCTCCCCCCCCCCCTCCTACCTCTTATGGCGGCCGCTGCGCGACAGTGGTAGCGACCCTTGACCCAAGGGTAGGTCGCTCCCCCTGCCGCTGCAGCTCCTCCAAGTTCCCGAGTTCCTGTGTTCCTGAGACCCACCTAACTGTAAGTACCCCCCTCCTCCCAGCCCCTCGCCCTGCCCCGCGCCACTCACCTTCTCTCCTGCTCCTGCTTCTTTTCCTCCTCTCTGTCTCTTCCTCCTCGCTCCCCCTCTGCAATCTTCTTCTGTGTTCTTCTGTTCTTCCCTTCTGTTCTTCTGTTCTTCCCTTCTGTTCTTCTGTGTTCTTCCGGTCTTCTGTGTTCTTCTTCTCTGTTCTTCTCTGTGCTTCTGTGTTCTTCTTCTCGGTTCTTCTGTGTTCTTCTGTGTTCTTCTGTGTTCTTCTCTGTTCTTCTCTGTTCTTCTCTGTTCTTCTGCTCTTCCGATCTTCTGTTCTTCTGCTCTTCTGCTCTTCTGCTCTTCCGGTCTTCTGTTCTTCTGTCTTCTGTTCTTCTGTCTTCTGTTCTCCTGTCTTCGGCTCTTCTACCTCCTCCGTCTTCTTCCCCCGAGCCTGCCCTCCTGCTCCTTCCTCATCCCCCTCCCTCACTCGCCTCCCCCTCTCTCACCCCTAGCTAACCCGTTCGCTATCTACCTCCCTCACTCCTCCTATCTTCCTATCTCTCTAGCTCCCTATCTCACTATCTAACTCCCCCACTCTCCACCTCCTCCTACCTACCTATCTGTCTATCTATCTATTTCCCTATCTATCGACTTCTCTATCTATTTTCTCTATCTATTTCTCTATCTCTCCCCCCCTCCCGCCACCCCCTCTACTACCTATCTCCCTATCCTCTCACTCTACCTCTCTCCCTCACCCACCTCTACAACCCCCCCTCCCCTATCTTCACAACCCTACTCCTATCTCTCTCCCTAATCTCCAAACCTCCTAACACTCACCCTCCTCCACCCTAAACCCCCTCCCCCAGCTCCTCTCACTCTACCTGTCCCCCCCTCCCTCGCGCTTTCCCGCCGCGACCTCCTGCACGCCCCCGCCCCCCAGCTCCCATTCGCCCCCAGCTGACCCCTCCCCCCCCCTCCTACCTCTTATGGCGGCCGCTGCGCGACAGTGGTAGCGACCCTTGACCCAAGGGTAGGTCACTCCCCCTGCCGCTGCAGCTCCTCCAAGTTCCCGAGTTCCTGTGTTCCTGAGACCCACCTAACTGTAAGTACCCCCCTCCTCCCAGCCCCTCGCCCTGCCCCGCGCCACTCACCTTCTCTCCTGCTCCTGCTTCTTTTCCTCCTCTCTGTCTCTTCCTCCTCGCTCCCCCTCTGCAATCTTCTTCTGTGTTCTTCTGTTCTTCCCTTCTGTTCTTCTGTTCTTCCCTTCTGTTCTTCTGTGTTCTTCCGGTCTTCTGTGTTCTTCTTCTCTGTTCTTCTCTGTGCTTCTGTGTTCTTCTTCTCGGTTCTTCTGTGTTCTTCTGTGTTCTTCTGTGTTCTTCTCTGTTCTTCTCTGTTCTTCTCTGTTCTTCTGCTCTTCCGATCTTCTGCTCTTCTGTTCTTCTGCTCTTCTGTTCTTCTGCTCTTCCGGTCTTCTGTTCTTCTGTCTTCTGTTCTTCTGTCTTCTGTTCTTCTGTCTTCTGTTCTCCTGTCTTCGGCTCTTCTACCTCCTCCGTCTCCTTCCCCCGAGCCTGCCCTCCTGCTCCTTCCTCATCCCCCTCCCTCACTCGCCTCCCCCTCTCTCACCCCTAGCTAACCCGTTCGCTATCTACCTCCCTCACTCCTCCTATCTTCCTATCTCTCTAGCTCCCTATCTCACTATCTAACTCCCCCACTCTCCACCTCCTCCTACCTACCTATCTGTCTATCTATCTATTTCCCTATCTATCGACTTCTCTATCTATTTTCTCTATCTATTTCTCTATCTCTCCCCCCCTCCCGCCACCCCCTCTACTACCTATCTCCCTATCCTCTCACTCTACCTCTCTCCCTCACCCACCTCTACAACCCCCCCTCCCCTATCTTCACAACCCTACTCCTATCTCTCTCCCTAATCTCCAAACCTCCTAACACTCACCCTCCTCCACCCTAAACCCCCTCCCCCAGCTCCTCTCACTCTACCTGTCCCCCCCCTCCCTCGCGCTTTCCCGCCGCGACCTCCTGCACGCCCCCGCCCCCCAGCTCCCATTCGCCCCCAGCTGACCCCTCCCCCCCCCTCCTACCTCTTATGGCGGCCGCTGCGCGACAGTGGTAGCGACCCTTGACCCAAGGGTAGGTCGCTCCCCCTGCCGCTGCAGCTCCTCCAAGTTCCCGAGTTCCTGTGTTCCTGAGACCCACCTAACTGTAAGTACCCCCCTCCTCCCAGCCCCTCGCCCTGCCCCGCGCCACTCACCTTCTCTCCTGCTCCTGCTTCTTTTCCTCCTCTCTGTCTCTTCCTCCTCGCTCCCCCTCTGCAATCTTCTTCTGTGTTCTTCTGTTCTTCCCTTCTGTTCTTCTGTTCTTCCCTTCTGTTCTTCTGTGTTCTTCCGGTCTTCTGTGTTCTTCTTCTCTGTTCTTCTCTGTGCTTCTGTGTTCTTCTTCTGTGTTCTTCTGTGTTCTTCTGTGTTCTTCTGTGTTCTTCTCTGTTCTTCTCTGTTCTTCTCTGTTCTTCTCTGTTCTTCTGCTCTTCCGATCTTCTGTTCTTCTGCTCTTCTGCTCTTCTGCTCTTCTGTTCTTCTGCTCTTCTGCTCTTCCGGTCTTCTGTTCTTCTGTCTTCTGTTCTCCTGTCTTCGGCTCTTCTACCTCCTCCGTCTTCTTCCCCCGAGCCTGCCCTCCTGCTCCTTCCTCATCCCCCTCCCTCACTCGCCTCCCCCTCTCTCACCCTTAGCTAACCCGTTCGCTATCTACCTCCCTCACTCCTCCTATCTTCCTATCTCTCTAGCTCCCTATCTCACTATCTAACTCCCCCACTCTCCACCTCCTCCTACCTACCTATCTGTCTATCTATCTATTTCCCTATCTATCGACTTCTCTATCTATTTTCTCTATCTATTTCTCTATCTCTCCCCCCCTCCCGCCACCCCCTCTACTACCTATCTCCCTATCCTCTCACTCTACCTCTCTCCCTCACCCACCTCTACAACCCCCCCTCCCCTATCTTCACAACCCTACTCCTATCTCTCTCCCTAATCTCCAAACCTCCTAACACTCACCCTCCTCCACCCTAAACCCCCTCCCCCAGCTCCTCTCACTCTACCTGTCCCCCCCCTCCCTCGCGCTTTCCCGCCGCGACCTCCTGCACGCCCCCGCCCCCCAGCTCCCATTCGCCCCCAGCTGACCCCTCCCCCCCCCTCCTACCTCTTATGGTGGCCGCTGCGCGTCTGCGCAGCGGGCGCGCGCAGCGGGCACGCCGCTGGCGCGCTGGAGGCGCGCCAGAGGCAAGCCCGTCTGCGCCCGTCCGCGCCTGGCCCGCGCCCAGCGCCACGACCCCTGGTCCCCAGCTCCCCCAAGCCCCGCTGATCCGCTACGACCCCACCACTCTCCACGCCCTCAACCCAGGGCGCTCCAAAACCTGCTTCCTAGCTCACCCCAAACGCACCCATGGACCCTTCGCCTGCAACTCCTGCAAACGCATCTTCCACCACGCAACTACCACGACCACAAGCCCACGCGCCATCAACCACCTCAAGTGCATCCTGGTCAACGCTCGTTCCGTCCACAAGCACGCCGTTGAACTTTGGGACCTCCTGGACTCCACAGCCCCGGACGTCGCCTTCATCACGGAGACATGGATGAACGCCTCCTCTGCTCCAGACATCGCTACCGCCATCCCCGAAGGCTACAAGATCTCCAGAAAAGACCGCACCAACCAAGTAGGAGGAGGTGTCGCCATCATCTTCAAAGACTCCATCAGCGTCACCACCTCCACCGAAGACCCCCCCCTCGCCGCTGAACACCTGCATTTTCAGATTCGCACCGACCCAAGGACCACCCTCAGAGGATCCCTCGTCTACCGTCCTCCCGGACCTCGCGCCTCTTTCAGCGACGCCATCGCCGACTTCATCTCCCCGCACGCCCTCGCCTCACCGGACTACATCCTCCTAGGCGACCTCAACTTCCATCTGGAACAAAACAACGACCCCAACACCACCACCCTGCTCGACAACCTCGCCAACCTCGGCCTCAAACAACTGGTGAACACCGCCACCCACATCGCCGGACACACGCTCGACCCTATCTTCTCCGCCAGCAAACACGTCTTCTTCAGCCACACCTCTGCCCTACACTGGACCGACCACAGCTGCGTCCACTTCACATTCCGACGCGAGACCTCCCACCTCCGCACTCAACCCATCCCTCGTCGACAGTGGAACAAGATCCCTGAAGAGCAACTCTTCTCCGCTCTCGCCGCCAACCAACCCACCCTCACCACCGACCCCAACGACGCAGCTCTCAACCTCACAAACTGGATCTCCAACTGCGCTGACAACCTTGCTCCCCTCAAACGCACGCATCGACAGACCAACACCAAAAAACCTCTGTGGTTCTCTGACACCCTCAAAGAATCAAAGAAAACTTGTCGTGCCCTTGAGAAGGCCTGGCGCAAGGACCACACCGCTGACAACATGACCGCCCTCAAGAACGCTACACGCGAACACCACCACCTGATCCGCACTGCCAAAAGGAACTTTTTCACCGACAGACTAGACAAAAACAGCCACAACAGCAGAGAACTCTTCAGCATCGTCAAAGAGTTCTCCAACCCCAGCGCCAGCGCCAACGCCGTCACGCCCTCACAGGATTTGTGCGAATCCCTCGCCACTTTCTTCCATCGCAAGATCAGCGACCTCCACGACAGCTTCGGACACCAGACCCAACCATACACCACTGAACCCGCTTCCCCGGACATCACCCTCAACAACTGGACCCACATCAACACGGAAGAAACCAAATCCATCATGAACTCTATCCACTCCGGCGCCCCTTCGGACCCCTGCCCGCACTTCATCTTTAACAAAGCCGACGACATCATCGCCCCGCACCTCCAGACCGTCATCAACTCTTCTTTTTCTTCTGCTACCTTCCCCGAATGCTGGAAGCACGCTGAAGTCAACGCCCTACTAAAGAAACCTACGGCTGACCCAAGCGACCTGAAAAACTTCCGCCCCATCTCTCTTCTACCTTTCCCAGCCAAGGTAATAGAAAAGACCGTCAACAAACAGCTGACCACCTTCCTGGAAGACAACAACCTGCTCGACCCTTCACAAACCGGATTCCGAACCAACCACAGCACGGAAACCGCCCTCATCTCAGTCACAGACGACATCAGAACCCTGATGGACAACGGTGAAACAGTCGCCCTCATTCTCCTCGACCTCTCGGCTGCCTTTGACACCGTCTGTCACCGCACCCTAATCACCCGCCTACGCTCCACCGGGATCCAAGGCCAGGCCCTGGACTGGATCGCCTCCTTCCTCGCTAACCGCTCCCAAAGAGTTTACCTCCCTCCGTTTCGCTCAGAACCCACCAAGATCATCTGCGGCGTACCTCAAGGCTCATCGCTCAGCCCGACACTCTTCAATGTCTACATGAGCCCCCTCGCCGACATCGTACGCAAGCACGACATCATCATCACCTCCTACGCCGACGACACCCAACTTGTACTCTCCCTCACCAAGGACCCCGCCAGCGCCAAGACCAACCTACAAGAGGGTATGAAGGACGTCGCAGATTGGATGAGGCTCAGCCGCCTAAAGCTGAACTCTGAAAAAACGGAAGTCCTCATCCTCGGCAACACCCCGTCCGCCTGGGACGACTCCTGGTGGCCCACGGCCCTCGGCACCGCACCGACCCCCGCAGACCACGCCCGCAACCTCGGCTTCATCTTGGACCCTCTTCTCACCATGACCAAGCAAGTCAACGCCGTGTCCTCCGCCTGCTTCCTCACTCTCCGCATGCTCCGCAAGATCTTCCGCTGGATCCCCGCCGACACCAGAAAAACCGTGACCCACGCCCTTGTCACGAGTCGCCTGGACTACGGCAACACCCTCTACGCCGGGACCACCGCCAAACTCCAAAACCGCCTGCAACGCATCCAAAACGCCTCGGCCCGCCTCATCCTCGACGTACCCCGCAACAGCCACATCTCCGCACACCTGAGACACCTGCATTGGCTCCCAGTCAGCAAAAGGATCACCTTCCGTCTTCTCACCCACGCACACAAAGCCCTCCACAACAAGGGACCGGAATACCTCAACAGACGCCTCAGCTTCTACGTCCCCACCCGCCCCCTCCGCTCCGCTGGCCTCGCACTTGCTGCCGTCCCTCGCACCCGCCGCTCCACGGCGGGTGGGAGATCTTTCTCCTTCCTGGCGGCCAAGACCTGGAACTCCCTCCCCACCAGCCTCAGGACCACCCAGGACCACTCCGCTTTCCGGAGACTCCTAAAGACTTGGCTGTTCGAGCAGCGATAACCCCCCCTTTCCCCCCTAGCGCCTTGAGACCCGCACGGGTGAGTAGCGCGCTTTATAAATGTTAATGATTTGATTTGATTTGATTTGAATGAGGTGAATCGTTTTCCAAAAGACAGTATTAACATGTAAAAAATGATAAAATAATAAACTAGTTCTACCCCGCATTAAGCACCATAATTTAGTCTACAGGGCTGCATAAATTGAGGCCAGATAAACGAAAGGGTCTTTCCCACTCTGTTTCTATGGGAAAATGTGTCAGTACATATGGGCCTTGGTCCTTCGCTGTTGTATAATTCCAGTGGCCCTGATAATAGTACTCCTGTTAATCCTCAGTCCCTAAACTGATAAGATAATATATTTGGTTAACGTACTTGCTGGGGAAATGTTGCTAAATCTGTGACTTAACATGTTCAAATCTTAGTACTTGGCCTTCCAATTATGAAATAAAGAGGATAGCAGTGTAGGAAATCCTCCTTTTCCACATGTTCACCCAAGATTGTTTGTCTTTTTTGGACAACATTTTTGCTGCTTTTGGAACTCCGTACACTTTATCCCTACTAAGCATGAATAAAGTGAATTTGCTCCTCATTTAAACATGGTTAAGTTGATTTATTCCTAACCGACACAATTAACATGCCTATAAGTCAATACTATATGGTGTAGAAAATACACCCAGGGCTTGGAAGTTAAATACCACTTGCGATCCGCAGCAGCAATTGTGTGATCCACAGAGCCGGCCAGCAAAATGTGGGTTCATATCTACCAATGTAACTTGTCTGTTGTAGTGTACAACCTGCAGTGCAACCTGTTAAATTAATACTTGTTAACGAGCAAATACCTCCCTTTTAAATATTAAAAAGTCACCCTAATGTAGGCCTTGTAGCCCAAAGGGCAGGGTGCACTGTATTTAAAAGTGGGACATAGAGAAAGTTAATGTCACTGTGTCCCTACAGTGACAAGGCCCCAAAGTCTATCTCCACTGTGGTAGGCCTTGTGGTCCTATAGAGAGAGCCAGAGTACAGATTAAAATATTAACACTGCTAGCTCCATAGCTCCAGTTTGGGACCACCAAAATCATATTTAAACCACTATTTTTAATAGTTATTAAAAATCCAATTCAAATGTGAAGTTGGATTTTTAATAAGTATTAACGAAAAGTAACTTTTAGAAAGTTACATTTACCCTTCCCGATGCTCCTGGAGGCAGAAAGAGAGGGTGGTGAGAGAAATAAAAATAGGAGGATGAAATGGAGGAACAGAAGGGCACAGCAGGTAAATGGGTGAATAAGGTGGGGAGAGTGTAGTATGAGGAGAAGACAGTGAGGTAGAAGGACATGGAGAGTGAAGCGATTCAGACAACAGGGTGTAGTGGATAAAAAGGAGGGTGAAGTTGGGAGAGTAGTGGGTGAGATAGAGAGAAAGGAGGGTGACATAGAGACAGGAAAAGACATCAAGCCCATAGGTTTAAATCTTTAGAAATACACAGTTAAAACTAGTAGACAGAACCCGGCAGTAGGGATGGTACGCAGCTCACACCCATACAAGAACATCCAGCATGCCCAGACCCAGCTCTTAGGCATCTGGTAAACTCTAAATAACCACACTATTCTTTATGCCCTACCCAGTCTTCTTTATGGCCCATCCCAGTTCCCAAATCCTGGAGCCAGACCTGTGTGACATACTAAGCTGGAGAGTGCTGTCTCTCTTTGAGTCACTTGTCTGTGCTGAAGTGCTACAATTCATCTTCTGGGACCTTGTTTGTTTTGTCTTAGTGAACTTTGGAGCCTAGAACTCAGGATTGCTGTGCGCTAGGAACAGAAATATTTACACAGCAAGTCTGCGGAAGTGATTCAGTGCCTCATTCTCACTCCCTACCACTAGTGAATTTCCGAGACTGCAAACTAGTCCTGAATTACTTGGTGAGCTAGATTCAAGTCCCAGCATCTGCTCAACATCCTGTGCTTCTGGGCAAATCACGTAGGGTCATATTTATATTCTGCACTGAATTTGCGTCATTTTTTATGCAAATTCGTTGCAAACTTAACTCCATAGTTATATTTTGACGCTAGACCCATCTATCATCAAAATATTGGAGTTAACATAATTTTTTGGATGCGTGAACCCACCTTGCATCAATGAGATGCAAGGTAGGCGTTCCCATTTAAAAAATAACTCAAAGCCCCTAGCGCCTTATTCATTCTCCCGGACAAAAAAGGTGCACGGGTGGGAGGCGGGCCTAAATAATGGCGTTAAGCCTGCTTAGTACCATTATTTAAAGCCTGGGTCAGAGCAGGCGTTAGGGGACCTGTGGACCCATTTACATGGTAATACAACATAAAAAGGGCCCACAGGTGCCCACCCCAAGGCCCAGGAACACCCACACCCACACCAGAGGGACACCAGAGGATGGGGGACCCCATCCCAGGTAAGTAGGCTAAGTATTGCTAAGTATTTTTTTTAAATTCTTTAAGTGCCATTGGGGCCCTGAAATGGGCCCCCCTGCATGACACTGGGTTCAAGGGCCATGCGCGGGGGACATTGGTCCCCTGTGCTGGCCATTGGGGTGGTGGCCATGACTCCTGTCTTTTATACGACAGGAATCATGTGGTATGGATGGTTTTGCGTCAGGAAATGACGCTAGGCTGGTTAACGGCATTTTTTACCTCTAACCAGCCTACCGTATTTTTTTAAGGAAAAAACCCCTTCCCACGTACCACCACCCCCATCCGGCTAACGTTATTTTTCCTGACACTAGCCCACCCTTAGCGCTGGCTTGCGGGATTCCATAAATTTGGCACCCAGCTGGCCCTTTGGAATGACGCAAGACAGTGCTATTCTTTTTGCTGCAAAACTGCAGTTGTGCTGTTTTGCGCCAAAAAGTATAAATATGGGCCTATATCTCCCGGTGGCTATGAAAATAATATGACCCTATATAATGTACTTGGTGCTCATGTAAAGCACTCCAATGTCCTTGGGCCTAGTTGTGCTATGTAAACTACAATGAAGAAAATGTGGAATGTGTCAGAGTGGCTTGTAGCTATCAGTACCATCATGCATGTTAAGGGATTATCACTGCAGCAACTTGGAGTAAAGCAGTTCTGAGGTCGAAGGAGCGTGAAAACATGAGTCCAGAATCGTCAGATGGTTAAGGCAAGGCTAAGAGTTGCCACCTCAGCCCAAGGCAAATAAAGGCAACCTCGTGCTATCAATAGTAGCGTTCAAAATACCTCACTGTAACCCAGGGATATCGTAGGCAGGCCAGATAACCCTTGGCAATTCATCGTACTGAAATGCCTGAACCACATGCACCACCTAAGGGTTGTGCTCCTCCTCCACTAAGCTAATAATCTTCACTGCCACGGGCAGAGTGCGGTACCACCCACTCAGTAGCCTTCACAGTTGTCCATGGGCACACTTCAACTAAAGTATACTGCCAGTGCACCCTCACCACATGCCCCCTGAATAGAACCCTTCACCCTATCTTATACTGGTCATGAACATCCTCTGCTCTCGATCTTGAGTCCCTGCATATTCCTAAGAACATTAATATTTCACCACTTGCGTATGAACTCCCTGCACTGCTTATGCCAAGCCCTATGGCTGTGTGTGTGCAGTACAGACCATGTCAGGCCTGCCTCTTGGGTTCCGTCAGTTTGAGTTGTACAGCTACCTCTATATTCATATGCTAGACCCTTCGGCTGAAGGATGCGGGAGCATAATTATCAAAAGTTTAGCAGGTGCAGTGGTTATTTGGCTCAGGTATGTGAGTGGCCAAACCATCTCATATATGTACTGCAGAGTGGAGAGGTATTGGGGCATATTAATGATCCCTATATGCTGCTGTTCCGTCACTTTTTGTGAAGCAACGGTGGTGCAAACCTTGCACTCATATCTATGAGGCCACGCAAAGCCACTTAGCATGCCTTGAATGGCCTCATAGATATGAAGTAAGGCAAAGCAGTGCAAATCGCTGAGTTGCCTTACTCCGCACAAGGGAGGTGTTCCATGTGCGTTACAGTGGGTGTTCCCACGCAACACCCATGCATTTAGATGTATCTTCAGATTTAAAACACCTTGTGAACTTGGGGATGTGCCAAAACCTTACGCCTCCCCAGGGGAGGAGCAACGAGGAGAAATATATTTATTTCTCCTCGTTTTTTTTCCTCTTTATATGTGTGCAGCATTCTGCACATAGAAAGAGGAAAAAGCCTTCCAGCGTTGTTTTTGTACAGGAAGGTACTCCTTCCTGTACAAAAACAATCCTGCAGAAGGTGCCCCTTCCTGCACAAAAACAATCCTGCAGAAGGTGCCCCTTCCTGCACAAAAACAAGAACTGCATGCAACACAGTTACCCTTGCACCATGGTGCACTGGTGCCTGAATTGGCGCAAGGCTGCCAAAATGATGCCAGCGCAGTGGGAAAGGACAAGAATGCGCTGTATTCCATAGATACAGCACATTACTGCTCTTTTTCTTTGATGCAGGGCAGAGCACATAAGTGACTTGCTGAACGGCCCTGCGTCAAAAGCCCATAAATATGGGCCAAAGTGTTGAACGTACTGATAAAATACTCACACTGTAAATGCTCATTTACAAGAAAGAAGTGGTGCATCAGCTCTGATGCCCCACTTTTATTGCGCTGTCCTGCACCCCCTAACAATGCCATGGTAACACTGTATTTACAAGACAGTGCTCCATGGCGCAAAAGTATCCACAACAGCGTCAGAAATTCTGATGCTGTTGTGGCGCTAACCCTTAACATTGCTGGACTAGCGTCAAAAGTTTGACTCTAGTCCAGCAATGCTAAGGGGGCCACATACGAAACAGCACAGCCTCACCTTTAACCCCTTCCCTGAGAAGGAGTTAAAAAAATGATGCTATGCTGACGCAGCATGGTGCAGTGAAATTTTGTAGATTTCATTGTACCATTTCTGCAGGGCTTTTAACAGGGAATGCCTACCTTGCATACATTATACCTGGCACAGGTATAGTGTGGCGCAAAGCTTTACGAAATTGTGCAATGGTGACATTACGCCAGTTTGTAAATATGGCGTGGGACTCTTTTGTGCTGCCTTAGCGTAAAACAAAATGATGCTAAGGCGGCGCAAGAAGCTTGTAAATGAGCCCTTATGTGCACAAAATGATGGAGTCATCATCAAATGTGGTCTGCCCCGAGGCAAGTACAGGAACCACTTGACAAGTGTTTGTGCACACACCAACCCTGACTTTAATCTCAGCTCAGTCATTCCACTAACTGGGAACATGTGTCAGTGGAGTCTTACTCACTCTGTCACCAGTCAGCAAAAATGTATGTGTGTACCAAAGTACCTGTAATTGACCATATGTTTGTGTTTGGTTGGGGAACAGGGGCTCAGATCATCTACGGCCAAAATGGGATTCTTGGAGGCAGCCAGTGTAAACCTGCTATAATGGCCCATCCAGAAACTGTTTCTCAGCATTCTTGCAAACGTGCTGCCTAAGCATTGCTTGATGACCCATACTTAGCAAACTGAACCCTTTTCTGAGCTATGCTTTGGCCTATCTTCCAGACATACTTGTGAACCCTGATATGATGACACATCATTCAAATATTTTGGGGTATTCTTGGTCACATGTTATGGGATATCATAGCCGCTCATCACTGACGTGTTATTCCCATTCTAGTACACCCCACCAAATCTATTAATGGAGATCAAGGTCACTCGATATGCTCTTTCACCCAGTCCGATTCGAGTAAGGAAATCTGGGACATATTTATAGGCCCCTAGCGCCACCTTGCGCCACATTAACATCATTTACTTTGAAGTTAATGTGGCCCAACGAGGCCAAAATCCCCACTCCGTATTTACAGAGTGGCGCAATGGATGCATTGCACCACTCTGTAACCCTTTCGCTACATTATGCCTGCACCAGGCATAATGTATGCAAATGGGGCATTCCCCCGTTAGGGGAGCCAGTAAAATGGTGCAAGGAAATCTATGAGATTTCCTTGCGCCATTTATTACAGCACTTTTAACACCTGCTCAAGAGTAGGCGTTTAAAGGGGGCTTCCATTCTTTAGAATGGGCCCCTGTGTACTCTGCAGGAGTAGCAACTATATTTTGGTGCTTCTCCTGCAGAGTACATCAATAGTGTCTTAAAAATGACACTATTGCCTTCTATCCTGCGCCATGGTGCGCTGTATTTTAAATATGGCGCACACATGGTGGCGGTAGGGGGGTGCTAAGGGGGGACAAGTCAAGTGGCGCTGCACTCTGTGCAGCGCCACTTTCCATAAATCTGCCCCTTACTGCCCAAATCTTTGAAAATTCACCAGCCTCCACTGCACCTGTGTAACCGAAATTACATCAAGAGACAATAAAATACCACGGACAAATGCACGTTTTTCCAAAGGATCCAACAGTGTTTCAACCTATATAACTGTGTCAGTTCCTTGTTCAGCAACATGCTAGTGTCTCATTCTTAACCCAACAAACCCCTGAACATGTCTCTCTCTGGCGTTAGAGCTGTTTTCCACGGAATTTGTTTGCTTAATCCCAATAGCTTTGCCCTGTTTGCCCTTTCAGTTAGAAACCATCCTTTGATAGTTGTGTTAGTCTATTTTCACTTCTGGGTGGTGTACTTATTTGCTTTTTCTACATTTTAGTAGCTTTACTTTAGGGAAAGTAATTTCTTCAGCTGCTGTGTGGGTGGCCCATGGTCTTCAGACAGAAAACAGAATGTACTGCTGATATTTTAAACAGCACACTTCAGAGCAGATGGTGGGAAAGCCTTAGAGTTCTTGACAATGGGGAGGGGCTTCAAGCTTCATTTTTATGTCGGGTCTGAGAGAGTAGCTATCTGCAAGAAATATTGTTTCAATGCTTTGAAATATGCATACAGTGGGCTTTGGCTCCACCCACTGTCTCACCTCTTGCTACTGTCTCTTTGGAGTATTATTCCTCCTCCTATGGAGTGCTTACACTGCTATGCAGAATGACTATTTTGCATCAAATAAGCATTCAGCCATGGCACATTCAATTATTTAATGGTTGAATTGTATATAGCTGACAATCTTTTCTTGTAATTGTTTTTTACTGCTGTAGGTTTTGTTAATTATTTTTGTCAAAACTCAAGTATGAGTCATTAACATCATCACCTTTGCAACCACCACTACCGTCACCATTTTCCAATGCCTATCACAGCTAATCCAAATACCACCACCACCATTACCGTTTTCACCACCATTATCACAGCATTTGTGCACTACTGTGATTTCATGTATTACTACATAAAGGCCAGACCTCTCGGTGTTGCCAAGGCTTGTTATTGAATGTCAGTCATTGGTTGGGTGGAATATCAAACTCAGGGCCTTATTTATGGGAAACTGGTGAATGGCAACACCTCAAATCTTCTTGCTGCGCTGCCCTATGCCAACATGAAAAGGTAGGAATGCACCATATGTATGCGATACGGTGCATTCCTGTCCTATCCCTCTGCCAGATTCACAATTGGCTGCCTTGCGCCAATGCAGGCAACCTTGCAAAATTGTGCAAGCGTATCTGTGTGCATGCAGTATTGTTATTGTGCAGGAGGGGCCACCTTCCAGCTCAAAAACAATCTGGGGTGGTGTTTTCCTCTTTCATGGAAAGAGGAAAAAACGAGGAGAAATAAAAATATTTCTCCTTGTTACGCCTCCCCTGGGGAAGCATAAGGTTTTAGCACTTCCCCAAGTTTACGTGATTAAGTAAATCTGGGGAAGCATCAAAACCCATGGGGTTTGCATAGGAAAACCCATTGCAACGCCCATGGAATGCCTCTCTGGCGCAGAGTAAGGCAACACAGCGACTTGCACTCCTTTGACTTACTCCATATCTATGAGGCCATTTAAAGCCACACAAATGGCTTTGGTGGCCTCATCGATATGATTGAGAGATTTGTGCTGCCGAAGCATCAGAAAAAGAGACACTCAGCCTGTGTAAGCCTCTCATAAATAAGCACCTAGATTCTGATCTTCTTAGTTATCTTTAGTATTCCATCCACTACTGGGAATTTAGCATACCTCGCCTTGCTGTCTTTCATAAAATCCAAAACACCTGCTGTTGTTATTTTAGTGTTCTTTCCACACCAGGGCATCTGCTTGTATATAAGGATGTGTGTTAAGTAACTTATGAACTGTTTTCAAGCAGTGCCTTGTAAAATTCGGTACTAGATAGTGTAAGCCAGTGATGCCTGTAAATAATGCATAATGTATAGTTTGAACCAGTAAGAGACTTTCTGAATTGTCACTCACGCCAGCACCCTCCCTTCATCATGGAAGGCTCAAGCTAAGGGGACCAGTGAATGTGCCAGGTATGACAAATAAATTAATGAGCTCTGGTTGCCCTTAACAACCTTTCTTTAAGTCTAGGGTTTCCTCTGCCCCATACAAACCTCTTAATGGCGAGTAGAAGTCCTTTAGGAAGGGACCTGATATCGTCATATTCAGCATGCTAAACACATAATTAAAACATGGCGCCATGGTCATCTTGATGATCTGAGTTCTGTTCTAAAAGGATAAATCCAGCGAAGAGCATCTGTACAAATCTACAGCTATCTCTAAGAAAGGTAGAACAGAATCTTGAACCATATTACACAGATCTCTTTTTACTAGGACACCTAGTACTTGAGTTTTTGAGGACCCACTGGAAGGGGTGATTGCTTATACAAGTTGTTACCATGTGAAGTGTGAGTGTGAGCACTTCGCTCTTCGACCAGTTAATTCTGTAAACTCTGAGCACAGAAAAGTGCTCTATAATGGGCAGTAGGGCCTCTATCGATGAAGCGGGACTGGATCTAGTAAACAGAATGTCACCGAAAGAAAGAAAACGTTTCTGGGACCCAGTTGATATAGCAATAACCTCTACTCTGTTGCTCTTCCTGCAAATAGCAGGAGAAAGGAGGTTCCCTTGCCTAGCACCACAGAAAATCCTCAGACACAAATCCCCCACATTGGCGATTAATATTGCCATTATAATCTTCTGATAAATACCGGGCCTATGCAGAGTATGGACCTGACCCAAGATAGATTTGCCCATTCCACATAAACACTATATCTGCGTCCAAGGAAAGGGCTATTTTCTGATCTGTATATTGTCAAAATTGCCAGAGAATGCAAGAATGTACTCATTTTGTCCCCAGGGAATCACCCTGTACAAAACCCACCTGGGTTGGATGTATCAAATAGCCTATGATTTTCTAAAGTCTGTTAGGAGTTTGACAAGGATTTTAATATCTGCGTTTGAAAGTAAAACAAGCCTGTAGCTTGAACAGTATAGATGGTCCTTACCAGGTTTAGGAAGGAGAGTAATTAAGGCTGTATTGATTCAGTCCACAGACCTTGGGGCTTGTCTGTTTTTTAAACATAGCATCAAGTATGGCAGCAGTCTGAAATTGTTTTTTTTGTAAAATTCTACTGTGAAGCAATACTTTCCTGTTGATGTTCCCATCGCCAAGTCTTTGATAGCCACTCAAAGCTCCTCAAATTTGTTCTCTTTCTATTTCTATTTGTAGTAAGACAGGCAGGCTGGGTCATTTTACACAGCAAAGAAAGCTATCAACTATCTACTTACCATGAGTGATACAAAATGGTTTAGAATTTTGAAAATTCTTTTGAAATGTCAAGTGGATGCTTGACTAACTCACCACTTTCGTCCTTGATTGACAGAATTAAGGAGGAGGCCTCCTGCTGACATAACTACATCACCAACATTCATCCAGCTTTTTCACCTCATTGACGTCGGCTGCAGCAGTCGGTGTGCACCCAGCAATGCGCTTCCCCCTCGTGTGTCCCTCGAGTGTCCGCCAACTCAGTGCGCATATTGGCTCTCACTTTTCACAACGTCTTACAGCTCTGCATAACTTCTTCCGGACCTGTGGGACTGATCCTGAAATGCAGGAACTAAACCAGTAGCTAACTAGTCAGTCGGTCGGCAGCAGCTACACGATGTAAAGAGTTAATAAAGAGCCATGCGGGCTCTCCATGTGCGCCTGACGTGCTCTGCGTGTCCGGGAGGGGCACGGAGCACGAGGGTATAAATAAAGAGCGAACTGCGGGTGACGCAGTTCCATGCGTGTGCTCTCAGCAAACACTGTCTGTGCGTGTTCTTTTAACGACAATGAAGGCCCAGTACATTGGCGACGAGCGGGATCGAAATGCGAGACAGTAGAAGAAAGTGCAGTTAAATACTGAGGCCAGGCTGAGAAAACGTACCGGGAGGAGAGCGGAGCAGTGTCGGCTGCCGCGATCGTGGTGCCGGGCCGGTCGCCGAAAAAAAAAGCCGGGTTCACGGAGGGAACCTCAGGCGCGCGACTGGCGGAGCGGACGACGAGGAAGCTGACCGGTTTCCCGATCGGGGAAACCCAAAGACGGTGAGCCGCGCCCCGCGCCCTCCCCCGCAAGGAGCAGCACCACGCGAAGATACAAGGCCCCGCCCAGGGCGTCCCTCGCTGCCCGGAGCAGCCGAAGGAGACGCGTGCTTCATTGGCCGGGCGCGCCGTGCGTCTCCTGCGAAGCCGGAGAGGAGGAAGCCCAAAAAAATAAAAGAAAAGACGCGTGGTGCACGTCAGATGTGTGCCGCCCCCGGGAGGGGCTAAAAAAAAAAAAAAAAAAAAGGAAAATAAAAGGGAAAAGAAAAGAAGAGAAAAGAAAAAAAAGCAGCGGTGAGCAAAAGGAGATGGTCACTGAAAAATAAAAGGCAAGAAAAGGGAGGCAGAAGTAGAAAACAAGAAGAAGTAAGGAAGGCGGAGTCAAAAAAAAAAAAAAATAATAAATAAATAAACAACGAAAGGACAGCTTCACCGTGTGTACAGCGCAAGGGTGAGAAGGGGTAAAGATGAGTGCCCCACCACAGGATGATGCCAATCCTCCACCGCCACCAGGGAACCCCCAGCTCCCAGCACAGTTGACCAACAGGGCTCACTCCTCGATCGTTTCGCTACCACCGTTTAGCCAACTAATTGACCCGGCTACTGCTGCGCCCAGATGGCGTTTGTGGATAAACAGGCTAGAAAACTACTTTTGTGCAACCAGGGAAACGGACGGGGAAGTGCGGAGGTCAGTAATGCTGTTGATGGGTGGAGATGAACTACAGGAGCTCTTTGACTCGCTTCCTGACACAGGGGATAAGGATGATTTTGATACAGCAGTAACTGCTCTGAACAGGCACTTCGACCCGCAACTCAACTCGGATTACGAACGTTTTAAACTACGACAGGCCCAGCAGACCGAAATCGAGTCGATGGATATGTTTTATGCCAGGTTGAGGAAGCTAGCGAGCTCGTGCACAGGTCTCAACCAGCAAGAGGAGATCCGTGCGCAAATCATTCAAGGGTGCCGGTCGAATGCTTTGAGGAAGTTGATTTTGAGACAGCAGGGCATGTCCCTCGATGACATTCTAATTCTTGCAAGATCACATGAACTGTCGGCAGTACGAGCGGATGCGATGGCGGCAGTAAGAGGTCAGTCATTAGCGGCTGCGTCATCGTCTCGTGTAGTCCAGGTGAAGGAGGAACAAGTGGATGCGATCCGAACACGCCCAGCAGCGCAGCGGAAAACAAGCGCTGCCAGGCCCGGTGACAGGGCCTGTGGAAGCTGCGGGTATGACCACCGGCCGAACATGGGATGCCCGGCTAAAGGACAGTCCTGCAACTGTTGTGGCAAGCCAAATCATTTTGCCAAAGTGTGTAGGTCCAGGAGGAATAAGCCAGGAGAGCAGAAGGGAAGAGATACAAGTGTTAAAGCTGTATCCAAGGACACAGAGGAGGTGAGAGACCAGGCGATGGCGAGTGGCCCGGTCTTCGAGGAAGATGAAGAAGAGGACATATTTGTAATATCGTTCACGGGGGGCAAGGCACGGAAAAGGAGACCGCCGCCCATGAGTGACGTTCATGTCAACGGCATGCTTGTTTCCGTACTCATTGACACAGGGGCGTCGGTCAATGTCATGGATGAAACGCTTTTCCACCAACTAATACCTGCCCCGCCACTGACCCAGACAACTACTAAGATATACAATTATGGAGGGCGAGACCCTCTTCCCCTCAAGGGAACAGTGGAGGTGGCTGTAAGTAGTGGAGATAAATCAACAAAAACCAAGTTCTATGTGGTGGCTGGGGATCGTGGCACTCTGCTAGGATGTCGCACAGCAGAAGAGTTGGGACTGGTGTTTTTTGCACGACAGGTATATGAGACTCAAGTGGAACGCCTTCTCAACGAGTTTCCACAACTATTTGAGGGGTTGGGTCGGTTAAGAGGAAAACGCATCAAATTGCACATAGATCCCAACGTGGCTCCGGTGGCGCTAAGGCATCGTCGTGTACCCTTTCATCTGAGACCTGTCGTTGAGAAAGAGCTGCAGTTGTTGGAGGACCAAGGGGTCATAGAGAAGGTGGATGGGCCTACGCCGTGGGTGTCGCCGCTGGTGATTGCGCCAAAACCCAAGCAGCCAGGAGCGATTCGCCTCTGTGTTGATATGCGACTGCCAAACAAGGCTATTCGAAGGGAAAGACACATAACGCCCACCATGGACGACATCATTGCAGATCTGAATGGGGCACAGTGGTTCTCCAAGTTGGATCTCAATGCGGGGTATCATCAGCTAGAGCTAGACCCGGAAAGCAGGAACATTACCACGTTCTCGACGCATGTGGGGCTGAGAAGATACAAGAGGCTGAGCTTTGGAGTGTCCTCCGCGGCGGAGGTGTTTCAAAATGTGATTAGGGAAACCCTGTCGGGGTTGCCAGGAGTAATCAACCTGAGTGATGACATTCTAATATACTCCAAGACGAGAGAGGATCATCATTGTCATCTACGTGCGACGTTGAAACGACTATCCGAAGCGGGACTAACGCTTCATAAAAAAAAGTGTGCCTTCTACCAAAACTCGGTAGAATTCTTTGGATATGTATTTTCGAAAGAAGGCCTGCAGGTGGACCCACGGAAGGCTGAGGCTATCCGTCAGGCCGCGGTTCCGCAAAGTGCCACGGAGGTTCGTAGCTTCCTAGGGATGGCCACGTACTGCGGGAGGTTTATACCACATCTAGCCACCATGTCTGAACCTCTCCGGCAGCTATCTAAAGGGCAACATCGTTGGGACTGGACTCCAGAAGCACAACAGGCCTTCATGGATATTAAGGAGGCGTTGCTAGACAAGGCAACTATGGCCTATTTCAACCCCAGCAGAAAGACCGAAGTAGTGGTAGATGCGAGCCCCGTCGGGCTTGGAGCTGTCCTCTTGCAAGAACAGAGGCATCAGGAATGGGTCCCGGTCGCGTATGCCAGCCGGGCGTTGTCGGCCGTTGAAACCAGGTATGCGCAGATTGAGCGTGAGGCTCTGGCCATCCGGTGGGCGTGCCGCCATTTTCACTTGTATTTGTACGGGCACGAATTTCAAGTGGTGACTGACCACAAACCTTTAGTTCCGTTGTTCGCTGGTTGCCCGCGTCTTGCACCTCCGCGGATTGAGCGATGGACCGTTCTCCTTCAACCTTATAGGTTCACTGTCGTTTACCGGCCAGGGGCAAACAATCCGGCAGATTATCTGTCTCGCCACCCTTGTTCGCAGGTGTCGGATGCGCAACAAGAACAAGATGAGGAGAGTACGGAAGTCTTTGTAAGCATGGTCGTGCAGTCGGCGTGTCCTAACGCCCTTCTCATACCAGAGATTGTAAGTGCCACGCAGGAAGACATCATATTGAGCCACGTCAAAGATGCGTTGAGCCATAAAAAGTGGAAATATTTTCTAGAAAAAACACATGAGTCTCGCCCGGAACAGAGAGTGGCCATGCAAAGTATCTGGAAAGTGCGAGATGAACTGTCTACTGATAATGAAGGATTGGTTCTACGGGGAAGAAGGATTGTACTTCCACAAAGTCTCTGGTCTAGAGTGATAACGGAGCCGGCTACTCTGAAACCATGGGCTAAGGTAAGCATGGACTTCGGAAGTTTTCCAGATGGGAGATTAACTGCTGTTATGATTGACTCTTATACTAAATTCCCGGTGGTTGAGGTGGTACCGTCGACGGCGTTTGAGAACGTGCGACCAGTTCTACAAAAGACATTTGCATTGTTTGGTTTGCCTGATGAGATTCGAACGGATAATGGTCCCCCATTCCAAGGCCAAGAGTTTCGGTCATACCTTGAGGGTTTGGCAATTCATCATCGGAAGATAACGCCTTACTGGCCTCAGGCAAATGGGGACGTGGAAAGGTTCATGCGAACTTTGAACCGGGCTCTTCGAATTGGAGTAGAGAAAAGGGAAGACAGCGAACAGTGTCTACAACAATTCCTGAGTGCCTATCGTCAAACGCCTCATAGTACTACTGGTTGTGCGCCCTCCTCTTTGATGTTCAAAGTATCTCCACGTGACTGTATTCCATCAGGTCCTAAGTGGAGACCTCCAGTGTTGGATGTTAAGGCCACTCAAAAACGACGGCGAGCTACTAATCAGAGGGCGAGTACCCAACGACGAGCAAGGTACCGAGGGTTTCAAGAAGGAGACCAAGTGGTGGTGAAATGTCGGAGAGGGGGAGGAAAGTTTATAACTCCGTTTGAACCTGAGGTATGGGAGGTTATTGGCGTGAAGGGGTCCATGATCACTGCGGCCAGAGGAAGGCAAAGAGTGACACGGAATGTGTCACATTTTAAGAAAGCTGGACGGAGGGAACCAATTGATGATGAAGGAGAGTTGGAGGACATTGCCGGTGGGTCACCCGTGGTGACCAATGAGGTGGAGAGTGACAGGAGGCCGGTGCTGACTGAACAAACCTTACCGGTTTATGCCCCTGGGAATGCAAGTTTGCGCACAAGAAGTCGAAGATATGATCTACGTCCCAATCCTGCACCGAGTAGTCAGTTGAAGGATTTTGTCTGTCATGTAGGCTGCTCATAGTTGGAGTTCCGTTGCCAGGTGGCTATAACAGGATGAAGACGGAAGGTCTGTTGGTTCATAAGGACCGTGTTTTCATTGAGGTGGACTGTTTACGTGTGTTTTGTAGTACGAACTATTCCTAAGTTATTTTATACCGTTGTGTGTTAAGTTTGGTGTTGGATTTGTTAAGTCCAACCTCCATGTGGAGTAAAACATGGGGGGGATGTAAAGAGTTAATAAAGAGCCATGCGGGCTCTCCATGTGCGCCTGACGTGCTCTGCGTGTCCGGGAGGGGCACGGAGCACGAGGGTATAAATAAAGAGCGAACTGCGGGTGACGCAGTTCCATGCGTGTGCTCTCAGCAAACACTGTCTGTGCGTGTTCTTTTAACGACAATGAAGGCCCAGTACACACAGCTATGTCAATTCAAACCGAGTTACAACATAGCAAAGTTATAGTAGCATTGTATTAACACAGCAACATGCCAGCAATACGCCAGTGACAAACAGCAATAAACGGCAACACAGCAACATAACAATCACAAAGCAACTACGTGGTGGTAGTGGACACAATCTCCTCTGAGTACTCCGCCAGCTAACTATTCTAACAAACATTCTGGAAGAGCTAAGAACTACCGATATAAAATCTTTTTCAGCCAGTTAGCCTAATGCCCAAACAGCCCAATTCGACTTCAACCAATTTAAACTCGACTGTGAATTGTCCGACAAACACAGTATTCTGCACCCTGCGCTAGTAGCCGTAAACTTGGTGGGCCAGCTGGCAACAACATCAGCTAATTTAAGACCTAAATCTATAGATCAAAAAACTGCCTCTTTATCCAACCATAGTTACCGAATCTGACACTGGGGGAGGGCTTCTGACTAGAGACCCAGGCTATAGAGGATAAACTATGTACGGAGGATATTT
Organism: Pleurodeles waltl; assembly: GCF_031143425.1. Classification (NCBI taxonomy): domain Eukaryota; kingdom Metazoa; phylum Chordata; class Amphibia; order Caudata; family Salamandridae; genus Pleurodeles; species Pleurodeles waltl. Next base: position 782,352,110 of record NC_090436.1, read on the forward strand.
AAGATGTGAGTAACAGCCAAAAGACATGAAAGTAGTGGGGGAGGTGCTTGAAGGCCTGCCCTACATGCTACGATAGGGATGTCATACCAGGCCACCAGGACCCTGGGCCAATAGATACATGTTCCATTCCGTGATTGAAGGTTCCAAATGTTATGTGGTAACCTGAAAGAAGACACTGCTTTACCACAGACCAGCATCTCCGCCAGCACCTGAATAGCTGTGGTTGAATTTAACAGTTCAAAACCTTTGTTTTGTTTTGGTACAATAAAGGAACTTTACTCGGCCCTTACACTAGTCGATTCAATACTTATTGGGAGTAGGAAACTATAGGTCTGCACTGAAGTTCCAACTTAATGGGAAGTATATAATTGCCCTAGCTGGTAGTTCGAGATGATTACCGGGAGATAGATAGGGAAATACTAGGGAATGCATAAAGAGTAAGAGCTGTACCTACAGTAATTGAATAGCTGTCAGAGATTTTGATTATAATACAGCTAATGAAGATGCAACAAACTAGAAATGTATACAAGTTAGTCGCTGGTTGTCTCACACTACTATAAGATACTGACATGCTATATCAGAACCCTTTGTACTTAAATGTATCTCATGCTATAACTTGTACAATTTGGATACAGTTTTACTGTTTAAATGCTAAAAATACCAATAAAGAGGGATGTAAAAAAAAGAATCACCTCTGTAACATCGGACTCCTACAGTACCCCAGGAATTAATAAATAAAGTAAGCGGACGATTCAACCCGCAGTCCCTTTATTACCTCAGGTAGCTGAACCTTGCGTATCCGTGCCTAAGGTGCTAATTAAAAGACATAGAAAACGTGCAAGGAAGGTGAGGAAGAACCCCAATCATGGTGACTTCGGTAGCAACTTTTATTACATATTTATGGCTAAACCGAGCAGCAGCACACCTTATCACCAAAGCAACTTCAAAAGCCTACAGACTCCGAATCCTTACAGACAACAACTAATGCTACCCCAGAGTCCACCAGTGACAGCATTCTACTGAGAGCTTCCCCCTCCCATCCAAATCATGCAGCGCTCATGGCGGGGGAATCACAACCCTAAGTCCACCAGTTTTGCTGTCAATTATAGCTTTGCAGGCTGACTTGCCTCTCAAAAAAGATCTAGTGACCCGGAGCTCTCTGTGGCACCAGCTGTAACAGGGTCAAAATCTCCAGATCCTAAGTCGGCTACAAAACAACTATCTAGTTTAGTTCAATCCATGCAGGGCTCTCAAATAGTGCCATAATCAACATCAAAAGAACTTACGGATGCTAAACAGACTAATGCACTGGGAAATAAGCCAAGGTTACGTGGTCGTCCCGGCCTTGTGCAAACAACTCTTGCAAGCCAAGATAACACACTGTGGTCTCATTTAAAGCTCATGTATCGACCCGACCAGGTTATTCAACCAAGGGTTACATTGAATTAATTCCCTTTAAAGCCCAATCTTCCTTTGAGGTAAGTCTTCATTAACAAAACCCAGGGCTAGCTTCAACTAAGGTGACAGTTTAAAACTTACAAGCCATCACAGATGACATCCAGCATTGTCCAGTGCAAAACGAAGCAGTTTGCCGCCCTATCACAGATCCTTGTGGTGAGCAGCAAGAAGACAAGATCATGGTGACGTTTATCACCAGCGAAAAGGTACGTTGAGCTTCGCAACCCCATAACAACAATTTTGACTACACCACTAGAGGTCCAAATTATGAAACTCAGCAGATTTTTCTAACCCCACATTATATATCACAAGGCCAACAGGATACATTAAATAGAGGCAATATCCTGAGACTGCCTGCTGAGATGCCATTGCTTCAACATATTGAATCTGCTGATGTAATATCAGTGAAATTCCTCCCAAGTGGTGATCCCTTTGGACTGGTACAAACACTCACCACTTGGAGGTCCCAAGAGATAACCTTATTGATCCTAGATGCCAAGCAACAGTTTGAATCCTGGGTATAGCCCTTTCTAAAACAGTCAAACAACGACACCCTTTCCCTTTACTGGTGACAACGTCAAGGACAGAAAATGGCTCCTGCGCTCCTCAAGGGTGTTTATTTTTTCTAGCCTCTCAGGTTCCAACAGAGTTAGTCCCTAGGACAAAGAAGCAAGAGAGGAAGGAATCTATTCTGAAGCCTGACTATAGACCCCTTGCTCCTCATGCATACTCTGTGTTACATCAAGCTTGCAACCCCGTAATAATGGGCTCACGTCTGCAAGAACAACCTGCGGACGACTCCCTTGTAGGTTAGCGGTGGGTAGCATCCATATTAAATGCTTCAAGGAAAAGCATTGTGCAACAAATAAGGAACAGCCACTGGGTGTAAAATATTCTGTCCTGGAATATCACTGGTGCAAAAGATATAATTACCAACAACTTTGCATTAGTAAACCAAGGCAGATATGAACTGGTCATGCTGCAAGAAACGTGGTTAACCGATCCAATGCATCTATGGGGCTATATGATTCAATACATCAGCGCCAAGAAACCAAATTGATGGGGCAGACCCAGTGGTGGCCTTGCAACCTTCGTTTCGGCTGCATTATGTGTAACCTCAGAACAGCTAGCAAATTTGTCCAATGATTTACAGGTTATCAAGCTCAACTTTGAAAACAACCATCAAGAAGCTACCCCCTCGTACTATTTAATGTCTATGCTCATCCTCGTAAAGTGCGAAAGGCCTTTCATGAATTTAATGCACGAGATTTTGGAAATTAGATACACTCACCCATGATGAGACATTCTGGGGACGGGAGACTTCAATGCAAATTTAAATTACACTCCTGATAATGATGTCAGCTGAAAATACTTTAGGGTCAGTTCAATCTCAGGTGCCCCATCCCCGGAAGCAACAGGACTGCTCCTGTATGGAACTGGTTGGCCCACTAGAGCATCTGGGTTTGAGGGTCCTTAGTGGAAGGACCAAATGATGACACTCCGCCAAAGTTTGCCCATTATAGGCCGAAGTCTGGTTCTATAACTGATTACACTATCAAGACCCTCCTTCTGCTGTTGCAACTGAGGACGTGCAAAATCATAACTACACTTCAAAGTGATCACTCATATCAGGCTGTAGAACTGGTACTGAATGAAACCTGACATGCCCCAGCTCCCGCTGTCTCTGGTAGCCTTGGATCAATGAACTTGAAGCTCCTAATCTGGTCACATCGTTCTCTGCCAAAGCTAACCACCAAGGCAAAAGCGGCCTTCCAATGTACAACATCCTTGCATATGTCGGCAGTGGAAGTGTGGTCCACTTTCTTACCCAGATTATTATCTGTTAGTTCCACACCTCGCACACGCTGATCCAGGTGCCTCAAGAAACTATAGGCCTGATTACAACTTTGGAGGAGGTGTTAATCCGTCCCAAATGTGACAGATATACCACCAGCCGTATTACGAGTTCCATAGGATATAATGGACTCGTAATACGGCTGGTGGTATATCCGCCACTTTTGGGACGGATTAACACCTTCCTCCAAAGTTGTAATCAGGCCCAATGAGTTTGTTGGTCAAAACCTTAATGTTGAGAACAAGGCTGCAGAGAGTGCTTAGAACAATGAAGAAATCAAATGTCACAATAACCACGTGCAAGACCATAAAATGTTTAAGAAAAAGCTACAAACAACAGCTATGGCTAGAACAGAAAGAGAGGCAGGACAATTTGGTCAAGACTCCTTTTCAATTCAAAACTAGTGAACACCAGTGCTTTTTGGGCTACGGTCAATGGAATTGATTGGGAGTCAAGACCCATCAGTTATTTGTCTATTTTTGAAGAAACTTGGGCAATTTATTTGACTAACACATTTACTAACCAAGAAAAACTCCCAGTCAGAATCTCAAACAAGCAACGTGCAGGATCTGTCAAATTCCCCTCGATATACAACGGAGGAGGTAGCCCAAGTGATCAGGAAAGGGCCAGGGACGGTGCACCTGGCCCTAATGGCTTTCTGGAGGCTATATTGAAGTCAGATCCGAAATACTGGTCTAAGCCACTCACAATTTTATTTACCGAAGTAGAACTTAGTAATACTATTCCTGGATAGCTAGAGAGGATCCATCATCATCCCGATATTCAATGGGGGGACTGATCTAACCCGGGCAATTACAGACTGAACGCTCTAAATGACTCAGAAGTTAAGTGCTATGCCTCCTTAATTTTAAATGATTTGGTAGAATGGGCTAATCCTGTCAACCTTGTTCCCCTAAATCAAATGGGCTTCCGGAGGTTTTATGGCACTATAAATAACACAGCGTTAACTGTCATTGCTGACAACTCTAGGTGCCTTAAGAAAAAACTGCACTTATGTTTTTTAGATTTTAAAAGAGCCTTCAACCGTGGGGACAGACCCCTCCTATGAAGATCGGGGCTCCATGATAGAATTGAAAGGACATTGGCTTCGCCTTAACTATAAGGTCGATATGTTTCACGCCTCAGATGTTCCTAAGGATCAATTGGCGTTTCATTAGGACCACAAAAACCATGGCTACTCAAAAAAACAAAAAAACACATTTGGCGTAAACAAAAACAAAAAAAACTTACATGAACAGTTACGCAAAAAGAAAAAAGCCACAATCGGCATAGATCCTCCTATATTTAGAATAGGGCATCATAGATAAAGTGCTGGCCGAAGGGCTGTCATCACAATTACGGACGGGGCCCCCACTGAAGAACCTACCCGCGGCCACACACCCTTCGGCCCTAGCTGGAGGACCTAGGAACCCCACAAGGTGAGTAACAGGGTCCCCCCTCCCAGCAACCAGGGAAGAAGAGGTAAGTACCTGGTTTTTCCCCAAACCCACAGGAGAACTTTGGAAAAGGACTATGCATGACCCAGACAAGACTGGAAGAAACCAAAGGTGGATCCTGACAGAAGAGGACCTGCAAAAGAAGGGGACCAAATCCAGTTCGAGTTGCAGTGTCTGGCTGTGGCAGGAGCCACTACCCACCCTTCTGTGGATGCAGGACCAGGTTGATGGTGGATGAAGAAAGTCAGTCGTGCAGCAAAGGAGCAGAAGAGGAGTTCCAGGAGTAATGCAAGTGATGTCCCACATCGGCGGTCGTGGTGCAATCAGTCAACGGTGCTGGAAAACCACCAACAAGCCTCGGCAAATGGAAGAGTCAGAGAAGGCTGAAGTGGACCAGCAAGGTCCAGGGGAGTTGACCCAAGGAGTGGAGTCTGAGGTGACCCTTAACAACTGGAAGAGTCACAAGAAGTGGAGGCGGCCCCCACAGGTGTCCCACGGGCAGAAGGCACAGCAGTGGGGCCCACGCAGTACACCTGACGAGGAGTCCCACGTCGCTGGAGCAGCAGGCAGGAGACTGTGCTTTTGAGGGAAGAGTGGTAGAGGCCGGGGCTACCCAGAGCCTGAAGATCCTTTGGAGGAAGAACAAACAAGCCTTGGTAGCTGCAAGAATTGCACTGCACAGGGGTACTGACCTGTAAGGAGAGGCAAGGGCTTACAATCTCCTAAGTTGGAAAGCTAGTAGAGAAGACCAAAAGGACCACTCCAGGCCACCATTTGTGATGCAGGATGCAGGCAGCTCTCTAGGACAGAAGATCCACGCAGCCCGTCGTCATTGCAGTTTGTGCCTGCGGATGCAGGAGACTGACTCCTTCAGTCCAAGGGACATTGCTTCTTACTTCTTGTGCAGGCTGAAGACTTGTTGGCTGCCGTCAGAGAATGCACAACTGGGGAAATGTTGTAGTTGCAAGATGCCCAGGTTCAGAGTTACCATTATGTACCCGGACACATGTGTCCAGTACATGGGTAAAATGGCTTCCCTACACTTACAAAGTCCAGGGAAATGGAGCTGGAGTTCGTAAGGGCACCTCTGCTCATGCTGCAGTGCCCTCACAAACAGGTACCTGCACCCTGTCTTCTGGGCTAGGAGGGCCTGCCATAGGGGTGACTTACAGTGAGTTGGTGCAGTGACCTGTAGTCAATGCACATGCACCTTTTCACGCAGGCTGCAATGGCAGGCCCACAGACACATTTTGCATGGGCTCTCATGGGTGGCACAATACATGATGCATCCCATGGGGAACTCCTGGTGCCCCAATGCCCTGGGTACCTAAATACCATGTACTAGGGACTTATATGGGGCACCAGTATGCCAATTGTGGGGTGTGCTATGTCATGAGCAACCACATTTAGAGGGAGAAAGCACAGTCACTGGCGTGCTGGTTAGCAGGATTCCAGTGAACACAGTCAAAACCACTCTTACAGCAGCCAAAAAGTGGGGGTAATCATGCCAAAAAGAGGGTACTTTCCCATGTCTGCTAAGGAGTGATCAGTCAGTACATCCCTTAGTATGCTTGTATCGCTCTCAATACTAAAATCAGGTCACCGGATCTGTCCAAAATAGGGTCCATAGCAAGGTATCCATCATCTGCCACAATCAATTTAGTTATACCAAATTCAGCAATAGTCCTCAATAGTTTATTGACGAAGGGTGATTTGTTACCATTTGGAGCATAGATGGATCCACTACCAATGTTTTATGTTGCATTCTAACTTTAACAAGTACATATCCTCCTCGGAGGTGCCACCAGGTCATCATAATTTTGTATGGTAAAGATTTGTAAAAAAGTATAACAATGCCCCCTTTTCGGAAGAAAGCCCCTTCTACCCTGTTGTCATTGCTGTGATCAGATAACACATGGATAACTCAGACAACCCAGTCCCTTCTCAACTTATTAGTTAAACCGAAGCGATTGCAGGATGCTTAGTTGCCTCAAACACCAATATCTTTTTCCTTTTTTCCATTTAATACAATGCATCAAGCTGATGGCGTTCAGACAAAGATTAACCAGATTGGTATTTGGAATGGGGAAATGATAAACTGAACTCTATAAAGCATTGGGCAAACCTTTTATATACATATTTCCTATAGTGTGTAATCCTAATGTATGTGTCTGAGCTAATACATCATGGTCAATAACATCTAAAGTCTTGGTGTACACATCTAGAGACAATTGTGGTACAATACTTTCCCTCAACAAGGAAACAACAACAGAACTCGGCATAGAGAAAAGTAACTTCAACCAAGCGTACGTTGCCCTCTAATCTACATTCCCTCCCAATAAGGGAGGACGCTTTTGTAATATGAACATTGCAAGGGCAGCATTAGCACTTAAGAACAAAGTTTTGGACAATGAACAACAGAAACATGGCAGGACAGAAAAAGGAAAAAGGGGAGAAGGAAAGGGACTGAGTAATAAAGAAAATAAGAGAAGGGGACAAAAAAACAAGTAAAGAAAGAAGACCTATAAGGTTGCTGATCTCTCTGGGGACACACGTATGTTGTAGTCCACAGTGATTTAGCCAAAGGTATTAGCCACCTGCTATCCCAGTGTGATTGAAATCAGAATTTTAGATGAGATCTCAATTTCTCTTTTTCCCTACTTTGATCATTGGAGCAGTCTTTTTATGACAACCTCCCCCACATAGCTTCCAATATGTCACTGTCAGCTCACAAAGCACCTGTCCCAAATTTGATGGAGATCTCCTTCTTGTCTCAAGGGGTTTTCCTTACCAAGTTCAGAGCTATCTGGTGTTGTATTCGTGTCAGGACCACCTAATCTACCAAGACCTTCTTTTAAGTCTCCCAGCTCTTCATATTCCTTGTTCATCCCATTGAGTGTGATTAGCCTTGTAGAGGGTTCGAGCAATCCATAACTTATGACATGTTTTCTAAGCCTCTGATGCATTCCCTCCACTTTGTAGACATTTCCGGAGAGATGCAGCAATGAAAATGTTGTATACCCGGAGTTTGAGGGGGCATTTCTGCTGCTTGGCTAAGTCAATCACCTGCCTGGCTTGTTGGTGACGAACAAAACATGCAATGATGGCTCGTGGTGTATTCTTGTTTCTTGTGCCCCATAAGAAGATTCTGTATGCTCTTCAAAAGTTGCACCACAAAACATCCTTGAAATACTTAGCCTAAAATGTCACTGTGTCTGTTTTTTCCAGACCATCGGACACTCCCATATATACATTGTTATGCAGGATTTTATCTTCCAAGTCCGCTATCTTCTGATGGAGGTGCCATATCACTTGCCCCAGTCAGGGCTATTATTGATAAATTCCTATTGTTTTTCTACTTCCATCAATTGATGACCTGTTGCATCTAACATGTCGAGAACTGTGCAAGTTTAGCATGCATAGTTTTGACTTTGTTGCTGTTGCAGTCATGCTGTCCATCACCACACATATGGATGACTTAATCAGCGCTAGTTCTCCCATCAACATGCACAACAATTGCGTCTGGACTTTTCCTTGTGGTTTTTGAGTCATGTGCACAGATTCCAACCCTTACTGAGTTTAACAGCAAACCTATTTCTGAGCGAGTAGCTCTTCAAACATTGAACTTGCAAAATGGATAACATTGCCCTGATTCACAAACCTAACTTACACATTTGAGTAAGTTTATATTTTGGAGTAAGTTTACTACTATTTGTATTCACAAACTGCGGGCCTCATATATGGGGCCCTAGCGGCACACTGCCCCACTGGAGAACATTTTTTTTATGCTCGTGAGGCACAGTGTGCCAGTCCATATTTACAAGGCCACAGAACACTACATGAAAGAGGTGCTCCAGGGAGTTGCTTGCGGTGTTCCCATGCAAAACCCATAGAACCGGAAGGAATCTGATGCATTCCCAGATTAACAAGTCTGGGAATGCGTCAGATTCCTACGCCACCTCAGGTGTGGCGTAAGAATAACACAACGGGAAGAAATAACTTTGTTTCTTCCCATTATTTCTCTTTCGATATGTGCTGCATTTTGCAGCACATATAGAAAGAAAACAACATTCCTTGTGAATGTTTTTGTGCAGGAAAGCATCCATTCCTGCACAAAACAATCAACTCCGCAATGCAGGCACCCTTGCACCATGATGCAAGGGTTCCTGCATTGGCGCTAGGCAGCAATTTGTGAGCCAATTTCAGGGGGAGAGGACAGAAATTAGCACTAACTTGTAGATATGGTGCATTTCTGTCCTTTCCCGGTGGCGAAGGGTGGTGCAGCAAGGCACTTGATCAATGTGGCCCTAGGAGTGTAAACTTTCTACAAAAGTATGTTAAATGTCTCCGTCTATGGAGTAAAGCATGCATCCTTACTACAGGCTTACTTTTGTGTGGGTTGGTGATGTCCCTCCCTAAACCCATCCCTGACTCCATAAACCCCTCTTACTTCTCCCTGATCCCATGACCCTTTTCCTGGCTACTCCTCTGTGTTCCTCCTACATTTACTAATAAAAGCTATACTTACATGTGTGGAAACTGCAGTTGACTAAAACACACATTTTGTGTTGTATTTTTAGTAAGTTTTCTAGTACTGCATAATCTATACAAAGTTCAATTTGTGAAGCAGCCACTATGATTTTTTCTGTTCCTGCAGAAGACCAAAGCCACTTAGTTACTGCCACTTTCACTGCATAAGTATGTCTTATTAGGCCTCAAACGTAATCACAACTTTGAGGCCCAAAGAATGCCTAATTAATCCAGATTTGGGCTGTCTGTGCAATGAAAACAATGTTCCATGTTGCTATAGACATTGCATCCAAGTTTTGAGGGGTGTGGTCAGCTACGACCCACTCCAGAATGACCAATTTCCATGGTTGCAGACTGGCAACTGCCGTGATGCAGGCAACTGTCTGGTGAGCGTCTTCTGGTCTCTGGTCACTCCCCTATTCAAGATCAGCATTGAGTGCTGCAGTGGGTTACTGTATGGCACACTTTCACCATGGTTACATCTGAGCGGCCATCTGTAGGGACTTCATAGCCCCACCTCTGGACTGACAGTATCTTGCAATGAGAGCCATTAGTGGTTTGGTTAAGCACATTTGCTACCTTGTTGATGTGAAGTTCTGTACATAGCATTTTATTACTAGCTCTTGAAAGGATTAAACCAGTTTGCATGGCCATTCTGTATGGTGACAAATGCTGACTGACAAAGAGGTAAGATCTCTCATAAAGCTCCTTTAAATAACCTCCATCCCTCCATCCCTCCATCCCTCCATCCCTCTTCCCTGCAGCTATTTCTTTGTAGGCAAAGGCAGGCTGTACTTGATGTCCCCTACAATTCTGCTGGAGGGACAACCTACCTCTTGGGGGGGTGTTTTAATTATATAAAATTATTATAATTAATTTGTGAAATACAAAATATAGGCCTCAGTCCAGAAACAGTATTTTAAACATAAATGTGCAGAAACCTTCCATAATCACTTTTTTTTAATATATATCTTTTATTGATTTTATATAGCAGACATACGATACAAACAATTGTCACGCAATAATACAGGATCATATTTATCTGGTTAATGTTACTTAGAAACAATCAAACCCCCCCATTTACACACCTGTCGAAACATGTATTGCATTCATTACATTCAGTAATTATTTCCTACTGCTTTGCTCATAGTATTATATTTTTGTTGCAGCTCAGGGAAGCCCCACTAGTGGTTCTTATGGAGCTCCGGTTTCTATTTAATCGGGCCGCGGGGGTGAGTGAGTGCGATCCCGTTTGTGATCGGATTAGGTAGGCGGGAGATATATCTAATTCTTGCCTGTTGTCTTCCCCTGTGCTCCAACAATATTGCCCTTGATCTAATTAGACGCAGTCTAGGGAGGTGCGGAGGATTGCACCCATTAACTACATTCTTGTCCTGGTGGGCTCTTATTTTATTATTTCTAGTAGGAGTCCTGATGTATTCATTTTTTGTGTTCTGCAGCCCCCTTCATGGGGGTTTATTATCGTTCTTTGACTCAAGCTTAGTTACTAGTGTTTCCCAGATGTCGCACCCCGTGTGTGGCTGGCCCTCCCGTGCCAGTTTTTTAAGCACCTGAAGCTCCGTGCGGGCCCAACGAAGTGTGAGGGTGTGCCAGGACTTCTGGTCAGGGGCCTTTGGAGCTTTCCAGTGCATTGCTATCAGTCTTTTATACATCACGTAGGACAAGTCTACAAACTTGAACAGGTGTCTGTGTTTTTTTTCACCGGACCTCACTCCCAGTAAACAAGGCCTGGGGTCCGCCGACAGCACAAGCCCCGTCCATTCTGAGGTCTCCTTCACCACCTTTTTCCATTCTGTTTGCACCTGAGGACAATCCCAGACCATGTGGTAAAAGTGAGCTGATGGCTCCAGGCATCTAGGGCACGTCGGACCCGTGCCCGGATACATCCGCTTCATTCTGGCCGGTGATAAGTACGTTTGATGTATAAAGCTGAACTGGGTGTAGCGGAATCTAGGGTTCCTTGATACACCACGTGCGTAAGACAGTGCTTTCGGCCAGTCTTCTAGAGGGATCGGATCAGGGAGAACAGAGTTCCATCTTTCCCTGGCCCTCTCCAAGTAGGGTTCCGGGAGTTCACTGAGTGTCTTGTATAGGCTTGATATTGCTTTAGTTTGTGCGTCGCTTTGCAAAATATGATGTATTATGGGAGAAATCTCTGGTTCTAAGGCGCCTGCTCCCCATATTTTTTTAATTGCGTGGCATATTGCATAATATGCTAAGAATTGGCCAGAGTTCACTGCAGTGAGGGCCCAGATGTCTTCGAACGACATTAGTTTACCGCCCTCGAAACAGTCTCCCACTATCTGTATCCCTGCCTCTAACCATAGTGACAGTGAGTGCGGGTTAATCAGGTAGAGTCCCGGGAGACAGTCCAGCGGAATTAGCGGGGTGTATGGGAGCGATCCGCGACCCTTCTGGACATATCTCCCCCAGCAAGCGTGCGCCACGGCCAGCAATGGGTTGATGGATGCACTTTTGGGATGCTTGTTGAACAGACAAGACAACAGTTGGATTCCTTTTAGCCGAGTCTGCAGCCATACAGACTCGGCTGTCGCTGAACTATGGAACCAAAGCTGTATCCACTGTAACTGTGCCGCAGCATAATAGAGTTCAAAGTTGGGGGCTCCCATTCCACCTGATTCCACCGGTCGCTGCAGTCTGGTTAATGCCACACGCGCTCTCCCGCCACCCCATATGAGCTGTAATAGTATTGTGTTCAGTTTACTGAAAAAGCTCAGTGGAAGAATGAGTGGTAGAGCCGTGAAATAGTATAACAACCTAGGCAGGATCAGCATGTTCGCGATCGCCACTCTGCCTGGTGGAGAGAGCGGTAATTTGTTCCAAAAGCGTAGAGATCCCTTCATAGAGGCTAATGCTTTCCCCAGATTGCCGTCTCTGAGGTCCTCTGCGCTGTGATATATGTGAATCCCTAGGTATTTAAATGTTTCGAAGCACCATTTTAGACGTCCTCTCGGGGCCTCTTCTTGTTTCCCTGGGGGCCATCTAATCAGTGGAAACACACATGATTTTTCCCAGTTTACTGCTAAGCCAGATATCAATCCAAACTCGTCTAGGAGTAACATTATGGAAGGCAGTGTCTCCGTGCCCTTCCGGGTGTATATTAGGGCGTCATCAGCATATAACGATATTGGGTGGTGTGTTCCGTTCCTGTGTATACCCCAGTCATTTGCCATGGATGGTATTTTAGCCGCTAACGGCTCCATGGCTATAGCGAATAGTAGTGGGGAGAGGGGGCAGCCCTGCCTCGTGCCCCTAGAGATTGGGAAGCTGTCAGATATCACTCCCCCCGTTTTCACTCTAGCACTTGGGTTTGAGTATAGTGTGCGGACCCAACGCACATAATTAGGGCCTATTCCCATCTGTCTCATTGTGGCCAGAAGGAAGTCCCTTTCCAATGTGTCAAACGCCTTTTCTATATCCAGTGAGAGCACCATTTCTTCATATGCATCTGGGGGAGCGTCTCCTATTACGCTCAGAAGCCTACGGATGTTTGGGAAGGTGTTACGCTTCGGGATAAATCCGTTTTGATCGTTGTAGATTAAGTTGTTTATGATGGGGGCAAGTCTATTGGCCAGTATTTTACCCAATATTTTGCAATCTAAATTTAGTAGCGAGAGTGGTCTATAAGATTTGACATCCGTAGGATCCCGACCCGGTTTGGGGAGTACCACTATCAAGGCCTCTCTCTGGGATGGGGGCAATAGTTCAGTAGCCCACGCCTCCTCAAATACTCTCAGTAATTGGGACTTCAGAAGCGCCGAATATGCAGAATAGTATTCTATTGGGAGGCCATCTATGCCTGGCGATTTATTCCTGGGCATCTGCGCTAAAAATAAATCTATCTCCCCTGTTGTAAGAGGAGCTTCCAGTGTGTCCCTGTCTGTCTGGGATAGTTGCGGTAAGAGGGAGCCTCCCAAGAAAGACTCAAGTTGTATAGCTGTGCATGAGGTGTGTTTGGAATATAAATTTCCGTAGTACTCTTTGAACGTTCCATTTATCTCTACTTGTGTGGTAACCGTGGTGCGCTTGTCTATCCTGATAGCACCGATGGGAGAATGTTGTCTGTCTTCCCGCAGTAGCCATGCCAGCATTTTCCCTGATCTGTCACCCTCCGATTGCAAACGCATTAAGTGATAGTTGTAATCATGGCACCGAAGTCTGCTATCTGCTTCGTTATATTTTGTGCGGGCTGCTGTTAGTGCTGTATATGGGATTTCCCCCAATGCAACTGCTATTTCCGCTATTCTTAGTTCCTTTTCTAGTTTAGCGATTTCGACATTCAGAGTGAGCCTCACTCCCCAACTCACGGAGAGACACTGGCCTCTTACCACCGCATTATGGGCGTCCCACTCCACCGCCCGTGAATTTGCAGTGAGGTCATTTGTTTCCCAATACTGGCGTAGTGTGGTGCTCAATGTGTCTACAAATGCCGGGTCTTGAAGCGCTTCTACTTGTAAGCGCCAAGTGGAGATCCCCTGTTGGCTCCTGCCCCAGTTTAGTGTTGCTCTCAGCGGTAAGTGGTCTGACAGTGTCTTCGCTAGGTATTCTGTCCCATTTATCAGGTTGGATATGTCCTGTGTGCCCCATATCATATCTATTCCGGAATATGTTTTATGCGGGGAGAATAAAATGAATATTCCCTCTGATGGGGATGTCTTATGCGCCAAATATCATGTAGTCTCATGTCACCCGCCCATTGTTGCAGTAGACTTATATTGCTCCTCTTTGTCTTCGGGCCCCCTTGCGGACTAGATCTATCCAGATCAGAGTCCGGCATGCTATTAAAGTCCCCCCCCCAAATAGTCGGGGCTGATGGGTTTGCTAACAATGACGGTGTGAGTGTGCCCAGGAATCCCGCTGTGCCGCCGTTTGGGGCGTATATACCCACCACTGAGTGTTGTTTACCGTCTAGCTGGCCTTCCACCACTACGAATCTACCCCCTGGGTCTATTTTATGTGCCGTTTGGTGAAATGGGACTCCTCCTGCGATCCATATCAAAACTCCCCTTGCGAATGCTGAATATGTTGTGCCTCCCCATTTCGGTTCCGTTAAGTGTGTCTCTTGGAGGATAGCGATGTGTGTTCCCAGTCGCTTAAGGCGTGCATAAATTCGAGATCTCTTACTCAGTGTGCCCATTCCCCTCACGTTCCATGTTATTATGTCATATTGGTTACTGTTGCGTTTAGTTTGTGGTGCCATGAGGGGTTATGGGGTGACCCTGACCTTATGCCTCCGCCTTGGTCTGCGAGCTTTCCCCTTGCTGCTCCTATGATAGCGCAGGCTGTTATATTCGCATTTCGCAGTAGTTCCACATATTTGAAATGTGACTAAGGTGTGCAAGTTGGCTAACATAATTCTACCCTCCCCCCCAATTAAATCCCCCACTCTCCTAACAACTAATGTAAAATGACCTAACTCGTATATATGTAGAAATACCTGTATCCTTCTGGATATCCGTAGTGGTATTATCATGACGGACTGATGCGGCTCATTTGTAGGGCACGCAACAGACCGCAGACTATGTCTGCAATTGTTTGTGTGCGCCCCCGAAGCGTGTGGTGTGGTCCCCCCCAGCCCAGGCCAATTCCCCCCCCGATGAGGCCCCACCTGGGCATCCCCAGGTCTGTTCAAAAGATACACTTTGTTTAAGTGAATGTTCTTGTTTCGACATCTCACGTCGTCACGGGATCCACCGCGTCTGCCAGCCATATATCCTCTGGATTCTGAAACGAATTAAATGCTGTAAGACAAAGTCAAAGATCATCCGCTGTTCTGGGGGTGAGCCTCGGTCCTTTCGGATCCCCCGTAATAGTAGCGTCAGAGCTGGCCGTGTCCGAGTCTACAGTATGTGGATCTCAGGGGTCACCCTTATCAACTCAAAGTTATTTTGTGTCAACAGGGGTGTTTCCTTCAGAACTTTTGCTCTTTCCTCCGCTGCTTGTTGAGCAGATGGTTGAACCTTGGTGTGCCTCTTGGATCGCTTCCTTGACGTCGAGAGTGACCACTCATCTCCCCTTCCCTCTTCATCGCACGTGAGCGCTAGTCCTTTAGCATGTAACCATGTCCAGACATCTTCAGGGGAGGTGAATATGTGCGTGCGGTCTTCTGATATCACTCTCAGTTTGGCTGGGAACAGTAAAGCGTATTTAATACCATGTTCGCGCAGTCGTTGTTTAACCTTTACATAAGAGTTACGTTTTCTTTGCACCTCTTGAGTGAAGTCTGGATAAGCATTGATGGTGGAATCCTCGTATTTGTATGGGCCTTTGTTACGAAACTGTTGTAGGATTGCATCACGGTCCCAGAAATTTAAGAATCTGGCGATCAGTGGCCTGGGGGGTTGCCTCAGTTGCGGGGGCCTGCCCAGGATTCTGGGTGCCCTTTCGACTGTGAAGTACTTAGATGGAGCCCCGCTTATCACCTCTTTGATTAGCCATTGTTCTAAAGTTATTTCCATACTTTGTTGCTGCATGCTTTCGGGGAACCCCAAGAAGCAGATGTTGTTTCGGCGCGATCTGCTTTCAGCCTCTTCCGCCCTACTCCATAGTGCCTTCAGCTCCGCGTCCGAGCGTTGAATCTGTTTCTGGTTGCCCTGAGCCGTAGGAGACAGTTCGGCCGAACCCTCCTCTGCCGTCCTGACTCTTTCTGACAGTTTGCGATGATCCACCCTGAGTAGGTTCAGATCTTGCGATACCGCATCTATTCTATTTTCTAAGGACGTTTTAGTGTCCATGATCGCCTGTAGTACCTTCTCTAGTTGCGCAGATTGGGTCATGAGTGTACTCTCAAGAGATTGTAGGGTCGGGGCTGTTTGTTGGTCAGTGGGCGCTGCTACATGCACTGCACAGTCTTGGTTCTTAGCTGACTTAAGCCTACCAGCCATTGTGTACGTCCAAGGGAGGTCTATTGGGATGTGTCGGAGCTTTTCTGGAGGTTGTTTTACAGCTGGCCGCTCTTTAGTCTCTTTGCACTTATTCAGTGAACCTGTCCCTATTTTCGCAAGTCCTACGTAGGGAGGGATGAGCTTTAACCGAGCCTTGTATGTATTCTTGGCTTCCTAGGGCTTACTCCCGTCTGCCCACAGGGTGATGTAGGGGGTCCCCCAGCCAAACATTCAGCCCCAGTTGTTGATTGATAGGGTTATCCCGTGTGAGGTAACTTATACATGTTTAGCTGTAGTCCAGTCTTATTGCAGCGCAGGGTGGAGATAGCGGGCCTGATGGGCACTTAGTATCCAGCAGGGGCGTAGATACCCGGAGGACAGTGTGCCGGTGTAAGTAGTCTTCAGGGGTGGGCGCCTGTACTGCCAGGTTGCAGGGCCCTCAGTGCAGCGATGGGGGGTGGGCTGCCCGGTGCGGCCTGGGGCAGCCTATACTGCTCCTTGTTTCTGCCAGATTCACCTCTGCCCCTTTTAGTCTCTCAAGTCTTGTGCTGCCCGGGGGGGGAATGCCAGTACTGACAAGGGTTTTTTGTGTTGTCCCGCTCGAGCGAGACCGAGAGCGAGGAGGAGGAGAGAGGGCAGCAGCAGAAGGGAAAAGGGGGCGCAGGCCGGGCCACGCTATTTGGTTCTTTCTAGGGCCACAGCACCCCTTCCAAGTCCCCTCTTACCGCCGTTCATTGTGAGGTTGGGTTGTCCTGCAGTCGGTAAGGGGATCGGGCCCCATCGTTCCTTCCTGGCCCTCGAGCCGAAATTTCAGGAGAGGCAATCTCTCCTGCCCTGGCGCTGTTTCCTCCGGTCTGCGAGGGGGCTGAGAAACGACCTGGTATCCCAGCGAGTACGTCGCTCGGGGCTCCGAGTTTCTCCTTTTATTTGCTGAGTTCTGCACTTCGGGGCTCTGGGCGGACAGCCCCGCCCGATCCCCGATCGAGGTGTCCTGGGGTTTGAGTTCAGCGCTGGAGGCCCCGAGATGCCGGACCCGCTGGGAGTAGCGAGCCCTCGCGTCCGGATGCTCCCGGCGCCTTACGTGTTTTTGTAGTCCTGTAATGGCCGGCGCCCGTTGTGCCGGCGTTCGGACTCCTGAACGTAGTCTCCTTTTTTCTAATGGCACAGGGCTCCAGCGTGACGTGCCGGAGAACTGTATGTCGTTCCCGCGCCCCCAATCGCTGGATTCGCCCCGGGGGCGCCCTACAGGATGTTTCGCAGCGAGTCCGGGATGGAGCGCACTCACTAGCCGTCCATCCCGGTCGCCATCTTGGCTCCTCCCCAACCTTCCATAATCACATGTATTTATCTAAAGTCACTGACTAATGTGTTTTTCTTTTCCTCTTTCACTCTGACCGAGGTCGAAAATTCAAGATATAAACCTTCAGCGATGCAAATGTGATTTGGAGACAGTAGAATGCACAAATGGAGTATTATAATTCAGCTCTCTCACCCACATAACTCTCATAAGAATTTAATAATCTATTGAAATGTTTGTTTAATTTTCCATAGAATGTTTCTTTAGAAATAAGTTTTGTTAGCAGAATCGTATAGGAAAGGTCATTACTTCACCTAGCAATATAATGCACGAACCCTGAACCGCTTTTCTTCTATAGAAAAAGGCAATGGGAAACCAACTAAAATGATAGTCATGTTACAATTTCTGGTACATTTTTACCCTAATTTGAGAAGCTCTTTGTCTCAGTGTGTTTAGACAACAAAAGCTGTACTGTTCCCATGATGACATCATGTGCTGATTGGATGAGACGCTGAAGGACTGTTACAATTTGTTTCATTACAGATATTAAAATGTGTTAAATGTGTGATCCTAGAGACAGCCACAGCCATTCCTTTTGACTTCTCCATAGACCCAGACTCGGTGCTCCACATATTCATTCTGGGAGACCCCTTATTTACCTTTGCTTGAATCTATGCTGCTCTGAGAATCTACTGAGTTTTCTGAACCTATCTATATGGGAAGTTCTGCTAATAATCTGAAATATAGGCTACATGATTTCACCTTTCACAGTTTCGAACTCTTCATGGGTTCTAATAAACACTTTTCTCCATTCTCTTAGTTTAGAATAGGACTAACTTTAATGAAAGCACTTCAAGCTTTGTTCTGTATTGTACTGATATTTTCATTGACTGGTTGATGATTTTTCAATATGGCCTTATAGCCCTTATGCCTCGGGCTATATCAGTTGTTAAAAGCCTTAAAGCCGAGGTATGGGCCTGAGCAGCAAGCAAGGGCCTATAATGAGGGTGGGGGGTCTTAACAATTGGTATAACCTGAGGGATAAGGGCTATAATGCTACTAGAACATTCCACACACTAAGGACAGAATGTTCTAAATTAAAAAAGGAGAAACATCAAGACAAACATTGGAATGTTGAAGTTCCAGGGTTATACCAATCATTATAAGCCTGGAGCTACTCCATTGTCTTCAATGGAGCTGTGTACATTCCAATGTTCTAATAAAGATATAAACACAAAATAATTTAATTAAAGCTTTGAAACACATCAAAATGTCATTATTGACTACCAATAAAACATAAATTATATTTATAATTGTACATTGTGGATTTGCAGCTCCTGATTAATTTCACACTCATTTCTCTTGGGTCCACTGGGTGCAGGAACTTTGTTTTTCGAAACAGATTGAATATTAAAGATTGAAGTTCTCATTAGGTCCCCCAAAACCTACAATGCCAGGCATGAGCATAAAGCTTTATGAATCAGAGATGATGCATAATTTGGTAGTGTTGGTTTAGCACCGAGTAAAACTGGGCGCTCCTATAGTTATTCTAAGGCAACAATTCTAAAGCCACAAGAATCAGTACGTTATTAGACATCCGATTATCAGTTGTATTTCGAAGAAGTCGATTTGCAAGGCGAGCGAAAGAAAAGTTTCAATGAATATTTTACCAAGTTAAAAGCTCGACATACCTTTTGTAAACCTGAATGATACTGGGCCTTTGGTAGAGTGCTGCCTCAGAATTGCAGACCTCCCACTTTCTGCCTTTTTATGGGCCAGTACAAAGTGTTCTGTCCATTCTGTAATCTTTCTTTGGGTTAAAACCACCTATGCCACTCAGTCACTTACATTGGTTTGTGGGCTTGCCTTTTAAAATCTGCTTGCTTTCATTTGTGAAAGACATGCATACCTCATGCCTTTTCCGGTGTTTAGCCCACCTACACAGCACCAGTAAAGTACCAAAAACATGCCAGGCTCGATGTTTTCAGCCTGGAGTTCGAACTACTTTATCTGTTTATTTTACATAGCGCGATCGCGCTGCGTTTTTTTTTTTTTTTTTGCATTACAACGCTAATAGCTCTAACTCGAACAAATGCGTACCCGTTGCACTGAAAATGAAGAGTGCCTAAAATTGTATCTGCAACGGAGAATAATTTTTCACTACAGTTGAGTTTGCAAGACTTTAGCAATCTCTTCTGTCTGTTGCCTGGACCTAATTCCCAACTGTGTCATTTTCTTCTGCCTCACCCGATTAATTTGTGAAAATTAGTGAATCGCCCGTTTAGTCCGATACCTCAGTTGCATAGCACTTTCAAGAACCGAGGGTCGCTCGGGGAAAGGTGCATGTATGATACAACACTATTCTCAAGATTGTTCCTTGTATAATTGACAACATCTTCAAATAAAGATATACAAATTCAGATAAGCATTATGGTTGAAACCTTTCTTACAAAAAAATACTGGCATTTGTTTACGTTTTTCTGTTCTGGAATGCCGTAGAGCTGGTAGGTGAAAATGAATCTGTCTAAATTTCTCAGTATTTTTAGCAGGCAATTAACCCTCGGTTCTCCTGAATTACAATTTAGAAATAATGTAGACGGCTCTCAAATCAAATCTCTTTATGTGTTTACTGTTTTAGGTTTATATTTCAATACGGCAAAAATGCATTTCACTTCTTTTTCCCTAAGTTTTCTTCTGACCTGGACGTATGAACACAAGCCTGGCGGGTAAAATACCGGCAGGTGGCTACTCATCTCGGAATAGCCTCGAAAACTTTTGAGTACTGAGTCGAGCTGTTGGAGGTCTCAGCTACCCTGTTTCTGTTCTTTCTCACAGGCACCCATTAAAGACTACCACTATTGATAATGATTCGAGCACCGAGGAGAAAAGGCATCTGTAATGAAAGTCGTCCCTGTTTCAGTGACTCAGACCTCGGTGATCTCCAACAACGATCCAGTGGGTGCCCTTTCAAATAGCTTCTGGTCCAACACTGGAAAAACCAAGGAGTTGAAGCCGAAGCTGTTAAGTTTCCCAACCAAATAAAAGTTAAAATTCCTGCTCTCAAAACGCACCTCCTGAACAAAGTGGGTGCTAGCCCAATTAAGTAAATTTGACTGTTTCAGGGTGCCATGAGTCTTGGTGCACAGACCATATGTAACCGGTGTCAAGGTGGGAAGCTGTTCTCGTTTTTTAAAGGACAGCTAAGGGCCCAACTGGTCACCACGTTCTGCATAGGTTGGCATATGTAGAAAATGATTAACACCCACTATGATATCCCACGGCAGGGGAATTAATCTTCAGGAATCTCTATCTCAAATTCAGAAAGTCATGATGAAAGTTTTCTGGTGGTGGGCTCACCCACAGGACTGCAGGCATGCCACTGGCTCTTTAGGATTCCCATTTCTAGCTGGGCTTTAGATCAAGGTACAAGCTGAATATTTAAATAGCAAAATCCTAGATACAAAAAGACCTATTCAAACTTCTGGAATTGGGGTGGCCAGCTGCAGTCAAGAGTAAATAGAGTAAATTCCATCCTGAGAGTGTAAAGGTTTCAAACCTTGTGATGAATCTTAGACTGTGAATGAGATATTGGGTCATCATAATGGGTATGGAGAGGGTCGAGGTGGGTAAAGACCGTCTCTTCAGCTCCATCACCCAGGCAGTGCTGGTCAGTGGGCTTAATATTTGTGTTGCTTCATGGCCAGCTGGGGCCATGTCGATCTTGTGGCACTCCTAAAGTGTTGTTTCCTTTGAGGAATTCTCCATGTAAGTCTTTCAATTAGCTTGTAAAAATCTTCTCTCCTCGGAGGGCAGTTCTGCTCCTCCTTCCACCGTACCCAACCTGAGGTGCAGCAGCTATTTGCCAAGTTCACTTTCTGTCAAAGCATCTGCCTTTGTGAAGAGCCTCATCGAGTCAAGATGATGCACAAGTAACTGGCTTCAAAGGGCTGCAAATTATCCTTCGTCAATACGTAGAGTGGGAAGCCTGAGTCACACAAAGATCTTTGTTTAAAATTCAAAGGATCTGATTAACAAATGCAAACTTATCCTTTGTGTAAACTTATTATTTTTTTGCTATTCACAAACTACGAGTTAAAAGCTCAAGACTGCAGAGATTCCGCAGTCGGATGGAGAACACCACACAAAAAAAGACACTCCTGTCTCTTTTTATGTCTGGAGTTCTCCACCCCAACTGCGAAGTCTCCAATAGTCATAAACTTGCTATTAACTTGTAGTTTGTGAATAGCAAAAAAATAGTAAAATTATACAAAAGTGTAAATTTACCTTTGTT
Source organism: Pleurodeles waltl (assembly GCF_031143425.1). Taxonomy (NCBI): domain Eukaryota; kingdom Metazoa; phylum Chordata; class Amphibia; order Caudata; family Salamandridae; genus Pleurodeles; species Pleurodeles waltl. The sequence continues at coordinate 782,373,924 of NC_090436.1, forward strand.
AATCAGGCCTGAAGCCTTATCCCAGTCAAGCAGCAGCACATCAACTTTCTTTGTTTCAATTTTTGTGGCCTTCTGGAGCAGGTAGTCAAAAGCAGACATGTTAGAGACAGTCAAGGCGTTTTTTTTAATCCAAGGCTAACAGAGTTCCAAAGGTAGCTGTTACAAATGGGGTCTCTAGTTGGCAGTCGGTTTGCACCCTATCCAAGTAGGGACCCTCACTGTAGTTAGGATAAGGGAGATAACTGCTCAGATAACCCCTGCTCACCCCCTTGGTAGCTTGGTACGAGCAGTCAGGCTTATCTCATAAGCAATGTCATTTGCACATAACACACAGTAACACAGACAAAACACTACAAAAGGACACCACACCAGTTTTAGAAAAATAGCCAATTTTATCTATTTAAAGCAAGACCAAATATGATAAAAATCCAACATACAGTAATAATAATATGAATTCTGCAAGATTTGCTCAAAAATACAGTTCCTTGAAGTCAATATCTCCACCTGGGGCTATCACAGTGTCGTGATCAAGAAAACCAACAAGTTCAGGCCGGCAGCGGCATCGCAGGCCAGCTATGGTGTCGGGAAGACCCGCAAACAGTACCTTGGATTTGTAGGGCATCATGATCCTCACAGAGAGCTCCGGAGCTCAAGCAGGATTTCAGGCAGAAGCAGCAACTGCAGGTCAGTCTAGCAAAGCAACACAGCAAAGGGACAGTACTCCTCCAGCTCTTCAGCTCTTCTCCTTGCTCTTCTCCCTTCCTATTGATTTCAGAAAGATTCTAAAAGTCTGGGGTTTTGGGTCTTCTTCTTATACCCTGTTCTGCCTTTGAAGTTGGCAAACTTCAAAGCAAAGTCTCAAGTGTTTGCAAGATCCTTCCTTGTCCACGGCAGGCCCCAGACAGACACCAGGGGTCGGAGACTGCATTGAGTGAGGGCAGGCACAGTCCTTCCAGGTGTGAACGACCACTGCTCCCTCACCTGTAACTCAGATGGCTCATCAGTATATGCAAGCTACACCCCACCCCCTTTTGTGTCACTGTCTAGAGAGGTGCAAAACAGCCCAACTGTCAAACTGACCCAGACAGACAATTCACAAACAGGCAGAGTCACAGAATGGTTTAAGCAAGAAAATGCCTACTTTCTAAAAGTGACATTTTCAAACAGACAATTAAAAAACCAACTTCATTAAAAGATGTATTTTTAAATGGTGAGTTCAGAGACCCTAAACTCCACACTTTAATCTGCTCTCAAAGGGAATCTGCGCTTTATTTAAAGGCAACCACAATTTTAACCTATGAGAGAGATAGGCCTTGCACGGGGAAAACCGAATTTGGCAGTATTTCACTGTTAGGACATATAAAACAGTGCCTTAAACATAAACTGCACCCTGCCCCTGGGGCTACCTAGGGCCTACCTTAGGGGTGCCTGACATGTAGTAAAAGGGAAGGTTTAGGCCTGGCAAGTGGGTACACTTGCCAAGTCGCATTGGCAGTTTAAAACTGAGCACACAGACACTGCAGTGGCAGGTCTGAGCCGTGTTTACCGGGCTACTAATGTGGGTGGCACAACCAGTGCTGCAGGCCCACTAGTAGCATTTTATTTACAGGTCCTGGGCACCTCTACTGCACTTTACCAGGGACTTACCAGTGAATAAAATATGCCAATCATGGATAAACAAATCAACAGGACGATTTACACAGAGACCATATGCACTTTAGCACTGTTTAGCAGTGGTAAAGTGCGCAGAGGCAATAAACCAGCAAAAACAGAACTGAAAAAAAAAATAGAAGGAAGAAGGCAAAACATTTAGGGATAACCCTGCAAAAAGGGCTATTTCCAACAGTAGGTTATTGCCATCACAATGCAGAGGGGAGAGTTTTATTGAGGAAGGCGAAACCTACTCTAAACAAAGGAATGGGCTGTTTTTGGGGGACAGCCCTTAGCACTATAATTTGCTGGCTACTTTGTCCAACCTGGAGAAAGGACAGACTGAAGGAGAGCCAGTAAAATCAGTAAAATTAGTGCCTGTGACAAGATTTTATGACGTCGTAGCTTGAAATGATTTAACCAGTGTCAAGACGCATTTTTGTGCCTTTGTGCTTTGTGCCTCTTTAGCTTGTCAAAGGCCTTCCATCAGTCAGTTCTAACACGATAGTGGCTAGCCTCTAAGAAGGTGTGGTGCATGGATTATTGCAAAAAATATCTTAGTATTTTATGGAAAATTAGACTCCAACATGCACTCCTTTTCGCCTCAAAGCTGCCCCAAATTGTAGTTGACAGCTAACTCGACACTGATATCGAGCTCCTTCTGAAGCACTGGGTTTCAATTTTACAACTATGGTGATGTCAGACATGACCCAGTGTGCCTTCCCTCTCCCCTTCCAACTGCAATGCGTGTCTTCATTTGCCGAGGAATTAGCTTCTGGTTTACCAATTCAGTCGGTGGCATCTTTGTGCTTTCTTTTTGTTAAGAGCATGGAGGCAGATGCTCCTTTGGATTGTATAAAGTAATAGCCACCGTCTTCGCATTTCATTAAAGCGCTTTTTATCGCTGTAGAAAACTTTCAATGGCCAGACGTGTCTGCAAGACCACTATACATAGGTCACAAATAAGACAAGGCCTCATACCTATTTTAGACACGTGATTTGTTACTACCCCAAGAAAACAAGGGGCCATATTTAAGAGCCTCTAGTGCCACCTTACTACCGCCATAGCGTCATTTTTTTTACGCTAAGGTGGTGCTAAAATGGCTTTTTCCCCATACCATATTTACAAAGTGGCACAATGCATGCATTAAGCCACCTTGTAAACCCTTGCGCCACATTATGTCTGCACCAGTCATAATGTATGTAAGGGTGGCGTACCGGAGCTATGAGGCCTGCAAAAATGGCGCACTGAAAAGTAACAGATTTCACTGTGCCATTTTCGGCATAAATTTTAATGCCTGCTCAAAGAAGGTGTTAAAATGACACTCCCATAGAAACCTATGAGCCTCCTTGCACTTTGCTACACTAGCATCAAAATTTTTGACACTAGTGTGGCAAAGCACCTCAATAGCGTCAAAATGGTGACGCTATTGTGCTAACGCCCGCCATGGTGCGCCGTATTGTAAATAAGCACAACTATGGTGTTGTTAGGTGCTGGTGTAGTGTAGGAAAGTACCATCTTGCCTGGCATGTTACCCCCATATTTCACTGTATATATGTTGTTTTAGTGTATGTGTCACTGGGACCCTGCCAGCCAGGGCCCCAGTGCTCATAAGTGTGCCCTGTATGTGTTCCCTGTGTGATGACTAACTGTCTCACTGAGGCTCTGCTAACCAGAACCTCAGTGGTTATGCTCTCTCTGCTTTCTAAATTGTCACTAACAGGCTAGTGACCAATTTCACCAATTCACATTGGCATACTGGAACACCCTTATAATTCCCTAGTATATGGTACTGAGGCACCCAGGGTATTGGGGTTCCAGGAGATCCCTATGGGCTGCAGCATTTCTTTTGCCACCCATAGGGCGCTCTGACAATTCTTACACAGGCCTGCCACTGCAGCCTGAGTGAAATAATGCCCACATTATTTCACAGCCATTTTACACTGCACTTAAGTAACTTATAAGTCACCTATATGTCTAACCCTCACCTGGTGAAGGTTGGGTGCCAAGTTACTTAGTGTGTGGGCACCCTGGCACTAGCCAAGGTGCCCCCACATCGTTCAGGGCAAATTCCCCGGACTTTGTGAGTGCGGGGACACCATTACACGTGTGCACTGTACATAGGTCACTACCTATGTACAGCGTCACAATGGTAACTCCGAACATGGCCATGTAACATGTCTAAGATCATAGAATTGTCACCCCAATGCCATCCTGGCATTGGGGAGACAATTCCATGACCCTCTGAGTCTCTAGCACAGACCCGGGTACTGCCAAACTGCCTTTCCCGGGGTTTCACTGCAGCTGCTGCTGCTGCCAACCCCTCAGACAGGTTTCTGCCCTCCTGGGGTCCAGCCAGGCTTGGCCCAGGAAGGCAGAACAAAGGACTTCCTCAGAGAGAGGGTGTTACACCCTCTCCCTTTGGAAAAAGGTGTCAGGGCTGGGGAGGAGTAGCCTCCCCCAGCCTCTGAAAATGCTTTGATGGGCACAGATGGTGCCCATCTCTGCATAAGCCAGTCTACACCGGTTCAGGGATCCCCCAGCCCTGCTCTGGCGCGAAACTGGACAAAGGAAAGGGGAGTGACCACTCCCCTGACCTGCACCTCCTAGGGGAGGTGCCCAGAGCACCTCCAGTGTGCTCCAGACCTCTGCCATCTTGGAAACAGAGGTGCTGCTGGCACACTGGACTGCTCTGAGTGGCCAGTGCCAGCAGGTGACATCAAAGACTCCTCCTGATAGGCTCTTACCTGTGTTGCTAGCCTATCCTCCTTCCTAGGTAGCCAAACCTCCTTTTCTGGCTATTTAGGGTCTCTGCTTTGGGGAATTCTTTAGATTACGAATGCAAGAGCTCATCAGAGTTCCTCTGCATCTCTCTCTTCACCTTCTGCCAAGGAATCGACCGCTGACTGCTCAGGACGCCTGCAGAACCGCAACAAAGTAGCAAAGACGACTACTGCAACCTTGAATCGCTGATCCTGCCGCCTTCTCGACTGTTTTCCTGGTGGTGCATGCTGTGGGGGTAGTCTGCCTCCTCTCTGCACTAGAAGCTCTGAAGAAATCACCCGTGGGACGACGGAATCCTCCCCCTGCAACCGCAGGCACCAAAAGAACTGCATCACCAGTCCTCTGGGTCCCCTCTCAGCACAACGAGCGTGGTCCCTGGAACTCAGCAACTCTGTTCAAGTGACTCCCACAGTCCAGTGACTCTTCAGTCCAAGTTTGGTGGAGGTAAGTCCTTGCCTCCCCACGCTAGACTGCATTGCTGAGTACCGCGTGATTTGCAGCTGCTCCGGCTCCTGTGCACTCATCCAGGATTTCCTTTGTGCACAGCCAAGCCTGGGTCCCCGACACTCTAACCTGCAGTGCACAACCTCCTGAGTGTGTCCTCCGGCATCGTGGGATCTCCTTTTGTGACTTTGGGTGAGTTCCGGTTCACTCCTCTTCGTAGTGCCTGTTCCGGCACTTCTGTGGGTGCTGCCTGCTTCTGTGAGGGCTCCCTATCTTGCTGGGCATCCCCTCTGTCTCCTCACGCAATTGGCGACATCCTGGTCCCTCCTGGGCCACAGCAGCATCCAAAAACCCTAACCCCGACCCTTGCAGCTAGCAAGGCTTGTTTGCGGTCTTTCTGTGTGGGAACACCTCTGCAAGCTTCTTCACGACGTGGGACATGCATCCTCCAAAGGGGAAGTTTCTAGCCCTCTTCGTTTTTGCAGAATCCACAGCTTCTACCATCCAGTGGCAGCTTCTTGGCACCCTCAGCTGGCATTTCCTGGGCATCTGCCCAATCTCGACATTGTCGCGACTCTTGGACTTGGTCCCCTTGTTACACAGGTACTCTCGTCCGGAAATCCACTTTAGTTGCATTGCTGGTGTTGGTCTTCCTTGCAGAATTCCCCTATCACGACTTCTGTGCTCTCTGGGGAATATAGGTGCACTTTACACCTACTTTTCAGGGTCTTGGGGTGGGCTATTTTTCTAACCCTCACTGTTTTCTTACAGTCCCAGCGACCCTCTACAAGCTCACATAGGTTTGGGGTCCATACGTTATTCGCATTCCACTTTTGGAGTATATGGTTTGTGTTGCCCCTATACCTATGTGCTCCTATTGCAATACATTGTAACTTTACACTGCTTGGATTACTTCCTTTTGCTATTACTGCATATTTTTGGTATTGTGTACATATATCTTGTGTATATTTGGCATCCTCATACTGAGGGTACTCACTGAGATACTTTTGGCATATTGTCATAAAAATAAAGTACCTTTATTTTTAGTATGTCTGTGTATTGTGTTTTCTTATGATATTGTGCATATGACACCAGTGGTATAGTAGGAGCTTTGCATGTCCCCTAGTTCAGCCTAAGCTTCTCTGCTATAGCTACCTTCCATCAGCCTAAGCTGCTAGAAACACCTCTTCTACACTAATAAGGGATAACTGGACCTGGCACAGAGTGTAAGTATCCCATGGTACCCACTACAAGCCAGGCCAGCCTCCTACATGTAGGAGTGCAGAAAAAGTGGCGCATCAGCTCTGATGCACCACGTTTTCCTAAATATGGGTCTAGGCTTTCATAAAGGGAACATCACTATTTGATGCCACTTTTTACATTACATGTGCACATAGGAAACACTAATATTTTTTTAAAAATAATCATATAGCCATAAACTCAAAGTAAACTCGTGACCAAATGCCATCAATGCACCACCACAGGACCCCTCTGCATGAACATTTGCAAAGTGTCTGTAGGTCGCCTTGTTCTCTTTCAAAGCCATCTTCTTGAAGTTCACTAGGGAAAAATGTTGGCTGCCTCTTCGGTAAAACAACACCACTATCGTCTCAATCTATTGAAGCTTTGTGGAGATACAAAGCCCCTTGCGCTGCCCTGGCGGCTGACGTTTTACAATTTTCATAGTTGTTCATTTTTATCATTTTCATCAGCAAGACTAGTAGAAGCACTCCATGTGATTTTCCAGTCGAGCCTACAGGGGTAAAGGACAGGAGGATACCCACAGTGCTCTATTACCCTGTAATGGAGAGCCAGACGATTGGTGGCAGCCTGCCATACTGTAGGATCATAGACCTAATTTCCAGTAGTGATGGAAAGGCCATTCAATCACTTCTGACCTCCTGATTGTTTATGGTACACTGGTGATTTTCTTTGTGCAGGTGATACTACGAATACACATACTGTGTGAATGGTGCTCTCTCCATCTTGCATCACAAGATGGATAGTCCTGCACAATCTTTATGGAGATGCCTTGGAAAACCCCATACTGTGAGGTCTGATGGTACCTGAAGCCTTTAGAGCTCCCTTCAACAAAAACCTAACCAAACTCGAACTAACTGCATGGGCTGCCTTGTCTCATCGCCGGCCAGTAACAGGGATTGGTGGCCTATACATGTCACATTGTGCATTTCTACCACCATCATTTGTCCTCTTATTGATATTTTTGGAGTTCTGGAATTGGCTAGTGATGGAGAGACTTTGACGCCAGCCTCTCTAAGACACACCCTTAGACTATTTGGTGGTCCACTCCCTTTTTCTAGTGTTGATATAGCCAAAATGGTGCTGGTTGGCTGGAATTATGATTTTGGAAGATGCCACACCTTATCATTTATCCTGATTTCCTGCCAGTGCCTCCAGTTTTTCATGTGCATTGGACCTTCAAACCCAGCACACTTTACTCAGTTTGGACATCAAAGAAACCCCTGTAGCAACAGCACAGAGAAAGTGTCTGAACTGATCCAGGACATCATGTTCCAATTTCCTTCAACACCACAACCAGACTAGAGAAGCCCTGTTGTGGGATGGTGCCTAGAACACAAACTATTGGACTGCCATAGAAACGTAGGAGCTGCTCTGTTCTGAATGACAAGAACAATTCCTATCATCTTCTTACATTTGTTTTAATAGGTGATTATATAGTGGTTCTTCGGTCTAGATGCAGATGCGAAAGCAGGCCAAAAGTGTCCACTGCTCTGTTGAAATATACCAGATCTTGCACCCAGTCCTGAATTATCAGGAGAGGACCCCTCTCCCATCTCAGCACTACCCTCCACTATGTAACAAGAGAGGGAATGCAACTTACACTTTTGGAGATTGCCCAGGACACCAAGGTCCCCTTGGCTTCCTCGCCTTTAGCCCCACCGGATATCACCCTGGAATCCAACATGTGAACTTTGCAGGCTATTCAGTTCTCCATTGCTATGGTGGAAGCCGCCACTAGATGAACTAATTCAGAGCTTAAGCTGCTGAAAGGCAGCTTAGGACACTTGCGGAACTGCATGGATACTTTGAACGCAGGGTGGATGAACTCGACCCTTGGGTGTCAGAGCTGATGACCTGAAGTACTGAGTTGTGGAACACCCAGAGGAAGCTGACAGACTTTGAAGACTGCAGTCAAAGGGATAGAGTCCGTATCTTAGGGGTCCCTAAATCGTCTGAGTCACAGGATATTCCCCAGTTCCTTCAGTCTCCCCTTCTGCAGTTGCTTGGCCTGTCCTTCGCACTTCCTTTGGAGGCTAAGCAGTCTCATCATAGGGCCCCCTGTTCTTCTTCCTCCTGTCAGTGACTTTGCCTGATCATTGCCTGCTTCCTCCACCATCAGCAGGCACGTATGGTACCTCTCAAGGTCCACAAGCATGGCCCTTATTCCAATAATGGCAACCGGGTCTCTTTCTCTGCGATGTACTCCTACGAGACCCACATTTAACGAAGACATTTTTTGGCCTTGAGATCGGTGCTCCGGGGACTGGACTTCGGTCTCTTGAAACTGGCAGTCATGTTGGTAACTGTCAATGGCACAGTGAAGGAATTCTGGGACAATGCTGAACTGGCACTTTGGCTGGAGGACATGGACGTCCAACAGCATGCATCCATGGATACTTCCCCCACCCTCTTTTTCTCCCCACCAGTGAGCCAAAGAAGGAGGCACCCCCAGAGACCTCGGGACCAGGACAGGGCCAATCATCCGGACCACCGCCACAACAAGCATAAGTTAAAGTCCCTCTTAAAACTTGATGCCACTTTACCAGCACTTGGCTCCATTCTGTTGAACTTCTTTTCTATCCCCTGGGCCATTTACAAGTTAGGTTGCCTTTTTGTGGTTTTTGTGACAGTTGCCTTCTCCTTGATGGTCTCATTATGCTTCCTCATTATGTGGCGAACCACTCTGTTTGGTCACTTAGGTGGTCATTACAACCCTGGCGGTCGGTGTTAAAGCGGCGGTAAGACTGCCAACAGGCCGGCGGTAAAAAAAATGGAGGAAACCGCCAACATAGACAGCCACTTTAACACTTCCACCGCCACGGCAGAACAAACAAACAGCATGGCGGTCACCGCAACAGACTGGCGGGAGACAATGTACCGCCCACAGTATCACAACCTACTAATCCGCCACCTTTTCCAGGGCGGATTCACCACGAACAAAAACACGGCGGAAGCAGGACTTCGAAGGGAAAACGCTCACCTCTACACACCCCACGAGCAACCAGGACGCCATGGAATCCAAGCTCCACATTTTACCAGCTTTTATCTTCTTGCTCCTCTACCAGGAGCACGAACGCCGGCGGCGAAGACCACGGGTAGTACTGCACCTACGACACAGGGGAGGGAAAAAACAGTGACACACACACGCAACACCCCCACTCTCACCCACGACAACACACACACTAATACATATTGATACATTACAGTTACGCCCCAAACCTTCCCGGAAGAATGCAAAGACAAAATGAAATGAGGTGATCGATTGTAATATAATAAAATTCAGTAGTCAAATAACATACATACACTATTTACAAATATATACACCAAGAACTTTAGTCCAAGGGATTCCACACTTAAAGTCCATGGACCACTGGGCTCACACTGCATGGGCGAGGCCCACAAAAGATACCCGAACATGATGGAGAGAACACTGCAGGGGCATCAGATAGAAATAAAACAGGCACCTCAGGGGGAAGAGAAAGGGTGGGCACCTCAGCCGGTTGAGTGCACGACGCCAAATCCACGAGGGGGCCCCATGCCCACTGTTCAATCCTGGGGAGTGCAAAGCCACAGTCTCTCAAGTCTCTACAGTGGGTGGTTTGCCCACTGCTGCATCCTGGGGAGTGCAAAGCCACAGTCTCTCAAGTCTCTACAGTGGGTGGGTTGCCCACTGCTGCATCCTGGGGAGTGCAAAGCCACAGTCTCTCAAGTCTCTACAGTGGGTGGGTTGCCCACTGCTGCATCCTGGGGAGTGCAAAGCCACAGTCTCTCAAGTGGATAACAGTCTCCACTGGTTCTGGGGGCTTGGTGCCCAGAGTGCTTCATCCTGCCAAGGACAGAGGTAGTGGATGTATCTCTCCACTGGTTCTGGAGGGGGCTTTGTGCCCAGAGTGCTTCATCCTGCCAAGGACGGAGGTAGTGGATGTCAATCTTCACTGGTTCTGGAGGGGGCTTTGTGCCCAGAGTGCTTCATCCTGCTCGTGGCGGCCTCAGTAGCGTCAGTGCTTTTTGCGCTCATGGGCCTGTGGTGCTTGTGGCGGTGGTGTCTTTGGCAGCGGTGCTTGTGGCGGCGGTGTCTTTGGCAGCGGTGCTTGTGGCGACGGTGTCTTTGGCAGCGGTGCTTGTGGCGGCGGTGTCCTTGGCAGCGGTGCTTGTGGCGGCGGTGTCTTTGGCAGTACTTCAGCTGCTGGCGGTCCTGTCTGGGCCAGCAGGGCTGATGCTGGCGGTCGCCTCCTGGGCAGCGGGGCTGCTGGCGGTCCTGTCTGGGCCAGTGGGGCTGATGCTGGCGGTCGCCTCCTGGCAGCGGGGCTTATGGCGGTCCTGTCTGGGCCAGCGGGGCTGATGCTGGCGGTCGCCTCCTGGGCAGCAGGGCTGATGCTGGCGGTCGCCTCCTGGGCAGCGGGGCTGCTGGCGGTCCTGTCTGTGCCAGCGGGGCTGATGCTGGCAGTTGCCTCCTGGGCAGCGGGGCTGATGGCGGTCCTGTCTGGGCCAGCGGGGCCGATGCTGGCGGTCGCCTCCTGGGCAGCGGTGCTGATGGCGGTTGCATCCTGGGCAGCGGGACAGATGCTGGCGGTTGCCTCCTGGGCAGCGGGGCTGATGGCGGTCGCCTCCTGGGCAGCAGGGCTGATGCTGGTGGTCGCCTCCTGGGCAGCGGGGCCGATGGCGGTCCTGTCTGGGCCAGCGGGGCTGATGCTAGCGGTCGCCTCCTGGGCAGCAGGGCTGATGCTGGCGGTCGCCTCCTGGGCAGCGGGGCCGATGGCGGTCCTGTCTGGGCCAGCGGGGCTGATGCTGGCGGTCGCCTCCTGGGCAGCAGGGCTGATGCTGGCGGTCGCCTCCTGGGCAGCGGGGCTGATGGCGGTCCTGTCTGGGACAGCGGGGCTGATGCTGGCGTTCGCCTCCTGGGCAGCAGGGCTGATGGCGGTCCTGTCTGGGCCAGCGG